>NC_138772.1:459110725-459710725 GCF_965119305.1 Pelophylax lessonae
GGGGGGTTTGTACTGCCCTGCCATTTTAGCACTTCATGAAATGAGATAGGCAGTCAGAAATTAAAGCTGCGTAAATTTCAGTATTTACACCATAGTTTGTAGACGCTATAACTTTTGCGCAAACCAATAAAAATATGCTCATTGAAATTTTTTGTCAAAGACATGTAGCTAAATATATTTTGGCCAAAAAAAAATGACATAAATTGAGTATATTGGATATTTTTTAAAAGAAAGTTGAAAATGTTACTTTTTCTCAAAATTTTCGCTCTTTTTTTATTATCGCAAAAAATAAAAAGCGCAGAGGTGATCAAATACCACCAAAAGAAAAGCTCTGTTTGTGGGAAAAAAAGGACGTAAATTTTGTTAGGGTACAGCATTGCATGACCGCGCAATTGTCAGTTAAAGTCACGAAGTGCCAAGTTGAAAAAAAGGGTCTGGTCAGGAAGGGGGTAAAATCTTCCGGGGCTTAAGTGGTTAATAAGTGATTTGCAATCATAAAATCTTACTTTAGAAATCGTTTGCTGAGCGCCGCCATCTTTGTTGTGGTCACCCGAAGTCGCAGTATGAAAATGTATGCCCTGCTTCCTGGTTCTTGCTGGATGGGACAGATGAATGCAGCGTGAAATCTCGCGCATGCCCAGTACTATGCGATCAGCATAGTAAGGATTTCAATAGGGACGCCTATCATCGCGTAATTTCCTGTTTGCAAATAACGCGATGAGAGGAGCCGCCTACGTCACTGCCCATTGCCTCCTGGGAGTGATGAGTAAAAGCTCCCAGGACGCATTGCAGGACAGGAAGTGACGGCGCGGGCCGCGGCCGCAGAGGGAGGAAGTGGAAGGAAGGTAAGTATTTTTTCTTCTGAAACAAGGTAAGTAAAAAAAAAATAAAAAAAATCGGGAATATCCAATTGTTTTTCAGGTGACACTAAGGAAGCGAATGGCACAAAATATAATTGTGATGATTTTGTGGCCGGAACTCCGCTTTAACTAAGTGTAATGGCCGCTCATCTCCATTAACACTCAAAAGAGCGTTTTGGTGCTACAAATCACCAGATAGGGCATCAGGTTTTTCTCCACACTTTAAATGTGGACGGTCCCTCACTCCTTAGGAATGCACTGTCAGTGGTATGGTGATGGGCCTCCTCCTATGAGATGGTGGTGGATCAGGTATTCCTCCTCCGACACTCACTCATCTCCTCTGCTGCCACTTCCAGCAACGTCTACTCTCTACTTCCTCCCGACTTTAGGAGTGCTGATGTAGGGACGCCACCACCGTGGGAATAGACTCCATTCGAAACTTCTGTACCTGCACAAAGCGGTTCAGAGCTTTGAGATCCAGGATTGGACGCACTGTGCCACCCTTCCTGGGCACAGTGAACAGGTTTGTATAAAAACTTTCCCAAAAGGGAACCGGCGCAATCACTCCCTGCGACAGCAGATCTTACGCCGCCTCTGCACCAATCTGGAGATAGGTGGAAGTTGGACGGGAAGAACCTGTCCGACGGTCTGGACCTGAATTCGATCTTGTAGCCCGATCGGATCAGTTTGTGAACAAATTTGTCCTGAATCAAGAAAATCCATGGTTCCGGAAAGAAGCTAAGACGACCCCCCACCCCAGAAACAGGTGAGGGCGTCCCTTCACGCAGACGAGGATTTGTCCGCAGATCCGGATTGGCCTGTTCGCGGCTTACCTGACCATATCTTCTTGAAACCCCCAGAAGACCTGAATGGCTTAGCTCTTTTCTCCTGTAACCAGGAGGTACAAAAGGGCTGCCTATAAGCAGTAAATGAAGGCCCCCATCTATTACGGGGTGCCTTGCCCTTGGTGGATTGGGAAAGAAGAGAGCTCTTCCCACCCATAAAAAGCCTTTGATCAACTCATCCAGGAAGGATCCAAACAACCTTTTTGGAAGCCTGATCCGCAGACCAGCTTTTTAGCCACATCATGCGTCTAATAGCAACCCTCACCGCAGACACTTTGGCTACCAGTGGAACCACATCCAGCGACACATCACATATATAGAGAAGGGCTTGGACCATTTGGTTCGTTAGCTCAATCAGGCCTGACAAGAGCTGCTCTGTTTTCAAGTCACCTTTCAGCAACTTCGCCCATTCCGTTATTGTCTGTGACACCAGAGTGATCATAAAGACTGGTTTCAGTATTGAGCCTGCTATCACATGCAAATGGGGGGACAGAGACTCAATCAGTCTATCCACAGGGTCTGTAAATACCTGGGGACTCCTCCACCGGAACCACAGTAGACTTGTTTAGTCTGGAAACCGGATGATCCACCTTTGGTGGTACGGTCCATCTAGCTGATGCCGCGTCCGTGAAGAGGTAGCGCCTTTTAAAGCGCTTATGCACCACTAACATTTGTTTGATGCACCCCCACTGTTCATTGACAATATTCTCAAAAAGTTTCAGACAGGGAAAAACTTTGCCCGACTTCTGGGATTTGCGGGTGCCATAAAGACACCTGCATCGATGACGCTGTAGAATCATCCGCCATTTTTAAGGTTTCCTGCACTGACACCAAGTGCCTCCACCGGCACGCTTTCCCACGCAGCTGCTGATGATACATCCTCCTCGCCATCAGAATGTGAAGACGCAGATCTACCAGGATGGCATGCGTCCGCAGCGATCATATCTACCTCAGAATCTGAGGATACTAGAGAGGCAGGGGAAGGCATAGTGTGCTTTCTACTAGTGGCACTTTCTAACGAAATCCACTTTTGACACCAGGTTTTCCAAAACTGCAGTAAATGTAGACAGGGGCTGCGACCCGGAGGGTCCCACAACCACACTGGGGGGGTCTGTGGGCGAGATTTGGTCCTGGAACTCCATATTTACCCAATACAAAAAACAGTGTCACTTTAAGCCCCTGTTCACACTGGGGCGACCTGGTCGCCTGACAGGTCGCCTTCCATAGAGAAGGTGCGGACCTGTTCCAATAGGAGCGACACAAGTTGATCCAACTTAGAAAAAGGGTCCGGAGCTTCTTTGGGGCGACCCGGAGTGACCTGCATAACTTCAATGTTATGAAGTCCGTGCCGGCCGCTCCGAGGTTGCCCAGCAAAGTAGCGTCGCCCCAGTGTGAACGGGGCTTAAGAAAAAAATGCAAAAAATGTGATCCGCACCGCTGCACTAGCATCACCACAAGTCCCAGCCCTAGAACAGCATGCAGCAGGGTGAATGAGAAATACCTACAGGGACTCCAATAACATACCAGCAAAATGATAGGGAGGGATATAGAAATGTTTTTTGCAGAGAGAAAAATGATCTGATACAGGAACAGGAAATACCTGGGTCATGTACTAGAGTCACCCTAGCTTCTCCCTGCTGTCCAGCGATCGTGGACTCCAAGAAAATGGCAGCCCCATGCATTCCTATGGGGAAACTACCAAAACATGGCTGCCAATGCATTTCAATGTGACATTTCTACATTGATGCAGAGCGAAACTACAGCAAAATGGGCCCCCACCAAGATAAGCCCCCCCCCCTCGCAGTGGCCACAATACATCCGCCCCCCTGAGATAAGGACCTGTGTGTGTGTGTGGGGGGGGGGGGTCTGGTATCACTGAGAGGCAAGGGGAACCAAGGGATATCCGAGGGTCCAACTTTCCCAGGGAGTGGCCCACATCTACCCCCAGACCGCCACAGAAATGGGGATACACTTACTTACCATACCAACGGCAACAGATGGGCACCACTTCGAACAGACTACATCTCCACCTGGGGGTGTGGGTGCTGATGGCCAGGGGGTACACTGCGACTCAGGGCAACCCAGTCCCAGCATGTGTCCTGGTGAAGTGTTTTACTCGCAGGCCAGCCCCTGTCCATCGGGGCTCTGTGCTGGACTATAACCTGCGCATGCTCGCTGGAAGACCTTAAGGATCTAGCATATCCAGTCCGAAACCCAGCCGGCTGTTGCTTGTAGTCCTCTCAGGAACAAAACTAACTAAAAAGTAAAGTCTTACAAAAAGATTCCCCAAAAAAACCCAGCTAAGACCAAAGTCCCAGCAGAGAACTAGGTCCTACTTCTAAACTTGGCAGTAACAAACTGAAGCCTATAGCAGTGTGTGGGTGTATGCCTGCAGGGACAACCCCGTAGGCGTGGTAAAGCTTTTTACTACCTAGTGTTTTACTCCTGTAGTGGGCAGCATAACCCAATGATCAAGAATTATATGGAGCTGCAGCTGTCAATGAACGATAGAGAACTAGAGACACCGATTTCTTTGTGAAGAAGAGGTCCATCATATTCAGACACCCGCAAAAAAATTGGAGGACTTACAGAGTGGGGTAGGGTTATAGTAGAGGTGTCTCCTCAAAAGCTTGCTCGTATTACATCCTGAAGGTATGTCCCTATAACCCATGGTGTATGAATGTCACTTGTGTCCTGTGCTGTACAATTAAAGATACAATAGGATTTTAATGGCAAGTCAAAAATCATTTTTCCAATTTTTATTTTGTATATATGCACTTATGCCTCGTTTCCACTGAGTGGTACGGTATGGTACACATTGCGTTTCCACTGCCAATAGTACCCTTTTCATGATAGGCGTGGTGTAGCTGGTCACAGCAGGAAAGCTGTGATAGACGATTCTCTGTCAACCAATCAAAGTTCTGCAGAGTGTAGCTCCACCCAGTTGGTACGGTACTAATGTTCTTGGTACTCCAACGAAAGGGTACCAAAAAGAGGTACAGTACGGTTCGGAATTAGGGTACCATTCATAATGGAAACGGCATAAATAGCGTACCGTACCGAACCGTACCAGAAAGCTCAGTGGAAACGCGCCATTATATGCCTAGTGCCACATGTATGCACTTTAAATTGGTTGGAGAAAAAAAAAAAAAAAAAAAACACAACACCCCCTTTAGGCCCCCTCTCCACCCAGCAAATCTCCGGGAGCAGAAGGGTTGCCGGCATTAGTGTAGAAGAGATATGCTGAGACTCTTACCACAATTAAATTATGCATTATTGGATGCTTTGGAGTTGGGACATCTCCCCCCTTCGATGAATGAGGCCGTTATTCTTTTACCTAAATCTGGCAAAGGCTACCTGTTACAAACGGTCAAGAGGGAAAAGAACCGCTCAAGTGAGGGGATAGTTCCAAACACATCCAACCCAGGTGCAGGCACGGATCCGCAGTCCTGATAGCAGCAAATGGAAGAGCACAAAAAGCCGCACAACCGGTTGCAGATGCAAAAAGTTAAAATCCAAAATTTATTTTGCAGGCAAAAAGATAAAATCATCCAAGATGAAACCAAAACAGTCGGAGACATGGGGGGGAAAAGGGGAGCACGGCGGTTGACGCATTTCACGGAGTCTTCCGCTTAGTCGTGACCAAGGCTACCTGTTACCAGACTTCTCCCGACCCATTTCGCTGTTGACAACTGACGTCAAACTTTTAGCTAGAGCCTTGGCTACATGCCTGGCGAAAGTGATTTCTAACCTCATCCACAGGGATCAATTTGGTTTCAACCACCCTAGATCCACAGCGATGAATAACAGAAGACTGTTCCTGAACCTTCAGATACCTGTAAGTAATCCGGGCAATCGTGCAACTCTTTCCTTAGATGTAGCCAAAACCTTCGACGATAGTATAGAGTGGCCATATTTGTGGGGAGGTGTCGAGGTGCTTTGGTTTAGGCAAGCGCTCTATTAAATGGGTTCAGCTGCTTTATTCAGCCCCCCCACAGCTAGGCTGCATATAAATGGGGATTTAACAGATCCCTTTTCCCTTCATCGGGGTACAAGGCAGGGGTGTCCATTGTCATATCCGCTATTTGCACTTACCCTTGCAGAGTTGGCAGCAATAGTCAGATCTTCCCCAGTTATTACAGGTTTCCTTAGGAGGTAGCAGGGAGGGAAGACAAAATCTTGCGATATGCAGAGGACACACTCCTTTACCTGGGTGACACCAATGCCTCCCTAACAATGTCCCTTATAGAGTATTTTGGCTCCCTGTCTGGATTCTCCATTAACTGGAGCAAGTCACTCATTCTCCCCTTGGATAAGCTGCACGCCCCCTCTCACGGGCTGCGCAAGTTCTTAAACTGGTCACATCCTTCAAATATTTGGGTGTCCTCTTCACTCCTGATCCAACTAAATACCTGGAACTAAATTTGCTCCCTTTGTTCAAACAATTTCAAACTGCCACTTTCTGTTGTAGGTAGAGTGAACCTAATTAAAATGGTTTGGGCTCCACAACTTTAGCCTCCATATTTCCCCCCCAATGGATACCTCGGAGGTGGTTTACACGCATAGAATCATTTAAAACCCTTATTTGGTAGAAGGTTGCCAAGATACAACTTTCTACTCTACAGTATAGCAAGGATCAGGGAGGACTAGCGGTACCAAATCCTAGATTATACAAACCCAATTCCAAAAAAGTTGGGACACTGTACAGATTGTGAATAAAAACAAAATGCAATGAAGTGGAAGTTTCAAATGTCAATATTTTATTCAGAATACAACAGATGACAGAAAATGTTTAAACTGAGAAAATTTATAATTTTAAAAAGGGAAAAATAAGTTGATTTTAAATTTCATGGCATCAATACATCTCAAAAAAGTTGGGACAAAGCCATGTTTACCACTGTGTGGCATCCCCTCTTCTTTTTATAACAGTCTGCAAACGTCTGGGGACTGAGGAGACAAGTTGCTCAAGTTTAGGAATAGGAATGTTGTCCCATTCTTGTCTAATACAGGCTTCTAGTTGCTCAACTGTTTTAGGTTCTTTGTCGCATCTTCCTCTTTATGATGTGCCAAATGTTTTCTATGGGTGAAAGATCCTTCTTCTACGCAGCCATGATGTTGTAATTGATGCAGTATGTGGTCTGGCATTGTCATGTTGGAAAATGCAAGGTGTTCCCTGAAAGATGCTATGGGAGCATATGTTGTTCTAGAACTTTGATATACCTTTCAGCATTGATGGCGCCTTTCCAGATGTGTAAGCTGCCCATGCCACACGCACTCATGCAAGCCCATACCATCAGAGATGCAGGCTTCTGAACTGAGCGCTGATAACAACTTGGGTTGTCCTTGTCCTCTTTAATACCGATGACATGGCTTCCCAATTTTCTCAAAAGAACTTCAAATTTTGATTCGTCTGACCGCAGAACAGTTCTCCACTTTGCCACAGTCCATTTTAAATGAGCCTTGGCCCAGAGAAAACGTTTGCGCTTCTGGATCATGTTTAGATATGGCTTCTTTTTTGGCCTATAGAGTTTTAGCCGGCAAGGGCGAATGACACGGTGGATTGTGTTCACTGACAATGTTTTCTGGAAGTATTTGAGCCCATGTTGTGATTTCCATTACAGTAGCATTCCTGTATGTGATGCAGTGCCGTCTAAGGGCCCAAAGATCACGGGCATCCAGTATGGTTTTCCGGCCTTGACCCTTACGCACAGATTGTTCCAGATTCTCTGAATCTTTGGATATTATGCACTGTAGATGATGATAATTTCAAACGCTTTGCAATTTTTCTGAGAAACTCCTTTATGATATTGCTCCACTATTTTTCGCCGCAGCATTGGGGAAATTGGTGATCCTTTGCCCATCTTGACTTCTGAGAGACACTGCCACTCTGAGAGGCTCTTTTTATACCCAATCATGTTGCCAATTGCCCTTTTAAGTTGCAAATGGGTCCTCCAGCTCTTCCTTTTATGTAGATTAAACTTTTCCGGGCCTCTTATTGCTACCTGTCCCAACTTTTTTGGAGTGTGTAGCTCTCATGAAATCGAAAATGAGTCAATATTTGGCATGACATTTCAAAATTTGATATGTTATCTATATTATATTGTGAATAAAATATAAGTTTGAGATTTGTAAATTAGTCCATTCCTTTTTTACTCATGATTTGTAGTGTCCCAACTTTTTTGGAATCGGATTTGTACTTTATGGCCTCCAACCTCTGAGAGGAAGGCGGATACCAGATGCTTCTGACCCGAGTCAGGCAGTCCTGCTTTCAGACTAATTATACAGCGTTGTCTTACCTAGAGGCTGGCTTGCCTGCCTTCTCAAACTCGGGAACCTATGATACTTATCTTCAAAAATATTTGGGCTTTCCTTAGAGGAAGCTTAAAGCGGAGTTCCACCCAGGGGATACTTTTTTTAATAAAAATACCCCCGGGACAGTCAGGGCTAGTACATTCCACAATGGCTAGCCTCTGATCTGTCCCGGGTTGCACTTACCTTTTAGAAGAAATACTTACCTTGAAAAAGTATTCTCCAGCGCTGCCATCTCAGGTGTTGGCAGCTTGAAGCCAGCGCGATCCTCTTCCTCGGTCCCACGATGCACTGCACCGGCCCTGCCGTCATTTCCGGGGCGCGCGCATCATCCCTCCACAGCTTCTGGGCATGCCCAGAAGCTGTTTAGAAGGGAATGACGCGCGTACGCGTCGGTACGTCGGGGCCGGTGCAGGCGCATGGATTCCTGGGAGCGAAGACGATTCCCAGGAACCATTGCAAAAGCCAGGAAGTGACGAATCGCCGTGGCCGCTGAGGGGAGGAAGAAGGAAGTAAGGCAAGTTAAAAAAAAAAAAAAATTGCGATTATCCATTTGTTTTTCAGGTGACCCGGAGCGAGAAGATGGAGGTAAGTGTAAATTTAGGGTGAAACTCCACTTTAAAGCTGTTGGGTTTTCTTCAGGAAACACCTATATGGCATAATCCCACTTATGCAGACTTAAACAACCTGGAGTTTTTTTTTTCAAACATGGGAGACGCTGGGTGTTTGATACAGGTCTCAACTATTTTGCCAAGATCTATTAAAATCATTCTCAGTGCTATAGACTGAATGTGAGCTACTGAGACATCAGTTTTACAAACATCTGCAACTACGACACGCATTGCAGGCACAACACCATCACTTTCACTTAGTGTTGTCAAAACACCCACTGCAAAGTACCATATTTACTGAACCTAGCAAAAAGGGGATGATCTCGCTAATTTACTCTACTCAGATGACAATACATGACTCAACCACTCCAACGTGCAGACGAGGTTGGGAACGGGACTTGGGTAATATTGATGACGAAACATGAGAGCCATGCCTACAATCCATCTCAGCCTCACCTTCACATAAACCGTCCCAATTATTCCTGCTGCATGGGGCATACCGAACTTTATCATTGGAGAAGAGACTCGCTTATATACCCGAAATATCGTGGCAAAGAAGGGACACATACTCTTGATGTGGCGATTTCCTAAACTCTTACGATAATGGAGGGGAATGAATGGGTAAGTAACAGCGCTGCTCAATAAAAAATGTGCTAGTATCAATGAATGTTAAATTAATATTATACCATAACTGGTATTATGTGATGTGTATAGTGATAAAATCAACTTAGAAATATGCTTAATAAAACAACACCTCATAACTATATATAAATTTGTGAATACAAACAATTATACAAAAATTTTCATATAAGTGATAAAGTGCCAAATATGCATAAATATAAACATACGATTCAAATCAAGTAATAAAGTGTCCAGTGCTCAGTGACAATATTTCAATTATTATCCTCTTCATAAAAAGTGCTGTGCTTGTCTGCTGTCTTATGCCAAAATTTTGATCAAAGTGCACAGTGCTCATAGGTCCGGGTGCTCCCCTCTCAGTCCCCTACTCACCGGACTGTTAAAGGAATTGAGCCTTATAAGTATGGATCAACGTTCAGGATCCCAGGACCATACTGAATGACCAGCACCTCAGATCAGTATCTCCTTATATATGCAGCAGTCTCCGATATAAACCATCCAGGATTATAGATCCACCATAAGATTTAAATAGAGAGAGAGACCTCATCGTGCAGTATTACTTATTTTAGAAGAACATAATTAAAATGGCACTTACAGCAAGTAAGATCAAAAACTGTGATAATGGCTCCTACTCTGGGGACCCAATCTAACTTCCGCGTTCCACCCGCTCAGACCAGAAGTGCGTAGTGCGTGAGAGTAACAGCTTGACGCGTTTCAATCTGCCAATCAGAGCATTCTCAAAAGCAATTACATCAGCCTCACGCACTGTTATATATATATCCCAACTACACCCCTTATTAGTAATTGGATAACAACTATCTGGCAGAACCGGAAGCTTACACACCTCCATATTGGTACACCTATGTTTATATTACTTCTATTGGCCACGCCATCTTGGTTCACCTTATGTATTTTGCGGAACCGGAAGTTTGCGCGCCTCCATATTAGATCTCCTCTTTCTAATAAGCCGCCTATTAGCCACGCCATCTTGGTACTCCTTATGTGACGGCATTAACACTAAACATCAAGGAGCAAAATACAAAAAAGTGGAAATATTAAAATCTCTCATAATAATAATCTCATTAGAAATACCCCCAATTAATAACTATTATTAATTGTTCCTCCAAATACGTTGCTATACAATTTAAATTTTATGGTGGATCTATAATCCTGGATGATTTATATCAGAGACTGCTGCATATATAAGGAGATACTGATCTGAGGTGCTGGTCATTCGGTATGGTCCTGGGATCCTGATCGTTGATCCATACTTATAAGGCTTTATTTATGCATATTTAGCACTTTATCACTTATATGAATTTTTTGTATAATTGTTTGTATTCACAAATTTATATATAGTTATGAGATGTTGTTTTATTAAGCATATTTATGAGTTGATTTTATCACTATACACATCACATAAATTATTATACCATAACTGGTATTAACACTAATTGATACTAGCACATTTTTAAATTGAGCAGCGCTGTTACTTACCCATTCAATCTATGCAAAAGGTTTTCCCTTTTTATCAGCAGCAGCTCATTTCGTATAGTTTTATTTATTTATTTCCTAAGCGCAGGCTTTATTACATAGAACAATGGAGGGGGAATAACTGATACCATCTCCCGGTTATATATGATCAAGGTCCTGTTGGACCCTATTGTTTAGCAGGAGTAATAGAAGAGCTCCCCCCCAATAAATATTGCTGTAACACGACTGCTATACCTTACCAGAAAGTCACCAGATTTTTGGATGTCCCTAAATATCCCTTCCATGAAAAATTGGATAGAACAGGTTAATCAGACACTTTTCTGTGAAAAGTTAACTTATCAGCATAGAAACGCTAATAGGAAATTTAGCGCAATTTGTCAGGCATGGCTGGACACCCCTGGAATAGCTCCAGCTCAGGAGATCATGCAAAGAATATTTCAAGGTTTGAGTGCGTAACACTTACTATTCCTCCTATTTGGGGACAGGTATGGCAATACGTCCCCTAGCAAATTATCATATGTGAATAAAAACTTAATGGCATTACTGTACAGGGGGCTTGGAGAATTCTCACTATCATGGGAAAGTATAACCTTCCGTTGCACAAAAAAAAAAAAGAGAGATACTTACTCTTTTGCTGTAAGATACGGTTTGTTTGTGATTTCAATTTTATAATCTGGTGCCAATCGAATCTTACAATGGGTATGTGTTATACTACTTGTGTACTCCCATCTATTGGACAACTTTGATCTAGTGGGTAAAGTGTTCCATTTACTTCAATATCACTGCATTTTTTTCTTTTAGATTCTCGTTGCCTCTTGCTGTATGTGTAACCACCTAATGTGTATTTTGTTCTTTTTGCCACAAACCTTTTTTCTGATTAAAAAAAAAAAAAAAAAAACACCTCAGACAGCTTTTATGCACTTTTTTAGTTTTCTGAAGTTCAACCCTACACCACACACTGCTTATTTTAACAATTAATATATACTTATAGGAGATACAAATTTAGCAAATATACTGCACCAATCTGGGTGGATATAGTCAGGATAAATCTCTGGGTTTTAAGACCCACATACCTGTTGGGATACAAATATTGTAACTGCCACTGGTGTGGTTTTTTTTGTGATAGGTGCAGGTTCTTAGGCCTGTTATCCCAATACTAGCCACAGTGCCCAAAGCATCACTGACCTGGAACAAGCATGCAAGCCAGTGAAGCCTGTATTACTGTCTTGCTGTTTAAATCCTTGTTATGTAGGTGGGAGCACCTAGTAAGAAACGGTGCTTAGGTGGAAGGTAATTTAAAATATTTATTCAGCAAGAATTTCAGATACAGCCAACGCGTTCTTAGGGTATGGACTCTTCTTCCTTCCACCCAGCTGCCTTCGCTGAAGCCAGTGTACATTGACACTCAGTCCTTTTCCAGCCTCAATTTAAGCTTTGACATGCAATCCTTCTAGTCAAGCCCTAAAGAAAGGTACCCGAAACTCATTAGCTGTATCAAACATTCTTGTTCTAAAAACATTTAAATTACTTCCAAGCGAATCAACCTTTTCCTTTTTTTACAAGGCACTCTCAAAAACATACCCAGGGTGAGGGTTTTTATCATCGTAATCAAGAGAGCCAGCAGCCTAGAACCTTAAAGGAGTTGTAAAGACAGAATGTTTTTTGATCTTAATGCATTTTATGCATTAGGATAAAAAGCCTTCTGTGTGCAGCAGCCTCCCCTAATATGCACCTGAGCCCCATCTCTGTCCAGCAATGTCCACAAGTCCCTCCTGATTGGCTGAGACACAGCAGTGGCACCATTGGCTCCCGCAGCTGTCAATCAATGTCTGTTTGCAAATCAGGAGAGAGAGGGGGTGGGGCCGAACGGCAGCTGGGTGTCTGTATGGATCACAGAGCAGCAGCTCAGCTACAAACATAGCAAGCTGCTTGCTGTGGGGGCACTCGACGGGAGAGAGGGGCTAGGAGCAAAGAAGACGGACCTAGGAAGGAGGTTCGGGACTGCTCTGTGTAAAAACCACTTCACAGGGAAGGTAAGTATAACGTTATTTTGGGAAAAAAAAATTTTAAATCACTTTAACCAGGTCTACAGTTATTTTATCATCAATGGTTTATCTCCTGAAAGGAGTTTGCTCCCTACTTTTTGAACATATACCAGAATTAACTCTTAGGCTGGCCAAATATTATACAATCTCCTTGTGCAATTTTGCTTTAGATTTACCAAAACCATTTAACATGAGGTCAAACCTAAACACTTTCAATCTGTATGCAAGGGGTGCGTTTTTTTTTGGTTTTTAAGCAAAAGTGCAAATGCTTTATATTAGAATTTTATGAACAGGTTAACACTGCTCTGACCAGTTATAGGTTGGGCAGTGCAATACTTACAATATTTTGTTAGAAGCTACTCATTTACAGCATTGCTGCACATTTCCTATTACAGGGCATTTATGCTTGGCAGTATACTTAACTTTTGCATGCATACGCACGCAGATTTCATTCATACATCATTATATAACATTTTCCCTTTCATTGCCATAGGCATACATACCATACAGTGCTGAAAATTACATACATGACCAGTTTCATGGAAAAGTTAAACGCCACACCAATACTGTAGTGTACCAAGTGTATATTTAAATTTACTGTATGCAATCTAACATCACATTTGGTCATAATTTATCGAATATACATAAATGATTGAAGTAGTAAAAGGACTCTTTTTTTTCAAGAGAATAAGATCTTGTGTAAAAGGAAAAAAATAAAATAAAATAATGCACAGTAGAATTTAAAGCCAGGTCCAAAGTTCTAAGCTCTGAGTGAGTTTGCTCCTAATAAAAGCAGATTTTTGTGAAATGTATATATATATATATATTATATTATTTATATATATGTATGTATATATTGACAGTTCTACAAGGAGCAAACTATAGGAGTCTGAAAGAGGAAAAAAAAAAAAGGGGGGGTGGGAATAAGACTTACACTACTTACATATTCACAAAGCAAAACATAAATTTCACGTTTTAAAATAGTCTCTTTTTAAACCTTTAAACAAACTAAATCTATTTTGGACCCCACCAAACAGAAAAAGAACAGTTACTCAGATTTTTACATTTAGGAGGTATTATACTTTCAGAGATATATAAAAGAAAACAATATTAGCTCCCAGAAATCCTACCACTAACAATTACAGGCCAATTCATGTTAGGCAAGGGGACTGTAATAATTACTTAGTAACTAAATTTATTATAATTTACACAGCAAACCCGTTTAGTGAGATATTAAAAGCAGCAGTGACACTTTTGCAACAGTTTTCCAAAAAGCAGCAGTCACTCATGAAATATTTGTTGCAGGCCTGAAATGATTTCTCACCTTTTTTTAGTTGTGCATGGCCCATAACTGAGCATTTACATATATTAAAAACCTGCTATTTTGAGGGAAAGTGGGAAAAAAAAAAAAAAAAAAAAAAAAAAAAAAAGAAACTACCACACAATTATTCCCATAGACACCTCCACAAATCAAGATGGTCACAGAGTGATGGTAAAAATAAAGTCTGCCTGTCACTCATATTGTCAGAATTTGCTGTAATGGGGGAAAAAATAAATAAAATAATCAGCTCCCAGTTGCATGGAGAATTGCCAACACGTATGAGTGTTTCCTTATGAAGCATTCAACTTATTTTGATGCTAAGAGCTTGTTATTGACCTCTAGTTATACCATACATGACAACAAACGTAACCTGGTTCCTGCGGTAGTGTTTCGCTTTCTTTCTTCCACTTTTGCCATACATATGGAAATTCCGGCAACTTTAAACCACTTTCAATCAAAAACCAGCCTTCCAGAACAGAAACAGTCAGTGGTAGTTCAGCTGAATAGGACAGTTCCTTTCTGCGATTAAGGCTACAGTCCCGCTGGTGATTTAGGTTGTAGCGGCAGGAATCGGATTCCTGCTGTGGCTGCTGGCTCTGTTCACCATGACGAGTCGCCGGTGGCCGCACGTAATCGCTGGCTGTGCAGAGAGCAGCGAATAGCTGCAGCCACCCTCAACCTGTCATAGTGAACAGGGCCAGCAGCCACACCTAGCTGCTCAGAGCCGCAGCAGAAATCAGAAGATTCCCGTCGCTACAATTCGCACCAACCTAAATCGCCAGTGCAAATGTAGCCTTACAGTTGTTGAAAATGGTGGAAGCTGCCTAAAAATTACCATGCATAGAGTCAGAATTAACAATAAATTAATTATAATGGAAAAGCAAAAGAGTTAGCAAAGAAGTTGCCAATGCCAATCAGAATATTTATTTACAAATAAATGAAAGATGAAGCTTGAGAGCCGGTTCACATAGGGGCGAACCGACTTGCCGGGGAGACCTGTGAAGTCGCGGTGCGCAGCGCAACCTCGGAGCGACAGGCACGGACTTCATATCATTGAAGTCAATGCAGGTCGCCCCAAAGTAGTACAGGACCCTTTTTCTAAGTCGGAGAGACTTGTGTCGCTCCTATTAGAGCAGTTCCTGGGCTAATCTATGGCAGGCGACCCACGGCGACCAGGTCGCCTGACAAGTCGCCCCAGTGTGAACCGGCTCTGAGGGCAAATATTCCCTGTTCTTATTCCATGATTTTTTTCATTCTAAATCTTCCTAAGAGATGACCACACACAGCCTAAGTGTTACAACAGTTTCAAGCATACATTTTGACAACTGGAAATCTGTTGGGCCATGTAATGAGTTAACTAGAGGGTAATAACAGGCACTAACCAATTAAGAAAGAAAAAAAAAAATAGCAGGATTACCAGAAAGCACATAACTTTTTTGGAACAATTGATTAATGGGCTTTTATTTGTAAGGGTTCTTTCACACCATATTGCACATAAAAAAAAAAATCACAGCAACATATGGACAATGCATGTGCATCAATGTGATTTTACCCTGCATTTTCATATGCACTGCATTTTGTTGACAGGTGTTCATCTCATCCATTTTAATTAACAGGTCCAAGGAAGGGTCAAAATACAAAAAATTTAATTTTATCTCTTTTCTTTTAATTGCATTACATTTACATGCTTTCCTGTGTGTTGCATCAAAACGCAGACAGGATGCAATTTAATGCACTGCAACACACAAGCACAACATTGTGGTATAAAAAAGGAAAAAAAAAAAAAAAAAAACACAACAGTTTTCAATGTGCCCTTTCAGTGACCTGCATTGATCCAGTACAAATAAAAATGCAGCTCACTGCACAGTGTGAAGGAACCCTTAAACTAGCTGACGGAAGAACCATCCCCAATAAAAACACTTGGAAATCAGTTTCCAGCTTTTCATTTCTAACTGCAATGTTTATAAATTGGTTGGTGAAGTTATCTGACAGTTCTCTCAGACAATTCAATAATATTACAAAATTCTCTCAATCTTCTTTTATAGTACTGGGGATTGCTCTAAAGTCCACTTTCTTGGCCAAAAGATATGTCAGAGTCCGAAGCAGAAAAAAAAAAAAAAAAAAATATTGGTAAGGGCAAAAAATACAAGCTCATAATCTAGGACTTCATTACTTTTCTAAACAGATAGTCATTGCAATATTGCTCCCTCAAAAAAATATATATTTATAAAATAAATAATAAAGTTGTAAAGATAATTGCAGTTTGTACATATCTGAAAACTTAAACCTGACATGAAGGGACAATAATAAAGCATTTAGAGAACAAGAAATTTGCTTGAGCACTCAGAATTGCCTGGCAGTCTACACAGAACTCCAAAGAGCTATTACAACTGATTTCAAATTATTATAAAAGCAAGAAAATGATACAAAGCAAAAATATTACAAGATACAGTACATAAAAGTTCGGAAAGGCTCTGTGCCACTAATAATTGCAGCGGCTCTTTGCTACCAGCAGTTCAAACAAGACGTCTTAATTCTGACCAATTCTCCCAAAATTCCTACATCTGTGAAAAGTGCCCAAAAGCTCCCATAGGAAACCCTTCTAAGCCATTAGACTTCAAATTCACAACTTTCCCCTGAGTAGAGAAGAGAGAGGGCTTCCAAAAATTTCCATCTGCAGCTCATAAAACCAAAACATCAATTTAGAAACGTGGCCTTGTACCGAGAACTAGGGTAAAGAAAAAAATCACCAAAATCACGTAACTTTCTCTAGCCTATTACCACCCAACAGGTCTTGTTTCACACAGTTCCTCATTTGTGGATCAAGCTAAGAGCACTGGTCGGAAACACCGGCCTGGGTATTGAGTCTAGATAAGGCTTCCTGAATACACAGAATTATCAGAAAAATGTGAATTTATATTCCAGCTTTCTGCTCACCGGTGTTTGATTAGCTAGATAGGGAAAGAAATTCATGCTGCCCCGGCTGAGGGAGATATTTGTACACAAAAGGTGTTCAAAGCAATATGGGAGAAGTCACACAGGATTTTAGATGGGTCCACATAAATTTTAATCCAATCATTTTGATACTCTATTATTTTGTCTGAATAGCTTTAGGTGATATAATTAAATTAAAAAGGCATGAAAAATGTACAACCATTTTAATAGAGACAATCAAAATGTGATTTCTGACAAAACAGCATAAAAATAAAACTATAAAATACAACTGAAAATACTAATTGCATCCGCAAGATGTTTGCATAGATCCAAAAGATCTATGCAAACATTGACGCAATACGTGGGCAGCAACAGGCTAGTTATAGGCCATTGGATATTTCATGCTTTCCAGTGAAACAGCCTAGATCTTGCTGTGAGGATGGACTCATCTCACCTGTCATTTGGTTGAATTGCAAGTAATTAAGATTTTCAAGCTAGTTTCTTGGCAAACTGCACATGTGTACTCACAATCACATATTATAGCAGTAAGCTCCATTGTTGTTCAGACTAGTCACATTCCCAGTGAAACTCATCTAATGTATGGTGGGCCGCAGATTTGGGTCAATGATACCTGCATATACATGTTTAATGGGCAGTGCTGGTATAGCGTCAATCAGTCCACAGTGATTGGAAACTAGTACAGAGCGCAACACATGCGCAAGGAATCTGCTATGCACCCAGCCAAGAGGAGTACTTGATCATCACAGAGTAAAAACAATACCCAGAAATAAATAAAATCTTGGGCAAAAAGCCAGGCGCTAAAGTGAGGAAGACGTTGTGAACGGTACATTGTATCCTCAACTTTTAACACAAGCAGGAGGAGCATTCTATTCTGCCAGATTATAAAAAAAAAACTGCATACAGCCAATGTCTGCGCAGTATGAAGGTAAAGGAAAAGAAAAAAAAAAAAAAAAAGAATTAAGCAGCAATTTATGATCGTGTAACTGAACTAATAAAACAACTACAGTCTGGAGTGACTTGCCAATCACTCCTGATCAGTAATCCCTTTATATGATGCAAAAATGTAGACAACCACCGCAGCTCATGACAAGACAAATACATGACTTGAGCGCTCAGCTTGATGCAATTTTCAGAGACAGAACAGTAGAAACATAGGTTGCCACAAAGAGCCAACAAATAGTAAAAATAACTTAACAGGATGTGAATACCATTACAGTGAATCATTCAATATCAAGATCTAATTTCTACAGGTGGGCAAAAAAGTGATCTAAAGCTAGCACTGCTTTAAATTCCACAAAGAACCTCCACCACAAATTCCCCCAAAGAATCTGAGAACTCTTTAAATCTAACAAAGACCTGCAGCTGAGCTTAAAGCAGTGCAGCCGGATCCCTGCAGCGAGGAAAAAAGTTCTCAATATATTTAATAATATGTCCCACGCTTCTAGTAGTGTAAGGAACATCACATTCATACCACGATTCATCATTGCTTTTCATTCTAACCAAAACTGATACACGTATTAACATTACATTAGTAGTATTTAGACTTCGATAGGACCAACATAGCTATATCCTATAAATAAAAAATACATTTCTTTGATAACTGATTGGAGATGTTAGGACTCTGTAAATTTCAACCAAATGGCTGTATTCTGTACAGTCCTGTGCAAATTACTGGAAAAAAAAAATAAAATTAAAAAAAAGATATTTTTTGCTATAAGGCTTTGACCCTACAGTTTTCACAGCAATAACTATTGTCCAGCACGGTACCATGTTTTACAAGCCTTCAGTATAATGACGAATCATCAATCAAATTTAGCATCCTGTCCAGCTGCAGCACCCTTGAGTTGAAATGCCTTAATCGGCAGTCAGTCGTCTATTGTCATACAAACATCTCCTGATCCGTCCCATCGAGGCTGGGGTTTCTGTCTCTCCCACTGTGAAGGATCATTCTGTTCTCCCCAGCGTGAGACATCATTTTGCTCTGACCATTGACTATGATCATTTGGATCTTCTCCTTCATCCACCAGGTCATCATCTGCATCTACTGTCTCTACAGGGTCATTGTCATCGTATTCTTCATCTCTAGGGAAGTCATCTGTCACCTGCTCTACACCAGCCTCTTGGAGTCCTGGCTGGGACTTATCCACACAGTCTACGCAAACTCCATAGCGCCGAGATCCATGCCGAATTCCTACACTTGCTGCAAGCATGAAGATATTTTTACATACCATGCACTTGTATTTCTTGTCTTTTTTATGCACCTAGACATGAAGTGAAATAAAAGGCAGGCATAAGAATTGCAGAATTTTACAATGCATTTTAAAAACTACAAAAAAATGGTAATTTCCATAAACAGCGGAAAGAAAGCACAAAGCAGATAATCAGATTTTTATATACTGTATTAAGATAAATGGACATCAAGCATCATCTAGCCTTTCTTCCTTAGCCTTACGTTAAATTTGAAAGCAGCCTAAAAGCACATTAGTACACCTATAGCGTTTAAAGAGCATTTAGGATGTGTTGTACAGCCGTTCATGTTGCATCATGCAACACTTAATCGCCCTGTGGGTTTTTTTTTTTTTTTTTCCCTCGCTACCAGGCCGAAATAGAAAATGATCACTTGTCGCTTTACAACTGCACCATAAAATGCACTGGCATAAGCGCATTTACCATGCGTTTAGGGTGCGGTTGTGGTGCGTTTCAATAGAAGTGAATAGAGGCAGTTGCAAGGCATCAACACTTTGTTTTTATTTATTTATAGTTTATTTTTGCATCTCTGAACACCTCCATCTGCTTCACATTGTAATAATTTTGAGTAGCATTGATAGGAGTTAAAAACACGACCCAACCGCCTATTTTCAATGCCTGTGTGAAAGAGCCCTTACTGTCCCTGATCCATCCATCAATACATTGGATTTCGATTCATTTAATCATGGAGGCTCAGCATCACATATGGGCATTACCTAGGACAGTTTGTATGCAAATGCAACCTTCCTAGGAACACCCACTCCTCCAGAATGACATGCACCAACCAAGGCATTTTGATATTTGCTTAACTCCTCCAAAAACCAGCCCATTGCTTGCATCAGGGCAAAGGAGTCTTGAGAGGAATACTGGGGTAGGATGCTGTGAAATTTCCTAGTTATGTACAGCACCCTGCCAGCCCCTTTCCCACAAGCCATGATCTGCCAGCAAAGAATAGTAAAGCCCAGAGACTTAGGCATGATATCACTTGGGGCTAAAATAAAGAGTTTATTTTAAAAAGGTCAAGGATAAGTTCACCTTTGAAACATGTTAGATGTTCCACCCATACTTAGGGTAACACAAGAAAGATGTTACAACTCCTGCAACCTTGACCCCCCTTCCTGTAATAGATTGCTGTGAATAAATAAACTACAAGTACAAGTCTGCCATGGTGTGTACTTGTAGTTTCAATGGGCTGCAGGAGTAATGATGGGCGCTCCCACAGTCCACTGCCGGCTTTCAAGCAAACAGCCCATACAAAAGCAGAGCACTTGCCTGGGGGAGCACACATTGCACCTGTGATTTACTGATTGCGGGTGCAACGTTTTCAAGGGTCCTGCAGGAAAAAAAAAAAAAGTAAAACCTACGTTTTTTTTTTTCTCCAACAAATATGTGCATTTACTATTTTTTCTGTAAAGATGAATCTTTCCTTTAAAATGAAAAAGGGTAAGCAAATGCACTTGTACAAGTAGTTACCTGACCTGAAACCAGAGAAAATTCCCAGCACAACTCACCAACCAATCTACTTACCAATCGAATTAACCTGTCCAACAGTATGCGTTAAAAACAGGGGTTTAGTTAGCACACTTTTGCAAACGCATGCGTAAGCTGCAAGGCCCCTTACGGCACTCTGCATTACTTGCAGCCCTAACCCTACAAATTTTTTAAACGCATACTGTTGGATAGGTTAATTCGGTTGGTAAGCAGACTGCTGGTGAGTTGAGCTGGGAATTTTCTGTTTTTGTATTTCATGCGTTTGCCCTTCCATGTGCTCCTTGCTGTGAAGCCCAGTTAAAGATGGGGCAGGGGCCATTTCTTTGTTACTAGTTACCTGACTTCCCAGAATCATTCAAATTTAAACACCAAGAATAGAGTACATCTACATCCAAGTCTGTTCCTAATGGGTTAACCACTTCCTGCCCGTAGGGCGTCATATGACGTGGAGATATCCGAACGATGCATGTAGCTGCTGAACCTCTGGTGCTTCTATGGATTGACCGGCAACAGAATGTTAACCATAGAGCTAACCAAGGACCAGATGGTCCCCAGCCATCTTTATGACTCTCGGAGGCCAGGCGCGACGTTATGTCACTTCCAGCACTAGTAGATGTACACACTGCTATGTTTTTTGCTGGAAAGGCTTAGTTTTTTTTTTTTTTATCTTAGGCTTTCCAGCCTAGAGGAGAGATGTGGAGTCTTATAGAGTCATGCAGAAGCTTGCATAAAGTGATTGCAGAACAGTATGCATGATTGTTTCATGTTGAACTAGACACCAAAGCATCTGCTCAACAGCCAAGGAACTAGCAGCTTAAGAAAAAGTCAACAGTAACAAAGCCCACATATTTCCCCTTTAACCCCTTCTCCTCGGCAATCGGTTAATGCTTTTTTAGGAGGATGCCCCATGTCAGGGACGTGTTTGGCTGTACTTCTCGTTTTGAACTCCTGTGACCAGTTTTCAGACAGCAGTGACTGACCGTCACCTGCTCTCTGCTCAGGGAGGATCAGCAGTGTTTGATCACTTAGTTCTCAGTGTTCGAGTCAGCGGGGGACAGATGCAGCATCCACCTAGGTAAGTAGGATTCTTAAAAAATCTCAGCAGTTAACGGACAGCCAGGGTTCCTGATGAATATCAGGAATCAGAAAGATTCCCAATAATATAATCATATGTGTGCCAGTGTTATTGAGAACTGCTGACCGGGAACTTTGGATATAAAAATCGTAGTTTCAATGGCTGGCTAGGGAAGGCTCTCTTTAGCTGCCCAAAGATAGATGGATCAAAATTCCTGCTGAAGCAGCCAAATTTGATCCATGTATGGCTGTTCTTGTTCAACAGAAGTGAATTGGCTGCAACTGTTGATCAGCATTTGACCGCGGAGAAGTCTCGCTGTCAGAATACAATGGCACAGCAGAGAAGATTCCTCCATACACCTTGCATGTGTGAATAGGAGAATCTGCGCCCCCCCGATCAGCCGGCAGACAGATTATAACCAAAAAAACATTTATAGCCAGCCCAATTTTCACACTCTAACATTAGTGTCTTCAGCATAATGTCATTATGCACTGCGTTTTTCAATTAATGACAGAATGTGGCTAATACTATGTAAGATGAAATACATACCTCTACAAGACAGGCCATGAATCTACCCTAAATCCATTTTTTTTTTTTTTAAACACTGACTGACATGGTGTTCTAGACAAATCACTAAGTACCAAGACTTGATATAAACCAAAGGAAACAAAAAAGCAAACTGCAAATGCAATGCTTCCGATAAAACAAATGAGAAGTTGGAGATATGATCTGACTAATATGCTGGTGTACTTTTCAAATATTAACTTATGCACAAAAACAATAGGTTTTATATATAGAGCATTGAGAATTAAAACTAATTTTAAATTAATTTTGAGGAGTAAAACTTACCAAGGAATGTCTCTTGACATGCTCTCTTCTAGTAAACAGCTTTCCACAGATGTCACAGCTAAAAGATCTCACTCCTGTGTGAATGAGTAAGTGCCTTTTAAGTGTTCTTCTGTATTTTGCGACATAGTTGCAGTGAGGACATTTTAATTTATTCATGTTCATTAGCCCAGTAGATGCATCGCCTAAAAAAAAAAAAAAAAATGTAGACAATGAATGGCTGACAAGTGGAATCTGTACTTTAGAAGTCAGTTCACTGCAATGGAAGGAACACTCCTATACTCTGTTATTTTTATACAAGACTCATTTAAAGAAACGAACAACTAGATTTTAAAGTAGAATTCCATGTTTAAAGTGTTAATGAAGTTGTTTTTTTTTTTTTTTTTTTTTAAACAAAAGAAAAAGCTTACCTGCTCTGTGCACGGTTTTTGATCCTCCTCTTCTCTGATCCTCCGCGGTGCTCTTGGCCCCTGCCAAGCACCCCTAGAGCAAGCAGCTTGCAACGGGGGCACCCAAGCCACGGTTCTGCGTGTCCATTCACACAGGGGGCTGTGGCTTGGCCTCTCCCCCTCTCTCCTCACTGGTCACCGTCTGACAACAGTGGGAGCCAATGGCTCCCGCTGTTGTCTTAACTAATGGGGAGGGAGAGTCCCAGGAGAGCCGAGGCTATCCCGCACATCGATGGAGGAGGATTGGGCTTCAGGTTTTAGGGGGGCTACTCCACAGAAAAGGTTTTTTTTTTTTTTTTTTTTTTTTTTTAAGGACGCACCGAAATTATCGTCCGAAAATGAGCCTATCCCATTTCGGCCGATAATGGGTTAACAATGCCGAAATTAATATGGCCGCCTTGAGGAAGGAGGAGGGCGCAGCGCAGGTTTTAAAAGTCCCCCCTTCAATGACGTCCCTACTACTACGATGTGTGTATGAATGAAGTGACACACCGGGCGGGAAGGCGGGGGGAGTGGCCGCTAATAACTTAACTATGTGAGCCTTCACTTCCCTGTCAGCATGACTGTGTGTGAATGAACTGACACCGGGCGGGAGGACGGGGGAAGCGGCCGCTAAAACTATGTGAGCCTTCACTTCCCTGTCAGGCATGTATCTCCGCTGACAGGGAAGTGAAGGCTTGCATAGTTATAGTTATTAGCGGCCGCTCCCCCCGCCCGGTGTCAGGTTAGTTCATTCACACACAGTCCCGCTGACAGGGAAGTGAAGGCTCACATAGTTATATCTATAAGCGGCCGCTCGCCCGCCCTCCCGCTGTGTCACTTAATTCATGGACAGATGGTAGTAGTAGTGACATCACCGGGAGGCGGGCCACCGGCCAGAGGCGCTTCTTTTGAATGAAGGACACCGGAGGAGCACTCAGCAGAGTGACAGTAAGGAGATTGAATCGTTGGGATGGGGAGGGACGCTGAGCCAGAGGGGGGGGAGGGTGTACTGCCGAGGGGGACGCTGAGGCAGTGGGGGGGGGGGGGGATGGGGGAGAGCTGAGGCAGCTTACCAGTGGTATTAGTATTATGCAGCATGAGGGGTTAATGTATTGCCACTGCTGGTCACTGATGCATTAGTGACCGACCAGCGGCAGTTAATTAACCCCTTTGTGCTGCATTAGTGCAACCAGTATCACTGCAACCGGTGTTAACACTGATACTGGTTGCACTAATGCAGCACAAAGGGGTTAATTAACTGCCACTGGTCGGTCACTAATAGATTGTGTTAGTGACCAGCAGTGGCAATACATTAACCCCCTCATGCTGCATAATACAAATACCATTGGTAATTAAATTAACCTCTTGCCAACGCGTCACAGTACATATACTGTGACAGGGTGGCAGCGACAGGTGTAGGTCGCTGCCTGTTTTTGGTGTATGCCCCTCTATACATTTTAAATTTTTTTGTGGGAAAAAGTAATTTTCGGTTTTCGGCCAAGGGCACCCTGCATTTTCGGTTTCGGCCCAGAATTTTCATTTCCGTGGATCCCTAGTTTTTTTTTTTTAACCTGCATGCAAAAAATGCAAGGTGGTTAAAAAAAAAAAAAACCTTCAGCCTTTACAAGCACTTTAAATGCCACTTTTAAGTGTTAGTTTCCCCTTTACCAAAAAACTGCCTGTAGAAACAAACTGTGCAGCTTTGACCACATATTCCAGGTGGCTTCAGAGCTTATACATGGCAATGGAAGAGGACAGTCATGGTGCTGGAGGAAGCAGACCTGCCATACGTCATCTTAACCCAGAAGAGACTGGCAGTTAATGATGCTAATATAAAGCAGGATTGTGGCATGGGACCCCACATGCAGCAGGAAGCAGTGAATTACGGCAGCAGAAAGCTGCATTCGTTTGACAAGAACAAACTCAAAACATTTCCTTATTAATACACTATAATTTCCCCATAAAGTAAACTTGTAGGTTCGATTAACCTTGCAAAGCAGTCATGGATCAAAAGAACAGGCATATCAAGGTTCCCGGTTCCTCCCTTTTCTTTAAATTAATTATCCCCAAAACCTGGGCCCTCTAAGCAAATATTGACCATAAATACTACAGTCACAAGCTCTCATCCCCATGTCTTCCAGCAGGCCTTGAGCCCTGACACTCAATATTAAAACTGCTTACATAAAACAAAAAAAAAAAAAAAAAAAAAAAAAAACACGATACAGCTATAAATTGTCCATATTCCAAATTAAACAACAGAAATTGCAGTGATTTATAACTAAATGCACAAACAATGCATCAAAAAGTACTTAAAAGAAAACATTACATTTTAATTATTAAACTGCATTTAGCCCCAGTACTACTAATATATATATATATATATATATATATATATATATATATATATATATATATATATATATATATATATATATATATTAAAAAAATGGAAAACCATGTCCTAGTAAACAAAAAAAATACTGGTGTTCTATCAGAATACCGCTACCTATCAGATTCTGTAACCGGAAGTGACATTTGGATGAGAACATCTTATTGCGTTCCAACATGGCCGCTATGCGTTCCAATAGGTTTCCTAACATGACAGAACACAAAGCAGGGTCGGACATCTTCTTACACCCACGCAAGTCTTGAATTTTACATTTACATGTAGTGTGGTCACTGGCCCCTGTATCACAAATCTTGAAAACAACATCCAAAGAATGTAATCTCACCTCCTTTGGATGTTTAGGCTTCGCGCACAGCGAAGGCAAGACAATATCCTCATTAAGATGGAATTCCGAAACTCGCTTCGGAAGAAAAGAAGGATTAGGTCGCAAGACCACCTTATCCAAATGAACAACCAGATACGGAGACTTGCAGGACAAAGCCGCCAGCTCCGACACTCTGCGAGCCGAAGTGATCGCAACCAAAAAGGCGACCTTTTTGGACAACATAGACAACGAGATCTCCCTGATCTGTTCAAAAGGAGCATGTTGTAACACAGATAGAACGAGATTCAAGTCCCAAGGGGGCAGAGGATCCCTCCTAGGAGGAACCAGATGCCGCACTCCCTGAACAAAAGTGCCAACCAAGGAGTTGGAAGCCACGGGACATTGAAACAGAACGGCCAGCGCAGACACCTGACCCTTTATCGTAGCCAGCGCCAAACGCTGATCGACACCCGTTTGAAGGAAGGACAGCACTCGGGAAACTGAGTACGTGCGGGGTGAAAACCCCCTGGACTCACACCAGGCAAAATAGGCCTTCCAAGTACGGTAATAAACCTTCCCCGAGGAAGACTTCCTCGCGTTGATCAAAGTATGAACGACCTCTGGGGAGAGACCCTTCTCCTTCAGGACCTCGGTCTCAACAGCCAGGCCGTCAAAGCCAGCGACTGTAAAAGCAGGATGGTATATCGGTCCTTGAGACAGGAGATCGTCTCGAAGAGGCAGACGCCACGGGGCGTCGACCGCCAGATTCACGAGGTCTGCGTACCAGGACCGGCGAGGCCAGTCCGGTGCCACAAGAATCACCGTGCTGCGTTCCGAGTGTAACCTGCGAAGGAACCTGGACAGCAACTGAATTGGTGGAAACGCGTACATCAGCTTGTACTGATGCCACGGGGCCACTAACGCGTCCGACGCATCTGCCCGAGGGTCGCGCGTCCTTGCCACGAACCTTGTTGTTGAGACGAGACGCGAACAGGTCCACATCTGGAAGACCCCACTTCGCGCACAACAACTGGAAGACAGCCGGGTGGAGAGACCATTCCCCCTGATCCAGGGTCTGGCGACTCAGATAGTCCGCCTACCAGTTCTCCACCCCCGGAATGTGAACCGCCGTTATCGCCGGGACATGAGTCTCTGCCCAAGACAGAATGTCGGCCACTTCGAGCCGCTCGGGCACTCCTGGTGCCCCCTTGGTGGTTGATGTAGGCCACCGCCCTGGCATTGTCCGTCTGCACCCGAACCGGGCAGCCCTGCAGCCGGTCCGTCCAGCGATGAAGACAGATTTATCGCACGCAATTCCAGAATGTTGATCGGAAGGGAAGACTCCCCCTCCGACCAAGTTCCCTGGGCAGACAGAACACCCAGAACACCACCCCAGCCCGACAGGCTGGCATCCGTGGTGATCACCGTCCACGAGATAGGACGAAACGACTTGCCCCCGGACACCATAGGGACTGGAGCCACCACAGAAGGTCTCTTCTGGTGCGATGACTCAACGAGATTTGAAGATCCAGAGATTGAGGTAGCCCGTCCCACATGGACAGGATCTCCGCTTGGAGACCCCGCGTGTGAAACTGGGCGAAGGGAATCGCCTCGAAGGCCGAGACCATCAATCCCAGACATCTCATGCACGTCCGCAGAGACGAGTGCGGAACGTCCCTGAGGGACCTGACTTCCTCCTGAAGAGTTCTGAGTTTGTCTTCCGGCAGGAAGACCTTCGCCTGCACCGAGTCCAGAATCATTCCCAGGTAGGGAAGACGAACCGACGGACTCCGTGTCGACTTTGGAAAATTTATCGTCCAACCAAACTCCTGCAGAGTTTGCATCGTGACAGACAGGTCCTTCTCCAGACCCTGGCTGGTCGCAGACCGAACCAGAATGTCGTCCAGATACCCCAGGACAGAAATGCCCTGGGCCCTCAATAATGCCAGAACCGGTGCAAGCACCTTGGTGAAGACCCGCGGAGCCGAGGCGAGACCAAAGGGCAACTCCACGAACTGGTAGTGATCCTCCGCAATGGCAAATCGAAGGTACCTCTGGTGACCCTCGAAAATGGGGATGTGAAAATACGCATCCTTCAAAAACGATGGAGGCCATGAATTCCCCCCGAACCAGGGCAGCCACCACCGACCGCAGGGATTCCATGCGGAACTTGCGAACCCGCACAGAGCGGTTCAGAGCCTTCAAGTCCAGAATTGGACGAACCTTGCCCTCCTTCCTGGGCACGGTGAACAGATTGGAATAAAACCCCCGAAATCTGTCCCGATGAGGCACCGGAACTACCACTCCCTGAGCCCGCAGGTCCCGCACCGCCAGGTGCAGGTCCCGTAAACGCTCTGGAGACAGTTGAAGATTTGAGGGGAAAAATCTGCTCTCCGGCCGAGAGAGAGAAACTCGATCTTGTAACCAGATCGAACGATCTCCTGAACCCATCTGTCCCGCACGCGGGCCAACCAGGGCTGAAGAAAACCGAGCAAGCGTCCCCCCACCCCAAAACTGGGTGAGGGCGCCCCTTCAGGCCGCACTGTTATGGGCTGCGGATCCGGATTGACCGGACTTCTGTTTCCAGACCAGGGCTTCTTCTGAGAGCCTTGACCTTTGAACGGTTTGCCCTTGTAGTGCGACCGAAAGGCACGAAAGGACCCCTGAGGGGGCCGAAAATTAGCATGCTTCTTCCCAGAAGCCCCCTTAGCCTTGGGGAAATGGGGCAAGAGTGCTCTTACCTCCGGTGATCCCCTTAATCAACACATCCAAGGACTCCCCAAAAAGGCGAGACCCATCATAAGGCAGATTGGCTAAGGTCTTACGTGAAGAGACAACACCGCCACACTGTGCACACGTGCAGCCAACGGGACTAGGTCCAAGTCCGCATCACACAGATACATGACACCCTGGTGGATTTGATCCACCATATCCAGGGTCGCCGGCGAGGCCGAATCGGCCACTAGGACGCGCCTAAGCATCTGCGTCCAACTTGCGACCGCCTGGGCCGCCATGAGAGAGGCAAACAGAGCCTTAAGCATAGAACCCGTTACAGAATAAGTATGACGGGCAAGAGACTCCAATCTCCTATCCGTGGCATCACGGAACACAGGGGAATCCTCTGCAGGAATCGCAGTGGATTTGTTTAAAACCGCAATTGCGTGATCCACTGGGGGTGGTACACACCACCTTTCATCAGTGGAAGGCGAGAAAGGATAACGCAGCTTGAACCTACTTGGTACAGCAAAAGGTTTGCGCAGATTGCGCCATTGTTCCTTAACAGCGCGCTGAAAATCATCATTGCAGGGAAAAACCTGCGGCGTCCTGCGTTTTCTCTGCGTCCCATAAGCCGCCAAGGCAGCGGGGGGACACACTTCATCCTGCAAACGCAGCGTTTGTTTTATGGAAGCAATCAATTCATCCATGATTGCAAGCTCTTCAGGCGAGCCAGGGGGAGAATTCTCAACCCCTTCAACTTCAGCCTCCACCTCGGACCCCACTAGATCCAGGGAGGAGCGGGACCCCGATAAGGAGGCCCCCGCCATAACAGCCCCATCACCTTCACCCTCAGAATCAGAGGAAAGAGAAACTCTGGGTCTTTTAGTAGATTGAGCAGCCACCAGCATCTGCACCTGAGCAGCAAGGCCAGCCACAATAGTGGCTAAATCCCCCCCTGGGGGGGAAACAGCGGTCCCCTGGCTTTCCACCAAGGCGGTAGGAAATTTGCCCTCCTGAGAATCCATTGCCCCTATTACAAATGCCGGATAAGAAAGGGTTAACTGCCCCTTTAACAAGCGCGGCGAGCGCAGCCCACCGCACCACACACAAGCACAATGAGACCCCCACAGGGACAATAAAACTGACACAGGCAATGGATAGGAAGGATATAACCTGAGGAGACCCTCGCCGCTGCTGCTGCCTCGATCGGTGTTCCTGGAGAAGAGGAAGTGATGCTGCCAGGGCGCTCTATGAAAGCCTATGGGAGGCTACAAGAAAATGGCCGCCATGCATGTAGAACATGCGGCCGGAGCGAGTGCAGGCAAAATGGCGCCGTTTGGCGCCGAAACCGCCGCTCCACATTACAGTAATGCACACGTCATTATAAAAAAACATGTCAGATCGCCGCAGCGATCGCTGTATAGTGCCCAAACATGCCCAAAAACATGCCCCACAGCACACAGCTTCTCACACAGACAAGGCTGACACACACAGTGTCACACAGCTCCCCCCCCCTTGCAGCCCACAGCATGCAGCCGAGTGATAGGGAGACAAACAGTGTGAACAGAGGCAGGTTACACAGTCCCAGACTGACACCCCCCCAGACAGACAGGTCCCCACATAGATACACTTACCTTTTAATGGCGTGGGGGACCCGCACAGGCGAACAAGCCGCTGCACATGAGGCAGGGAGAGTCGCATACAAGACGCACAGAATGGGGGTTAAGAAACCGCACAGCGTCCAGTGAGGTAGCCACCTCACCAATCATCCCTGCACCGAACAGGGATGGGTGGTTCACTGTGCCAGGAGCGTTACCTGGCTGAACGCTCGATGGCAGGCTGGGAAGCCACTGACCCACGACCAGGGGGATCAGCCCGAGACCCAGCCCGCATGATCCTCTTCATCCGAAGAACTAACTAACGCTGACAAAAAGAACAGCTAAGTAAAGGTAGAGAGAAAACAAACAAAAAATCAAAAAAGAAGAAAGAGTCTGGGGCACAAAGCCCCAGCACAGAGAGAGCCAGCCACTCCCGACAAGCTAGACATTGAAACTGGGATATGGTTGCAGGAAGTAGGAGGGTATTGACTGAGGGGACCACCCCTTGAGGGTGGGATATGTTAAAAGCTTTAATGTTAACATATTCTGTTGCCTAGCTACTCCTTCGGAGCAAAGTCTAATACCCCATATGTGACGAATATGAAGAGGCGGCGACTGTCGGAGGACGTAAGAGAAATCTCTTTTGTCTTTTTGGTCCCGTTAGTCCCAGCGCTATTTTGGGCCTGCTTTATTCAATTTCCTGGACTGACAAAAGGGCGTTTTCTTCTGGCTCTTTCTGGCTTGAGGAAACCCCTTGTTCTTGGCTGCGGTTCTATCCAAGACCGTTATCAGTCAGGCCCAAATAGTAGGTCACCTATGAAGCGGATGCCGCATAATCTGTTTTTAGACTCAATGTCGTCCCCCCCCCCAGGATTTCAGCCATAAAGCTCTCCTGGCTGAATTGATTAGGCCGGTAGCTTTGGCCTATGTCCTTATGGACTCTGCTGATGCGTCCACTAGGAACACCGCTGCTCTGGTTAGAGTGGGTATGGTTTTCACTAGCTCTTCCCTAGGGGTATTACCCTCTAGTAGCTCTTGAAACTGAGTTAACCAAACAAGTAGGGTCCTAGCCGTGCAAGTGGAAGCTATGGCTGGGTTGAGATTTGCTGCTACCTCCCAAGCCCTTCTCAAAAGTGCTTCCATCTTTTTATCCATGGGATAAGCAAGGATACCAGAGTCATCGAAAACCAAATCTGATTTGTGACTCTAGCCAGGGAGGCGTCCACCTTAGGGCATTTTGCCCAGGGTTTGGTGTTATCTGGCATAAACGGGTATCTGTGTTTAATCGCAGTCGGGGTAAAGAGCTTTTTTCCGGCTCTTGCCTAGGTTTTTCCAGAGTATCGTGTACTGGAAAAGTCCTGTTTTTTTCTGCTGAAAGCCTTTATATATTTTGTCATGCAGGGAGAGTTCTGTGACCTTCTGCTCTTTGATGCCCAGAGTGTCTGCTATGGTTCTCAGTAAATCGTCTGTGTCCTCTGAGGGAAAGAGTGAAGCTTCGGCCTCTGGATCTTCACCCTCCCGAGTCCAAGCTTGAACTAATTGCAGATTCTGAATTTGAGGTATCTGAATCTGACATTTCCACCCTCTGGTTCCCCTCCCCCCTGCCGGTAGTAGGGATGGGGGGGTTTACTGGTAGAGAGGCTGCTGCTCCGGCCAGGGTTTGTTGGGATTTCCAGCTCCTTTATAGCCGCACGGAGGGGACTGATAGTACTTTAGATTCTTTTAAAAGAATCAAGCATGTCTTTAAGGAACCCCTGTGAATCCTTAGCCACCATCTTGTTGATGCATTTTTGGCATAGTGTTTTTTTCCATTCTGGAGGAAACCTATGACCACAAGAAGCGTATGCTTTGCTGCTGGTCTTTGCCTTTTTCTCTTCTGGGGCCTTTGCCCACAAAGAGAAACAGAAAAGGAAAGGCCCCATGAGACAGGCAGTTTGCCATGTACTACCATCAAAGATGGTGGTAAGGTAAATACAGAGGGAACTGCAGAGTGTTCTGGCTTACCTTGGAGCTTTCCTGACTAGCAGGATCTGCAGGGCAGTGAGGCGTCCGATATGATCAGTCCCAGGAAAAAGGAACCCAGCATTGGGATCTTTATACTGCTTCCTGTCCCAGCTCCAGCCCCGCCCTCCAGCTGCCCCTGTGCAGGTTGGTGGACATACCTGCACATCCATCTGCTGGATCTTTTCTTTCGTTTAAAGTTTCCTTAGCCACCATCTTCTAGTCATTTTTGAGAGGATTGCTGTATTTTTTTTAAAGTTTTCCGTTCGTGGTGTCGCCCGGAAATGAGGTCAGTGGAAGTATCCCTATGAACTCTGGGTGGAAGTTTGTTGTTGAGGACTTCTCTGCTGACTTCCGCCCTTCTGAAGATGGCTGCGGCCGGAAGTGCATCACCAAAAATGACACAAGCTTCGCCTCCATTTTGCTCCTCCATGAGGAACAAACTGTACTGTGGCTGGCTTGTGGCCCTGATGGAAGTGGAGAGGGAGAGAAGACCTGGGGGTGCCATAATACATCCACGCACATCCTCCAAGCTATCCTCCCCCCCTTACTATGCTGCTGCAGACCCGCACCTCCTGTCTGAAGGACCTGTCTGTTGGAGTGCTTCTCAAGGCTGACCTCCTCCAAGTAGGTTGATAGGGGGGGGGGGATACCACTTTGGTGTCTTGCAGCTGGGGGGATAGTTGCATACCCCTCAGGAGGGGTGAAACTTCAGGCGAGGGCTAGCATTAGCGGTGCACCGATCCAATATTAGGATCGGATATCGGCCTCGATAGTGCCATAATAGCTGGATCTGTAAAATTAACAGGCCGATCCAGTTTCGTCGCAGCAGAACCTACCACGTTGTCTGCCGAGTCCCGGCTCGGCCGTCACTTACTTGCACTGAGCCGCTACTTCCTGTATAGGTCCGGCTCACAGGCGGAGTGATATCAGATGTACTCCACCTGTGAATGGAGGAGCCATACTCAGGAAGCAGAGGCTTTGCTCTGTACTGCAGCCGCATGCTTCCCGGGCTCAGCCAGACATACATACATAGTACCTACAAGCAACTTCCTGCAAGTACCCTTATTGCTATTACTGTGTGTAATAAATATATAGATAGGTAGATAGATATTTTTTTTAGTTTTGAGTTTGATTACATATATTTTAGATTTTGAATGCACAATTGTTATAACACAACAATAGTTTTGAATCGGTATCGGCAGATACACAAAGCCAGGCATCGGGACTATAAAAGCTAGCATTGCCCCATTGTGCTGGCCCTAACCTTCCTACCCAAGGCTCTGTGAGCTGAGATGGAGGCTGGTCAGGGAGCCTCCTGCAGCGTAGCAAGGAGACTGTAAAATAACAAACAGGTGTAGCTCCTAGTGGATCCAGAGGAAAAACAAAAAAACTGAGGCAGAAGTTTTTTTATAATGGTGGACCATTGAGATTCCTGTTTCAGATGCTGCCCTGGAAGGAGATTAGAGAAAAATTGAGTAGATCCCACCAGTGTCATTGTATCTTCCAATTCAATGCCATTAATTACCTGTTCTCTTCTGTAAAACTATAGAACACTTCCCACGCCCCTTATGTTATCGAGACGAGGAGAGAGGAAGGTGTTTTGTAGTCCAAACAGGAGGGCAGCCAAGAGTAACCACGCGGAGGTCAATAAATACAGTAAAATCTGAGCATTGTCCTAAGTGGTAGGTTCACCAGGTTAAAAAGCAAGAAATACTGGGGGAAAAAAAATAAATAAATCGAATGTAGCCGGCCACTGACTTTTGAATGTAAACACAAAAAAAAAAAAAAAAAAATAAAAAAAAAAAAACACACACCACCTATTTAGTGCCGCAAAACAAATGCTTTACCAACAGTAAGCATGATAAACTGCTCAGCCATACAGTATAACGGTGGCTGGAAAGTGTGATCTGGGAGCACGCCTTTGATGCATGTGTTTACAGATTCTTACAGCAGGAATGAGACAAATTAGGCTTACCATTCTCCCAAGTTTCTCTCGACCACTGCTCTGGGAACATGCCAAATTTGAACTCTTTTGAGGTTCCTGAAAATACACAATACATACATTTAAAAAATAGAATATTTATCTCTCTCTCTCTAATAATGAATATATATATATATATATATATATTTATTTATTTTTCATTCTGCAATTAAAACTTCAACAACAGCTATTGTACCAACATTGCCCCAATGACTTATTATGGACTCCCTTCCCTTATATAGGCTTACGTTTGAACTGCAAAGAGAGTGGATTGTTTGATAAATTATGAGGTAGGTGGATCTCCAGTCCTCACACATGCCCCTCTAGATCCAGGTTCTTGATCCAGGCTGTCATTTTCTAGGATTTGTTTGTACCAAAATTCTTTTGCAAGACCCTGTGAATGTGGGCCTTTTTTAATTATTTATTTTTTTTTAACTGGCCGAGGTCTCCCAACATTTAGCCTGTGTGTACGGGGTCCTGACCGGATACCCTTCTCTTTCCTCTCCCATGCCTCAGTTCATCTCAGTGTTCTAGAATTCCCATTTATGCTGGAGGCTGTAGACTCACATCCCCATCAAATACAGTGGTCACATGACCCACTTGTTTAGGCATCTTGCCCTGTATTGGCTGTTGATGTATTTTTTCTGTAACCTCTACAAAAAGGCAGGAAACTGACCTGTGCACACACACTACTCTGTGTGTAGAAGTAAAAATTCAATAAAATGTATTCTTATATTTATTATAAAAAAAAAAAAAAAAAAGCCTTGTGCACAGCCAACTGTTTTACAGCAGCCAGGGGGAAATGACACAGACAACATGGTCTGCATAATACAAAAAACGGAATTTTTGTAAAATCTTACCTGTAAAATTCCTTTCTCTGAGTTCTCCGACAGTCGCCGCCTCTTCATATTCGTCACATATGGGTATTAGACTTTGCTCCGAAGGAGTAGCTAGGCAACAGAATATGTTAACATTAAAGCTTTTAACATATCCCACCCTCAAGGGGTGGTCCCCTCAGTCAATTCCCTCCTACTTCCTGCAACCATATCTCAGTTTCAGTGGAATAGCAGTAGAGTATACAACCAAACCCCAAAAGAGGGGCGGGGGCGGCGACTGTCGGAGGACTCAGAGAAAGGAATTTTACAGGTAAGATTTTACAAAAATTCCGTTTTCTCTTACGTCCTCCGACAGTCGCCGCCTCTTCATATTCGTCACATATGGGGACGTCCCAAAGTAGTGCAAACATGAGGGGTGGGAAACGCATCCGCCGAAAGGCAACGCAGTCTCCGCATCAAGGAAAGGAACCTTACCAAAGGAAGGAAACCAGCTGGGCTACAGGAAAAACAAGTGCTCAACAGGAGCAACAACCCAGGAAAAGACAAATAACCAAGGGATAAAAAAACTTATCCCAACAGCCAGAGGTCCCCAACAAGGGACCCTAGGGAACTGCCGCACTAAGAACCTTGCGGCCAAAGGAAGCATCCGCCGATGCCTGAACATCTACTTTGTAGAATTTTGTGAAAGTATGCACGGTCGACCAGGTCGCCGCCTTACACACCTGGGCTACAGAAGCCCCATGACGACAGGCCCAAGACGTACTCAAAGATCTAGTAGAGTGCGCCTTCACAGGCACAGGGGGAACCTTCCCCTGCAAAGCATAGGCCTGTTCAATGGTCTGCCTGATCCATTTGGCGATGGTAGAGGCCGACGCCGCCATGCCCTTCCGAGGACCCTCTGGAAGAACAAACAAGGAGTCCGTTTTTCGAAAAGACTCAGTCGACTTAAGGTAAACCCTTATCGCCCGAACAACATCCAAAGAATGTAATCTAACTTCCTTTGGATGTTTAGGCTTCGCGCACAGCGAAGGCAAGACAATATCCTCATTAAGATGGAATTCCGAAACTCGTTTCGGAAGAAAAGAAGGATTAGGTCGTAAGACCACCTTATCCAAATGAACAACCAGGTACGGAGACTTGCAGGACAAAGCTGCCATCTCCGACACTCTGCAAGCCGAAGTGATCGCCACCAAAAAGGCGACCTTTTTGGACAACATAGACAACGAGATCTCCCTGATCTGTTCAAAAGGAGCACGTTGCAACACAGACAGAACGAGATTCAAGTCCCAAGGGGGCAAAGGATCCCTCCTAGGAGGAACCAGATGCCGCACACCCTGAACAAAAGTGCCAACCAAGGAGTTGGAAGCCACGGGACGTTGAAACAGAACGGCCAGTGCAGACACCTGACCCTTTATCGTAGCCAGCGCCAAACGCTGATCAACACCCGTTTGAAGAAAAGACAGCACACGGGAAACCGAGTACGTGCGGGGTGAAAACCCCCTGGACTCACACCAGGCAAAATAGGCCTTCCAAGTACGGTAATAAACCTTCCCCGAGGAAGACTTCCTCGCGTTGATCAAAGTATGAACGACCTCTGGAGAGAGACCCCTCTCCTACAGGACCTCGGTCTCAACAGCCAGGCCGTCAAAGCACGCGACTGTAAAGCAGGATGGTATATCGGTCCTTGAGACAGTAGATCGTCTCGAAGAGGCAGACGCCACGGAGCGTCGACCGCCAGATTCACGAGGTCTGCGTACCAGGACCGGCGAGGCCAGTCCGGTGCCACAAGAATCACCGTGCTGCGTTCCGAGTGTAACCTGCGAAGGAACCTGGACAGCAACTGAATCGGTGGAAACGCGTACATCAGCCTGTACTGATGCCACGGGGCCACTAACGCGTCCGACGCGTCTGCCCGAGGGTCGCGCGTCCTTGCCACGAACCTTTTTACCTTGTTGTTGAGACGAGACGCGAACAGGTCCACATCTGGAAGACCCCACTTCGCGCACAACATCCGGAAGACAGCCGGGTGGATAGACCATTCCCCCTGATCCAGGGTCTGGCGACTCAGATAGTCCGCCTGCCAATTCTCCACTCCCGGAATGTGAACCGCCGTTATCGCCGGGACATGAGTCTCGGCCCAAGACAGAATGTCGGCCACTTCTCGAGCCGCTCGGGCACTCCTGGTGCCCCCTTGGTGGTTGATGTAGGCCACCGCCGTGGTATTGTCCGTCTGCACCCGAACCGGGCAGCCCTGCAGCCGGTCCGTCCAGCGATGAAGACAGAGCTTTATCGCACGCAATTCCAGAATGTTGATCGGAAGGGAAGACTCCCCCTCCGACCAAGTTCCCTGGGCGGACAGAACGCCCAGAACACCACCCCAGCCCGACAGGCTGGCATCCGTGGTGATCACCGTCCACGAGACAGGACGAAACGACTTGCCCCCGGACACCATCGGGGACTGGAGCCACCACAGAAGGTTTCTTCTGGTGCGATGACTTAACGAGATTTGAAGATCCAGAGATTGGAGGTCGCCCGTCCCACCTGGACAGGATCTCCGCTTGGAGACCCCGCGTGTGAAACCGGGCGAAGGGAATCGCCTCGAAAGCCGAGACCATCAATCCCAGACATCACATGCACGTCCGCAGAGACGAGTGCGAAACGTCCCTGAGGGACCTGACCTCCTCCTGAAGAGTTCTGAGTTTGTCTTCCGGCAGGAAGACCTTCGCCTGCACCGAGTCCAGAATCATTCCCAGGTAGGGAAGACGAACCGACGGACTCCGTGTCGACTTTGGAAAATTTATCGTCCAACCAAACTCCTGCAGAGTTTGCATCGTGACAGACAGGTCCTTCTCCAGACCCTGGCTGGTCGCAGACCGAACCAGAATGTCGTCCAGATACCCCAGGACAGAAATGCCCTGGGCCCTCAGTAATGCCAGAACCGGTGCAAGCACCTTGGTGAAGGCGAGACCAAAAGGCAACGCCACGAACTGGTAGTGATCCTCCGCAATGGCAAATCGAAGGAACCTCTGGTGACCCTCGAAAATGGGGATGTGAAGATACGCATCCTTCAAATCGATGGAGGCCATGAATTCCCCCGGAACCAGGGCAGCCACCACCGCCGCAGGGATTCCATGCGGAACTTGCAAACCCGCACAGAGCGGTTCAGAGCCTTCACCGTGCCCTCCTTTCTGGGCACGGTGAACAGATTGGAATAAAACCCCCGAAATCTGTCCCGATGAGGCACCGGAACCACCACTCCCTGAGCCCTCAGGTCCCGCACCGCCAGGTGCAGGTCCCGCAAACGCTCTGGAGACAGTTGAAGATTTGAGGGAAAAAATCTGCTCTCCGGCCGAGAGAGAAACTCGATCTTGTAACCAGACCGAACGATCTCCTGAACATACCTGTCCCGCACACGGGCCAACCAGGGTTGAAGAAAACCGAGCAAGCGTCCCCCCACCCCAAAACTGGGTGAGGGCGCCCCTTCAGGCCGAACTGTTATGGGCTGCAGATCCGGATTGGCCGGACTTCTGTTTCCCAGACCAGGGCTTCTTCTGAGAGCCTTGACCTTTGAACGGCTTGCCCTTGTAGTGCGGCCGAAAGGCACGAAAGGACCCCTGAGGGGGCCGAAAATTAGCATGCTTCTTCCCAGAAGCCCCCTTAGCCTTGGGGAAATGGGGCAAGAGAGTGCTCTTACCCCCGGTGATCCCCTTAATCAACACATCCAAGGACTCCCCAAAAAGGCGAGACCCATCATAAGGTAGATTGGCTAAGGTCTTACGCGAAGATTGGTCCACCGACCAACATTTTAACCAAACCAGGCGGCGAGACAACATCGCCACGCTGTGCACACGTGCAGCCAATGGAACCAGGTCCAGGTCCGCATCACACAGATACATGACACCCTGGTGGATTTGATCCACCATATCCAGGGTCGCCGGCGAGGCCGAGTCGGCCACTAGGACGCGCCTAAGCATCTGCGTCCAACTTGCGATCGCCTGGGCCGCCATGAGAGAGGCAAACAGAGCTTTAAGCATAGAACCCGTAACAGAATAAGTATGACGGGCAAGAGACTCCAATCTCCTATCCGTGGCATCACGGAACACAGGGGAATCCTCTGCAGGAATCGCAGTGGCCTTGTTCAAAACCGCAATTGCGTGATCCACTGGGGGAGGTACACACCACCTTTCATCAGTGGAAGGCGAGAAAGGACAACGCAGCTTGAACCTACTTGGTACAGCAAAAGGTTTGCGCAGATTGCGCCATTGTTCCTTAACAGCGCGCTGAAAATCATCATTGCAGGGAAAAACCTGCGGTGTCCTGCGTTTTCTCTGCGTCCCATAAGCCGCCAAGGCAGCGGGGGGACACACTTCATCCTGCAAACACAATGTTTGCTTTATGGAAGCAATCAATTCATCCATGATAGCAAGCTCTTCAGGCGAGCCAGGGGGAGAATTATCAACCCCCTCAACTTCAGCCTCCACTTCGGACCCCACTAGATCTAGGGAGGAGCGGGACCCCGATAAGGAGGCCCCCGCCATAACAACCCCATCCCCTTCACCCTCAGAATCAGAGGAAAGAGAAACTCTGGGTCTTTTAGTAGATTGAGCAGCCACCAGCATCTGCACCTGAGCAGCAAGGCCAGCCACAATAGTGGCTAAATCCCCCCCTGGGGGGGAAACAGCGGTCCCCTGGCTTTCCACCAAGGCGGTAGGAAATTTGCCCTCCTGAGAATCCATTGCCCCTGTAATACCAGACAATAAAGGGTTAACTGCCCCTTTAAGCAAGCGCGGCAAGCGCAGCCCACCGCACCACACTCAAGCACAATGAGACCCCCACAGGGAATATGCAAACTGAACACAGGCAATGGATAGCAAGAACAGAAGGATAAAACCTGAGGAGACCCTCGCCGCTGCTGCTGCCTCGATCGGTGTTCCTGGAAAGAGGAAGTGATGCTGCCAGGGCGCTCTATGAAAGCCTATGGAGGCTACAAGAAAATGGCCGCCATGCATGTAAAACATGCGGCCGGAGCGAGTGTAGGCAAAATGGCGCCGTTTGGCGCCGAAAACGCCGCTCCACAGTGTAGTAATTCACACATGTCATCCATGTATAAGAACACATGTCAGATCGCCGCATGCCCAAACATGCCAAAAAAACATGCCCCACAGCACACAGCTTTTCACACTGACCAGACTGACACACACAGTGTCACACAGATCCCCCCCCCCCCCCTTGCAGCCCACAGCATGCAGCCGAGACATAGGGAGACAAGCAGTGTGAATAGAGGCAGGTTACACAGTCCCAGACTGACACCCCCCCAGACAGACAGGTCCCCACATAGATACACTTACCTTTTAATGGCGTGGGGGACCCGCACAGGCGAACAAGCCGCTGCACATGAGGCAGGGAGAGTCGCAATTCAAGACGCACAAAATGGGGGTTAAGAAACCGCACAGCGTCCAGTGAGGTAGCCACCTCACCAATCATCCCTGCACCGAACAGGGATGGGTCGTTCACTGTGCCAGGAGCGTTACCTGGCTGAACGCTCGATGGCAGGCTGGGAAGCCACTGACCCACGACCTGCGACCAGGGGGATCAGCCCGAGACCCAGCCCGCATGATCCTCTTCATCAGAAGAACTAACTAACGCTGACAAAAATAACAGCTATGTAAAGGTAGAGAGAAAACTCAAACAAAATATCAAAAAGAAGAAAGAGTCTGGGGCAGAAAGCCCCAGCACAGGAAAAGCCAGCCACTCCTGACAAGCTAGACATTAAAACTGAGATATGGTTGCAGGAAGTAGGAGGGTATTGACTGAGGGGACCACCCCTTGAGGGTGGGATATGTTAAAAGCTTTAATGTTAACATATTCTGTTGCCTAGCTACTCCTTCGGAGCAAAGTCTAATACCCCATATGTGACGAATATGAAGAGGCGGCGACTGTCGGAGGACGTAAGAGAAAGGCGACCTTTTTGGACAACATAGACAACGAGATCTCCCTGATCTGTTCAAAAGGAGCACGTTGTAACACAGATAGAACGAGATTCAAGTCCCAAGGGGGCAGAGGATCCCTCCTAGGAGGAACCAGATGCCGCACTCCCTGAACAAAAGTGCCAACCAAGGAGTTGGAAGCCACGGTACGTTGAAACAGAACGGCCAGCGCAGACACCTGACCCTTTATCGTAGCCAGCGCCAAACGCTGATCGACACCCGTTTGAAGGAAGGACAGCACTCGGGAAACTGAGTACGTGCGGGGTGAAAACCCCCTGGACTCACACCAGGCAAAATAGGCCTTCCAAGTACGGTAATAAACCTTCCCCGAAGAAGACTTCCTCGCGTTGATCAAAGTATGAACGACCTCTGGGGAGAGACCCTTCTCCTTCAGGACCTCGGTCTCAACAGCCAGGCCGTCAAAGCCAGCGACTGTAAAGCAGGATGGTATATCGGTACTTGAGACAGGAGATCGTCTCGAAGAGGCAGACGCCACGGGGCGTCGACCGCCAGATTCACGAGGTCTGCGTACCAGGACCAGCGAGGCCAGTCCGGTGCCACAAGAATCACCGTGCTGCGTTCCGAGGGTAACCTGCGAAGGAACCTGGACAGCAACTGAATCGGTGGAAACGCGTACATCAGCCTGTACTGATGCCACGGGGCCACTAACGTGTCCGACGCGTCTGCCCGAGGGTCGCGCGTCCTTGCCACGAACCTTCTCACCTTGTTGTTGAGACGAGACGCGAACAGGTCCACATCTGGAAGACCCCACTTCGCGCACAACATCTGGAAGACAGCCGGGTGGAGAGACCATTCCCCCTGATCCAGGGTCTGGCGACTCAAGATAGTCCGCCTGCCAGTTCTCCACCCCCGGAATGTGAACCGCCGTTATCGCCGGGACATGAGTCTCTGCCCAAGACAGAATGTCGGCCACTTCTCGAGCCGCTCGGGCACTCCTGGTGCCCCCTTGGTGGTTGATGTAGGCCACCGCCGTGGCATTGTCCGTCTGCACCCGAACCGGGCAGCCCTGCAGCCGGTCCGGTCCGTCCAGCGATGAAGACAGAGATTTATCGCACGCAATTCCAGAATGTTGATCGGAAGGGAGGACTCCCCCTCCGACCAAGTCCCCTGCGCGGACAGAACACCACCCCAGCCCGACAGGCTGGCATCCGTGGTGATTACCGTCCACGAGATAGGACGAAACGACCTGCCCCCGGACACCATCGGGGACTGGAGCCACCACAGAAGGTCTCTTCTGGTGCGATGACTCAACGAGATTTGAAGATCCAGAGATTGAGGTCGCCCGTCCCACATGGACAGGATCTCCGCTTGGAGACCCCGCGTGTGAAACCGGGCGAAGGGAATCGCCTCGAAGGCCGAGACCATCAATCCCAGACATCTCATGCACGTCCGCAGAGACAAGTGCGGAACGTCCCTGAGGGACCTGACTTCCTCCTGAAGAGTTCTGAGCTTGTCTTCCGGCAGGAAGACCTTCGCCTGCACCGAGTCCAGAATCATTCCCAGGTAGGGAAGACGAACCGACGGACTCAGTGTCGACTTTGGAAAATTTATCGTCCAACCAAACTCCTGCAGAGTTTGCATCGTGACAGACAGGTCCTTCTCCAGACCCTGGCTGGTCGCAGACCGAACCAGAATGTCGTCCAGATACCCCAGGACAGAAATGCCCTGGGCCCTCAATAATGCCAGAACCGGTGCAAGCACCTTGGTGAAGACCCGCGGAGCCGAGGCGAGGCCAAAAGGCAACGCCACGAACTGGTAGTGATCCTCCGCAATGGCAAATCGAAGGTACCTCTGGTGACCCTCGAAAATGGGGATGTGAAGATACGCATCCTTCAAAACGATGGAGGCCATGAATTCCCCCGGAACCAGGGCAGCCACCACCGACCGCAGGGATTCCATGCGGAACTTGCGAACCCGCACAGAGCGGTTCAGAGCCTTCAAGTCCAGAATTGGACGAACCTTGCCCTCCTTTCTGGGCACGGTGAACAGATTGGAATAAAACCCCCGAAATCTGTCCCGATGAGGCACCGGAACTACCACTCCCTGAGCCCTCAGGTCCCGCACCGCCAGGTGCAGGTCCCGTAAAACGCTCTGGAGACAGTTGAAGATTTGAGGGAAAAAAATCTGCTCTCCGGCCGAGAGAGAAACTCGATCTTGTAACCAGATCGAACGATCTCCTGAACCCATCTGTCCCGCACGCGGGCCAACCAGGGCTGAAGAAAACCGAGCAAGCGTCCCCCCACCCCAAAACTGGGTGAGGGCGCCCCTTCAGGCCGCACTGTTATGGGCTGCGGATCCGGATTGACCGGACTTCTGTTTACCAGACCAGGGCTTCTTCTGAGAGCCTTGACCTTTGAACTGTTTGCCCTTGTAGTGCGACCGAAAGGCACGAAAGGACCCCTGAGGGGGCAGAAAATTAGCATGCTTCTTCCCAGAAGCCCCCTTATCCTTGGGGAAATGGGGCAAGAGAGTGCTCTTACCTCCGGTGATCCCCTTAATCAACACATCCAAGGACTCCCCAAAAAGGCGAGACCCATCATAAGGCAGATTGGCTAAGGTCTTATGTGAAGATTGGTCCACCGACCAACATTTCAACCAAACCAGGCGGCGAGACAACACCGCCACACTGTGCACACGTGCAGCCAACGGGACTAGGTCCAAGTCCGCATCACACAGATACATGACACCCTGGTGGATGTGATCCACCATATCCAGGGTCGCCGGCAAGGCCGAATCGGCCACTAGGACGCGCCTAAGCATCTGCGTCCAACTTGCGACCGCCTGGGCCGCCATGAGAGAGGCAAACAGAGCCTTAAGCATAGAACCCGTAACAGAATAAGTATGACGGGCAAGAGACTCCAATCTCCTATCCGTGGCATCACGGAACACAGGGGAATCCTCTGCAGGAATCGCAGTGGATTTGTTTAAAACCGCAATTGTGTGATCCACTGGGGGTGGCACACACCACCTTTCATCAGTGGAAGGCGAGAAAGGATAACGCAGCCTGAACCTACTTGGTACAGCAAAAGGTTTGCGCAGATTGCGCCATTGTTCCCTAACAGCGCGCTGAAAATCATTGCAGGGAAAAACCTGCGGCGTCCTGCGTTTTCTCTGCGTCCCATAAGCCGCCAAGGCAGCGGGGGGACACACTTCATCCTGCAAACGCAGCGTTTGTTTTATGGAAGCAATCAATTCATCCATGATTGCAAGCTCTTCAGGCGAGCCAGGGGGAGAATTATCAACCCCTTCAACTTCAGCCTCCACCTCAGACCCCACTAGATCCAGGGAGGAGCGGGACCCCGATAAGGAGGCCCCCGCCATAACAGCCCCATCACCTTCACCCTCAGAATCAGAGGAAAGAGAAACTCTGGGTCTTTTAGTAGATTGAGCAGCCACCAGCATCTGCACCTGAGCAGCAAGGCCAGCCACAATAGTGGCTAAATCCCCCCCCTGGGGGGGGGAAACAGCGGTCCCCTGGCTTTCCACCAAGGCGGTAGGAAATTTGCCCTCCTGAGAATCCATTGCCCCTATTACAAATGCCAGATAATAAAGGGTTAACTGCCCCTTTAACAAGCGCGGCGAGCGCAGCCCACCGCACCACACACAAGCACAATGAGACCCCCACAGGGACAATAAAACTGACACAGGCAATGGATAAGAAGGATATAACCTGAGGAGACCCTCGCCGCTGCTGCTGCCTCGATCGGTGTTCCTGGAGAAGAGGAAGTGATGCTGCCAGGGCGCTCTATGAAAGCCTATGGGAGGCTACAAGAAAATGGCCGCCATGCATGTAGAACATGCGGCCGGAGCGATGCAGGCAAAATGGCGCTGTTTGGCGCCGAAACCGCCGCTCCACAGAACAGTAAAGCACACGTCATCCATGTATAAAAAACATGTCAGATCGCCGCAGCGATCGCTGTATAGTGCCCAAACATGCCCAAAACATGCCCCACAGCACACAGCTTCTCACACTGACAAGGCTGACACACACAGTGTCACACAGCTCCCCCCCCCCCTTGCAGCCCACAGCATGCAGCCGAGTGATAGGGAGACAAACCGTGTGAACAGAGGCAGGTTACACAGTCCCAGACTGACACCCCCCCAGACAGACAGGTCCCCACATAGATACACTTACCTCACAATGGCGTGGGGGACCCGCACAGGCGAACAAGCCGCTGCACATGAGGCAGGGAGAGTCGCATACAAGACACACAGAATGGGGGTTAAGAAACCGCACAGCGTCCAGTGAGGTAGCCACCTCACCAATCATCCCTGCACCGAACAGGGATGGGTGGTTCACTGTGCCAGGAGCGTTACCTGGCTGAACGCTCGATGGCAGGCTGGGAAGCCACTGACCCACGACCTGCGACCAGGGGGGATCAGCCCGAGACCCAGCCCGCATGATCCTCTTCATCCGAAGAACTAACTAACGCTGACAAAAAGAACAGCTAAGTAAAGGTAGAGAGAAAACTCAAACAAAAAATCAAAAAAGAAGAAAGAGTCTGGGGCACAAAGCCCCAGCACAGAGAGAGCCAGCCACTCCTGACAAGCTAGACATTGAAACTGAGATATGGTTGCAGGAAGTAGGAGGGTATTGACTGAGGGGACCACCCCTTGAGGGTGGGATATGTTAAAAGCTTTAATGTTAACATATTCTGTTGCCTAGCTACTCCTTCGGAGCAAAGTCTAATACCCATATGTGACGAATATGAAGAGGCGGCGACTGTCGGAGGACGTAAGAGAAATGCCATTTTTGCACAAAGGTGCAAAAAAAAAAAAAAAAAAAAAAAAAAAGCAAAAATTAAGGGTTTACATACTTCTTTAGATCCTTGCCCACACCCATATTGAACCATTTACTTTAAAGCCTTGTCGGGTAATATTCTGAAGTTTTTATGGCAAGAGAGAAGGGCTAGATACCCACAGTCAGACCTTCTCAAACACAAACCCGTAGGTGGTGCAGGTATTCTGGACCTAAAAGACTACTACTGGGCTGCTTAGATCAACTTAAATATTGGTTTCCTCACAATAACCACTCTTCTTCGGTAGAATTAGAGGCATTCCGTACCCCCAACGGAGACCTATACTTGTTCCTCCTGAGCAACAGCTGGCGAGGAAAAGAACCCTCACCTCTACCCGTTACCAATGCAAACTTTTTTGGCATGGAGGTACCTTACCTACCCCAAATCAGAAAAAGGAGCACCTTTTAACCCCCTCCTTCCAATACATATCTGAGTCCCTAATTCCATCCATTTCTACTAAAGCTCTAACCTGATATGGTATATCAGAAGTATCTGACCTCCTGAATGGAGAGATCCCCCTTAAATTGGAATAATTGAAACAAAAGTACGGCACACCTGCCCAACTAAGATTCACCTGCCTTAAGCCCCGTACACACGTACGGATTGTTGGCCGTGATTTTTCGGCCGCCGCCCGATCGGCCAAATATTGGCGTGTTAGTATGATGATTCCGACAACCGACTGCGACTTTTCGGCTGAACAAAATCTGGTGTGCATGCTATAAAAATATTTTTTGGCCAACACCAGAACGGCCGATTGTTTGTCAGTCAGTACAGATTTCGGCCGACAAAAGTCAGATGAGCAAGACTGGGCATGCTCAGAGAAGAAAAACACACGGAAAGTAAACCAGCACATGACATCACTTCTGCAGTTGGTTGTTGTTGGCCGACAAAATTTGTGTGCAGTCTAGAGCACATTTCAACCAACACAACAACACTGGACAAAAGACGGCCGATCGGTTGACCGACAATCGGTACGTGTGTACGAGGCATTAGGATACTCCACTTCCTTGCTAAACATCCCCCTCCCAAAGCCTGAACTTGTCTACCCAAACTAAGCCCAACATCAGAGTAATCTCCCTTTTCTACTCTACTCTCCAGGATAAGCTCATGTTTAGTAAAAACAAAGCTATGCTATTATGGGAACAAAACCTATATATCGCTATTCCTCCCTCTCAATGGCAAACTGCCATAAAATCAATTTTTAATGCCTCTCATTGCACCAACCACTCTGACCTAGCTCTAAAAATTACCAATAGATGATATTATACCCCAGCTAGAGTAGCCAACTTCGTATTTTGCATCAAATGATTGTTCTTCCAATGCGATTTATGATAAACCAATTACAATTATTTAAAAAAAAAAAAAAAAAAAAATTAAGGGTTTACAATCACTTTAAAAGATATAGTATGTTTATGAGGAAACTGCATGTGAACAGTTTATATGTTGCATCAACAGAAGCCAATTCGGACAATAATTAGAATTGTATTTACAAAATATTCACCCCCCATCTGAGGCTCCGTTCACATCTAGGCGTTTTGGGGCGTTTTTGGGGAGTTTTTCTGCTCTAGGATCAGCTCTTAAAACGCCCAACAAGACAATTCCTATTCATTTCAATGGCCCCTGTTCACATCTGAGCGTTTTGACGCTGTTTACAAAACGCCCAACGCTCAAAAAAGTACATGAGCTTCTTTTTGGGCAGATTACAGGCGTTTTCCATTGGTATCTATTCAATCAAAAAATGCCTGCACAAAAAATGCCTGTAAATCGCGGCAAAAAACGCGCGAAAACGCTACGCTCAGGTGTGAATGTAGCCTGAAGCATTTGTATGTACATTGCCTTTGTCTGGGCAAACATCTCAAATTACAGTCATAATGAAGGGTGTGACCCAACTACAAACTCAAGCCTTCCCAGGCATATAATTGAACCCCCAGGTGTGTTTCTTTACACTGCCTAATTACAACACCCAATTGTAAGGAAAACAACTCCATACTCAATGGACAGGCAGCATTATCTATATCTCAAACCACAAACCCCCCCCCCCCTCTAAAGCAGGAAGCAGGCCATACATTATACAATTTTCTTTCCTTCCACCATGGGTTGGAAGGCTGGCCATACATTATATAAATTTTCTTGTTCAAAGATTTTAGAGTTACCTTCAACAATGTAGTGAATGGACCTGCCTGGCTGCATACAAACTAAAATTGTTTAGGTTTGACCTAATATTATATAGCTTTAGTTAATTTTAAAAGAAAAAAAAAATTGTATAATGAATGGCAAGCCTAAAGAAAGAAGAAACATAAATACCCAATTTTCCCTTCACATTTGGTTGGACGAAGGGGGGGGGGGGGGGGGTTAGTGCCTCCTGCTGCACTTTAGTATTCTGCCAACGGGGGGGCAACAGGAAGCATTTTGAGAAGGCAGAATACAATGGTTACTGCTAGCAGCTATAGTCGCTGGCAGTTAAAAAGTGTGTAGAAAAATCCAAAAAGATGATCGTCTTGGGTACAATTAGCCTCCTTATACATGGAATGAAATTCGTCATGCTGAACTGGCTGAATTTCGATCCATGTATGGCCAGCTTAACCACTTGCCGACCGCCGCACAACTATCTACGTTGGCAGCCAGCCCCGGCCAGGCAAAGTAATGTAGGTCTACATCGGCGCTTCCCACCGGTCCTGTACGCGCTCCCACGCCGCCCCCCCCCCCCCCCCCGCACCGATGGCTTGATTGGGTTCAGAACCGATCAGTCATCAGGTCCAGGCCGAACATTTTTGGCCTGGACCTGTAGATCAGTTCTGCCCAATCAGATTACATGCTGAGCCTGTGAAATGTAAACACAGGCTCAGAAAAGATGTATCCTCCCCTCCCATGAACCTTTTTGGATACAGCGTGAGAGGAGAGCACATCTAACTGTGAGTAACTGCACAAGCACGCACTTGTACACTTTTTTTTTTTTTTTTTTTACACAAAGTGTATTTGCTGAGAGGCATGGTGAGTATTTTGCAGCTCTCATTTTTTTTGGAAAATGAAGAAAAAACAGGAAAATGCATTTTCTTTCCTCTTTTTTCAATTTCCAAAACTTTGTGACAAAAAGTGAGATCTGCAAAACACTCAACATGCCTCTCTGCAAATAGCTTAGGGTGTCTACTTTCCGAAAAGGGGTCATTTCATGGCCTCCGAAACTGTGATACGTAGTCAGGAGTGAAATCAACAATTTACGCCCTTGGAAAGCCTGAAAGTGGGGATTGGTTTTCGGGTCCTGTACGCGGCTAGACTGCAAAAAAGTCTCACACATGGGGTATCCCTGTACTCAGGAGAAGCAGCAGAATATATTTTGGGGTGTCATTTCACATATACCCATGGCATGTGTGAGCAATATATCATTTCAATGTCAACTTTGTGTAAAAAACAAAATTTTTCAAACACCTGTGACAAAAAAAATGAAATATTCAATGAGCTCAACATGCCTCTCAGGACATTCCTTAGGATGACTACTTTCCAAAAAGTGGTAGTTGGGGGGGGGGGGGTTTGTACTGCCCTGCCATTTTAGCACTTCATGAAATGAGATAGGCAGTCAGAAATTAAAGCTGCGTAAATTTCAGTATTTACACCATAGTTTGTAGACGCTATAAAACTTTCGCGCAAACCAATAAAAATACGCGCAATTAATTTTTTTTTGTCAAAGACATGTAGCTAAATATATTTTGGCGAAAAAAAAAAAACATAAATTGGATATTTTTTAAAAGACAGTTGAAAATGTCATTTTTTCGCAAAATTTTCGCTCTTTTTTTTTATTATCGCAAAAAATAAAAAAGCGCAGAGGCGATCAAATACCACCAAAAGAAAGCCGTTTGTGGGAAAAAAAGGACGGAAATTTTGTTTGGGTACCACATTGCATGACTGCGCAATTGTCAATTAAAGTCACAAAGTGCCAAGTTTAAAAAAGGGGTCTGGTCAGGAAGGGGGTAAAATCTTCTGGGGCTTAAGTGGTTAAGTGCGTTAGTTACACAACTTTGTCCAGGATTACCAAAGTTACCTGAGCATTTCATTTTCAATCTTAAATGCACCAAATAAAATCTGCATTAAAGTTAAGTGATGATTTTCATTTGCTAGAAAATCTGGCTGATACAGGCAAATATGAAAAGAAAAAGAAAACCTATGAATCACTTAGGACCGCCCCACGTACATTTACTGAGGCAGGACGGCCTTTAAGCACAAAATCACATACCTGTACGTGATCTTTAAGAAAGGCTCTAGGGGGCCCGCGCGCCCCCCTGAGCCACACTCCCGCTTTATTTGGATGCAGCGGGAGCCAATCAGTAGGTCCGGCAGCCACGATCCCCGCCGGCCATCCGCAATCGTTCAGGATAATGACAAAGGCCGATCGCCAATCTGTCAGACAGGAAGAGAGATCTTGTGTTCCTACTAATCAGTCAGTCCATCCTCCACAGTTAGAAAGCACTCCCTAGGAGCACACAACCCTTTAATTGTCCCTGGTGTTAACGACTTTCCTGCCAGCCAGTGTCATTTATACAGTAACAGTGCATATTTTTTGTAGCCCTGATCACTGTATTGGTGTTCCTGGTCCCCAAAAAGTGTCACCAAGGCCCCTTTCACACTTGTGCGAACTAAAGGTTGTGCGATTTTACATCAGTTTTTTTTTTTCTGCGATTTTGACTAAATTTGAACCAATGCCTATGTCTATGGACTACTTTGAAGTCATGCAGATACAAACTGGAATCATTGATTACGACTTGTCATGCAACTTTGCAGTCCCAAGTCAGGACAAGTCGCATAAGTGTGAAAGGGGCCTTAACATCAGATTTGTCAGCCGTAGTCCCGCAAAAAATTGCTGATCGCTGCCATTCCTAATAATGGATATAGATCTTTTATAGCAGAAAGTAGAATTTTTTTTTTAACAAAAATTGTTGGTCTCTTTCTGTTTATAGCGCAAAAAATAAAAATTGCAAAAATTGTGGGGCGGGTGGGGACATACATTTTGAGTACAACGTCGCACAACCGTGCAATTGTTAGGTAAAGCAACGCAGTGCTGTATCGTATGGCCTGATCATTAAGTGGGTAAAACTTTCCAGAGCCAAAGTGGTTAAAGTGCTTGTAATGTCTCTTTTTTTTCCCCTGTAAAAATAGGAAACATGTTATACTTACCTGCTCTATGCAGCTGGTTTTGCACAGGACAGCCTGGATCTCCCTCTTCTGTGATCCTGGCTCCTCCCTCCTATTCAGTGCCCCCACAGTAAGCAGCTTGCTATGGAAACACCCGAGCCAAGTCACAGCTCCTTGTGTCCATTCAGACATGGAGCCCCGACCCGGCCCCCTCTCTCCCCAATTGGCTAGCTGGCTTTGATTGACAGCAGCAGCCAATGGCACCAATGCTATGTCTCAGCCAATCAGGAGGGAGAATCCCGGAATGCTGAGACACTCGTGGACATCGCTAGACAGAGAGGGACCGAAGGTAAGTGTTAGGGGGGCTGCTGCACACAGAAGGCTTTTTATCTTAATGCAAAGAATACATTGGGATAAAAAAAAACCTTCTGCCTTTACAACTCCTTTAATAGTTGCCTGACAGTGTAGCATTATTATTCCACAAATCCCTGCATAGCTCAAATCAAACCGGTATGCATGCCTCAAGCCAGACTACAACACAACATAGTGCTGCCAATCTAGAGAAAGAGCACAAGGGGGACTTCAGAATGAGAATTCTTCTAAATAGTCCAGTGAGCAAGTAGATAAAATGCTACAGTAAATAATGAACTAACATTTTTTGCTTTTTAAAAAAATTCATTACAAATACGCACATGCACGCAACCTGCAAATACATGTCTCCTTTAACAGTTGAAAACAGGCTTCGCAGGTGTTGCAGGAACACTTTCTATGACCTGTGGTTTGAGCTTTACTGGCAGATAGTCCCCAGAGGTCATAGACTTTTCCCTACCTCTTCCTGTTATGTTAGATTTCAGACATGTCAAAAAGGGGGAATACAATTTACTGTGTAGTCTGTATAGGACTACTTACACTCCCCCCCCCCCCCCCCCGCTGTCCCTCCTGATTTTTACACAGGTCACAGCATGGAAGTGGACGGGTATCCCCTTGCAGCCTGCAGCTCTCTGTCTACTGGCACTTTCTATCCACACTTCACCTCTGTTCAGTCAGTAAATTGTCCCCTACAATAGATTTGTTGATGTGGCAGTGAAAAAAAAAAAAAAAAAACACAGAAGACCTTGAATAAAATACTTAAAGCGGAGTTCCACCCGAAAAGGAAAGTTCGTTCCATCTTCATGCCCGGTGTCACCTGAAAAACAAATGGATAATCGCTATTTTTTTTTTTACTTACCTTGTTTAGAAGATAATATACTTACCTCCTCTTCCTCCCCCCCGCGGCCATGGCGAGTCGTCACTTCCTGGTTTGCAATGATTCCTGGGAGCTGAACGTCATCGCTCCCAGGAATCAATGGGCCTGCACCGGCCCCGATGTCAGTTCCGGGGCAGGCGCTGTCATACCTTGCTAAACAGCTTCTGGGCATGCCCAAAAGCTGTGCAGGGATGACGCTGCGGCACCGGAAGTGACGGCGGGGCCGGTGCAGTGCATCGCGGGACCGAAGAAGACGGAAGAGGACACAGAAGAGGATTGCGCTGGCTTTAAGCTGCCCACCCCAGAGATGGCAGCGCTGGAGAAGACATTTTCAAGGTAAGTATTTCTTCTAAAAGGCAAGTGCAACCCGGGACAGATCAGAGGCTAGCCATTGTGGAATGCACTAGCCCTGACTGTCCCAGGGGTATTTTTATGTATTTTTTTGTTTTTTAGGTGGAACTCCGCTTTAAGTGGTTGTTAAGCCACTTATATAAAATTATATAACCCCCCCCCCCCCTCTGTAAGAGAAAACTAAGTGCCGGTTCACACTTTTGCGGTTTGCGAGATCGCATGTAATTCGGAGCGCACTGCTCCTTCATTACATGCGATCTCATGTGCGGATGCGAGTATAGCCATACACTCACACAGCAAATTCGCACAAGGCTTTTTTTGAGCCACATCAGAATCGGATCGCACAGTGGTTCACATTGTGCGATCCGACTCTGTACGAACTTGCAGATCGCACTGCGATATGCGATCGCAACTGGGGGTGTCGTTAACTTTTAATTGACAACCCCCTGCGTATCGCATATGTCAGTGTGAACTGCCAGATGTGCGGATGCGATGCGGGAACACGCTGCATATTCGCAGCGTTCCCGCATCGCACAAGTGTGAACCGGCACTAAGTGCTCCTGTGCCTGTGTTATAAAAAAAAAAAAATTCAGATTGGTACCTAAATCTGAGCGTCTCCCGGTGCTCAGCTGACTCCTCAGATCTCTCCTTTGGCCAGGTGACAGCTCCAGTGGGCGGGCCCGAGCACTGCAGCTGACCTCAACAGGGGAGGAAGGAAGAGAGGAGAGAGAGCCGAGCGGTCACGTGATTGCCGGAAGCCACTTGGATTTAGGTACAGATTGCATGTTTTTTTCTATAACACAGGCACAGGGGCAGTTAGTGTTATATTACAGAGGGGATTAGATCATTTTAAAATTATTATGAGAGCAGCAGGAGGGGAAGGGGTGGGCACTGACAAGCAGACAGGCAGGTAGGGGTGGGGAGGGGAGGCCAGTGCAGGGCTACGGATAACGGAGACATGTACACTGACCACGGTGTCAGGGCTAAGCAGTCATGATACACCGTGGTCAGTGTACAGGGAGGAGGGCAGAAACTGGCAGGATCAGCCAGGTTTTCTTTAGGTTTTTACAGGGGGCTAAATGACACAGTTACAAATGCTTTAAAAGAGCTCGCTTGATAGTTCTACACATTTTAGATAAAGCCGCACTGAAAGGAGGAGGAATACAATGGTAGTTGAACCAACCTAATGCACAACCCAGTGGCTGGAGATATCTTCTTGTAAAGGAATTACTACATTACTTCCCCGACAGTCACCTATATCAGAAGAATTATTAGGGGAGGTTTCGGCAAGATGGTAGGTCTAATCACAGCCACAGGGAAGAAAGTTTTGCAGGTATGCCTACGCTTTTCCTAGCTATTTTACAAGGGGATATAGAAAAAAAATATGAACCATTTAGTTCTGCTAAGAGGGTGTTCCTAGTGTGTAAATTACAGTATCCAGAACAGCATATCATTTGACAGGTAAAGAGATCACACATAAAAACATATTAGGAATATTTGACTATGGCTGGAGATCCTCGAGAACTATACTGATTTTTGATAAATATATAAAATGGATTTATGTAGACTACACTGGTTCTCTTCCATTAGAAGGGAACTGGAGAAGGCTCTGATGTCACAAGCCCTGTCTCTTCCCTTGTATTTCCACTCTGGGTAGCCGGTGCCCAGATTTGAATGCACACCGAGTTCAGATCCATGCACCCGCTCCTGTCCATGTGTCAAATTCTGACATGTGGTTGTGTCAGTGCAGCTGCTGCATTTACATCCACCTATAGACGCTTTCCGCACGGAGCCTGGGTAAGGTGCAGACAATACCTGAGAGCCTGCACCCATCTGAACAGAGGTGAATATAAACGGACAACTAAATTCTGTTATTTGCTCAGTTTTGGTCAGCTAATAATATTACCGTAAGTGTTTTGTTAGAGCTGTAAAAAAAAAAAAAAAGAAAACCTGATGATCCTGCCAGAACTCATGTAAGCTGAACTTCCTGTGCTCTCCACCTCTGCTGACCACTAGTAAAGCAGTTTCCAAATCTCTGCAGAAAAGAGTACAGGGAGGGTCTTGGTTTTTAGTTCTGACTAACAAAACCCACACACAGGAGAGTGCGACAGGCATCGACACATAGCAGCAACCACTTACCATTAAACCCCCAGCTGCTGCCCCAGTCTCCTTAGACTAAGAAGAGGGGGAGAGAAATGCAGAGATGCAGCTGGGCACATTGCGGATTTGAGAGGACTCAGGTGTTGAGGGATGGGGGGGGGTTGGGTTGTATTGTGAATGACAGCTCTCCAGCATGCCGTCCTTCACAACAAGTAACAGCTACCACTAGTCTCTCTTCCCTGACCCCTGACTATCTGGTGGCTGCACTTCGTTTTTCCAATACAAGAAAGAGACAAAGGGGGCACAGAGCTGCAAGATTAGAAAAGGGGATGGTGGCTTCAGTGCTGATTTTACTCTTTCATAGGAACAATAAATTGGGCTTCAGCCTGGGGTGGAATTACAGCCAGCACTTACAGAAATGTAATTTTACTTAGAACACTGCACAGATCTAAAGAAAGTGCTATGAAAGCGAGTAAGGAATTGCCTTATTCATAGCCTAGCACTGTGACCATTTTCTTGCAGCCGGCTTTGTAAGTTGTAACTGGCCTGGGTAGCATGCCAGCATTCTCAATGTACATTACGGGTTAATGGCTCTGTACTGTATATAATGATGCTGAGGCTCTAGCCAGACAGCATGGGAGGAAGAGGGTACCAGAGCTGGCTGAAGAAGCATATGAAGCCTGCACTGTGCAGGTGAGCCACAACGCGAAGGTAATTTTATTTTTTTTTTTTAATTCCTGAAGTTTGCCTTTATAAACTCAGACAGTTTGGGTTGCAATTAACGACTTAAAGCGGAGTTCCACCCTAAAATTATACTTACCTCCATCTTCTTGCTCCGGGTCACCTGAAAAACAAATGGATAAATCGCAATTTTTTTTTTTTTTACTTACCTTGTTTAGAAGATAGTATACTCACCTTACTTCCTCTTCCTCCCCTCGGTGGCCACTGCGATTCATCACTTTCTGGCTTGCAGTGATTCCTGGGAGCTGAACGTCATCGCTCCCAGGAATCAATGCGCCTGCACCGGCCCCGACGTCAGTTGCGGCGCAGGCGCCGTCATACCTTGCTAAACAGCTTCTGGGCATGCCCAAAAGCTGTGCAGGGGTGACGCTGCGGCACCGGAAGTGACGGCGGGGCCGGTGCAGTGCATCGTGGGACCGAAGAAGACGGAAGAGGACACAGAAGAGGATCGCGCTGGCTTCAAGCTGCCCACACCTGAGATGGCAGCGCTGGACAATACTTTTTCAAGGTAAGTATTTCTTCTAAAAGGCAAGTGCAACCCGGGACAGATCAGAGGCTATCCATTGTGGAATGCACTAGCCCCGACTGTCCCAGGGGTATTTTTATTAAAAAAAAAATAATAAACTTTCCCAGGGTGGAACTCTGCTTTAAGGACCAAGCACATTTCTGACATGTTGTTTACAAGTTAAAATCATTTTTTTTTTTTTTTTTTGCTAAAAATGACTTAGAACACACAAACACACATATATATATATATATATATATATATATATATATATATAAGTAAATACTCTGGAGAATAAAATGGCGGTCATTGCAATATTTTTAGTCACGCGGTATACGCACAGCGGTGTTTCAAATTTGTTGCAATTTTTTTGAAAAAAAAAAAAAAAAAAAAAAAACTTCACTGAAGAAAACTAAACCGTAAAGTTACCCCAATTGTGAAAGATTGTGTCACGCTGAGTAAATAGATACCCAACATGTTATGGTTTAAAATTGCGGAATGGCGACAAAAGACGGTACCTAAAAATCTCCTGAAGCAACACTATAAAAATTTAACAGTTACCCGTTTAGAGTTACAGAGGAGGTCTTTTGCTAGAATTATAGCTCTCACTCTGACGAGAAGTCACCTGTGTAATTTAAACACCATTTACATTTGTGGGCGCGACTTACGTATGCATTTTTTTTTTTTTGGTGCGTGAGCCAACGGGGACAGGGGCACTTAAAATTATAAATAGGAAAAAAAAATAGAATTTTAAACACTGCTTTTAAAAAAAAAAATTTGATCACTTTTATTGCTGTCACAAGGAATGTAAACATCCCTTGTGACAGTAATAGCCAGTGACAGGTACTCTTTATGGAGGGATATGGGTGATACCTCTAGCTGCAGGCATCACCCTGGTACAACCACTTCTTCAAGCCGACATACAGGTACGTCAGTTTGCAGGAAGTGGTTAAAATAAGGCTCCATGTACACGGGACGCTGGAAATGGCCGTTTAGGAGCTGTTGGGCGTGTTTATCAGAAGCCCCTGAACCCATCTACATTTTATCTTATCTGTCCATGTACACCAGGTCGTTTACAGTCATTTGCAGGCAGTTGCGTTCAGGGACTTTTTTTAGAACGCAATTATTTGCGTTCGAACGTGTGTTTCCCGGCGTTTCAAACGCATAAACGCGTCCGAACGCGATGACCCGCGTTTAGCGTTCGCATTTTTCCATTTTAAAGGGGAATAATTTTTTTTGACCTCTAGGAACGGTTCTAAACGCAAACGCCGCTAAACGCGCGTACAAACGCGACCGAACGGACGTTGCAAACGTCCTAAAAATTCCAGCATTCAAAGGGACTTTTAACAACGTCCCGTGTACATGGAGCCTTAAAGTTATTCTCACTGTAGGACACAAGTTATGGATCATCAGAAAGACATGGAATTATCCATCTATGTACTCAGACCACAAATGTTCTTTTCCACGTGTCTAAACAAGTATTACAAGGGCTTATCTGTGAAAATTCATTTACACAGGCCTTGGTATTGTAAGAAGTGATTATTAGCATTCAATTGAACTTCTTTAGTACTATTGAAGAGGTTTTACCTCCCAAGGGTCACAATAAAAAAGCTAACTCTACTATATGCCCAATAAACATACGCACCAGATGCCTCAGTAATTGGCTAGAGGTTAAGACTAGCCTAGGTGGGATATGGCAGGTTTACCAGGAGAAATGAATGTGCAATGCTATATCACCCAGCTGCCCTGCACTCCTATTTCTGGTACAGGGCAGTGTAACACTTTACCCTTTGTTCTAGGGCAATTGTCTGCACTATAGTTATGATGCATGCAAAGATGCCAGGTTATTTGTGTATTAATTTATGCCAAATGTCCAATCTTTGCCACATAGCACATGAGCCAAATCTAAAAAAAAGTGATTCTAAAAGGAATTATTTTCAAAATAAACAAACATGTTTTACTTAACTGCAAAACCATTGCACAGAGCAACCCCAATCCTCTTCTTTTTAGGTCCCCCACCAGCGGTCCTTGCTCCTTCCACCTACTGAGTGCCTCCAACAGCAGGCCTTTTGCTATAGGGTTCCGAGCTGCACTCTGTGCCCTCATTCACACACGAGCTCTGCTTAACCCTGCCCCCACTCTCTCCTCATTGGCTGTGATTAAAAGCAGCAGGAGCCAATGGCTTCTACTGCTGTGTGAGCCAATGAAGAGAGAGAACCGGAAAGAACCACTGCTCTCTTTTTCATACACATTGCTGAATCGCGATGTGGCTCAGGAAAGTGTAATATATATATATATATATATATATATATATATATATATATATATATATATATATATATATATATATATATATATATATTTTTTTTTTTACTAATATTTGTGACACTCATAGCAGGACTGTGATATTGCTGCCGACATTCTGAAACTGCAGGAACCAGTGACACTAATACAGTGATCAGCGCTAAAACTTATGCACGTTCACTGTACTAATGACATTGTCTGGGAAGGGGTTCATATCAGGGGCGATAAAAGGGTTAAAATGTGTGCCTAAGCCAGTTTTACTACACTGTGGGAGGGTTTTAACTAGTGGAAGAGATTGATCCTGGTCCCTGCTTTGCAGAGACACAGGATCCATGCCTTCCCTCCTGTCAGAGTTTGTTTACATAGGCAGATTGTAGTACTGTCTCTGTGGCTGTCTGTGGACACAGTCTGTGGTACCCGCTGACTGGCTGCCGCTGTGTTGGATCACAGCGGGACTGGCCCGCCGGCGGTATGCATCGGTAGGGCGGTCAGCAAGTAGTTAAAGCTGCATTTTACCACCCAGCATTAATACTTTGGTAACATGCATGCTTATGTAGTACAACTGTTAATTCAAGTTAAACCAATCGACCATAACTTTATGACCATTGACAGGTTAAGTGAATATCTTTTAGTGCACACGGTACCAGAAAGCACATCTATGTTGATTGTACTTAAGATGAGCACTGACATTACTGATCTCAGTGCACTACATCCAAAGAGAACCATGAACGTAACTTTGGTGTATAGAAACATGAACACTGCTGGCCAGCAATGGATGGGCAATGTTGTTTGAAAAAAAATCCTATGGAGACATTTTTACATATGGAAAGAATTGCATAAAATGGAGTACAATGCATTCTGGTTTTCAAATGATTATGAATTATAATTTACAAGGCAAAGTGTTACATTAAGACACCTCAACAATTAGAACCTACCTGCTGCATCCTGGAAGCACTGCAAATCCTCGTCTACATAAGGAACAGGCTGCTGCAGCATTGTGTTCCCATCTACTTGGAGTTCACTGTTTGGAGGGATGTTATAAACAAATCTCTTGGTGGTTTGGTTTTTTCTCCTGGCCTTGTTGGTCTCTTGCACACCAACTGAATTTGAAAACATATCATTCCACACAAATACCTTTCCCTGAGCTGGGGGCTCAATTTCTGTCACTTCTGGAGAACTGTCCTGAATCCATGTGGAGTCATTGGCTTGAAAGTTATCAGCTGCAGGTTCTTCTAAACTAAATCCATCTGTTTCAAGTTTTATGTTACTTGCCAAGTTTGTAAGATTACGGGTAGCCCAAAAACTGGCAGCTTTCTGATCCCGGGGAGCAACGCCATCTTTGTTCTTCCTTTTGTTATAGTTTACAACTACAGTCTCCGGAGCTTCAGATTTTATACTTATATTCAAGGCATCTTTGATGAAATTACGACACGACTGGACAACTTCAGTCATCTGGAGATAGCTGGCCACAGTCATCACTTCTATGGCATTTTGGCTGGTGAGTACAAGATTACCAGAGTATATAAAGTCTAAAATGACTGAAAAACCATGCACAGCAACAACATCCAAGTAAGTAACAGTGGTTTGGTCACGGCTTTCTTTGTTTGTAAAACAGTACAAGGTTTTAAAAAAGCGGCTGCCTGCAACCAGGATATTCTTGTGAGCTCTGAAGACTTTGCCATTTACTACAATATTGACATCACAAAGAATGCCTTTTTTCCTCTGGTCATTGAGTACTTGCAAAAGTTGGTAACAGTAGGAATTTTCATTTGGCTTTATACTATAGTCACTGTAGGTCTCTGGCACTTCCTGCTTTATTTCTGACTCCTATAAATACCAAAAAATAAATACTTAAGTAAAAGTACAGAAAAAAAGGCAATATTGACAAGAAAAAAAAAATGGCAACATCAGCAACAGATTCCATAACAAGTTAAGCCTCTTGCTCACAGGCATATTTTCTTTGCCCAGAAAGCCCAGGAGCTGCATACTGCTTCCTAGATATAAATGGTTGTACGTGGTGCTCACAAAACACATAGCATGTAGGCATATGCAAAGAAAACATTTTATATTTTTGCATACGACTGCACGCTATACAAGTGTTTATGTGAGCACCAGTGTGTTCAGTCTATGGGTAGCTATATGCATCACCTAGGATTTCCAGGCAGAAAAATACATTACACGTCATCAGTCACCCGTGTACTAGAAGCCTTAAAGCAGAGTTTCAGTCGTTTGTTTATTAAGGCTTGGTTCACACTTGTGCGATGCGGGAAGGCTGCGAATATGCAGCGTGTTCCCGCATCGCATCCGCACATCTGGCAGTTCACACTGCCATATGTGATACGCAGGGGGTGTCAATTAAAAGTTAACAACACCCCCAGTTGCGATCGCATATCGCAGTGCGATCTGCAAGTTCACACAGAATCGGATCGCACAAGTGTGAACCACTGTGGGATCCGATTCTGAGGCGGCTCAAAAAAATGCCTCATGTGCGAGTTTGCTGCGGATGCGCTGCGAATTCAGCCATACACAAAGTGTATGGCTGAACTCGTATCCGCACAGGAGATTGCATGTAATGAAGGAGCAGTGCGCTCCGAATTACATGCGATGAGCGCATCCGCACAATTGTGAACCGGCACTGAAAGTCAGCAGCTACTTGGTATCATGTTACGTGGTATTAAGTAAGATGGTCCTGGAGAGAATTTTTGTCTTCCCTTTTTTCTTGTGTTTACTTGTATTTTCTAATAAAATAAGATTGAAAACAACAAAAGTAAGCAGCTACAAAAAGTGTAGCTGACTTTTAACATAGTCACCCGTTCCCAGATCCAGCGATGAGGCCGGCCGAACCCTCGATTCTCTTCCTCCCCCCTCCCCAGCATTACAAGCGTGGGCACCCAGCTGTGACAGCTTGCAGCTGAACGTTTGGGGACCCCAACAGAGAAAGAAAGGAAGAGGAGAGGATGACAAAAAATGATAAGGAGTGCTAAAGGTGCAGTTGGATATGTAGGAAGAGAACCAGCGAAGAGTACAGTCATGGAAACCAAAGGCGTGGAGTTTTTTTGAGAAGGGGGGGGGGGGGTGGTCAACCGTATCAAAGACAGCAGAGAGGTCCAGTAGTAGGAGTACAGAATAACGTCCATTGGTTTTGGTCATTAGTAGATCGTTCGTTAGTTTTAGGAGGGCAGTTTCTGTGGAGTGTTGAAGGCAAAATCCAGACTGAAGGTGATCAGGGAGGTTATTCTCGGTGAAGTGGTCGCTTGGTCAGTTGGTAGACCAAACGCTCAAGGAGTTTTGATAAAAAGGGGGGGGGGGTGAGATGGGACGTAGGTTGTTGAGATTGATGGGGTCCAGTGAAGGCTTTTTAAGTATGGGGATGACTAGAACATGTTTTAGAGCAGGGGGGGTCTTCAGACTACGGCCCTCCAGTTGTTCAGGAACTACAATTCCCATAATGCCTAGTCATGTCTGTGAATGTCAGAGTTTTACAATGCCTCATGGGACGTGTAGTTCCGCAACAGCTGGAGGGCCATAGTTTGAGGATCCCTGCTTTAGAGAGTTGGGGAAGATGCCAGAAGAGAAGGAGAGATTGAAGATGAGTTAGAGAGTGTAGAATTGAGCCAAGGGAACAGGATTCAGGGGACAGGTAGTTAGCAGGACGTTAGCAACTTTGTCTATATTGGGTAGGGTTAAATGAGGGAAGTAATGATTGCACCTGTGAGCGTGGAGTGACTATTGAAAAACAACAGACTTACTGGCTGTATCACTGGATGAAAATAGAAGTTTACGCTCCAGAAACAATGTCACAACTTTACCCTTTGCTCTACAGTGCTTATTGGATACCAGTTTGACATAATGTTGATCCATGCACTTGGCTTATTCAATGCGGAATGTTTGATCTGTACTACATATTCAAATTGATAAATATAGAAAAATTGATATATAAAGAAAGCCTACAAAATAAAGGCAATAAAGCCATCAAATCTATGAAATGGTAAGCTGCAATCTTCAGGGTTCCCCCATGTTAAATAATATTGAGAAAGACTGATCTAAATGCACACATTCAGATTTAGAAAAAAAGAAAAATGTATATGGAGGCCCGGGGCCTACCTGACCAGCCAGAGACCTGGGTGGACAAAGCAAAAGCGCAGGTAACTGTCAAAAGCAGGTACCCACTCCCCCCTCCCCCGAAAATAAGACAGTCCAAATATGGGAGAGGAGGGGGTGGGAAAACAGGACTTCCCCTTTTTAAGCCCAGGTTCACATATGTGTCAGTCAGGGATACGTGCATAAAGTGCGTGGTACCGATCCACAGGGAAAATGTGCTGCACTTTAGCATGTGCACAGGGGTGCTAATATTAATGGCATCCCTACATAAGCATCATTGGGTTCCATGTAGTGCATTTTTAAAAAATGTTCGGGGACGCTTTCCCAGCATTTTACGCGAGTACAGCAGCCCATTGAATGAATGTGCTGTACTTGTGACCCGCATATGTAAAGCTACTCTTATATAGTAAATGCAGTTTGGTTGCTTAGTGATGTGTTTGAGGTCTACAATTTAGGGCTCATTCACATTGGGTGATTTGAGATGCATTGAATAATGCAGGCTCAATGCTAGGACACATAGAAAACAATTTTCTACATGTGCTTATGTTCACACCATACATATGGAATGCAAGAAAATTCCAGCATGTGCAATTTTACACAGTGCATGGCACCGAACGTAAATGCACCACAGAGCAACAAGCTGTAGGGCAATAAAGAATACTTATTCTTATAGAAGGGGTAAAAAGTTAACTGTGTGATGTGACATCACAATACATCATGCTGCCCCTACACAACATACCAGTGTGCACAACACATGCTGGCTGGTGTAATGCGCTCTTAGTGCTCTCTATAACTGAGTTTTCATCTATCGGATCTGTTGCGCTGCTTGAATACAAGCCTGCGTTTTGTGAAGGGGTCTCATTCACTTGAACATTCTGCCTACATAACACTTTTTACAGACACTGCACGCCATAAAGCGCTGTAGTATGTTATGTGCCATGGTGTGCTGCTCTGCATGTGCATTCCTTCATTGTTATTCAAACTGAATGGTACCACAATGCACTACATGCATACACAATGCAACACATGGACCCTGAGGCTAGATTCACACTGACTGTTTCATAAACATGCATCTTTGCTTTACAAGCATTGGGTAGAACATTTATTTCAATAGGCTACCCCCCCCCCCCTACACATGCTAAATAAGCCCAAGTACCATTTTCACCAATGTGCATCTGCTTGCCATGTTTGGGTACTATTGACAATGATTGGCACTGTAAAGAGTGGTGAGGTTTATGTGTGCATTCATGGAATAGTCCGGTGTGATGATTGCAGCCTTCAAGTATTGCTAACTTTCCTTGTCTGCTGCACACAGGTTTTCTGATCCTAAATAAAAGCTATAAAATAATCCAATAATGGCTGGATACATAACATACTCCTACAGAGGGGACTGAAAACTCTCTAAACAAAGGACCAGATTACTGTCCTTCATACTTTAGGGGGCCAGCGAGAATAGAAATGTATTTTCTGTTATCAGTGGGAGTGAAGTGTCCCATCTTTGGTATTATGGGGATGAATAGTGCCCCATTGTATGGGTCAGTGGGCAGAAGAGTGTCCAGGATCACTGGGAGGAATAATGACCCAAACAGCCATATCTGGAGGCGGGACACAGCCTGGAGACTACTGTTGTACAGAACGATCCATAGATAGGAATACAATAATAAAAGAAGAGACTAGAAGTGATGTCTAATGACATCCATGTATCAGTACTGGGACCCCTCCCCCTCCATCTGTCAGACACTGGATGGGACACGGGTGGACTGTCCCTTTAATCCTCTCTATATGAAGTAACCGGCACCGTGTCCTCTGCTGTCCGTCTACCGGGATCTCCTATCGCACTCACTCCTCTATGTACGGGATGAGCGCCGAGCGGTCACATGTCAGCGGTGATCGCTAGTAAACATTCCGCTTCCAGCCGGCGCTGTCACCGGGGCACAGCACGGGGAGCCATTGGGGAGCAGCCACGTAGCGACACGTCCATAGGCCGGGCGGCGCCCACCTGGGGAAAGTAGGGGAGGGGTGATGGGGGTGGGGAGGCACAGGAAAGAGATGGGGGGACTGGAACAAGGGGGGAGGGGGTGCAAATTTCCGGCCTGCTTCTTATACCAGCTCAGGTCCCTCTTACAGAATGTAGGTCACCCCATCCCCCTCAACACACCACCCCTTCCTGGTGTCACACACACTAATCAGCTTACACCGGGGGTGGGGTGCACCGACACATCCAAGGACGTGCCTCCTCCTCCCAGCTGTCCTAATGGGTCATGTCACCGGACCCCCACCTCCTGCACCCAGTCATGTGATCACACCCCCCCCCCATAAGACATTTATTGGCACCATCACCCACACTATAACATGTGATGACCCCAATATCCTCCACAATGAGTCATGTGACCAGCTCTAGCAACCCCCAACAACAATTCATATAACTAGCCTCCATCTCATCATGTGACCAGTCAGTCTCCCCCCAGTACTTAACCAGCCCTATCAACCCCCCCCCATTTAGACATGTGACCAGTCCATTATACAACCCCCCCCCCCCACATTAAGGCATGTGACCAGTCCCCATTAAGATGTGACAAGTCCCCATCATACACCCCCCCCCCCCCATTAGGACCTGTGACCCCTGATGGCAATAATTGACATACCCAGCCCTATCTCTGCCCCACAGCAGGGCATGTGACCAGCCCACCCCTATCCCACCACAATAATATGACCCCCAACAGGACATAACCAAGGGGTGGTGGGGCAAATTGAACCCCCATTACCCGGCACCTTAGATATAAATGCCCCCCATATATCACATAGGTTAGGGCAGACATTGTAGTTGAATAACTTTATTATGGATGAGAGAGGTTCCCCCCCCCCCTCAATTCTGCACCGGGCACACTGACCTCCGGTACCGGGGAAGGGCCCGGTAGGTGGACTGGCAGCCGTGGTGCTTCCAGCATCTGGAGGTCAGCCGTGTGGTGCCATGGCATACAACCCCCCCCCCCCTCCCTCCCAAGGTCAGAGGCCATGTCCCCCTCCCCGGTTGTAATCTCACCTGCACGGCGGGGTTGTTGAGCCGGTGTTCGGCGGCCTGTTCATGTCGGACCAGCAGGGCCCTCTTGTAGCTCCGGGTGCCCTTGGTGAGCTCGTCGTGTCCGGCCTGTTCATTGGAGTGGCACCAGGCGCAGGACATGAGGCCGGTCTCCTGAGAGAAGCGCAGCCATGGGTACTCGTGCAGCCAGGAGCCCTGGAAGGAGCAGTGCAGGCTGGGGAGAAGGGACTGGGGCCGGGTGGAGGGCAGGAGGCCGAGGCGGCGGGGTCCTTCTCCTGCTCCCGGGATCAGGGTACAGTCCTCGTCCCCCTCCACTGCCTTCCCGCCATCCTCGTCCTCCTCCTCTTCTTCATCTTCATCCTCCTCACTGCTATCTCCGCTCACCGAGGGCCCGGTAACCCCTCCGCCCGCCACTACCGCCGCCACCTTCGGCCTCATCGCCCCGGGGTAGGCCTCTACGTCCTCCTCGTCATCCTCTAGCAGGCCCTCCGGCTCCAGCTCTACTTCCACCTCCTCTTCCTCCACACCGCCACCTCCTCCTCCATTCAACTGCCGGCCCAGAGCCCAGGCCGAGGCCTCCTCCTCCGAGCTGACGCCATTATTGTTGTTATTGTTCCCGGCGGCAGCGGCGGCGACGCTCAGACCTCCTCCCCGGAAGGCCAATGTCCTGCGGTTCATCTCCGCCATGTCACCACAAGGCTGGCCCGGTGATACGTGAGGTGACCGGGACTCCCCCCCGCCGTCCTCCGCGCACAGACTTCTGGGAGCCGCTTCACCCCTCACACACACGGCGCGTCCTGTCCTCCCGGGCTCGCCTCACACAATGGCGCCCACAAACGCCGCTCTCTGCACGGCCGAGGTCGAATGGCAAATGAACAACGGACTGAGCCCACAATGCACCGGGGCGCTGTCCGGAGAGGGGGAGTCAGGGGGGCGGGTAAGGTGGGGGTGGGGGAGCAGCTGAGGGAGGGGGGGGCCTCCTCTCTGTACACAGTGCGCGCACACCGCACCCAACTCAGGGCCCCGAGCAACACACACTGCACCCTCATATAAGGGCCCGAGCAACACACACTGCACCCTCATATAAGGGCCCGAGCAACACACACTGCACCCTCATATAGGGGCCCGAGCAACACACACTGCACCCTCATATAAGGGCCCGAGCAACACACACTGCACCCTCATATAAGGGCCCGAGCAACACACACTGCACCCTCACATAGGGCCCCGATCAACACACACTGCACCCTCACATAGGGGCCCGATCAACACACACTGCACCCTCACATAGGGCCCCGAGAAACACACACTGCACCCTCATATAGGGGCCCGAGCAACACACACTGCACCCTCATATAAGGGCCCGAGCAACACACACTGCACCCTCATATAAGGGCCCGAGCAACACACACTGCACCCTCACATAGGGGCCGAGCAACACACACTGCACCCTCACATAGGGGCCCGAGCAACACACACTGCACCCTCACATAGGGGCCCGATAAACACACACTGCACCCTCACATAGGGCCCCGAGCAACACACACTGCACCCTCACATAGGGGCCCGAGCAACACACACTGCACCCTCACATAGGGGCCGAGCAACACACACTGCACCCTCACATAGGGGCCCGAGCAACACACACTGCACCCTCACATAGGGGCCCGAGCAACACACACTGCACCCTCACATAGGGGCCCGAGCAACACACACTGCACCCTCACATAGGGGCCCGAGCAACACACACTGCACCCTCATATAAGGGCCTGAGCAACACACACTGCACCCTCATATAAGGGCCTGAGCAACACACACTGCACCCTCATATAAGGGCCCGAGCAACACACACTGCACCCTCATATAAGGGCCCGAGCAACACACACTGCACCCTCACATAGGGGCCGAGCAACACACACTGCACCCTCACATAGGGGCCCGAGCAACACACACTGCACCCTCACATAGGGGCCGAGCAACACACACTGCACCCTCACATAGGGGCCCGAGCAACACACACTGCACCCTCACATAGGGGCCCGAGCAACACACACTGCACCCTCACATAGGGGCCCGAGCAACACACACTGCACCCTCACATAGGGGCCCGAGCAACACACACTGCACCCTCATATAAGGGCCTGAGCAACACACACTGCACCCTCATATAAGGGCCCGAGCAACACACACTGCACCCTCACATAGGGCCCCGATCAACACACACTGCACCCTCACATAGGGGCCCGATCAACACACACTGCACCCTCACATAGGGGCCCGAGAAACACACACTGCACCCTCATATAGGGGCCCGAGCAACACGCACTGCACCCTCATATAAGGGCCCGAGCAACACACACTGCACCCTCATATAAGGGCCCGAGCAACACACACTGCACCCTCATATAAGGGCCCGAGCAACACACACTGCACCCTCACATAGGGGCCGAGCAACACACACTGCACCCTCACATAGGGGCCCGAGCAACACACACTGCACCCTCACATAGGGGCCCGATCAACACACACTGCACCCTCACATAGGGCCCCGAGCAACACACACTGCACCCTCACATAGGGGCCCGAGCAACACACACTGCACCCTCACATAGGGGCCGAGCAACACACACTGCACCCTCACATAGGGGCCCGAGCAACACACACTGCACCCTCACATAGGGGCCCGAGCAACACACACTGCACCCTCACATAGGGGCCCAAGCAACACACACTGCACCCTCACATAGGGGCCCGAGCAACACACACTGCACCCTCATATAAGGGCCTGAGCAACACACACTGCACCCTCATATAAGGGCCTGAGCAACACACACTGCACCCTCATATAAGGGCCCGAGCAACACACACTGCACCCTCATATAAGGGCCCGAGCAACACACACTGCACCCTCACATAGGGGCCGAGCAACACACACTGCACCCTCACATAGGGGCCCGAGCAACACACACTGCACCCTCACATAGGGGCCGAGCAACACACACTGCACCCTCACATAGGGGCCCGAGCAACACACACTGCACCCTCACATAGGGGCCCGAGCAACACACACTGCACCCTCACATAGGGGCCCGAGCAACACACACTGCACCCTCACATAGGGGCCCGAGCAACACACACTGCACCCTCATATAAGGGCCTGAGCAACACACACTGCACCCTCATATAAGGGCCCGAGCAACACACACTGCACCCTCATATAAGGGCCTGAGCAACACACACTGCACCCTCACATAGGGGCCCAAGCAACACACACTGCACCCTCACATAGGGGCCGAGCAACACACACTGCACCCTCACATAGGGGCCCGAGCAACACACACTGCACCCTCACATAGGGGCCCGATCAACACACACTGCACCCTCACATAGGGCCCTGAGCAACACACACTGCACCCTCACATAGGGGCCCGAGCAACACACACTGCACCCTCATATAGGAGCCCGAGCAACACACACTGCACCCTCATATAAGGGCCCGAGCAACACACACTGCACCCTCATATAGGGCCCCGAGCAACACACATTGCACCCTCACATAGGGCCCCGAGCAACACACACTGCACCCTCATATAGGGGCTCGAGCAACACACACTGCACCCTCACATAGGGGCCCAATCAACACACACTGCACCCTCACATAGGGCCCCCCGATCAACACACACTGCACCCTCACATAGGGGCCCGAGCAACACACACTGCACCCTCATATAGGGCCCTGAGCAACACACACTGCACCCTCACATAGGGCCCCCCGATCAACACACACTGCACCCTCACATAGGGGCCCGATCAACACACACTGCACCCTCACATAGGGGCCCGAGCAACACACACTGCACCCTCACATAGGGACCCGAGCAACACACACTGCACCCTCACATAGGGCCCCGATCAACACACACTGCACCCTCACATAGGGGCCCGAGCAACACACACTGACCCTCATATAGGGCCCCGAGCAACACACACTGCATCCTCACATAGGGGCCCCGATCAACACACAGTGCACCCTCATATAGGGGCCCGAGCAACACACACTGCACCCTCACATAGGGGCCCGAGCAACACACACTGCACCCTCATATAGGGCCCCGAGCAACACACACTGCACCCTGACATAGGGCCCCGAGCAACACACACTGCACCCTGACATAGGGGCCCGAGCAACACACACTGACCCTCATATAGGGCCCCGAGCAACACACACTGCATCCTCACATAGGGGCCCCGATCAACACACAGTGCACCCTCATATAGGGGCCCGAGCAACACACACTGCACCCTCACATAGGGCCCCGAGCAACACATACTGCACCCTGACATAGGGCCCCGAGCAACACACACTGCACCCTGACATAGGGGCCCGAGCAACACACACTGACCCTCATATAGGGGCCCGAGCAACACACACTGGATCCTCACATAGGGGCCCCAATCAACACACAGTGCACCCTCACATAGGGGCCCCCGAGCAACACACACTGCACCCTCACATAGGGGCCCCGAGCAACACACACTGCACCCTCATATAGGGGCCCGATCAACACACACTGCACCCTCACATAGGGGCCTGAGCAACACACACTGCACCTTCACATAGGGGCCCGAGCAACACACACTGCACCCTCACATAGGGGCCCCGAGCAACACACACTGCACCCTCATATAGGGGCCCGATCAACACACACTGCACCCTCACATAGGGGACCCTCACTCTTCAGGGGTCCAAGCAACATAGTGTACTCCCTCCCGGGGTCAGTGTGTGAGAACGCCACAGTACCTCACTCAGCACTGACATCCTCATATATATATATATATATATATATATATATATATATATATACACTAGGGCTGCACCATATTGTAAAAAAATTACATTGCAGTATTTTCTTTTCCCAACGATATATATTGCGGTATTAGTGCAGCCTTTTGATTGTACCATACAGGGTTAATGTAAAGCCCCGTACACACGTACCGATGGTCGGCATACAAATGTTCCTCTTTTCTCCCCGGGATGTCGGTGTCTGTTGAAAAGTGCAAAGACAGCACAAGGACAGCACAAGAATTTTGTCTGCAGACTTCAGCTGACTGCAGAAGTGATGTCATGTAATGGTTAACTTTCCCTGTGTTTTTAATTTTCTGAGCATGCCCAGTCTTGCAAATCTGCGGTCTGTCGGCCGAATTCTGTACTGACAGGCGAACAATCGTCCGTTCTGGAGTCCGCAGACAAAAATTTTCATGTTTGCAAGAAAGACTTTTGTCCGCGGATTGTGCGCAGACATCTGTCGGAGGCACCATACTAACACGCGTACAATCGGCAGATCTTTCGTCCGCCGACGTTTGTATGCCGACGATCGGTACGTGTGTACGGGCCTTTACTGTAGGGAAGTAGCGCAGCCTTCTGATTTTACCATACAGGGTTAATGTTACTGTAGGGAAAGTGCAGCCTTCTTCTGATTGTACCATACAGGGCAGGCAAAGGTTAATGTAGGGGACTGCAGGTTAAGAAGAGAGTGTGGTGGTGGTGGAAGGCAGAGAAGTCTGGACTCACAGTGGTGGTAGAAGAACACAGCCTGACACCCATCCCACATGTTCAGTCTGCCCTGCAGCTAGTTCTCCTGACTGAGGGGTGAGCAGTGGCACAGCGAACCAATCACGTCGTGAGTAGCGGCACAGCGAACCAATCAGGTGTGCAGGCACGCGTGATTGGTTCGCTGTGCCGCTGCTCACGGCGCACTGCTCACCGCTCAGTCAGGAGAACTAGCTGCAGTGCAGACTGAACATGTGGGACGAATGTCAGGCTGTGTTCTTCTACCACCACTGTGAGTCCAGACTTCTCTGCCTTCCATATCGCATGTTCCGGCGATGTAACCATCGCCCACGCTCGCAGCGCGATATCGATGTTCACATCGAATATCGTTCAGACCTACTATATACACACACTCACACTAAGGTGTGTACACTGACAGCGCAAATAAATTAAAGGAGCACTTTTTAATCAGAATATAGCATCAGGTCAATTACACTCCTGGGATATTGATCTGGTCAGTTAAGTAGCAGAGGGGGTTGTTAATCAGTTTCAGCTGCTTTGGTGGTAATGAAATTAACAACAGGTGCACTAGATAGGCAACAATGAGACAACCTCCAAAACAGGAATGGTTTTACAAATGGAAGCCACTAACTTTTTTTTTTCTTCTCATTTTGACTGTTTTTCACTAGTTTTGTATTTGGCTAGGGTCAGTGTCACTACTGGTAGCATGAGGCGATACCTGGACCTTATAGAGGTTGCACAGGCAGTCCAACTCCTCCAGAATAGAACATCAGTACGTTCCATAGCCAGAAGGTTTGCTGTGTCTCCCAGCACAGTCTCAAGAGCACCGAGGAGATTCTAGGAAACCTGGACGGGGCTGTAGAAGGTCCTTAACCCATCAGCAGGACCGGTATCTGCTCCTTTGTGCAAGGAGGAACAGGATAAGCACTGCCAGAGTTCTACAAAATGACCTCCAGCAGGCCACTGGTGTGAATGTCTCTGACCAAACAATCAGAAACAGACATCATGAGGGTACAACGTCCTCCTGTGGGCCCTGTGCTCATTGAACACCAGAATTGTCAGGTCCGCCACTGGTGCCCTGTGCTTTTCACAGATGACAGCAGGTTCACCCTGAGCACATGTGACAGACTAGATAGGGTCTGGAGAAGCCATGGAGAACATACTGCTGCCTGTAACATCGTTCAGCATGACCGGTTTGGTGGGTCAGTGATGGTCTGGGGAGGCATATCCATGGAGGGGCGCACAAACCTCTATAGACTAGAAAAGGGCACCCTGACTGCTATTAGATATCTGGATGAAATCCGTGGACCCATTGTCAGACCCTACACTGGTGAAGTGGGTCCTGGGTTGAGGGTTCCTCCTGGTGCACGACAATGACTGGCCTCATGTGGTGAGAGTATGCAGCCAGTTCCTGGAGGATGAAGGAATTGATGCCATTGAATGGCCCCCACACTCGCTGGACCTAAATCCAATAGAACACCTCTGGGACATTATTTTTCAGTCCATTGGACACTGCCAAATTGCACCTCAGTCTGTTCAGGAGCTCAGTGATGCCCTGGTCCAGATCTGGGAGGAAATACCCCAGGACACCATCTGTCATCTCATAAGGATCATGCCCCGACCTTGTCAGGCATGCATACAAGCCCGTGGGGGCCATACAAACTACTGAGTACCATTTTGAGATGCTGCAATGAAATTTAAGCAAAATGGACTAGCCTGCTGCATTATTTTTTCACTTTGATTTTCGGGGTGTCTTTGAATTCAGCCCTCTGTAGGTTGATAATTTTCATTTCCATCAAACGATGTGGCATCTAGTGATGGACGAACATCTGCCGGGGCGGTTCGCGAACACGATAGGCGAACTTGCTCAAATGTTTGCGAACCCCATTCATTTTAATGACAGGCTAACATGAAAAACCTCCAGGTCATGTTTGCAGCCACAAAATACTTACTAGCTGTGCGCACATAGTCCCACAGCATGGACACTGACATACCAGAAGTATTGCTATTGGAAAAGTTGCCATAAATTTTTTATTTTTTTTCAGCAAAAAAATGTATTTCGTTTTTTTCTAAATCAGTCAGAACTGACAGCAGGCGGTAAATATATGTCAAATACATATATGGTCCATTCACACATCTGTAAAATGGGTCCACATCCATTCCACAATTTAGCGGAACCTTTACAGACCCATTGATTTTCAATGCCAGTCTGAAAAATTAGGCATTCGCAGGATAAAGAAGTAAGTGTCGGCCAGTACAGGCCCCAAAAATTATCCAACATGCGTTCACCTGACAGCAAAGAACATTGTATTCTGTGGCTGGAGGTACATTAGGCATTCACAGGATACAGAAGTAAGTGTCGACCAGTACAGGCCCCAAAAAATAGCCCACAGGTGTTTATCTGACAGCAAAGAACTTTGTATTCTGTGGCTGGAGGTACATTAGGCGTTCACAGGATACAGAAGTAAGTGTAGGCCAGTACAGGCCCCAAAAATGAGCCAACAGGCGTTCATCTGATAGCAAAGAACTTTGTATTCTGTGGCTGGAGGTACATTAGGCATTCACAGGATACAGAAGTAAGTGTCGGCCAGTACAGGCCCCAAAAATTAGCCCACAGGTGTACACCTGACAGCAAAGAACTTTGTATTCGTGGCTGGAGGTACATTAGGCATTCACAGGATACAGAAGTAAGTGTCGGCCAGTACAGGCCCCAAAAATTAACACACCTGCATGCACCTGACAGCAAAGAACTTTGTATTCTGTGGCTGGAGGAACATTAGGCATACACAGGGTACAGAAGTGTCGGCCAGTACAGGCCCCAAAAATTAGCCCACAGGTGTTCACCTGACAGCAAAGAACTTGGTTTTCTGTTGCTGGAGGTACATTAGGCATTCACAGGATACAGAAGTAAGTGTCAGCCAGCACAGGCCCCAAAAATTAGCCCACAGGCATTCACCCTACAGCAAAGAACTTGGTTTTCTGTGGCTGGAGGTACATTAGGCATACACAGGATACATAAGTAAGTGTCGGCCAGTACAGGCCCCAAAAATTAGCCCACAGGCATTCACCTGATAGCAAAGAACTTGGTTTTCTGTGGCTGGAGGTACATTAGGCATTCACAGGATACAGAAGTAAGTGTCGGCCAGTACAGGCCCCAAAAATTAGCCCACAGGCATTCACTCGACAGCAAAGAACTTGGTTTTCTGTGGCTGGAGGTACATTAGGCATTCACAGGATACAGAAGTAAGTGTTGGTCAGTACAGGTCCCAAAAATTAGCCAACAGGCGTTCACCTGACAGCAAAGAACTTGGTTTTCTGGGGCAGGAGGTACATTAGGGATACAGAAGTAAGTGTCGACCAGTACAGACCCCAAAAAATAGCCCACAGGCGTTCACCTGACAGCAAAGAACTTGGTTTTCTGTGGCTGGAGGTACATTAGGCATTCACAGGATACAGAAGTAAGTGTCGGCCAGTACAGGCGTTCACCTGACAGCAAAGAACTTTGTATTCTGTGGCTGGAGGTACATTATGCATTCACAGGATACAGAAGTAAGTGTCGGCCAGTACAGGCACCAAAAATTAGCCCACAGGTGTTCACCTGACAGCAAAGAACTTGGTTTTCTGGGGCAGGAGGTACATTAGGGATACAGAAGTAAGTGTCGACCAGTACAGACCCCAAAAAATAGCCCACAGGCGTTCACCTGACAGCAAAGAACTTGGTTTTCTGTGGCTGGAGGTACATTAGGCATTCACAGGATACAGAAGTAAGTGTCGGCCAGTACAGGCGTTCACCTGACAGCAAAGAACTTTGTATTCTGTGGCTGGAGGTACATTATGCATTCACAGGATACAGAAGTAAGTGTCGGCCAGTATAGGCACCAAAAATTAGCCCACAGGTGTTCACCTGACAGCAAAGAACTTTGTATTCTGTGGCTTGAGGTACATTTGGCATACACAGGATACTGAAGTAAGTGTCGTCACCTGACAGCAAAGAACTTTGTATTCTGTGGCTGGAGGTACATTAAGCATTCACAGGATACAGAAGTAAGTGTCGGCCAGTACAGGCCCCAAAAATTAGCCCATAGGCATTCACCTGACAGCAAAGAACTTGGTTTTCTGTGGCTGGAGGTAAATTAGGCATTCACAAGATACAGAAGTAAGTGTCGGCCAGTATAGGCCCCAAAAATTAGCCAACAGGCGTTCACCTGACAGCAAAGAACTTGCTCTGGCCATGTAGTCCAGAGGTTCATCACTTCTCAGAGCTTCCACATCGGCCATTAACCCGATGTAGTCGGACACCTGTCGGTCTAGGCGTTCCCTGATGCTGGATCCGTAGTACAGCTGTGGATGGGTCGGCTGAAAGAATAATCTCATATCAGAAGTGACCAACACCTCTTCAAACCGCCCTCTTCTTGCAGGCACTGTTGGATTGCTACCTGCAACTGTTTCTCTGTGAGTGGAAATTCTTCTGCCAGCGCATGTAAAAGCAGAATGCAGCATTTCCCGAAGCAATGCCTGGAAGTGCTGCATTCTGACAGCCCTCTGTGACAGTGGTAACATTTCCACCATTTTTTGTATGTACCGGGGGTCTAAGTACGTTGCCACCAAGTACAGGTCTTTGCCCTTTATGCTTTTTATACGGTGGTCCCTCTTAAAACACTGGAGCATGAAGGCCCCCATTTGCACTAAACTGGAAGCGGTGTAGTGGCCTGGCTCCTGCTCATCATCCAAGATAATGTCGTCCTCGTTCTCCTCCCCCCATCCATGGACAACACCAGGGATCCCAGAAAGGTTTAAAGCATGCTCTTCTTGCTCCTCCTCATCCACCCCGGCACCATCCTCCTTTGACTCCCCTTCAGACTCCTGTTGTTGACTTGTCTCATGGAGTAGCCCCCCTGGGAATTCATCCAGCATTGCGACTTCCTCATCTTCCTGCTCCTCGACGGCTTGATCAATGACATGACGCAATGCACGCTTCAGAAAAAAGGGGTAAGGTACGATGTCACTGATGGCGCCCTGGCTGCGACTGACCAGTTTGGTGATCAAATGGCCGCAGAAGTCTGCATGCATCGCGCATGAGCAGCCACTGGCGCTGTGAAAAAAACCCAAGCTCCCCAGAACCTGTCCTGCCGCAGAGTTCGTACAGGTAGTCGTTAACTGCACGTTTCTGCTGGAGCAGCCTATCAAGCATATTCAAGGTTGAGTTCCATCGCGTTGGGCAGTCACAATAAAGACGTCTGATGGACAGGTCGTGTCGCTGCTGAATGTTAGCAAGGCGAGCCATGGCTGTGTAAGATCTTCTGAAATGGGCCGAGATTTTCCTGGCCTGCCGCAAGACATCCTGGACCCCACCCCAGAGTATTTGACAACTAATTGCTGCAAGTTCAGGACGTGTGCCATGCATGGCACGTGTGTAATTTTGCCCTGTTTCAGCGCGCTCAGCAGATTGGCACCATTGTGGCACACCACTTTACCAACTGTCAAATTGAGCGGTGTTAGCCACTAATCTGCCTGTGAACGCAAAGCTGAAAGGAGTGCAGGACCAGTGTGACTCTTGGCTTCCAGGCACAACAGACGCAGCACAGCATGGTAACGTCTCACCTGTCATGTCGAATAGGTTCTGGGGATCTTGGGCGGCGCAGCGGAAGAGACGGTAGCAGCGGAAAAGGAGGAGTCAGCCAAGGAGGAGAGGGAGGATGGAGGAGAAGAAGAGGCAGGCCTGCATGCAATCCGTTGCGGTAAAACCAAATCTACACGGGTTACATGCTTGACGGCCGTCAAAAGGTTCACCCAGTGGACAGTAAAAGTTATAAACCTTCCCTGCCCGTGTTTGCTAGACCACGTGTCAGTGGTCAGATGTATCTTGGCACCGACACTGTGTGCCAGAGATACATTCACTTGCCGCTGAACATGGCCATATAGCTCTGGGATGCTCTTCTGTAAGAAATCTTTCCTTCCTGGGACCTTCCATTGTGGTGTTCCAATGGCCACAAATTTTCTAAAGGCCTCCAAGTCCACCAGTTGATATGGCAGTAGTTGGCGGGCTATCAGTTCTGACAAGCCAGCGGTCAACCATTGGGTAAGAGGATTATCCGGCGTCATAATTTTTTTTTACGCTCCAACATTTGGGCCACGGAAGCCTACCTTTTTCCAAAAAAACTTGAGGACGGGATGGTGGAGTAGAGGACAATTGTTAGGATAGAGGTGAAGGATAAGAGGCTGGACGGTGAGAGCCTGGAGTGTGGCTTTGTGGGTTCTGACAGCGTTGCTCCCACTGGGCTCGGTGATAGGAGTCCAGGTGCCTTCTTAAGGTGGTTGTCCCTAGGTGAGGGCTTACCGCAACGTATGCGTTGACTGCAAAGGCTGCAGATGGCAACACTATTGTCAGCAGCGGACAGGTTAAAAAAGCCCACACTGCGGAGCCATTTGCCGGCGTCCTGGGAACGCCAGATGTGACCGTACATGGTTGATGGCTCGCTCCTGATGCATTACCAGCCTGGTTTGTCCCTCCTGTGCAATATAAGTTCGGCCTGCTTCTCCTCCCTATCTGCTGGTCCATCTCTCCCTCTGAACTCCCCTCCTCTTCCTCTCTTGTGGGCACCCACTGGACATCCATAGACACGTCATCATCGACGTCACCTTCCCCACCACTAACATTTGAGATCTCGGAGTAGGCAGCAACAGCGGGGATTAACCTCCATGGGCTGATCTGGGTACTGTCGTCAGACTGCTGAGTGGCAGCTGTTGCTACCTCCTCTTCCTGATCCGATGCCAACAATGGCTGCACATCGCAAATGTCTTGTGATGGATCGGAAAATAATTCCTGTGACTCAAGCAGAGGGTATATGGTGGTGGTGTCTTTGCGGGTGCACACAGCAGAGAGTGAAGAGGGTGCAGATAGAGACGATGAGGAGGGTGCAGAAGAGGAAGCCACTCAACCAAGTCTGGTGCGTCCTTTGACGTAATCGAACGCACCTTCTGCAAATTTCCACTTTGGCTCCGGCCTGGTGCTCCTGCCCTACCCCTACCACCCCTGGGGAAGGGCTTGCCTCTTCCTCTGCCTGTCATTTTTTAGATGACCCCGTGACAAAAGTCTCTAGAGAAGCGCAGTGTATATGGAAGAAGGTATATAACACCCCGCTTCAATCTGTCGTTTTGGGGGGCCACTGGTCTATCACACCAGTTTTAAAAAAAAATTCCCAGTAACTTTTGTCACTGTGTGTAGCAGAGTTAACACAGCGAAAGAGGCAACATTTCTGCAGTACCCAAATACACTATTATGAAAGTATATTGTTATATAACAACCCGCTTCAATCTGTCATTTTGGGGGGCCACTGGTTTATCACACCAATATTTATATTCTAATAACTTTTGTCCCTGTGTGTAGCAGAGTTAAGGCAGCGAAAGAGGCAAAATTTCTGCAGTACCCAAATACACTATAATATGCTTTCTATATTAGTATATTATAAGTGTATTACACCCGTATATACTGCACACCAAACAATAGTACACCTATACCAGGACTTTTGTGGACCTATTACCGAGCGATTTGTGTCACTGACAATCTGTCCCTGCTCCCCACAGCAACCTCTCCCTACACTGACAAAAGACAGAATATAGACCAAACAATAGTACACTTATACCAATCGTTTAAAGGACATTTGTGGACCTATTACCAAGCGATTTGTGTCACTGACAGTCTGTCCCTGCTCCACACAGCAACCTCTCCCTACACTGACAAAAGCACCCATACCAGTCCTTAAAAGGACTTTTGTGGACCTATTTGCTAGCGATTTGTGTCACTGACAATCTGTCCCTGCTCCAGACAGCAAACCTCTCCCTACACTGACAAAAGGCAGAATGTAAAATGGCAGCCAGATCAGGTCTATTTATAAGGTAGGGGGTATGTCCATGTGCTGAAATTTCTCAATTGGCTGTCCTGTACTACCTGATGGATGTGTCATGGGTCAAAGTTCTTCACAATGTAAAGGAATATGGCGGCCGCGAACATCGCCATATGTTCACATGATCAGTGGACAGCGAACACGCAAAGTTCGCCGCGAACCGACCGCCGGGCGAACAGCAAGGCCATCTCTAGTGGCATCCTTTCCTTCCTAACACATTACTTAGTCCATGTCAGTATAGATATCCAGCGTAATATCTTTCCCCATTGAGATCTGATGTGATTTCAAAGTTTTCTTTTCATTTTTTTGAGCATATATTTACTGAGATCTGTACACTGACAGCCTGAGATATATATATATATATATATATATATATATATATACACATTGCTCCAAAAAATTAAATGAACTCTTTGAAAACACATCAGATCTCAATGGAGAAAGATATCATGCTGGATATCTATACTGATATGGACTGGGTAATGTGTTAGGAAGGAAAGGATGCCACATCATTTCATAGAAATTAAAATTATCAACGTACAGAGGGCTGAATTCAAAGACACCCCCAAAAATCAAAGTGAAAAATTGATGCAGCAGGCTAGTTCATTTTGCTGAAATTTCATTGCAGCAACTCAAAATGGTACTCAGTAGTTTGTATGGCCCCACATACTTGTATGCATGCCTGACAACATCGGGGCATGCTCCTAATGAGACAACGGATGGTGTCCTGGGGAATTTCCTCCCAGATCTGGACCAGGGTGTCACTGAGCTCCTGAACAGACTGAGGTGCAACCTGGCGGCGTCAGATGGACCAAAACATAATGTCCCAGAGGTGTTCTCTTGGATTTAGGTCCGGCAAGCGTGGGGGCCATTCCATGGTATCAATTCGTCTTCCTCCAGAAACTGGGTGCATACTCTGGCCACATGAGGCTGGTCATTGTCGTGCATCAGGAGGAAAACAGGACCCACTGCACCAACATAGGGTCTGACAATAGGTCCAAGGATTTCATCTGTCGGGACTATTGGGGGGTTGATTCAAATAATAATAGGTAAAAAGAAAAATGATTTTAAAAGCCATGTATTTCATATTATGCATATATGAGATTCTGAACAGGATGGCGTCCATCTTGTTTTTAAGGTGAAACAAAGTTCATATGTACTTGTTAAACAAAATGTCTCTTACAGGCTTACAATAGGGTCCTATACTTTCAGCAGACATTTCTATTTTCTTTTGTCATAAATAAGATTTCTTTTGACATCTCGATCAGATAAAACTTAGTCAGTCTGACGCTATGTTAAGGGGGGATATCTCAGTCTGTCTATAAGTATATAACAATGGACAATACCCCAGTATATTCTAGCAGACATTTAAAGATGAACCATATAAGTTTTTATAGATACATTATCATATGTGAGAAGATATTAGCCATAATTATGTCATTATATTATGTAAGGCATATACATATATATTTAGGAATGTTATATCACATTTTGGGTTTATATTCTCAGTAATAATCTTACTTAGAATTCTTTTTCTAATAAGTGTAAAGACATGTGTATCTCGTTACTAATTACCTCATTTCAGAGAAGTTTGTGTGTAGGTCTGGTGTAAGTTTTTATGACACTATAGATCTTCCTATCCTAGTCTGGATGCCTGACAGTTATGTCAGAATCCAAATAAGTAATGGCTATTCACTAGCCAGAGGTCAGAGAGGTCATCAGATAAGGACATGGTGGTAAAAGTGTTAAATACAAAATCTAATGAACGATACAATACTGCCCTCTGGAGACAAAATACCAGGTGCAGTCTTGAGATAATTTGAGATATTCCAATATAAAAATATGATATTGTGTTAAATAATATAATTATTGGAATGGCATTACTTGCCCAGGTGAATTATGGAGATACAGGTGGACATTTATGTATGTACTGGGAGTCTAGACAAAGTTTTATGTTGTGTTATATGATTAATCTCACATATAGAGAAATCATTTAACTTTATTATCCAGTATGGGGTTAATTATCAAAAGGGGTGTGTCTATGATCTCACCAGTTTAGGTATAGAATATCCCAACCAATTGGGATAATGTTTCATCCCTCTGGGTTTTACTTATGGTAATTTTTATAGCTCTTGGTTCTTACCATATAAAAGACCAACCCAGATGAGAGAGAGACACATTACACTACTGACAACACACCTCACACTTACACCACACACGCTATTACATTTTTCAATAGACTCATCCAGACATACTTCCTGGTCCATCATTCATCTGAAACTTGAAGGGAAGCCACCATCTTAAGAAAGGCATCCATCTTAGGACTCTGGTAACAATTTGAAGCTAGCAGCCATAAGTGTGGTAAATATGCCTTGCTATGATATTTGATTTTATTCAACAATTGTTTATTCCTTCCTTATATGTTTTATATTGCATATTTAAGGGTAATGAGATTACAATCCCAGTCGTATAAGCCATAGTAGATTTTTCTCTAAAAGCTGATTTTTGTTTTATACATTTTTATTAATATCAGATTAAGTGCATTATTTGCAATTTTAAGTCTTCCGTTTTGCATGGCTTATTCTCATTCCTTCTGCAGTGGAATGACTTTGGCTATGTGATTTGCAGACCATTGTAGTCTGTTTATATAGAACATTAATTTATGGCTTATACTATACCTGGGAAGAAATGGTAATCTTGCTTTCGTTTTACTTTCACTTTGTTTCACTTTCACTTTGTTTTAGTTTCCCTTTCATTATTGAGCTAAACGTCACATTGCATTGATTATTTGAAGTCAGTATTTTTCTGTAGAAGTTATCTTTTTGTGTCATTTCTTGTTTGATCATATATTGTGTTTACATGTCTGGCGAATAAATATTTTTATATATATTCCACACTGTAGACTGTACTCACTAAGATTGGTATATGCTTTTAAAAAGAAATTAATCAATTAAAAAGAATTCACGACATTGATTTATGGCAATAGGTGAAGACTCTCCTTTTTCACAGATCTTTGCTTATTAACCATAAATACACTGCTATATTCAGAGCAGTATAAATATTCTGACATAAGTACGAGCGCAAGATATTTATTATTAAATATTCTTACACATCCCAATACCTAATGGTAGTAAGGGTGTCATTGTCTAGCCTGTAGAGTTCTGTGCATCCCCCCATGGATATGACTCCCTAGACCAACACAGACCCACCACCAGGCAGCATAATGTTCTCCACGGCTTCTCCAGACACTTTCAGGCTGTCACATGTGCTTATGGTGAACCTGTTCTCATCTGTGAAAAGCACAGAGCACCAGTGGTGGACCTGCCAATTTTGGTGTTCAATGGCAAATGCTAATTCGAGCTCCACGGTGTTGGACAGTGAGCACAGGGCCCACTAGAGGACATTGGGCCCTCAGGCCACCCTCATGAAGTCTGTTTCTGATTGTTTGGTCAGAGACATTCACACCAGTGGCCTGCTGGAGGTCATTTTGTAGGGCTCTGGCAGTGCTCACCCTGTTCCTCCTTGCACAAAGGAGCAGATACCTGTCCTTCTGATGGGTTAAGGACCTTCTACGGTCCTGTCCAGCTCTCCTAGAGTAATTGACTATAGAAAAAGGAGAGAAAATCCCCCCAGGGTTTTTCTTTAGCAGCAAATAATTATTGAGATCAAAAATGTAAAATTATAAGTTTTATTAACAATTGTTAAAAGATTCCACGTGAAAGGAAATATGAGCTCTGTTTACAATATTAATCCATCAAAAGGACATGAAAAAGACAATACATGAATAAAACAATCACAACCAATGAGTTATTACCCCGGCGCGTTTCAAACTATTCCGTAGTGGTCTTCCTCAGGGGGTGTATGATGTCTACAAGATACATTATGAAATTAGAATAACAGTTTATAAACATATCAAAAAAGGCTATGAAAGTATAGCCTGTATATTTACCATTACGCCGATGGGTATCTTTTTAGATGGGGTCGCAGACCCACTCCTTTATGCCCGAAATGCGAGCGAGAACAGGGCATTCTCATTCACATGCTATGGAGGTGTCCCAAACTGTTTCGTTATTGGACTATAGTGATCGACACAATCTCCAGAGTATATCATTTTCAATTACTAAGGGACCCGGTTGTATGCCTACTTGGTGCACTGGAGGTGGAGACCCTAACCCCGAATGCCCATGTGGCCATCCTATGTTTGCTCTATGTTGCTCGCAAGCTTATCGCCAGATACTGGATCTCCTCCCGTGTACCAAGGGCAGAACAATGGATTGCGCAAGTCAATGCTTTGTTAATCAGAGAAAAACTGACCTACCAGCATCAGAATGCCCATAAGAAATTCTACTCCCTCTGGCAACCATGGTTGGATGATCCCTCGCTGGCTCCTCCCCAGTTGGTTGTGAATAGGCTTTTGGAGGGTTGAGGTGTGCATAATCTGATACTTTCCTCCTTTCTATTATTCCCAGTGGAATGTCTTCTCCCCCTGCTAGCCTTTTCTTTCTTGCCCTTTACTCCCCTCTCCGCCTATATATCCCTTTCCTCTACATACCCCTTTGAGGTTCTTCATCGATGCTCTCCCATTTTTGATGTTGTGTTTGTCCCCCCGAGCTGTTCTGTTGATTCCAGAGCATCATTTCTCTACCCTGCAGTTTTGCTCTTTTTTATGGTAAATTGGCGTTATTTTCAATATAAAATGAGTGGGGTTTTTTCTGCATTTCTCTCATTGTACCAATGTATACGCTGTGTATGACTGCATAGTTGTGTGATGATTGTACAATGGTCTTTTTACCCGCAATAAAGGTTTATTTTTCTTGGGAAAAAAAAAGAAATATTTCCCCATGTGAAAGATAAAATTAAGATTACTAAAAGATTTAAATTAATTAGTGAGTAGAGAGAGAGTATCCAATTGGATAGTGTGATAGATGTGTCTGGGGCGATTAGCTTGTAAAGCCTTATAACCTGAATAAGAAGTAAAGTGATATCACAAAAAATTGTGCAACACCATCAGTGTAGCTTGTGAAGCCTGATGGCTGGAATAAAATAAGATAGTGCATCAAGAATTTGTGCAAAGCCTTAGGGGTGAAGGAATAAGGTAGTGAAAAGTAATAATGAAGTAAAAAGATAAACAAGGTTTACGTAAAAACTTAAAATCATTGTGGCATGAAGGATGACTATGTAATACAATGTCAAAGAAAATGTATGTGAGCTTGCCACCAGATGATGTCACAAATGTAGGTTTAGGGTGCAATATAGCACAACGTATTCTGAAAATAAAAAAATAATTGAGTTATAACTTTTTTTTTTTTTTTAATTTAAAAGTGATAACACCACTAGAATCATCACTTTAAAAAAAAAATCTCTTCTCACAGTTCACAGTTTTAATTCAATTATTTTTTTATTTTCAGAGTACATTATGCTATAGTGCACTGCACCCTATACATATATTTGTGACATCATCTAGTGGCAAGCTCACATACATTTTCTTTGACATTGTATAATATAAATCCAAATCGGATGAAGGGTTTAGAAATGAAAGCTCTTAAGAATAGCCCCCCATCTCTTTTTCAAGGGATCAAAAGTAATTGGACAACTGAATCAAAAGCGGTTCCATGGCCAGGTGTGGGCTACTCCTTTGGTATTTCTTCATCAATTAAACAGGTAAAAGGTCTAGAGTTAATTCTAAGGCCTCATGCACACTGGGCGTTTTTACAGCTGCTGTTTTTGACGTCAGACTTTTTTTCTCTGCAGTCAGTAAACTCCCCAGCATGTTATCCTATGTATCTGCAGACATGATACAAGAGATGGTCAGAGACAGCAGACATGATACAAGAGATGGTCAGAGACTGCAGACATGATACAAGAGATGGTAAGAGACTGCAGACACGATACAAGAGATGGTCAGTGACTGCAGACATGATACAGGAGATGGTCAGAGACTGCAGGCCAGAGGCGTAACTAGAGCCTTCAGGGCCCCAGTGCAAGAAACCATGAAGGGCCCCCCGACCCCTGGCCGGGGGCCCTTCCCTTCAAGCCTGGGGCTCTTCCCACTGATCCTGGGGCCCTTTACTCTCGTTGCAGGGCCCTTTATTACGGTCCCGCAGCGGGACCCTTTCATAGGATCTGCAGTGGGCCCCCTTCCTGCCATCTTGGGGCCTCCCCACGGCGGTGGAATGCCAGGGCTCGGTTGCAAGTGTGACCGTTGCGATCCTGTCAGTAGTTTTCTATTTTTTGGTATTTTAATTGTATTCTTTTATATTATTTTATTCTATTTTTTTTTTACAATGTCACTGACTATGACTCTGTCCATTCAGAAAAGGAAGGAGCTGGTAAATTACATATTTACCGACCTCTTCCTGGTTCTTTATTGTGACACATCCCCTGCAGCGGCCGGCAGGAGAGGGGAGGGAGCACAGTGGGGAGGGGGGGGACCAGGGGAGCACACAGGGGCCCAGAGACAGCAAAACGCAAGGGAACTGGATAGGAGGAGTGGCGGGGGCAGCATACAGAGGAACCAATCTCCTCCATTTTCCTCCTGCAGCTACAGGAGGAAAAAAGGAGGACAGTGATTTCTCTACATGCTGCCCCCCACCGCCCCTCCTATTTCCTTTTTTCTCCGTGAAAGCTATAGCCTCTACAAACTGTGCTATATATATTGGAATTTTTATTTATTTTTTAATACTAGTAATGGCAGTGATCAGGGACCTATAATGTGACTGTGATAGTGCGGTGGGCAATCTGACACTAACTGATGTTGGAGGGGAACTGACTGAATGCCACAAACATCTGCAGGGACACTAATACAATGATCAGTGCAAAATAATGTATACTGTAATAATGACACTGACTATGAAGGGGTTAACATCTTGGGCGATCAAGGGGTTAACTTTGTGCCTAACAATGTTTACTATGTGTACTGTGTGCTGTTTTTACTAAGCAACGTGCTGGTTGAGTAAAAATATTGTAGCTGCTGACTTTTAATATTAGGACACTTAACTGTCCAGGAATCCAGCAGAGTTATCGCCCGGGCCGATTTTTCAATCGGCTCTTGGGTGCTGCCGCCGCCATCTCCACTTAGGGAAACCAGCAGTGAAGCCTTGCATCTTCACAGCCGGTTCCCTGCTGCACTTTGTGAATAGCCCGGAGGCAGGGAAAGGAGGCAGGGAAAGGAGGAGGGGAGGGGGGGGGTTCGAACTTCTGGCTGAGTTTGTTGCAGGTAAGTCAGCTGTAAATGGGAGCAGGTACTTGTCAAAAGCAGGTACCTGTTCCCCCCTGAAAGGTGCCAATGTAACAGCGGAGGGGGGGAGGAGGCAAAAAAGTGGAACTTCCCTTTTTGGGTGGTGCTCTGCTTTAAATCAAGTTCACGGGAGGAGCAAAGAGTTCAGGGCTCAAGGCAGGACCATTCAAGGAATTGTCCAGTGAGCTGTCTAGCATTCCAGGTAGCTAAGCAAGAAGTGACATTGCCTGACACTGCGAAAGTGCCAGGTTCAAATCCAGGCCCTGATAGGTGAGTTCCGGCCATAAATCATTGGCCGGGACCTGCTGATCAGCTTGTGCTGCAGCGAATGACAGCACAGGTGGGACGGTGGGCTCGCCCGGTTCCAGGCTTCCCACTCAGAACTACAAATTCATGTACATGTATGTGATTGGTACCCAGGTGCCATGTGATAGCTGTGGGACAATCACAGCATAAAAAGCACAATTGTTATGAATGAATTCATTATTAACAGCATTGTTGACATTTTGATCATGTGATTGCACAGCGATCACATGATCATGGGCCACAGGTACCGGCATTCACCATCCACAGTGTCCTGTGGACACAGCAGTCAGGACACTGTGGTTGCTGGACCTGCGTGCTGCGCACCCCTAACCCACAGCAGGCTGGATGACGTACTGTATATGTACATACCTCACAACTTTTTGAGATGGGAAACGAGGGACACCTATTAGCAAAAGTGAGTAGGTAGAGGAAACACCCCCTCCCACATCCTCTTAAAGGAGTATTATAAAAAAAAAAAAAAAGATTAGTTAAACCCACAAATGCTTTTTTTCCACTACTATTCCTTTATACTGGCTTTTGAAATTTACAAATGCATCAATTTAGAAATTGGATGCAAGGTTTGGCACTGGGAAACACATTCTGGAAGATAAGTAGTACATTTTATATACAACTATGTAGATAAATGAGGGACAAATGAGGAAGAAACAGGGACCGAGGGACTTTGTTCCGAATCAGGGACAGTCCCTCAAAATCAGGGGCAGTTGGAAGCCATGTATGTCTGTGATCCAGCCTGCCTATGCCATTGGCTCCTGCTGCTGTCATTTACAACCAGTGAGCAGGGGACGGGGCTGGTCCATGCTATGTGTGTCTATGAACGTGGCTTGGGATTGGGCCTGCATGAGTGGAAGGAAGGAGTGGAGCAAATTTACCTAGGAGGGGGGCGCCCAATTTTAGTCTTGCCTAGGGCAGCACAAAACCAAAATACACCACTGCGTCCGACGGACGGAGTGTGTGAAAGGGGCCTTAGTATTTACACTGGTGATAACTCTGATTGGTTTACAATGATCACAAGATATAGAGCCACTTTGATTGGCTCTGTACATCATGATTGTGATCTGACCTGACCAATGACAGCACAGATCACATTCATTCATGGGCACAATTTTGCAAGCTGCACACCTTCCTCATGCATAAAATCCTGACAAGAAGGAAAAAAATCTATTGTCAGGATTTTTTGGAGGGTCAATGATCCAGGGGCCAATCTGTCCCGAAGTGAGGATCAGTGGCGGCTGGTGTATATGGGGCGCCGGACGCATGGAGTTCAATGGGGCTTTTTTTTTTAACCATGTGATTAGAGCCAGAGGCTCTCACAGGCTAAAAAAAAGGGTGGGCTCGGGGCGCAGTGAGCCCACCCAGTTGTGTAACAATAGCGAATGAAAATTCGCTATTGTCACACGGATCCTCCTCCTGGCCAATCAGGAAGCGGGTTCTGAGACCCGTTTCCTAATTGGCCGAAAGGAGAGGCCATGCCATTGGGCATTGAGGCGGAGGAGACGCAGAAGACAGGGGGAAGAAGACTTTGCCGTCGTCGCTGATGTCCAGGCAGGGTGAGTGATCCTGTCCTGTCCTGCTGTGGTCCGGGGGGTGTGGCCTGGTGTGGTCCGGGGGTCTGTCTGCCCCCCGCCCATGGAGCACCAGCCACCACTAGTGAGGGTGCTTTTCTAAATATAAATTGTGGATGTTCAGGGAGCAACGGTCTTGTTTGAGTATCCCCCAATGCTTGGTCATAATCTTCTCAAATATTTTATGTTGGATACTATAATCCAGGACCATACAATACTCCCCATTATTCTCTTTTTGTCGATTTTACATCTCTGCTAAAATCTTACCCCTATCCAGGGACCTGACTCTCTCAATCTTACTATCAATATTAGTTGGTTTGTACCCTTTTCTGTAGGAATCTTTTTGCTAATATCAAGAAGCAAACAGAGGGCGTACCGGCCTAGTGCATTATCCTCAGTAAAATAGGCTTTATTGGATAAAATCAGTAATACTCACGTAGCACTGCCCCCGTAGGGACTGCTGAAAGTTTGCCTTGAAGGGCTCCCCTGGTTACCAGCACACAGTCATGATTAAATTGAACTCCTTGATCCCATGATCTCTTCACAGTAATAAACAGTCTAGGGGCGTTGGTTTTGTTTGTTTATTTTATAGTTGGGATGGGAGAAGGGAAAAGTGGGATACTCCATTTGAACTATTCACAACATTTGAGGACTTCTATCTTTAAATCTCTGCCGGTAGATATGGAACAGCCAGGCTGTTAATTCACCGTGCCATTGAGATGAATGGGGTTCAGTCTCTTGTTTTTTTTACCCTCTCTAACAATAAGACTTGATGGACAATCACCTATCTTCAGGACACTCTCACTAGCATCCTCTTCCTACTAACACTCGTCCACTGACTATCCTATTAGCAGAGGTGGCCCCCCTCAGGTCAGGCCCCTCAACACGAGTTCCTGTACTCACGATACTGCAGAAACAGGACCTCCAGTGTCTCCCCTCTCAGTCAGCTTCCCTGGACCTCTGGGTTCATCTCCTATCGACCACTTCTCCGGCCCTCAGGAACAACCTCCTGAGACCGCATGGCACCTCTACAGAGGAGGAGGCAGCCGCCCCTTCCCTCTGGGACTCTGCTCTCCTACAAAAGACATCAAGCACATGTGCTCCTAGCTTTCATACAGTATCCCAACATGCACCAAGGCATCCTGCCCTCTGCCAATCATCAGGACTGTATCAAAAGCCCATGCACCCATTCATCGGGATTCCTCCCACTGTCTAATATGCCTCCCTATTGGACCAGCATGAAACACTCTCTAGACTGAATGAATTGCATACTGAGCACAATGAGCAGACCTCACTAACAGATCCTGCTCTCTGGTAGGCAGAGAACAATATAGATTTACCTGCAGCCCCTCTGGTAAGCAGACAGAGCTCAAAACTATACTTTCTCACTAGCACCTACCTAGGAGGGTGCTACACTCACAAACGTATGCTTGACAAAGGCACATTAATTTCATATAGCTGTAACCACCAGATTCTTGCATAACAGATGCAACGTCCTCTAATACAAATGGTTGACACGTTTCGAGGCTTAGCCTCTTCCTCAGAGCCATTTAGACCATGTCTGAACCTCTTATTTGTACAACTAAAAACGAGTGCAAAAAGGGTGTGGTCTAAAGTTAGCTCCTCCTCAGTGGGTGTGTATTCATGCGATGTTAACCCCAGCAGTGATGCCATGCAAACCCACAGGCCTAATGGTTTGATTCAAAACTCTAATGTGACAGCTGGAAAGGCTCTGTACATAGAATAGGCATACCTTGATCCCAGGAATCATCTTACCCTTAGGTGACCTGAAGGGAGATGTGTGCAAAGGAAAGTATGCACAGTTTTAAGTTGTGTGACAGCCACCCGGTGACATCAGGGATCATCTCTAACAAGGGTGCAGCCTGAACAAAGAAACACCAAGGGTTTACTTCTATTTTGCCCCAGGGGTGATCCGGTGGGGTCTCACCAGATGAGGGCCTGGACAAAAAAGGGCTACAAAGCGGCTGGAATGCATTTCGCCACATACCGGAAGTGCGATCGCATCATGAGCTCCAAGCTGCTGATGTCGCTTCCGCCTTCGTCACTTCCAGGCCATAGGCATCCACGTACATCTGCCCTAACATATATGGGCCCAATGCACTCTATGGCAGGACGCATAGCGGCAGGGGGCACCTCCCTCTCCACTCCCACACCACCTGGTGCATGCCCACCACAATAGAAGAGTGTGTACTAGCCAGATAGACAATTTTGGGAGAAAATGTAGCCCTGTGGCTAGATGTAATAAGTGTTATAGCACACCCACCTCCATGCTGTGTATATGGGCATATATTCTAATAATGGTAATAATAATAATAATACTACCAGAGCGCCGCTGCCCCACATAAGAATATCCTATTAATAGCTAATTTGGCAAGGCTGTCACAGTATTTATACATGGCCCACTGCTTGGATCTACACCACACATATGCACCCTATATATCTATTAAATTATAATGCAATGCATCCAGGGGCTTCTAAAATCAAATTAATAAGACTAATGGTACATCTATGTACCTTACAGAATGAAATGGAACAACATCATGCATATAAAACTGTGAACATAAAAGTCCCTACAAAGTTAGTGTATAAACCCACTCTACATAATCAATTTGTTTAAAACCTATGTGGAAGGTAAAATTGTAATTGCACCTAGGGGTACAATAAAATACCAATGATCGAGATGGTAATACTCATAGTAGACAAAAATAGATTCCACCCTCAATGTGAGAGCGCTGTACACTAGGGATGGGCTCTATGTTTTAGTCAAACATAAGTTTGAGTGTGTTCGCTGAACACACGAACAAATGGGGCCCTCAGCGGGAAGTTCGCCCACTGGTGACCACCCTATAATGCACTGCACTGTTGCAGTGCATTGATTGCTGATGATAAGCCAAAGCATGCACCTTACGTGTACTTGTAAGCAGGGCTTTTATTCTCAGAAAAAAGGTGCATGAACTAAACCACGACCCCCCCCCCCCAAAACCCCCTCCCAAAACTGGTCAAATTTTCACTAAGAGTGGGAAGGTCTTAAAGGGGCATCAAATACCAGGAGTGCATTATGTACAAAGCACAGAGTTCAGTGGGGTTACACACAGAGTGCAGAGTTCAGGGGTGTGCTACATGCAGAGTTCGGGAGTGTGCTACGTCTACAGTGCAGAGTTCAAGAGTGTGCTGCGTTCAGAGTTCAGGGATGCACTACACACAGAATACAGAGTTCAGCCTTTTTCCACAGGTGCTTAGTTCTGCATACTCGTCCACATTTCACTTTTACCCCTCTTCTTCTCTAGTATTTCCCCTCACACTGTAGATGGCTTCATCTCTCTTGCTTGCAGGGAGATCATCCAGTGGGGGTGTCAGCATTCGCACTGCACCCCAGGCACCGGCATCTCCTTTGTCCCCATACTGCACTTGGAAGCCAGACCTCTGTGCTTATGAGTGATCAGTGGCGGCTGGTGCATTGGGGGCGCAGGGGCGCCGCCCCCCCTATTCATGTGTCCGGCCCCCTAATCTACATGCAGGGGCGCCGGACGCATGGAGTTCAAAGGGGCTTTTTTTTTAACCATGTGATTAGAGCCAGAGGCTCTAATAGGCTAATAAAAAGGTGGAGCACATGGAGCACCATGGAGCACCAGCCACCATTGTGAGTGATAGTGCTGAGCAGGGAGCACAGGGCCTGAATCAAAGGTGGTGGAACTGAGTTCCACCAAGTTCCAGCTGAAAAAAAGCCCTGCTTGTAAGTGAGTTTTTTCTTTCTAAATAAATAGTGTTTTATGCAGGGAGCACTAGATCATTCTGCTTTTTATTTACATGCAGCTGCTATCCTGAGCTATTGGCATCAGTATAGTTGCTTGATCGATGGATGATTTGTTCCCATGATGTGGGAGAGCGCTTTTGACCATTTAGGTCGAATTAAAGAGGCGAGAGGCTGCAATTGTCTGTGATGGACAGGCTGGATTCACCCTTCACATGTGTTTAGGCCCTTTCACACGGGCTTTCCGATCAGGCCCGCCTGTTAGTTTTTCAGGCGGACCTGATCGGATGTTCCATGCATCCCTATGGAGAAGCGGATGTCAGCAGTGACATGTCCGCTTACACCCGCTGGATAAAAATAGACAGGTGGTCCGTTTTCATTCGATCTCCCATAGAGGATCTGACAGGTCTGTCTCTGCAAAGTAGGCTGAGACGGACCTGTCATGCGCCTGCTCAGCGGGGACTGGCAGATCGATCCCCGCTGAGTAAAACAGAGTCCTTTGGGCAAAAAGCCAATGTGAAAGGACCCTTAGTCAATATAGGACACCCTTTTCTCACTGTGGCTGACATCTTGATATCTCCACGATTTTTTGGACAAAATGTTTATTTCTAGGGAAAAAAGGGAAGTGGGAGCAGATGAGTGATGCAGGCACATGCCCCCTTTGCCCTCCTGTTGAAAATGGGTCATAAATTTACTTTACAATTATATCTTTTCACTGCCTGGCCTGCCTCATTATTGTCATTATATAAAATGTGTTATGAGCCTTTTTTTCCCAACTCTTTGCACATGCACGCAATCTGGTCATGTAGAACATTGGCCATTATTATCTATGACCACACTGTATTATGCACATGATATTGGCATACATGCTACAGACCTATAGCTCCATCAGAGTGCACATGCGTTTCTGCGTGTTGCATGTAGGGTAACCTATTCATTTCAATGGACTGACCTACATGCCTTAAATGCTCAAAAGAGGTTTCTGACCCTTTTTAGAAATGCTGCAGCACCATTTGGTTTTGTACATGCACAAATCCACACATTCACAAGTTTAAAAATTGGCACTAATGCGTGTCTGGAAAAGGGCAGCTTATTTCTGTGCATTGCAGGAAACCGAGTGATTTTGCTTGTGTTCCTGCAATGCACAAATGTTGAATGTAGCCTAATTGTTGCTGTGGATGAACCGTATTGCACAGGATGGCTGGAGTATGGCTCACTCATAGCAATGAATAGGACCATGGCTAACCTGCACTGTAAAGAGGAACAAGTAAGATGTTATCAGATGAAAGGCTCTGCGCATGCCAGGCAGGGGGGCACAATGAAGATAGCTGGAACTGGGAGAAAGGTAAATATTTAACGTAGCAGGATTCACTCAGGGGGTTGGGGGGATTGATTAAAGGGCAAGTTCACTAAGTAAACTTTTTTTTTAAAGTGGCTATCCCAGTTTGGTTGCTTGCCATATAATAATATCATGACAATGACCAAACAAACTGCCAATTAGACATATCACCACGTCTTTCACTGGCTTACCTAAATATTGGAGCTGGTGACTCCAAATGAACAATGGTGGGCACCCCATATTACAGATGAGGGATGTTTTTTTTTTTTTAGGGAACACAATATTATTTGAGAAAAGATTAGTTCCTCTGTCAGGATTTATTGCTGCTATTTTTGGCTAAGTTTAGATGTGTGGTCAGGGGGCAGTAAAATGCAGGGTTTAGCGGTATTTTGCCTCCCCACCCCCAGCAACCCACTTTAAGCTGCAATAGGTAGCAGATGGGGGTGTTTACTTCCTGCGTTTGTGATGCTTCACTTCCCACCTGCAGCAAAATTTACCTGACATGTACCAATCAGTGGGCGGCAAGCACACCTAATGGGACACATTCAGGTAAAAGGGGAGGGGCTGCAAACGCCCTGCAATTGGGTGCCATGTGGCGCATTTGTCCGCAAAAATGGGGTTAAAACAGGTATTGAGGTGTCCTCATATTGCTTCCTCACCATTTGTCAATCACCTCTAAAGTGTGATCTGAACACAAACTGTACTTCAGAGGAGAGGTAGATTTAGACACACATTGAAATCTACCCTTTGTTTACCTTTTCTGAAGGACGGGGGCGCTTTAAAAAATATTTTTTTCCTATTTATTTTATTTTTTATTTTTAACACTGTTTAAAAAAAAAAAAATATAATCACTTTTATTGCTGTCACAAGGATGCAAACATCCCTTGTGTCAGGAATAGGCAGTGACAGGTACTCTTTATGGAGGGATCTGGGGTCTAAAAGACCCCTTCACTACACTTCAAAGCATTCAAAATGCAAACATTGCCATTTTTGAATACGGACAGTTTTTTTAAATCGGCGCCATTGGCAGCCGAGTAAACCTGAAGTGACGTTGTGGCTTCTCTTTCGGGTTACATGATTGGAGACCCGATCAAAGCCAAATCCAGCTTTGTTCAGGACTCCAACCAGCCGGCGGAGACCCAGGCAGAGCGGCAGAAGGCAGTGGGAGGTGATGGGATGTCCCCTCCCACTCGCTGGGATAATGGCTGAGCAGCTTCTGAGCCGTATCGGTTATTATCTCCAGAAAGCCGACTGTCGACTCTAAAAAACGGTAAAGGGGTGATGCCTGCAGTTGCTGCACTTCTTCAAGCCGACATACAGGTACATCAGTTTGCGGGAAGTGGTTAAAATGTAAAATGATAAAACTTACCAGTCTTTAGATGTGGTGATTGTATTCGTTTTCCCATTAATTTTTTTTTCCTTGGTGATTCTGCCAGTGAGATCAAAGCTAGCTTGATTGAAATTTGAATCCATCTATGGCAGTTCCCGAGAGAGGTTAATCCAATGACCGAGATCTCTCTCAAAGTGGACTGTTGGAAAACTTTTATTCGATCAGCGACTGCAGCCAATCAGCAGCAGCACTTATCAGTGTATTCTGACAGTGGAGGAGTTCCAGCTGTCAGAATACAATAGCAGAATGGTAAGAAACTGAATATTCACCTTGCTTGTGTGGTTTGATTAATCTGTTAAATCTCATACACACTGCTAATTATTTTCTTTCAACCCAGCAGGTTGACCTAAAAAATCCTGACAGCTAAAGTTGGGGCCACTGTACTAACAATCTGATGTTAGTACAGCAATCTCCCCTGCTATTCTATTATGTTGTGACAGGGGGGCAGCCACCCTGCCAGAACACTCCAGTCAGCACTCTCAGCCATTGGCTGAGAGCACTGACCTGGAGCCGGTCATCAGACCTTTTTCGGTCATGCCCCTTCAACAGAAACCTGCCGAACGGCCGACTTCTGTTGGACCAGCTGCATTACACACAGGTGTATTGAAGCAGCCGATTCCGCCTAAAATTCGGCCTGTGTGCATTGGGCTTCCACTTTTTTTTTTGGCTGATCAAAAAAATGGTTCTTGTGTGGCCATTTTTACTGTCCTGTGGTGTCAACACTCACTCACTGTACTGCATCTGTAGAGAAGCAGTATTTTCCTCCTGGGACAAAACTACAGAAACCTCCCACTCTCATCTTCCTCATACCAGAGGGAAGATAGTCTTTAGAGATAACTGGGAACAATTTTACTGATAAGAGGTATGCACAATCAGGGAGCAAAAAAGTTATCATCTAAAGTAACCCACAGACAGAGCAAATTTATTTCCTGCAACCACGGGCTGCAGGAAAGAGACAGTGTTGAGGGGGTGGACATGTGAAAATCATGACATGACATGTGAAGATCAATGGTTTCCTATGAGAGCCATCGTAACTGGTCTGACTTATGTCCTTCCAACTTTGACTTTGCACTAGTTTGGTCCGACTAGGCCCCCCCCTCAGATCCATACCAGGCCATTTGAGTCTGGTATGGATCGTGGGGCCCCCCGCCAAGACCATACTCAACCCTTCAGTCTCATATGGAATTTGAGGGTAAAACTCACATCAAAAAAAATAAAGCAAAACACGACCTGGGCCCCCCAAAATCCATACCAGATAGAAGGGTCTGGTATGATCTTGGGAAGAGACCCCACACCATTTTTTTTTTTCAATTTTGGTGTAGGGTTCCCCCTTAAAATCTATACCATACTCAAAGGGCCTGGTATAGATCGGGGGGGGGGGGGGCCAAATTGCCTTTTTTTTTTTTTTTTTTTTTTTATAATTTCGGTGTGAGGTTTCCTTCATACCAGAAGCAAAGCAATTGTTTTGATTGGTCAAAGGAAAAGTCACAATCATCTCAAAGATGGATCTCATTCATTGAAGTTGCATGGAAGTCAGACATGAAGTCGCAGGGCAAAGTCGGATCGGAAGTCATACGACATTCGAATTGGATCAGTGTGAACATAGCCTAACATGTATAGGTTAAGTTGATCCAGGGAATATCCGATTGCCTCTCGGAACATAACGAAAGGAATTTTCTACCCTGCTGTAGCAAATTGAATCACGCTTTGCTGAGGTTTTTTGCCTTCCTCTGGATCAACTGCGGGTATTGGACATTATTTTGTATTTTTCGAACAGATATAACAAAACACTTTCAATGGTAACTAATCACAAAGGACAAATTAGCTTCTAAAGCCTCATACACGCGCAACGAATTTCCCCCGACCGGTCGTCAGTCTTTTGTCCAGAGTGGTGTTTTGTTGGTTGGAATGTGCTCTAGACTGCACACGAATTGTCCCGCACGACAGAATTCTATTTCAGAAGTGATGTCATGTGTTGGATTGCTTTCTTTGTGTTCTTTCATCTCTGAGCATGCCTAGTCTTGCTCATAAGATTTTTCCCCATCTAAATCTGTACTAATGAGACGAAAATTGGACAAAGATTTTATAGCCTGCAAACCAGGACCGAAAAGTCGGAGTCAGTTGTCGGAAGCATCATACTAACAAGCCGAAAATCGGCAGATCGGTCGTCGGATGAAAATTCCCGGCCGAATTTCTACTCGTGTGTACGGGCCTTAAGAAACAGTCTGGTACAGACAGATATATACATAGACAAATGTGTGATATAAAAAATATTTCCTTCCTGACAGATTTCATTTATCTTTCCTTTATATTTCCTTTAATATGTAAACAGCCAATTAGATTGATTTCATGCTTCTCAATGTGACTTGAAAGTAGTAAAACATCAAAAACTCCCACAACTGCATATTTGTGTTTTATTGTCCTCTGCATATCTAGATCAAATGGTGCCAAAACCAATGCTAAAGTGATAGGCAAATATACCTAAAACACATGGGCACCAAATATAGTGAAAGCAAAATCTTCTAAATCATGGCCTATAATTCAGAGAGGTAACCGGGGTAGTCAGCCCTTCGGCTGGGGGGTGTAATTTTACCAACTGCTGCCAGGAGACAGAGAATAAAACATGGAACAGATGGCAGATAGCAGGGCTGAGTGGTAGCAGTCTTACAAGAGCTGTTATATACAATTGGTAATTCATTGTACATATTATTGTCTTTGTGTTTTAGGGAGACGGATATTGAGCTCCAGCCAAATTAGGAAATGTGTTGCTTTAAATTGAATGCGACTCCCAGTTCCGTCATAAAGCCTTAAGACAGTTAGCGGCAGAACTGGTCATGGTTCATAATGGTTCTTTTATTTTTTTTAATTCATGTTGATAAAAAAAAGACAGCAGCATGTTTGCAATTATATTCTAATCGGGTAGATTAGGGTGGAACACAAATGGGTCATGAGCTTGACTGCAAATAGAAATATGTTCCTTGTATCTCTATCAGACAAGCTAAAAGGAAGATTAGTAATAGTGCTTGCGACTATAGTAGCTGTTCTTACAAATGTAGGGTCGCCACAGAGGATGAGGGAACGAAGCAGCTTAGCCAACACGGCTTAGGAGGGCAGATCCAGCACTGAGATTTTCTTTTTTTATATACTCAAGGAGATTTTTTTTGTGCATTTGCTTTTTCATAAATGTTAATTATATATGTGCTGATTATTGGCCAGAAAATGTTGATTTGGATCTAAACTGCCAATCTCTGATGTGTATGGGATACTCATTTCTTTTTCTTTTTTTATCCTATAGAACAGGGTTTCCCATCTAGGGTTCTACAGAACTCTAAAGTGCTGTGAGCAGTTCACAGGGATTCTGCCACTAGCCAGTGTTGCAGGGGACTTAGATCCACCCAACTAATGGTGGCCTCCCTGATGTGACTTATGGGCCATACACACTATAAGATTTTCTGAAGACTTTTTCCTTTAGACTTACCAAAACCATATAATATGAGGTCAAACCTAAACACTTTCAATTTGTATGCAATCTGGCAGGCCCTTGCACCACATAGAAAAGGTAAATCTGAAGGAAAAAGTCTTCAGAAAATCTTATAGTGTGTATGGCCCTAAAAGCCTCGTACACACGATCAGATTATCGAACGATCTGTCGTCCATTTTTTGTTGAATGCTAGTCTCATGTCGAAAGGGAAGAGGTTACTTTCATACGAAAATTCTCGTACTGCAGAATTCAACTTCAGAAGTGATGTCATGTGTTGAATTGTTTTGTATGTATTCTTTTGTTTCTGAGCATGCCTAGTCTTGCTCTTACGATTTTTTTCGCACGAAAACTGTACTAATAAAACTAAAATCGGACGTTGTGTTGACGTAGGATAAACATTTTATAGCCTGCACATCCAGTTTTTGTCGTCCGAAAATCCATAATCGGCTGTCGAAAGCACTATACTAACGATACGAAAATCAGCAGATCGTTCAACGGACGAAATTATCCTTCCGATTTTCGTATCGTGTGTATGTATGGGCCTTAATGCTGGAAGAGGTCCCCATGGGGTTCTGACACTGGCCACCTCATGTCTAACCAACCAAAAGCATTTTTGGTGTTCCACCTGCTGTGAAATCATGTCTGCCCAACGATTCCAGCATTGGTTGATATCTGTCCAATGGTATCCTTTGAGTTTCAAGATCTTATGTCACCATTGAGAGCATGCAGTGTGAGATGATGAAAGTAGCTTCTGTTTCTTAAAGCGGAGTTCCACCCGAAATTTATACTTACCTCCATCTTCTCGCTCCCGGTCACCTGAAAAACAAATGGACAATCGCAATTTTTTTTTTTTTTTCACTTACCTTTTAGAGAAAATATACTCACCTTACTTCCTTCTTCCTCCCCTCGGCGGCCACGGCGATTCGTCACTTCCTGGCTTTTGCAATGATTCCTGGGAGCTGAACGTCATCGCTCCCAGGAATCATTGCGCCTGCACCGGCCCCGACGTCAGTTCCGGGGCGCGCGCGTCATTCCCTTCTAAACAGCTTGTGGGCATGCCCAGAAGCTGTGGAGGGATGACGCGCGCGACCCGGAAGTGACGTCGGGGCTGGTGCAGTGCATCGTGGGACCGAAGAAGGAGGAAGAGGACCGAAGAGGACGCGGAAGAGGATCGTGCTGGCTTCAAGCTGCCCACACCTGAGATGGCAGCGCTGGAGAAGACAATTTCAAGGTAAGTATTTCTCCTGAAAGGTAAGTGCAACCCGGGACAGATCAGAGGCTAGCCATTGTGGAATGTGCTAGCCCTGACTGTCCCGGGGGTATTTTTGTAAAAAAATGTATAACCAGGGTGGAACTCCGCTTTAAGCTGGCCATGATTTTAAGCTGGTTCATTATGCACTGTTCTTAGTATTCCAAAAGCCATCAGAACTGGCTGTCAGAATACAATTGTCAAAACGGGAGATTCCTCCCCAGTGTGCATTGCGGCCTTATAGATCACCCCAGTGTGAATGCGGCCTTATAGATCACCCCAGTGTGCATGGGCCCTTATGGACTATTTTCCTCCTCCTAGACTGCCATGGATGTATCAATTATGTCATTGCTGTGAAAGGGCCTGATTTGAACCCAAAATTGTGCTTAAAAGTGAGTGTTTATTACTAAGCACGTCATCAGCAAATTGATTTTGGGAGTACCAGTACTGGGGGAGCATAAAAAGGACAAACTAGGCTTTTTTGGCAATATTGTCCTGCAAATATTTTATTTATTACAGGTACTCATATAGCGCTGTCAATTTACGCAGCCCTTTACATATGTATTGCACATTCACATCAGTCCCTACCCTCAAGGATCTTACATGCTAAGGTCCCTAAGGCTGGGTTCACACATGCTGTGGAGCGGCTCACGGCAGGGGGTCCGGTGCATTCCTGTTTTCCGTTTCAGGGGCAAATCAGGTTTGATATTTTGAATGAATTCAGACCTTAAACAGAGCCAAAGAAGCACAGGACCCTTCTAATATGATATGAATGGAGCTGTGTGGACCGGCTCCATTGAGAGCCGGTCACACTCTCGTCAGGGGAACTGGATGCAGAGAAACTTGCATCTAATTCACATGATCACATCAGTGTGAACCCAGCCTAACTCCTATTCCTACAGACACATAATAAGGCTAATTTAGACAGGAACTAACTAACTCAACAGCATGTATTTGGAGTGTGGGAGGAAACTGGAGTACCCGGAGGAAACCCATGCAGGCACAGGGAGAACATGCAAAGGTAATGTCATAGTTGATTCAAACAAAGTGCTGCCAGGTAGAAGTGCTAACCACCTAGCTTCTAGGTAAGTCTTAGGCAAAAAGATGTAGACACAAATGAATGAACAGTGTAATGACAGGATCCACCTCCTCCAATCACAGAACACTTTGCATTCTGGGAAGAAAAAACATTCTACAAGTTCCATGAATGGAGGAGACAGGTGGAGGAGGTGAGCAAGAATGGCAACTCTTCCACCCCAGCAGTGCTGAAAGAGCAGCTCTATGGGGAGGATCTGGCAGCATTGGGGAGTAGACTTCTACGCTATGCAGAATCCAGCTAAATATGGAACAGGCTTTATTATATATCAGTTATGTCCCTGGTGCTGTAGAGCATAAAAAAATAACTAAACTTCAGGTTTAATTCCCTAAGAGGCTCCCTTTAAGGGCTATACAGCAACATATAATTGTATACAAAGTGGTCTTTTCTACTTGGTAGTTTATTTTTGGTGTAATCATCTTCTTTTGTATTTTTGTTTCTAAGCTTTTTGCAGGGTAAATATCAGTAAACATCTTTCTGATAATAGGTTTATTGGCTTCTGTCTAAATTGGTCCTAGTACGTATGAATGTGAGCCTAGTACACACAGGCTAAATGTTGGGCAGCTGACATTCGGCCCGTGTGTACAGCAGCCAGTCTGACAGAAGCCAGCCGTTCGGCCAGCTTTTATCGAAAGGGCATGACCGAAAAAGGTCTGCCGTCCGGTTCCCGATCAATGCTCTCACTGGGTTGAACGACAAAAAAAAAACAAATAGTGTTTATGAGGCTTTAGCGACTTTGGATGGTAAGCTCCTTGAGGGCAGGGACTGCTGTGAATGTACAATAATAATAATAAAGTACATAAATAAATATAATAAATAATACACATGGTCCACGGCAAGAGATTTGGTATCCTGCATATAAATATACACTATGTTGTCAAAAGTATTGGGACACCTGCCTTTACACCCACATGATCTTTAATGGCATCCCAGTCTTAGTCCGTAGGGTTCAAGATTGAGTTGGCCCACCTTTTGCAGCTATACCAGCTTCAGCTCTTCTGGGAAGGCTGTCCACAATGTTAAGGGGTGTTTCTATAGGAATGTTTGGCCCTTTCACACGAATGATCCGATCAGATCCGCCTGTCAGTTTTTTAGGCGGACCGGATTGGATCCTCCATGCATCCCTATGGGGCAGCAGATGTCAGTGGTGACATGTCCGCTGACACCCACTCCCATCCGCATCCGATCCTGTCCGTGAAATCCGGACGGATGGAAACCCTATTTTCCATCAGTCCAGAGGATCGTATCGGATGAGAGCGGACAGGCCCCCATACAGAGCAGCGAGGCTCTGACACCTCCCTCACCGCACACAGAGCGGAGAGGGAGCTGTCACCTGCCTGCTCAGCGGGGATCGGCAGATCCCTCCCCCGCTGAGCAGCACGGAGTCCGCCATTGGAGGCAGACTGTGTGAAAGAGTCCTTTGACCATTCTTTCAGAAGCCAATCACTAATGTTGGATAAGAAGACCTGGCTCGCAGTCTCTGCTCCAATTCATCCCAAAAGTGTTCTATGAGGTTGAGGTCAGAACTCTGTGCAGGCCAGCTCTTCCACCCCAAACTCATTCATCCATGCCTTTATGAACCTTGCTTTGTGCACTGGAACAGGAAGGGGCCATCCTCATAATGTTCCCACAAAGTTAGGAACATTAAATTGTCCAAAATGTCTTGGTATGCTGACGCCTTAAGAGTTCCCTTTACTGGAACTAAGGGGCCAAGCCCAACCCCTGAAAAGCAACCCACACCATAATCCCCCCTCCACTAGATAATTTGGACCAGTGCACAAAGAAAGGTCCATAAATACATGGACAAGCAAGTTTGGGGTGGAGGAACTTGACTGGCCTGCACAGACTCCTGACCTCAACCCGATAGAACACCTTTGGGATGAATTAGGGCAGAGACTGCGAGCCAGGCCTTCTCGTGAAAACATCAGTGCCTGACCCTTAAAAATGCACTTCTGGAAGAATGGTCAAACCATCCCATAGACACACTTCTAAACCTTGTGGACAGCCTTCCCAGAAGAGTTGAAGCTGTTATAGCTGCAAAGGGAGGGTCAACTCAATATTGAACCCTATGGACTAAAGCCTCATACACATGATCAGATTATCGAACGATCTTGCGTCCGATTTTTGTTGCATGCTAGTCTCATGTCAAAAGTGAAGAGGTTACTTTCATATGAAAATTCCCGTACGACAGAATTCAACTTCAGAAGTGATGTCATGTGTTGAATTGTTTTGTATGTGTTCTTTCATTTCTGAGCATGCCTAGTCTTGCTCTTATGATTTTTTTCAGACGAAAACTGTACTAATTAAACGAAAATCGGAAGTTGTCTTTATCGTATGATAAACATTTTATAGCCTGCACATCCAGATTTTGTCGTCCGAAAATTTGTAATTGGCTGTCAAAAGCACTATACTAACAATCCGAAAATAGGCAGATCATTCGTTGGACGAAATTTACTTCTGACTTTCGTATAGTGTGTACGGGCCTTTAGACTGGGATACCATTAACCACTTAAGCCCCGGAGGATTTGGCTGCTAAAGGACCAGGGGTTTTTTTGCGATTTTTTACTGCGTGACTTTAACGGACAATTGCGCGGTCGTGCGACGCTGTACCTAAACGAATTTGACGTCCTTTTTTTCCCACAAACAGAGCTTTCTTTTGGTGGTATTTGATCACCTGTGCGATTTTTTGATCACGCGCTATAAACAAAAAAAGAGCGTAAATTTTGCAAAAATAACAATATTTTTCACATTTTTTTATATGAAATTCCCCAAAAAAAAAAGTAAAAATCAAAATTTTTTAACATTTTTCGGCCAATTTGTTTTATGCTACCTATGTTTGGTAAAAAAAATCACAAAAAGCGTATTTTGATTGGTTTGCGCAAAAGTTATCGCGTTTACTAACAAAGAGAAAGATTTTTGTAATTTTTGGTGTTTTTTTTTTTAACGCGTAATGGCGGCGATCTGCGATTTTTTTTTCGGTACTGCGACATTGCGGCGGACAGATCGGACCCTTGACTGACATTTTTGACACTTTTGGGGGTACCAGTGACATTACTGCAGTAATCAGTGCTATACATATGCACTGTTACTGCAAAAATGACACTGGCAGGGAAGGGGTTAACTTTATTGGACAGGGAGGGGTTAAGTGTGTCCTAGGGGCGTGCTTTCTACTGTGTAGGGACATTCCTATTGGTGTAAAAGCAAAGATCAACCGTTCTACATAGTAGAACGGTCAGATCTTTACTTTTACACAGGGAGAACTGACAGGCAGCTTGTTTACACAAGCTGCTCTGTCTTTCTCCCTTCACAGGAGCGATCGCAGTGTGACTGGCGGACATCGAGTCCGCCGGTCACACGCACTGACTTGCCTGTGAACGAGCTGCGGCGGGCGCGCGCCCGCCCGCGATAGGCTCGCAAGTCAGTGACAGGCGAGTGACGTACCGATACGTCACTCTGCCTGGCCGGGGCTGACCGCCGCAGTATATAGTCGTGCGGCGGTCGGCAACCGGTTAAAGTTCATGTGCGTGTAAAGGCAGGCGTTCCTATACTTTTGACAATATAGTGTATATAAACAATATTTTCCATACATAATACCATTTGTTAATATACATAATGCGAATATACATATGATTATACTCAGCTTCTCCCACTTCTTTTTATATATACATATTCCCATGAAAACATGTCAAAATTCATATATTACACATACTGTACAATGAGGATTGTAATAAGGACAGATTCATGCCAATGGGTTACTCATGTATTATCTAGGAAGGGAAAACTTTGTGACAGATGGACGCACAGAGTGACCTTCACACTCGGCCATGTACACAGCAGTCACAATCCGGAATCACACTATTTAAATGATTAGCAATCAGCCAATCAATATGCTCCAGTGAGGACTGCTTAGCAGTTAATTACTGAAATCCAAAATCTTTATCTCTGGTGAGACCACGCTCTTGTACTGGTCAGTCCTACACTGTCCATTATATTCTACAGATAATCTTAGACATTGATAGGCAACAGGTGGCCCTGAGCAGAGTCCCCTCCACCCCCAAGCACACACCAGACTGACAATAGATACATATGCAGTGCAGATGCTTGTCTGCATTTTATCTAGTTGGCCAGCAGGCTTGCGATGGTTACAATCGGGCATTTTTGTTATTAACAGTAGAATCTATGTGTACATATAGAATTGCCAGGCATTTGCCTATAAAGTTAAAAGATTCCCCAGAAGGCACAAATGCAAATTAGCAGTTCAAAGTTAAAACCCTCAAATGCAGAACACATGAAGTGCAGCCGTTGTGTAATATGGGGAATGTGGAAATGAGCAGCAATAAGCATTGCAGGTTCTCTACAGGAAACAATCATCAGATCAATGATAAAACTGATTTGCCCTTTTCAAACGGCAAATTTGGAAAGGATTTTTCTCAAGGAATGCAATGCCATGACACTTGTTTTAGTAGAAATACAGGGAATGTACTGGGATCTTGATTTCACATGAAAGAATGGAGAATCAAGATGCTAGCTGAACAGAGTTTAATGTGACCAGAACCAGGAAACACATGGGTGGTGTATGCACTTTAAAACTATGGCGAAATCCCCAATGGACAAATAATGTGCAGCAAAGAAGGCAACCTGCTGGTTCATCTCTTTATTGATATACAGTATCCCACAAAAGTGTGTACACCCCTCACATTTTCTGTAAATATTTTATTATATCTTTTCATGTGACAACACTGAAGAAATGACACTTTGCTACAATGTAAAGTAGTGAGTGTACAGCTTGTATAACAGTGTAAATTTGCTGTCCCCTCAAAATAACTCAATACACAGCCATTAATGTTTAAACCGCTGGCAACAAAAAGTGAATAAACCCCTAAGTGACAATGTCAAAATTGGGCCCAAAGTGTCAATATTTTGTGTAGCCACCATTATTTTCCAGCATTGCCCTAATCCTCTTGGGCATGGAGTTCACCAGAGCTTCACAGGTTGCCACTGGAGTCTTTTCTCCACTTAGTGTACTCACTTTTGTGAAATACTGTATCTCACAAGACAAGCAAGCTGCGATCAGAAAGCCTACAACAAAAAAGATGGTGGATTGCTCTATTTCTTACTACAACACTAAGTACTTTATTTATAAGGCTGGGAATGTGACCTCCGCAAGCATTCACTGGTGGAGAATCAGTCACTCCCATTTTAGGCTGAGTTCACATACAGTATCTCACGAAAGTGAGTACACCCCTCACATTATTGTAAATATTTTATTGTATCTTTTCATGTGACAACACTGAAAAAATTACACTTTGCTACAATGTAAAGTAGTGAGTGTACAGCTTGTATAACAGTGTATTTTCTGTCCCCTCAAAATAACTCAACAGAGCCATTAATGTCTAAACCGCTGGCAACAAACGTGAGTACACCCCTAAGTGAAGATGTCCAAAGTGGGCCCAATTAGCCATTTTCCCTCCCCGGTGTCATGTGACTCATTAGTGTTACAAGGTCTCAGGTGTGAATGGGGTGCAGGTGTGTTAAATTTGATGTTATCGCTCTCACTCTCTCATATTGGACGCTGGAAGTTCAACATGGCACCTCATGACAAAGAACTCTCTGAGGATCTGAAAAAAAGAATTGTTGCTCTACATAAATATGGCATAGGTTATAAGAAGATTACCAAGACCCTGAAACTGAGCTGCAGCAAGGTGGCCAAGACCATACAGCAGTTTAACAGGACAGGTTCCTCTCAGAACAGGCTTCGCCATGGTCGACCAAAGAAGTTGAGTGCACGTGCTCAGCGTCATATCCAGAGGTTGTCTTTGGGAAATAGACGTATGAGTGCTGCCAGCATCGCAGCAGAGGTTGAAGGGGCGGGGGGTCAGCCTGTCAGTGCTCAGACCATACGCCGCACACTGCATCAAATTGGTCTGCATGGCTGTCGTCCCAGAAGGAAGCCTCTTCTAAAGATAATGCACAAGAAAGCCCGCAAACAGTTTGCTGAAGACAAGCAGACTAAGGACATGGATTACTGGAACCATGTCCTCTGGTCTGATGGTGTCAAGAGTGTGTGGCGGCAACCAGGTGAGGAGTACAAAGACAAGTGTGTCTTGCCTACAGTCAAGCATGGTGGTGGGAGTGTCATGGTCTGGGGCTGCATGAGTGCTGCCGACACTGGGGAGCTACAGTTCATTGAGGTAACCATGAATGCCAGCATGTACTGTGACATACTGAAGCAGAGCATGATCCCTTCCCTTCAGAGACTGGGCAGCAGGGCGGTATTCCAACATGATAACAACCCCAAACACACCACCAAGATGACTACTGCCTTGCTAAAGAAGCTGAGGGTAAAGGTGATTGACTGGCCAAGCATCTGAGACCTAAACCCTATTGAGCATCTGAGGGGCATCCTCAAATGGAAGTTGGAGGAGCGCAAGGTCTCTAACATCCACCTGCTCTGTGATATCCTCATGGAGGAGTGGAAGAGGACTCCAGTGGCAACCTGTGAAGCTCTGGTGAGCTCCATGTCCAAGACGGTTAAGGCAGTGCTGGAAAAAAGGTGGCTACACAAAATATTGACACTTTGGGCCCAATTTGGACATTTTCACTTAGGGTGTACTCACTTTTGTTGCCAGCAGTTTAGATATTAATGGCTGTGTGTTGAGTTATTTTGAGGGGACAGCAAATGTACACTGTTATACAAGCTGTACACTCACTACTTTACATTGTAGCAAAGTGTCATTTAGAAACATAGAAACATAGAATGTGTCGGCAGATAAGAACCATTTGGCCCATCTAGTCTGCCCAATATATCTGAATCCTATGAATAGTCTCTGGCCCTATCTTATATGAAGGGTAGCCTTATGCCTATCCCATGCATGCTTAAACTCCTTCACTGTATTTGCAGCTACCACTTCTGCAGGAAGGTTATTCCATGCATCCACTACTCTCTCAGTAAAGTAATACTTCCTCATATTACTTTTAAACCTTTGCCCCTCTAATTTAAAACTGTGTCCTCTTGTGGTAGTTTTTCTTCTTTTAAATTTGCTCTCCTCCTTTACCGAGTTGATTCACTTTATGTATTTAAAAGTTTCTATCATATCCCCTCTGTCTCTTCTTTCTTCCAGGCTATACATGTTAAGGTCCTTTAACCTTTCCTGGTAAGTTTTTTCCTGCAATCCATGTACTAGTTTAGTAGCTCTTCTCTGAACTCTCTCTAGAGTATCTATATCCTTCTGGAGATATGGCCTCCAGTACTGCGTACAATACTCCAAGTGAGGTCTCACCTGTGTTCTGTACAGCGGCATAAGCTCTTGGGTTTAGTAACACTTTTAACTTTGGGAAAGTAAAAAAAAAAAAAACTTCTTCTCACTTTCTTCAGTGTTGTCACATGAAAATATATGATGTGAGGGGTGTACTCACTTTTGTGGGATACTCTATATCAATAAACAGACGAACCAGCAGTGCGCCTTCTTTGCTCCACATTATTTGTCCATCGGGGATTTCGCCATAGTTTTAAAGTATAAAATATTTACAGAAATGTGAGGAGTGTACTCACTTTTGTGAGATACTGTAAACAGCAGGAGGCAAGAATCTGCAATAAAATATGTAACCAGTTGTGAATTTTGGGCACATGCCTTAAAAATTTAATAACAAACATCTTGTTGTCTTTGCACTTAAGCCCCGTACACACGCACAGATCGTCGTCATACAAATGTTCGTCTTTTCTCCCCGGGATGTCGGTGTCTGTTGAAAAGTGCAAAGACAGCACAAGGACAGCACAAGAATTTTGTCCGCAGACTTCAGCTGACTGCAGAAGTGATGTCATGTAATGGTTAACTTTCCCTGTGTTTTTTTTTTCTGAGCATGCCCAGTCTTGCAAATCTGCGGTCTGTCGGCTGATTTCTGTACTGACAGGCGAACAATCGTCCGTTCTGGTGTCCGCAGACAAAAATTTTCATGTTTGCAAGAAAGACTCTTGTCCGCGGATTGTGTGCAGACAGCTGTCGGAGGCACCATACTAACACGCGTACAATCGGCAGATCTTTCGTCCGCCGACGTTTGTATGACGACGATCTGTGTGTGTGTACGGGGCTTTAGGCTCCGTTCACACCTGAGCAGACTGGAATTGAGTGATTCTGCCTGCGATTCCAGAATCATGGCAAAACAGGGAACGCGTTTGTGATGCCATCTTTTTCTTAATGGCACCCCAAACACGGTGCAATTTTGCCACGATTGTCGAGAAACAAAACACGCTACAATTGTGGCAAAAAATCACAACACCAAACACTCATGGCTCTGCCAAAATCAGAGGGCTGACCTAAAAAGTACAAACAGATTCCCCCATCCACACATTGGATGGAGGAATACTCCTTATTGTATTCTGATAACGGAAACTCCTCTGCTATCAGAATATACTGATCAGCACTGAAGCTGCTGATCAAAGGAAAGGCTTCGAGCAGTCCCGTTCATCAGCAGTCGGTCGTTAGTTCAATTTCTGTCAAGCGGGAGCGGCCATAGATGGATCAAAATTTGGCAGGTTCCTACTGAGCCGGCAGAATTTCAATCCATCTATGGCCAGCTTTAGCATGCATGAAGGAAACTGTCTATGGCCAGATTTAGGGTAGCCATGGATGGGCATTTTTTTTTAACAAATATGGCAAAGATTATACTTTTATGAACGATGATAACTTCATTTAAGAAATGCAAATGATTACTATGTGAATTTTTTTACCTAAAATTGTTCATCATTCCAATTGTTTGTTCTAGTGATGATGCTAATTTTGTTTAGATTTCACGGAGGGGTTGATTTACTAAAACTGGTGCAAAATCTGGTGTAGCCCTGCATAGAAACCAATCAGTTTCTAGTTTGCTTTTTGTCAAAGCTTAAGGCCCCTTTCACACGGGCTTTCCGATCAGGTCCGCCTGTCAGTTTTGTCAGGCAGGCCTGATCGGATGCTACATGCACCCCTAGGGTTGCACCCCTATGGAGCAGCCAATGTCAGTGGTGACGTCTCTGCTGACACCTGCTGCTATCCGATCTGATTCTGTCCGTGAAATCCAGACGGATGGAAACCGTCTGTTTGGCGGTCTGTTTTCATCCGACGAGCAGGGATCTGACAGGTCTGTCTCTACACACAAAGCGGAGACAGACCTGTCATCCGCCTGCTCAGTGGGGATTGGCAGATCGATCCCTGCTGAGCAAAACAGAGTCCGCTGGGCGGAAAGCCATGTGAAAGGACCCAACTGAACAAGCTGAAGTTATAAGCTGACTGGCCACTATGCACAGCTGCCAGACTTGTATAAAGTACTCTAAATTTCTACTTGAGTAAAAGTACAAGTGCTCGATCAAAAAATTACTTGAGTAGAAGTAGAAGTGCTCGCAGAAAAAGTTACTTAAGTAGAAGTACTAAAGTATTCAGCATTTTTTTTACTTAAGTATTGCAAGTAGTTTTTTCAAAAAATTTGCTACTTAAGTACTAAAAGTAAAAAGTACCAGTAGTTATAAAAAAAAAATGCTACTCAAGTACTGAAAGTAGAAGTACAAGTACTGTGTTATGTAGTTATTAAAGAAAGAAGTCAAAAGTATGAACATCATATTGTTTTTATTATTTCAAATGATTTATTCAAATGATTAACCTGTGTTTGTTAGTAGTTTCTTGATGCACTTTAAGCGCTGTAGCACCATTTATTTGTTTGTTTCATATTTTCTTTTTATTGGAAAGATTTGGTATAGCAGCTTTTATTATACACAGCCTTTATTTTCGTATGCGCTGATTTACAAATGACATTATACACATTTTTTTGAGCTTTATGCAACCTGCCATCTACTGTTCTGGCAGTGGTAATTTTTTTAAAAGTAACGAGTAACTATGCAGCACAAAAAAAAATACTTGAGTAGAAGTATTGAAATCATAGAAAAAATGTAGTGAAGTAAAAGTAGAAGTAGGAGAAAAAAATTCTACTCTAGGAAAGTACAGATACCGCATTTCGGTACTTAAGTACAGTACTTAAGTAGTTCTACTTCGTTACTATACATCTCTGACAGCTGCACTAGATCCTGAGTGTCCCAGACTTAGTAAATCAACCCCAGTGAATCCATACCCCACCTTCCATTTTCTGCTATGATTCACTTATTGATAAGAACGGTTAGGCCCCTTTCACACAGGCTTTCCGACCCGGTCCGTCTGTCAGTTTTTCAGGCGGACCTGATCGGATACTCCATGCAGCCCTATGAAGCGGCGGATGTCAGCGGAGACATCTTCACTGACACCCGCTGCTCTCTGATCCAATTCTGTCCGTGAAATCCGGATGGATGGAAACCCTATTTTCCATCCGTCTGGAGGATCAGATCGGATAAGATTGGATGAAAATGGACAGGCGGTTAATTCTCATCTGATCTCCCATAGAGGAGAGCGGGGATCTGACAGCTCCGTCTCTGCACACAAAGCGGAGACGGAGCTGTCATCCGCCTGCTCAGCGGGGGTTGGCGGATCGATCCCCACTAAGCAAAACAAAGTCCGTCAGGGGCCCAAGGCTCCATTCACACCTGAGCGTATAGTTTTGTAGGCTTTTTTTCAGGCTTTTTTTGCAGGTATTGACATCTAACAAAAATGCCTGTAATCTGCCAAAAAACAAGCTCATGTACTGTTTTGAGCTTCAGGCAATAAAATGCTCATATGTGAACAGGGGCCATTGAAATTAATGGAATTGTTTACTTGTGTGGCGTTTAGAGACTTCAGAGATTTTCAGTTTTATGAGCTGAAAAACGCTCAGGTGTGAACAGGGTCTTAATAACCATAGTCTGATGATATAGGTTTTACTTCTTTTTGGTAGACCAGTTTGTTTGATGTCTGAAAGTTTAACATCATTAAATAATTGTGATTGTGTTGAATTCTTATCATATTGCATAAAACATTGTTATATCAATGGACCTTCTTAGGAACATTCTTGCTTTTAATCTACTATTTATTACTCAGATAAATTGAAAACTGGCACATTTACTTGGAGATGGGTTTTGAAATCACCATATAAATTTTATTTAATTATTCACATCCAAGAAAATTATTGGGAATCATTATTCAAATATTCACAGTCTTTAAAGAAAAGTCTTTTCACCAAAAGTCTTCAAGTCTGCATTTTCCTAATAAGCCTGGGTTCACACTATTGCAAACACAGACATTGCATGTGATATGCACCGCATTGCGTGTGTCTGTGAAATTGCGATGTCTGTGAAATGCAAATTCAGCCATACACTTTGTATGGCTGAATTCGCTTCCCAGTCACATGAAAATGGTGCAGGAATCTTTTTTTTCCCGCACTGGAATCGGATTGCGTGTGTGTTCACACCCATGCGATCTGATTCAGGTCCGAATTCACCGTTCGACTGCGATCTGCGAACCGATATGGGGATGTCATTAATTTTGCATTGCAGTAGTGTGAACCAAGGTTAAACTCTTCTTTAGCCCATCAACAAAACCACGTTGGAGGTTATCTTATCCACAGGTTAATTAAAAAATATTTAATGCATTCCTACATTTTACTGTATATTTCCAGTAGACACTACTAGCTTTATATAAAATGGCACAAATACAATAATTATGCAATGGCATTAGAAGATATTGGAAATTTGTTTTAAAACAAAATGTGTATTTTTTTGTGTGTAAAGTAAAAAAAAGTATGTATGCAATAGATTAAGCCCCTGTGTCAGCTGAAACAGTACCTAAAGAATAAGTAAACAATAATAATACATTTCTTTTATAGGCTTAATTTTGGTCTATTAAAGATACAATGGCAAGCATTTTGTTATATGTGATTATTGGTGAAAAAATACCAATTAATGCTGCCAGAAATCCAGTGCTGCCCTGTGTATTCTGCAGTGTTATCCTGAGTATTATCAGCCCTACCAAGTACACCTCTGTGAACTCTTCTCTTCTCCCCCCTCCATCTCTTCTCTCCCTTCACTTGCTGGTTTCGCAGACTTTGCTGGGGCACCAGGAGCTATTGACTCCCAGCACTATGAATCAAAGCCAGTAATGGGGGAGCGGGGGGCCGGGAAGTGGCTCCCTGTGGGGGCACTGGACAGGGAGGAGGCGCCAGCAGTCCCTCTGTGCAATTCCATTGTATTGGAATTGTATTGTACAATTTTTCATTAGATTTACCAAAAACCATATAATAGAAGGTCAAAACTAAACAACACTTTCAATTGTATCGTATAAGGCAGGCCTTTGTACTACATAGTTGAAGGTAAATCTAAAGAAAATTGTACATAAAATTGTAAGAAAATTGTATAATGTATGGCCAGCCTTAAGCTACACTTACCTTCATGGCAGCCCGTGCCTTGAAATGCTGCTGCTTCACTACTTCCCAGCTAGTGTAGGTATTCAACAAGTGGCGGCTGGTGCTCCATGGGCTGGGGGGGCAGCAGACGGACCACACCAGCTCCAGCCCGCAAATCTAACCCCCCCCCAGTCGCAGGCTCACTCACCCTGGTCAGGCAGCAGCAGTGGCAGCTTTCCTTGCGTCTCCTCCCTCCTCCTTGGCCAATAGCATGGCTTCTCGTTTTGGCCAATTGAGAAACGGGTCTCAGGACCCGCTTCCTGACTGGCCAGGAGGAGACTCAGTGTGGCAATAGCGAATATTGTCACACAACTGGGTGGAATCAGGGCGCAGTGCTCTGTGCCCCGGGCCCACCCTTTTTTGAAGCCTATTAGAGCCTCTGGCTCTAATCACGTGCTTAAAAAAAAAAAAAAACCCCATTGGAATCTATGCGTCCAGCGCCCTGCATGTAGATTAGGGGGCCAGACACATGAATAGGGGGGGCGGCCACTGTATGGACGGGCCGCCACTGTATTCAACCCTTCCAAATGCGTTGAACACCTGCTCCTTCCACTGCACGCAGTTGTTCCTCCCGCCGGTTTGTATATCCCATAGTAAAGAGCAGTTATTCACACACCAGGGAGGGTGTGAGTATCTGCAACTGAAGAGCAATGAAGCAGTGATGTTCCAGACCCTGTCCACTGGAAAGGCAAGTATATGTGTGCTTCTTTCCATTTGCTGGGCTTTTTTTTTTTTTTTTTTTTTATCAGTGACCCTGTGGTGATTGGATCACTTTAAGGTATAATGAAAAAACAAAAAATCTAATGGGCCATACACACTTAAGATTTTCTGAAGACTTTTTCCTTTAGACTTACCAAAACCATATAATATGAGGTCAAACCTAAACACTTTCAATTTGTATGCAATCTGGCAGGCCCTTGCATTACATAGAAAAGGTAAATCTGAAGGAAATCTAACCACAAAAGTTGGATAGTGTGTATCCAGCTTAACATAGCAGCTTTAAATACAAAAATCGAATATAACAAACAAAAAAAAAAACGTCCCTATTTCCAATTCATTCATAGGATTGGTAAAGCAAAGGCCCTTCTCTCATCCCCTCCTCGGTAGTGAGTTCTTTACTAAAAGGATGATCCAGGGGCCATGCTTGGTGAGCAAAACCCAAGGGGGCAGGTGGGATACACACAAGTCATCCCACAATCCTGCACAAGCTCTTTAGTGTCATCAGCGCTGTAAAAACGCCATATGAGCTGGTATCAGAATAACAAAGGATGGAAACACTCATCTTGCTGGGGGTATATAATTATACATGTCAGGTATGTCAGCCTAATAGTGTTTTAAAACATGATAAGTAAAAAAAAAAAACAAAAAAAAAAAAAAGGTGTGAACCCAGTGAAACAGAACACAGGAGTTCATCATACAGAAGAATAGATTTTAGGAGGTTTGCGCATCTCTAGCTGAAACGCCATGTAGGATACTAGAAAGCTGCTGCCAGGCTTGTTTCCCAGAAGATTCATCCAGATCTCTGTGGAGCTTCAGGCTATTGAAATCGGAGCACAAGCTGTCCACATGACCCTGCATGCGGCGGATTTCATCGTTTTTCTCTGCAATCTAGGAAGAATGAAGACATTTGTTGTTTAATGCACAGAATTACTAACATGCTGTACCATTGTGTGATGTGGGTAGGGTGGTTTATTAATGGACACAGAGAGGATGGCAGTAGTGTAGAATTGTGTATGGATGAGTGACTTGTGATCTTGAAGCACATAAAATGTGACAGCTTTATGTCCAGATTTGGCTGAAGTCACTGTCACATACAGTATTTAATGCATTCCCCAACACTTACATTTTTTTGTGATAAACCTAGGCTTGATGTGTGTCAGCCCTATGTTATTTTGATGTTTCATTCCCTCGCATGTTTTAAACATTATAATTATGTGTTAAAAACATAAAAATGTTGGCCTGATTAAAAAACAGAATATTATTTTAAATACAGAGAGTATCTGAAACCAATTATACCACCAGTTAGATCGTTACCCTTTATTCCTGGCAATGTAGAAAAGGGAAATGTGGAAACCTGTTATCTGTCTACTGCTCCACCACACCATGCTAACTGCCAGCACAAGTAAACTTGGATTAAAACAGTCATGAATATATATATAGACATTATGGGTATTAGGCTTCCTCTATTTTTTATATCAACCATAGAACCCCAAGAGACAGACACTCTTTCCTCTACCTGGCACATCTTTCATAGACCTCTAAGAGACAAACATGGCTTCCTCTACTTAAGGCATTTTCCATAGACCACTAGGAGACAGCTTCAGGCACTTGGTGCATTTGCCATATACTGTACCTCTAAGAGACAGACACAGCTTCAGCTACAAGGTACATTTGCCATAGACCCCTAAGGGACAGACACAGCTTCTTCAGCTACAAGATACATTTGCCATAGACCTCTAAGAGACAGACACAGTTTCAACTACTTGTTGTATTGTTTCTACTATAGACCTCCAAACATGGGCGTAGGAACCGGGGGGGACGGGGGGGACACATCCCCCCCAGGAAATAATGTGGGGGGGACATGTATGGTGAAATCCCCCCCAGTCGAGTTAATGGTGGAACTATCAGGGTCAGACTCAGACAAGCAGCAGTCGCGCTGTACTGTACTGTGCCTGTAACTGCAGTCCTCCCCGATCGTTGTGCAGAGCAGCGGCGGCGGCGCCTCCAAAAGACAAACACGCTTTCCGCTACTTGGTGCATCTGCCTCTATGAAACTGACATTCACTACATGCAGATCAAGCTCCATCAAGAAACGTTCTTTCATCAAATACTTTAGACACTAAATTGTTAGTCCCAACCAGACTCACCTCTCACAATTGTAGTGCTACTCCCATTGGAGCTGCTGGAATATTGTCCAGGTATTCCCCAAAGGATTTGGCTCACAGCCAGACACACAAGCCCAGTCACACATTTCTTTAATGACCAGTCTAGGGGTGTTACTTTTGTTGTTCTATTATTGGAGAACTTGACTAGGGATGAGGGATTTTGAGTGGGATACTCTAAAAACAGGACCTATGTACAATTTGAGGACTAAGTATTCTTTCTGGAAAAATTTACAGTAAATTCTGTGCTTGCAACAAACAGTGGACTTAGCTTTGAGGTAGTAGCAGTAGTAGTTAAAAGCAAACTCTTTTCTTTAGAGCAACAAGAGCAGAGTCCCTTTATAGAGGGAATTATACCACCAGTTAGATTGTTACCCTTTATTCCTGGCAATGTAGAAAAGGGAAATGTGGAAACCTGTTATCTGTCTACTGCTCCACCACTTCATGCTAACTGCCAGCACAGGTAAACTTGGATTAAAACAGTCATGAATATATATAGACATTATGGGTATTAGGCTTCCTCTATTTTTTATATCAACCATAGAACCCCAAGAGACAGACACTCTTTCCTCTACCTGGCACATCTTTCATAGACCTCTAAGAGACAAACATGGCTTCCTCTACTTAAGGCATTTTCCATAGACCACTAGGAGACAGCTTCAGGCACTTGGTGCATCTGCCATATACTGTACCTCTAAGAGACAGACACAGCTTCAGCTACAAGGGATTTTGAGTGGGATACTCTAAAAACAGGACCTATGTGCAATTTGAGGACTAAGTATTCTTTCTGGAAAATTTACAGTAAATTCTGTGCTTGCAACAAACAGTGGACTTAGCTTTGAGGTAGTAGCAGTAGTAGTTAAAAGCAAACTCTTTTCTTTAGAGCAACAAGAGCAGAGTCCCTTTATAGAGGATTGGGTTGACTAAGCTCTTCAGAACACCAGCTGATGTCTCCTTTAGCAGACCCACAGCTGCCTCTCTCTAGCACCAGAGGGGTGGCAGCAGTCCAAAAGTCTCTAAGATCTCTTAGAACCTTCTGTATTCACACAATGCCCAAGGGCTGCCTCTTTCCAGCTTCCAAGGGATGCCTATGTCTAGTGATACCAGAACAGATCTTCGGCAGACTGCCCCTCAGTCAGCTCCCTGTGGTCTCAACTTCCAGGCCCTCAAGTCACCTATCTGAGGCCTCTCCACAGCAAATACATGGCAGCATTGCCCTGGAGGGCAGCGAGCCCTCCAGGCTGGAATGATCCTCTCTAGGAAAAGACCCAGAGCCCAGTGTACACAAAGAATATATACAGTCTTCCAGCATGCCATCAGGGCCCAGCTCCCTGAGATTGGCCAGGACTGTATAAATATTCATGCTGCCATCTGCATAGCTCCACACCTGTGATCCAGAAGGCTATCACAACTTTTCTGGACAGCAAAGTGAGTAAACAGACTAGCAGCACCTGAGAACAATGAGTCGACTTAACTAGCCAAATGCAGCTGCACTGAGTACAGTGAGCAACTAAATTTACCTAACACAAAGATTACAGCCACACTGGATAGAACGTGACAAGCTAAATGTGCCTATCAAAAAACAAAGCTCCACAAACACAGTGAGCCAACACTAAAGCCTATTACACACTAGTAGTTTTCTTTTCGCTTAACCCAGCGGGCTGAACAAAAAAAAAAATTAAGCTCTAAGGAGAAGCCACTGTACTAACAATCCGCTGTTAGTAGAGCAATTTCCCCCCCCCTGCTGAACTATTGTGTTCTGAGAAGGGAGGGCATGCCCCCTCCCCCGCCAAGATACACGGGTGCCGATCGTCAAACCTATTTGGTCATGCCTGTTTGACAGAAGCTGGTGGAACGGCTGGCTTCAGTCAGACCAGCTTCCATGCACACGGGCCAAATGTCGGCTAGTTTCTATTGAACCTGCCGATGCTGCCTGATATTCGGCCTGTGTGTAAGGCCCTTATCTTTATCTATTTAATCTTAGCACCTATCTAGGAGGGAGCTACAGGCACATGCTGAGTCATTATTGTAATGCTAATAAAAAGAAGGTATGTCAGCGCTTTAAAATGTGAAAACAAATACAGCTGCTAGCAAAAAAAGTGTAAAATATACATACACCAAATTAATATAAATATATTCAAATAAAAAATTACACTGTGTAAAAAATTAATTCATGTGCAGGTTCGATAAAGTGTCCTAGCCCTGAGATGATAAGCAATAAAAATACACAGTAAGAAAGTCTAAAAAATTAATTAATGTGCAGGTTCGAGAAAGTGTCCCAGTGCTGAGAAGATAAGCAGTAATCACTCGTGAATGTTATTCTCCACCGTATAGATAAAATTTGCACTCAACAGAGCTATATGCTGTCTAAATTAAAGGAAAGCAATAGCCTATATATCTGTTGGTCTCTTAGTTATGGAAAACCTTGAAGATCGAAACAACCACTGCAGGAGTCCTCCTCCAAATGAATGAACGTCTCAACATGCCACATATATGAATCCAAATGAAAAGGAAAGGGTCATAGTGCAGTATGGATGTAAAATAAAATTTTATAAAAACAATGCCAATACAGATAAAACACTGACCAATGTAAACAAGCAAAATCTGATGATATAATACAAAGAGCAGGCATGAACTAATCACTCACATCAAGAGCCATCACTTCAAAAAGTAAGAGTGGTGGCTGGACCTCAGGCATGTATTGGTAGCTCTACGGCCGTTTCACGTCACACACGCCATCAGGAGTTTTTATTGTAATGCTGTCCAGCACGAAAAAAGCAACCAATACTCTTGGCTAGCGATTATCAGATGTTACTGCTGTGCTAGAGGGGATGATGAGTGCCTCTGATACTCATCTTACAGAAGATTGTGGCCTATTAAAAAAAATCACGATGCTAGTGGGTCGGGGACAAAGGTGATGGACTGAAAGCACTGTGCATGTCTCTCTGCAAGCATCCTAGAAAAATAGGTTGAGCATTTCAACAGTTGCTCATTTGTCATCTTGAAAAAGGCAACAGTGTCTCGAAAATGCTTGTGGTTTGTGTCCATGTGTTAAATGTGCTATTGTTGCAACTAAGACCTTAGAAAAGTTTTCTGTTTCAATAGGTTTATTGAAAGGTTTTTCAAAAAAGGACACAAATTGTAGGCAAAGATTGACATCAAAAGGTAAGGCCCACAACGCTGGTGGAACATTTCAGAACATCAATAACAAAAATAAAGAGATCCAACTAGTATCTCAGTAAAGTTTGAGGCCTTTGCCTATCAGTGTGCTGGTCATTTTTGTATTTTGGAATTGCAGCCTGCAGGTATCACTATTGACCATGCATCCTCTTGAAGGCATATGGAGGTATGGTGCAGGATGGATTTTTGCTCATTTGGGTCATGCAAGAAGCATCAGATGTCTCCAAGCTTGTTTTTGGGCAGATATCAGTTCAAGGATGACCAACCTAATATTGATTTGTAAGTTTTGGTGTGACTATGTTAGTGTTACTAGTCTGATGTCCCATCTTTAACTTTATTTTAAATATATGTATGTATGTATATATATATATATATATATATATATATATTTATTGATTCACCTCCAAGAGGCAGTCTTTATATATTGGCAGTACAATCAGCAACCTGCTAAATTATATCAATTATTCACAAGGACAATCTTAGAAAACTGACAGAACTGAACTGAAAAGAGAATACAAATTAACCACCATTATGCATCACTACCAGCAGGAAACAGAGCCTGTATATGTAATGTACAGTGCCCCCATGTGCATATATATTTACAGACTATTGATACAAACATAAAAGAAAGCCACATATGCAATCACCTCACATCAGTATTTTACATTAAATTGATATTATTCTTGGAGTAATTTTCTTTCAATTGTGCCAAACACCTATTTGCTGTATTTTCCAATACAATCAGAACATACATTGGAAAACCTTAGAAAAGGAACATTTATGTTTTCATGTAATCAATTTTCCATGTTCTAAAGAAGAAAAAAATAAAACAATTTGTTCTATTGTACCATACATAACACTAAAAAAAAAAAAAATCAACAATTATAAAAAATGCTTCAAGTTTTCTTAGACCCTATTGGGATATTAGAAACCTAGAGAAAAATAAGGGAGGGATTGAAAATTGCGTGGACATCATAATCAGGGCCGCTGATAGGGGGGGGACCACCAGCCCTCTTGTAGGGGGCCCTAGCACACAGGGGGGCCCACACAGAGAGGGGAATTAGTGATGGACAACAAATACAGAAATCTTCCTCCAGCACCTGAATCTGATCTGTCCCTCTCCCTGCTATCAGCTTGTATCTGTTGAGAAAGAGACAGTTGTCCCTCACTAATCCCCCTCCCTTGTGTAGGCCCCCCTCCCAGCACTTATCTCTGCTCAGGAGTTTATTTGTAAATTGTAACTTTGTTTCTCTCTCTCTGTTTCTCTGATCACTGAGCTCCAACTGCCCAGCCTGTATATTTTTCTCATCCCATCTTCTTTTTTATTTAACATTATGTTTTTAGATTTAGCAGGAATTATGCGAGTTATGTTATATGTGTGTCTGATAATAGTGATTTTGTTGTAATTTTAGCTAAATATATCTTTAATATTTTCTTGAGGGGGCCCTGCCAGGTAGTCTGTACAGGGCCCCCGCGATATCTAACAGCAGCCCTGATCACAATACACATTGTTTACAATATACCCAATATACATGTGAATTAAAAAAATGGTTGAGAAAGTCAGAGAGAGACAGATAAACAAACGATTCAGTATGAGATACTTCCCCCCCCCCCCCCCCAGTTCTTCATAAACACATTAAAGGCATAATCTTTACAGGATACATCTGCTGCTGGAGTCTGTTCCAATATAAATTCACTCAATTTGTTGTAGTGCCCTATTAGTTACTGTGTATAGGAGATTATTCTAAAAAAATGTTTTTGCATGCATAGCAATACATGGAATTGTAACATGGCCCTTTACAAATAGTGGCACAACCCATATAAGTGTGATACAACTGTATATCAATCTGACCATTTGTGAAGAGAAAGTGATCACCTCCGGTCAGCACAGGCTGCTGGGATATTAGCTGGAAAATTCTGGTCCTCTCTGTTGATTAAATTTGCCACACACAAAGGGATGTCATCATTCAGAGCCAAGCAGAAGGACCCACACATAATCTTATGTTCACTTACTATTCCGCTGCTTGACCCCCCCCCCCCCCCTCCTCCCCATTAGTGTATATTAGGTAGCCCCAAGGCATTTCTAATTATCTCTGCATTATCAGAAGAACAGGAGATTGAAGAATTCCAACCTGGCTGACTGCTTGCACTGCAGATATTAGTATCCTGTGTTTGATACATAAAGCACTAGTAACATGCATACTCGCAATACGTTAGTGATGGTGACTTCAAAGTGAATCTGTCACTGTGCCCATTTCAGAGAAATGCTACATATTCTCTTGATTAAGCACAAGATGTATGTGTGAAACGCGTCTACGAGACTTCATGTTGGTGTCTTTGGTGTCATCACTTGCAACTTTTTGGAAATAAAGAAACCTATTGGAATCCCTGGATGTGCGGCTATTTCTTTTTATACATATTCTCTTGACGGCCAATCCACTAAACATACCTTCTTCTTGGTCCCCAGTCATGATTTTCTTCTGTCAGAACTCTGAATCTATACCCCTTGTAAGCTCTGTGACAGTGTTAACTACATGCTTAGTGAAAGGGGTGATGGTATGGTCCAGAATGGAGCAAAGGAGGAGTACAACAAAGGTGAGTGTTAGTAGAGTTGGGGGGGGGGGGGATTATTAAGAGAACTAGTCACTTTTCTCTTATTGGGAGAAATGAGTTTCCATTTTAAAGTAAACTTTACCAAACTAAATCATGGAGGCTATCATTCAAAATAATACAATGTGCAAAATAAAATAAAATAAAATCATTAAATGTGAATAGATTAATACCAAACACTCCAAATATGAAAATATCATGTGCATAATATGACATAAAGTGTAACATCACTATCACTAAATCAAACAGAGCAAGTCCATGAATCAGTCCAATCCACTGCAATCAGTGAGGAAATGTGTGTCTGCAGAAAAAAAACACCACTTTTATTCCCATTTGGGCATTTTCTCACCATAAAACATGACCCTCATCACAAAGGTCACATATGGGCATATTTTACATAGTCACAGATTATACAAAGGTTATTGTATAAAACGATTCATATGAAGGATATGGGTTCTCAGAAGGTAGGGTATGCTCTGAAATGCAGATTTTAAAGGTAGCAACTGTGTGAAATGTAGATAAAAAGTCAGAGCATAAGTATAAAGGTACAGAGCACCAACAGCAACATCATGGGTATTTGTATGAACAAAAAACTTTAAGACATTGTGAAGTACACTGGAAAACTCCTTATCTTAGATTAGGGTATGCTGTGGGGATTGTATACTGTAAGTATAGGATGGAGAAACATAATGACTGCTCTAGGAGCATCTAGAGGTGCATATATGAAAAATAGAGAAGAAAAGGAGGAAGAGAAGACAGAAGAACTAGAGATAAGATACACTCCAACTAGGCTATGAGATAGTGGTATCCGGGACACCTTCAGCCCACGAGATCAACGTCCAAGTCCAAGTTAGGGAAAATTGCTCGTCTTTTCCAGTTTCCTTGACCAACAGTGGTTGGTCAGTAGCCCATTCCCTTAGGGAAGGCATGGTTGCCGATCTCCAGTGTTTGGGAATCACTACCCTGGCCGCGGCCAGGAAGTGTCGCAATACATCTTTCTTTGCCAATTTGAGAGGTCCAAGAAGCATAGAAAAAGGGCTATTCATTCACACTTGATGATTTAATTTTTTTTTTGCACAAAGTATTTTTTTTTTGTTTTTGATTTTTTTAGTACAACACATCAAGTATTTCACTGGTCACTTTTGCTTGCAGCTTAAAATCTGGTTTGCAGCTGGTGCGCGGAATCATTTATTTGCATTTATGAAGGCTATGATTGTTGATCTCCTTTCAAAAAAAAAAAAATAAAATAAAATAATTGTTTCCTGCTTGTTATGCTGACCCCCTGGCTTCAAAACCTTCGAAACAATCAACCAGAAACAAGCGTGACTGCCAAGCAACCAACATTTGCAGAATGAGAACTCAGCAATGGCTACCTCCATGTTTCTCCCAGGGAGGGTTCTCTTTAAGCTGCTTTAAGAAATTGATCTGAGTAGCCTCTCTGGGGGACTTGTCCAAAGCACTGTTCAGTGAATGTAAATTCTGATCTCATACTATATTACAGTTATTGCTTAGTGAAAATCAAGTGCTATATTGCTGGTTCCTTAAATGTGACATTAAGTAGTGTCCTCTAATAAAGCAGTGAGAATAACAGCAATAAAAATGCTGCAATGCTTTCTGCAAGCAGTGATATCTGGGACAAAGCAGAAGCTTAGAATCCTTAATTTACCCTGAAGGTGTACTATATATTCTGCTAGGCGAACAGTCTTCAAAAAAAAATTAAACCCTTCCTAGAAATTTTACTCACTATGTGAAGGTTATTGCAATACAGTGACTTAAAATAGTGGAGAAAAGAAAAACCAAACAAGAACATGAAAGACAGACGGAGCCCTAAGGCCTAGTGGTAGCCAACCCCCCAGAAGACAGACAGAGGCCTATAGCCGGGTGGCAGCCAACCCCCCTTTTCATTGTACTGCAGCTGCCATGAATAGGATTGAGGGGAAACAAGAAATTCAGGTTTACAGACCACACGCTTTCTGTGCTCTGTTTGGCTGGACCCCCAGGCACTGCAACGACATCTGTAACCTGAATTTAACTTCTACTCTACAAAGCCAGTATCTGCCAGAAGACCAACAGACACAAAGATCATTAAATCTACTTTGAGATCATGAGCTATAAAGAGAACATAATGCAATCCTAAAGGAAATATTTTTTTTCTTTTTTATTGTTTCAGGCATTTTTAGACGAGCCAACAATTTTTTGCAGTGTCTACATACTATACATTCACATCAGTCCCTGCTCTCAAGGAGCTTACAATCTAGCCATCCACTGATCGAAATGTATCTGGTTCAGCAGGATCTGGACTAGTTTCAGCATATAGAAGTGGAAGAAACATGTTGAAAAACTTTGCTGTAATAGCAGCTGCAGCCACTGATCAGTGATTTCTTAAAGCAGCAGGTGTCCTGGTGGAGGGAAAAGTCCTTCATCCACCTCATTTGTGGATGGAGGAGTCTGTTTCAGACCTCTGGCTGAACAAAAAAAAACAAAAACAAATCGTATATGGCCAACTTAAAGCTGTAGTAAACACTTGTATAAAAAAAAAACAAAAAAAAAAAAAAAAAAAAACTTGTCTCTGCAATTGAGGGCATATTGTGCTAGTATGTATCACATACTAGCACTTTATGAAAGCCTTACCTTAAAACATAGCCTTTGAGTATGCCATACCTTCAGACCGCATGTGCTAGTGACGTCACTGGCTGCAGAAACAGTGAATATCCTTTAACCACTTAAGCCCCGGAGGATTTGGCTGCTCAAAGACCAGGCCCCTTTTTTCAACTTGGCACTGCATGACTTTAACTGACAATTGCACGGTCATGCAATGCTGTACCCAAACGAAATTTACGTCCTTTTTTTCCCACAATCAGAGCTTTCTTTTGGTGGTATTTGATCACCTCTGCGCTTTCTATTTTTTGCGATATTAATAAGAAAAGAGCGAACATTTTGAGAAAAATTACATTTTCAACTTTGTTTTTTACAAAATATCCAATATACTCAATTTATGTCATATATTTTGGCCAAAATGTATTTAGCTACATGTCTTTGACAAAAAAATATCAATGAGCGTATTTTTATTGGTTTGCGCAAAAGTTATAGCGTCTACAAACTATGGTGTAAATACTGGAATTTACACAACTTTAATTTCTGACTGCCTATCTCATTTCATAAAGTGCTAAAATGGCAGGGCAGTACAACCCCCCCAACCCCAAATTACCACTTTTTGGAAAGTAGACATCCTAAGGAATGTCCTGAGAGGCATGTTGAGCTCATTGAATATTTTTTTTTGTCACAGGTGTTTGAAAAATGACTAAAAAAAAAAAATATTGTTTTTTTTTTTTACACAAAGTTGTCAATGAAATGATATATTGCTCACGCATGCCATGGGTATATGTGTAATTACACCCCAAAATATATTCTGTTGCTTCTCCTGACTACAGGGATACCACATATGTGAGACTTTTTGGGACCCTAGCTGTGTACGGGACCCGGAAAACCAATCACCACCTTCAGAATTTCAATGGGCGTACATTTTTCATTGCATTTTCTCACTACCTATCACAGTTTAGGAGGTCCTGAAATGTCAAGATACCACAAAACCCCCCCAAATGACCCCATTTTGGAAAGTAGACACCCCTAGCTGTTTACTGAGAGGCATGGTTAATCCATGGAATATTTTATATTTTGCCACAAGTTTTGGGAAAATTACATTTTTATTTTTAACACAAAGTTGTCACTAAAAGATACATTTCTCACACATGACATGGGTATATGTGGAATGACACCCCAAAATACATTCTGCTGCTTCTCCTGAGTACAGGAATACCACATGTGTGAGACTTTTTGGGAGCCTAGCTGTGTACGGGACCCTGAAAACCAATCACCGCTTCAGGTTTTCTAATGGCATACATTTTTTGATTTTACTCCTCACTACCTATCACAGTTTCAGAGGCCCTGAAATTTCAAGATAGCACAACCCCCCCCCCCCCCCCGCAAATGACCCCATTTTGGAAAGTAGAAACCCCAAGCTATTTGCTGAGAGGCATGGCGAGTCCATGGAATATTTTATATTTTGCCACAAGTTTTGGGAAAATTACATTTTTTATTTTTAGTATTCAATAGTTTTTTATTGATTTTAAACAACATATTGCAGTAATACAGCATAAATAGAAAATGTAGAAAACATAGGCAAGAGAAAAGGGGTTGGCCTGCGAAAAGGCACTCCATACCCGGACAATACATAACAAAATATGGCTCCAGACAGTATTAGCAACCAGGCAGACAGTGATAAAAATAAACAGTAAAATACATTAAATCGCAACAGCCGTAGTCCCCTCCACAGGAGACACATCAAGAGTCCAGAAGACTCACCAAACTCCAATAAGATATCAGCCAGCAGAGGGCTCCCCCCCCCCAGACACCCCCAATGGGCACAAACTGTGTCCACGAAAGGGTGAAGCCCCCCCCCCAGCCTCCCTTCCCAGAAGGGGAAACCAACCGGCTCCCACCAACGGCCAAATAGTAGAAAGCATCCTTGGCCCCTAGCAGAAAACCCAAACCAGGGTTCCGGAGCCTGAGCCAAGAACACCCTTCCAGCAGCCAGACCCCCAAGAGAGTAAAGAAACGGAAAAGCAGAAGAGCAAAAGGAAAAGGAAGAGAAGAACAGCCCACATCTCTATGGGTAAAAAGAGAATTAACCATACAGGAAAACAGAAAAAAAAGAAAAAAACAGAAAAAAAAGAGTCCAAGAGAAAAATAGACCGAAGACAAAGGCAAATAGCCACCCGTCCCATGCCCCCCCGCACCGGACTCCAATCCACCCAGCCGCAACTACGGAGCCTGTAAGTACTCCACCCACGGGCTCCACACTCTCGTACCAAACTCATCCTGTTTGTGGGTGCGCAACAGGTCAGACAACTCCCCTTCCTTTTCCTTAATAAGAGCTTGAGAATTCTTTTTCATACGCGATGCAATTTGCAACAGGTGCCCTCTGATAGTGGCCTTATGAGCCGCCCAATCAATGACCGGGGAAGTATCGGCCGGATCATTGGAGGCAAAATAATCTTTAATATGTTGTTCAAGCTCAAAGCATACTGTAGGATTACTCAAGAGCGATTCATTCAACCGCCAGGGAGTAGGGTCCCTCCGGACAACCAAGTCGTCACAGGAGGTCCACACCAGGTAGTGGTCCGACCAGGCGACATCCACAATCTTACTACGCTGAAAAAGGTGCGCCGCCCCAGGATGGATGAGCAAATGATCTATCCTGGTGTAGGTCTGATGGGCATGTGAAAAAAACGTGTAATCCTTCGTCGATGGATTCAGCTCACGCCAAAGATCAATCAAGTTGTGATAATGCAGCATTTTAGCCAATTTAGAACCCACTTTGGGGTAGTGTCTAGAAGAGGATGTCGGTTTCGCCGTCTTGTCGAACGCCGAATCAAAGGCAACATTAGAGTTCCCCCCATATAGTACCATGCCCTCCAGCTGGGGAGTAAGCTTATGCAGCAGAGAACGAAAAAAGGGCAGTTGGCCAGTATTGGGGGCGTAATAAGAGATAATAGAGACCGGGGACCCCTCCAGGCACCCCACTACCAATAGGAAACGGCCCTCAGGGTCACCAATCTGGCGTTGAGGAGTGAAGGACACCCTCTTAGAGAAGCAAATCGCCACCCCCCCCCCTGTCTTACCCAGACCATTAGCCAAGTAAAAGGTGGGGTAATGATGGTGCAGAAACGTCGGGTTGTAGTTAGGTGGAAAATGCGTCTCCTGGAGGAGGAGCACATCCGCCTGAATAGATTTGTACTGTTGGAAGGCTTGTCGCCTCTTAACCGGTGAATTCAGACCCCTAACATTATGTGTGACAAATTTGACTGGGACCCTAACTGTGTCTGTCGCCATAGTGCACAGGAGGAAATATCAACGCACTCACCAAACCTCTCGGCCACCAGGGGAAAGAGCTCCACTCGCAGCCCAAACTCAGCTCCCGGGAGTCCGGCGACGGGGGGCAAAAAGACAAGCAAAACAAGAAAGAGAGAGAAAATAGAAAGAGAGACACAGAGGAGAAGAGAAGAATTTCGAGGACCGAGGGGTCCCCTAAGGCACTGTCCACCTAAAGGTAAAAGAAGTATTAGTCAGCTAGATCAAACAGCTAAAATAAAAACTGTAAACCACCAAGGCAATACCCCGGTAAACCACAAATGTGACACTGGGCTAACCCAGGAAATGGTTTGGCCTCGTCCCACCCGCAAAGGGAGTAGCACAAAGTCAAACAGGGCACATGACCACCATCGCCAGCCCTCGCCCGCCCATATAAGATACAACAATCATGAACATAAAAGTAATAACGTCTGTGGGGGTCGGCAACCCAGAGAGCCAGAAACCCCCGGCCCGGAGGAATACAGAACACCCCAAGGCCAGACAGCCTCCAGCCCCGGGACCCCCACCCCCATGGCTAGCAACAGTATATCAGGGATTCCCAGCCGGGAAATCCCCACATGAGATCCCGCCCAAGGATCCAAGATGTAAGAAGGGCTGCAATAAAGGCTTCAGGTTCCTGCGTTTTTGAATTGTAGTAGGTGATATGTCAGCAAATATTTGAATTTTATGGTCGCGGAGCTGCAAGTCGGCAATGTCCCTGGCTCTAGCCATAACCAGCTCCTTCACCTTGTAGTAGTGTGGCTAACACTATTATATCACGTGGGAGACCATCTTCCCTCGGCGCCGTGAGGGTCCTGTGTGCCCTGTCCAATTCTAGCTTGTGAGGGTTAATGTCCGGTATCAGGTGCACTATAAGTTCCTTAGTTATAGCTTCGGTATCAGTAAATGATTCGGGTATACCTCGCACTCTAAAATTGTACCGACGAGAGCGGTTTTCTAGATCTTTATTTTTATTTTTAACACAAAGTTGTCACTAAAATATAAATTGCTCACACATGCCATGGGTATATGTGGAATGACACCCCAAAATACATTCTACTGCTTCTCCTGAGTACAGGGATACTACATGTGTGAGACTTTTTGGGAGCCTAGCTGTGTATGGGACCCCGAAAACCAATCACCACCTTCAGGTTTTCTAATGGCGTAAATTGTGCATTTCACCTCTGCATTACCTGTTACAGTTTCAGAGGCCCTAAAATTTCAAGATAGCACAAAACCCCCCAAAATTACCCCATTTTGCAAAGTAGACACTCCAAGCTATTTGCTGAGAGGCATGGTGAGTCCATAAAATATTTTATATTTTGCCACAAGTTCCGGGAAAATTATTATGTTTTGTTTTTTTACGCAAAGTTGTCACTAAATGATAGATTGCTCACACATACCATGGGTATATGTGAAATGACACCCCAAAATACATTCTGCTGCTTCTCCTGAGTACAGGGATACCCCATGTGTGAGACTTTTTTGCAGTCTAGCCGAGTACAGGACCCTGAAAACCAATCACCACTTTCAGGCTTTCCAAGGGCAATTGTTGATTTCACTCCTGACTACCTATCACAGTTTCGGAGGCCATGAAATGCCAAGACAGCACAACCCCCCCCCCCAAATAACCCCTTTTTCGGAAAGTAGACACCATAAGCTATTTGCAGAGAGGCATGTTGAGTGTTTTGCAGATCTCACTTTTTGTCACAAAGTTTTGGAAATTGAAAAAAAGAGGAAAACAAAATGCATTTTCCTTTTTTTTCTTAATTTTCCAAAATAAATGAGAGCTGCAAAATACTCACCATGCCTCTCAGCATATAGCTTGGAGTGTCTACTTTGCAAAATGGCGTCATTTGGGGGGGGGGGGTTGTGCTATCTTGGCATTTCATGGCCTTCAAAACTGTGATAGGTAGTAACTTTGTGTAAAAAAACAAAATAATAATAATTTTCCCGAAACTTGTGGCAAAATATAAACTATTCCATGGACTCACCATGCCTCTTAGCTAATAGATTGGAGTGTCTACTTTGCAAAATGGGGTAATTTGGGGGAGTTTTGTTCTATCTTGAAATTTCAGGGCCTCTGAAACTGTGACAGGTAGTGCGGAAGTAAAATGCACAATTTAGGCCATTAGAAAACCTGAAGGCGGTGATTGGTTTTCGGGGTTCCATACACAGCTAGGCTCCCAAAAAGTCTCACACGTGTGGTATCCCTGTACTCAGGAGAAGCAGCAGAATGTATTTTGGGGTGTCATTTCACATATACCTATGGCATGCGTGAACAATATATCATTTAGTGACAACTTTGTGTAAAAAAAAAAACAAAAAAAAACAAATTGTCCTTTTCCCCAAATTTAGGGCAAAATATAAAATACTCCATGGACTCAATATGCCTCTCAGCAAATAGATTTGGGTGTCTACTTTTCAAAAGGGGGTCATTTGGGGGGTGTTTGAACTGTCCTGGCATGTTATGCTCAATCTTAGCCACACGTCACCCACTCTTCTAACCACTTGAAAACCAAGCCTTTTCTGTGACTTTTTGTTTACATGAAAAAATATATTTTTTTGACAAGAAAATTACTTTTTACCCCCAAACACATATACATGTGACACTAGACCAACGCTTGCGTGCGCCTTTGTGCGCAAGCACGGAGGGACAGGGGGGCTTGATTTTTAATTTTTTTATTATTTATTTTGCTTTTTTATGTTATTTTGACACCTTTCCTTTAATTTTTTTTTTTTTTTAATAATTTTTATTGTGAATTTAAATATCCCCTATTATAGCAATCTGTAGTGACAGGCATTCTTTTTTTAAAAAATTTGGGGTCTTTTAGACTCTACGTCTCTCCTCTGACCTTAACGCATCTGACCACACCAAAATTGGTGTGATAAAATGCGTTCCCAATTTCCCAATGGCACTGTTTATCTCTGGTGAAATAGAAGTCATGAAATGCCCGTAGCTTCCGGTATCTTAGGCCATAGAGATGATTGGAGCCATTCTCGTCTCCAATCAGCTCTATGGTTAGATAATTGAACCACCGGCTGCACTCTCAGGTTAAACGGTGGGACAGGAGAGCCAGAGAAAAAACGCGGAAGGCGGCGGGAGGGGGAGTCCCCTCCCACTGCTTGTAAAAAGCAGTCTAGCGGCCAATTATCCACTAGGATTGCTTTTACATGTAAGCTGACCGCTGGCTATAAAAAAACGATACCAAGATGATGGCTAAAACTGCAGGCATCATCCTGGTATAACCATTTAAAGTCCAGCAACATACCAGTACATTGCTGGTCCTTGTTTGGCATATAGTGTAGGTGTTTTTTTTTTTTTCATGCAGCCTGTGGGCTGAACGAAAAAAAGAGAACCTAACAGAAATCGCAGGAAAATTGTGTAGTATACACACCATTAACCGCCCCAAACATCCAAACCCACTTCTTAATGGCGGGTATACATGACAATATTCCACGTATACCTAAAGGTATTTTACCTGCAGTGGTGAAATCAACCTACTACAGCGCTGCCATCAGAGGTATCCATATATGCTGAGCGCAAACGCTGTTTGTGTCAGAATATATAAAATCAGTGTGGCAGCCGGTGAGTACCTGCAAGGCAAACAGGTTAACAAAAGAATGAAAAACAAACAAAGTACAGTAAAAGTACAGTAGGAAGAGTAGAAGAACATAAAAATAACTGAGACGACAACTGTTTTTGGCTTTTTAATTTTATATTTCTTTTGGGGTTTTTTTTGTAACTTTTTAAAAAAAATGTGAATTTTTTTTTACACTTTTTTTTCTGAACTGCAACTTTCCAGCGTAGGGTCTCTCAAAATGTCGATAGCCATCAAACATCTTTCAAGACCCTGTGTTAGTGTGCCCTACACTGTGTCGTGCTGTACCCTACACTAAAACTCCACTAGTGTGTGGTAGCGTTTGAAACATTCCCCGATGCAGAGACCAGGTTGGTCAGGACAGGTGGGACAATAATAATGGGTGTCACGCCTAAATCCTCACCTGCTACAGACATCTTCTTTGGGGGTGTCTTTGGGTAGGGGTACTCGGGAGGACATGTGAAAAATGCCTCTCATGCAGCTGGCTCATTGCATCTGGAAGGGGAAGTTGAGCAGGAACACCTCCTGGGTACAGGTAGGCATTGATGATCTCTTCCTGGAATTCTCGGAAGTATCCGGTTCGTCCTGACGCTCTGTATAGTACAAAAGCGTTCAGCATAGCCAATTGAAATAAATAAACAGACACTTTTTTGTACCAGCGTCTGGCTTTATGGGCAACTAAGTACGGTGCCAAAAGCTGGTCGTTAAGATCCACCCCTCCCATATTAAGGTTATAGTTGTGGACACAGAGGGGTTTCTCCATAACACCAGTTGCCGTAGTTATTTGGACCGTCGTGTATGCATGAAGGGAGGACAGAACGACAACATTCCATGTATCCCTCCACTTCACTGCAAGCAATTTGTCCGTTTTCAAGCAGGCTCTCTCCCCCCCCCCCCCCCGACTAAGACGGGAATTTACAAGCCGGTGGCTAATTCAAGCAGGTGGCTAAATAGTGGCACGCTTGTGTAAAAATTGTCCACGTACAAATGGTACCCCTTTCCGGATAAGGATGACACCAAGTCTCAAACTATCTTGCCGCTGCTCCCTATGTAGTCTGGGCAGTTGGGAGGCTCCACAGAGCTATCTTTTCCCTTGTAGACCCAGAAACTAACTGTATAACCTGTGGCCCTGTCACACAGCTGATACAGTTTGACCCCATATCTGGCACGCTTGCTGGGGAGATACTGTTTCATAGCAAGGAGGCCAGTAAACTTAATCAGGGACTCGTCAACGCAGACAACTTGTTGGGGGGTAAAGAAGGCTGCAAACAAACCGCTGATTGAAGTGGTCTACGGGGGGCTGAATTTTGTGGAGCCGACCATATTCAGGGTCTCCCCGAGGACGACAGATTTCATTGTCGTTGAAATGCATAAATCGCAGAATTTGCTCGTATCTGACCCTGGACATGGAGGCAGAGTACACGAGCATATGGTGAATTGGGCTAGTGGACCAATATAGCTGCAATTCACTCTTTTTGGTTATGCCCATGTTGAGGGAAAGGCCCAGAAACGTCTTAAACTTATACCAGCGTATAAATTTGTTTGGTCCACAATAGATCTGAAAAGATCTTCCGTGAAAAACAGTTCATAAAAATTTAGGGGAGTAAAATTGTCTGTTTCCACATGGATTCCAGGTTGGCCAGTGAATGGGGGAAGTACGGGTGCTGTAGTATCAGTGGGTTGCCAATCAGGATATGCCAGCACATCAGGGAGGGCACTATGGGCTCTACGGGTAGTCTTAGAATACGCGGTGGGTGCGGGCCACTACTTATGCTAGCCACTGCACCAGCTTCAACTGCACCTATGGGACTCGCCACGTCACCAAGTGTTACTGCAGTGCTGGTTGTACTAAGTCCAGGGTGTACTAGGCCGCTGGTGCTTGCCAGGTCACCAGAAGGCTGAGTGGCACTAGTACCGACACTCTGCTCCATATGAGCTTGCTGCGATCTCTGCACCTCAGCAACTCCAGAATGGGGTCGGGTACGCCTGGTTCTAACAGGGACCCATCCGTCGTCTGAGCTATCTGTCAGGGAGCCGCTGCTCTCTTCAGGTTTGTATACTGACCCTGATTCTGCCAGTGAGGCTTCCCCATCGCTCTCATCTGACATGGTCAGTATACTGTAAGCCTCTTCACTACTGTACCACGGTTTGGTCATTTTAGCAACTAAATTTACCGGTACAGTAGTGTGACTCACAGGTAAAAAAAGCACCTGGTTGTCAAGGACTATTTCAACCGCTAGGCCTGACTCTGCTAACACAGCGGTTTTGTGTTTTTTAGTAAGTGACAGTAATCTATTGATTACTACACTTGCCTGGGTGGGGTGGGCTGGTTGGAGGTGTTAAACACAGGTGCTGGCAGGAATCAGTGCTGATCGTGCAAACACTGCGTTTTGGGAACCCTAAACTATGGGGACGCTAGTATACTTCTGATCAGATCAGATATTGATCTGTTCAAACACTATACTAGTAATATAAGTGTATGTGTGTGTATGTGTGTCTATGTGGTAATCAAGGGGTTATTTCTAACTATGCAACGGGGATCTGCGCTATCTTAGACTGACGCTAACATTAACTAATGTCACCTGTGACACTAATAATAGTGATCAGAAAAAAAACTGTACACTATAAGTGACACTGTGACAGGGCAATGAAGGGGTTAACTGGGGTGATCAGGGGGTTTATCTTTATGGGGGGGGGGGTGGCAGGGACCCTAAAACTACTTGGGACAGAAATTTACTCGCTAGCGTTAACTGTGAACACAATCACACTATCACAGATATACAAAAAAAACACTATATTACCTGTGTAAGGTGTGCAATGTGACAGGGGGAGGGGTTAACTGGGGGTGATAAGGGGGGGATCAGGGGGTTAAATCTTTACTGGGGGGTGACGGGTATCTTAACCCTAAAAGGAACGGCCGCAAGCGCTAAACCTGGTCACAAGTCACACTGATACAGATATATAGGAAACTGCTATATACTGTATGCAGTGTGTGTTGTGACAGGGGTGTAGGGGTTAACTGTGGGTGATCAGGGGGTTAAATCTTTATTGGGGGGTGGGGGGACCCTAAACCTCCTTGGGACAGAAACTAACTCACTAGCGCTAACTCAAGTCACAATCACACTCATACAAAATACAGTAAAACACTATATTACCTGTATATTAGTGTGAAATGTGATGGGGGGGAAGGGGTTAACTGAGGGTGATCAGGGGGTTAAATCTTTATTGGGGGGGGGGTGGCAGGTATCCTAAGTATAAAAGGAAGGGCCACAAGCTAAAACCTGGTCACAAGTCACACTTATACAGGTATATAGGAAAATGCTATATACTGTATACAGTGTGTGTTGTGACAGGGGGTGTAGGGGTTAACTGGGGGGTGATCGGGGGTTAAATGTGCCTTGCCTAGGTGTGTGTGTGTGGGTGTTTGGTGCAGTACTCACAGTTCAGATCCGCTCTCTCCTCTCGATGAATACAAAAAGGATTTGGGGAGGAGAGAGCGGGTCTTTTCTGTGCCCGTGTTTACATTAGACAGGCACATACAGTATCTGATTGGGCAGGACCGATCAACAGGTCCAGGCCAAAAATCATTGGTCTGGACCTGATGACTGATCGGTTCTGAACACAATCAGCGGGGCCGGTGGCGTGAAGGAGCGCGCACCAGAGCGGCGGGGCGAGCGACGTAGGGCTACGTCGCTTTGCCTGTAGGGGGCTGACTGCCACAGTAAATAGTCGTGCAGCGGTCGGCAAGTGGTTAAATGGTGCACGTTTAGGATATATTTCTTTTACCTACAGGTAAGCTTTATTATAAGCTTACCTGTCGGTACAAGGGTCCAAGCAGTGTTTACTATGGTTTAAATTCTCTATCCTGCATACATACATACATACACATCCACTAGGGCAAAATTAGACAGATGCCATTTAACTTACCAGCATGTCTTAGGAGTGCGGTCGGAATTAGAAGAAATCAAATGCACAGTGCTTGCTGTCCCTCCTGGTATATGCACATCATATCCCAGGAGACATAGCCCTTCATTCAGAAAGGAGGTTGTGCCTAGCACATCATTGGGAGGCACAGCTGCTTAATCTGGAAGAGCCAGCGGGCCTCTCGATGATGTCACAAACAACATGGCGGTGTGGGACCGAGCGGTGGCAGAAGACAAAAGGGTCCCAGCGGGACCACACTGGATCCTCTGGGTGGGTGAGTATGTGAAATGTGCACAACAGACCACCTGGTAAGTGGGGGGATGGGGACGGATGAAGATCCACTTTAAGTTACTGTGCTATTGTTACTGTGTACGAATCATGAAAAGCTGAAAATAGTAGTACAATAATCTTTAATACTAGAGTCTTCAATACTAAAAATTACGTAGATCTTAGCACATGTACCCTAAAAGAAAAATGTTAGCTGTTTATTTTTTCTCCTTCTTGCCATGACAAGATCTAATACACTAAACTACACTTTATAGTAACACGACCATGCGTTCATATTAGACCTACTAATGTGATTGCTAACCTGAAATGCAGGCAATGAAAAGTATACACTAGAACTCAAAAAATATGACTCAATAATACAGGTACTTACATCAAAAACAAAAACTACTGGAAGTGTAAACAGGCCTTTAAAGCAGAAATAAAATCATTATAGTGGTCCGAAGCACATAAGGGGCATCCTCATTGGCTGGCATAAAATGTTCCACTTTAAATGCACTATCCCAGCAAAGGAGGGCAGAAATTATTTATCTCAAATGCTGGAGCATGAATATAAGGCACATAGTTTATATTACGGCTCTAGGTTACTGGCCCTTTAACACAAAAATCTAAGCCTCCCACTACATTACTTAAGATACTCATTAACCATAAAGAAAACAGATCCCCCCCCCTAAAATTAAGCACAAGGCAGCCCCTGTCTCATCGGTGAGCTTCTCCTTGTTCCTCTTGTAGGTACGCAAGCGTCAACCTATTCTTTTATTCTTAAGATAAATTGAATAGATTTTAGAATGCACTTTTCTATGTGTGAAGTGCACAGTGCTTTCCATTCTCAGGGAGTGACATAAACAACATTCCAGTGTTCCTGTTGACCTCACATTTGTCCTGACTGGTCATACACACTAAGCTCCATTTTCCTCCCTTTTCCCAGTCAGGAAGAAGAGTTCAGTGTGCTGCGGGCACATTACCTGTTTATGTAACTGGGAGATGTGCTCCACCAAATGGTTCTTCTCTACACGCAAGAGGGAGTTTTCCTGCTGAAGCCCAGAGTGTTTACTCTGTAAATCTGTCAGTTGCTTGTACAGTGAACTTCCAGCCATCTCCACAGACTTCCTGCCTTGTTCTAGCTGCAGCACCTGTTAATAGTCCGGATTAAAAAAAAAAAAAAAACATTGTTAAGAACATAATGTAAACCCATGCAGTAACCAATGGCAACCATAAAGATTTTAGTTGTAATAAGTTGGTCATGCCAATGGAACATGATTTTTTTTTTTTTTTTTTTAACTTCATCTTCATTTTTATTTTTCTCAATAACAAAATTTTCATACACAAAGAACAATACAAAAATATTCCACAAAGAAGATACAAATCATAGAAGGAAGAAAAAAGCTTCCCACTCCCAGCACCCCCCTCTCTACCCCAACTTCCAGCCCTCCCACCTCCCACCCCTCGCTCTCTTTAGGATTAAAATATTTAACAAGCAAAATAGAGTAGGAGTATAAACAAATCTGACTTCCTAGAAATTTGCAGTGTCGGGTGCCAATCCTGAAGTATCAATCCATACTTTCCATATTTTCTCAAATCTATTTCGCCCTTCTCATGTAGACCATTTTTTCCCTTAATATTGTATTGTTAACACTGCCCAGCCAGTCCATAACAGATGGTGGCTTAACATTTATCCATCTACCTGTAATCAGTTTTCTTGCCTGGTAAATACATCTCAATACTACTATACTTTTAGCCCCAAATCCAACGTTCTGCTCCATAAATCCCAGCACACACAGCACTGGGTCTAATCGTAAACCTATTCCAAATACTGGATTATTTTAGCCCATTACCTCTTCCCAGTACCTATACAGTTTGGGACACCTCCAGAGCATGTGAATCAAATCTCCATTTACAGCTCCATATATGGGACAAGCTGCATCCGGAAGTCTCCCAAGCCGAAGCAATCTTTTAGGTGTATAGTATGCTCTATGCACAATGTAAGACTGCATGAGCCTCTGGGCTGCTGAGAGAGACAGTAGGTCTATTGAGGTTATTAATTCATTCCAGTGGGCATCCGTTCATTTCCCCACATCTTCTTCCCATTTTATTCTACTAGAAAGTTGAGAATCTTTTTCCAATACTTTAAGATGCATCTTTTTATATAATTCTGAAATCAACCCTTTACGGGAAGTGACCTCTGTCAGGTTTTCTAATAGGGGGATTCTACACCATTCTAACCCTCCCTCCTTAAATTGTGTTGTTAATGCTCGTCTTAACTGCAAGTAATGATAGGAATTTCTATTTCATTATTTCATAACCCAAACTTCTTTTAACTCTTGAAATGTCTTCAATATCCCTGTTACATATAGTTGCGAAAGCCTTACCACCCCCTTTTTTTTCCAATTACTAAAGCTCTCCAACTTCTCCAATTCGGGTAGGTTTGCATTGTCCCAAATAGGCGTATACTGTGTACATCCTAGATATTGAAATATTGTTTGTGTTATATTCCATAGTTTCATCGTTAATTTTTACTGAGGGGCACTGACCCTCCCTCCCCAAGGAGTCCGCCTCCAAAGCTTCCACCAAATATGTATGTGGGGTGCAAGTTAATAGCGCTTGTGAATTGTATCTAACGGTGTCATTGCTCGACCCCCAACCCCCTATCTGTTGCAACTGAGCTGCCAAAAAATAGCTCCAGGGATGCGGGACAGCTAAACCTCCTTTATCTCTCGGTAACTGCAACACTCGTAAGCGAACTCTTGCTTGCCTTTAATTCCAGATCAATTTCCTAAAAAAGCCCTCCAACTTCCTAAACCACAGTCCGGAAATCCAGATTGGTGAATTGTGTAGAATATATAAACGTTTTGGCAACCACACCATTTTAATCAGGCTACTACGAACCACTACTGGCAAAAGTGCCACTAATAAATGTATTTGGCGGCTCCAGACTTTTTAGTATGTACGAATAACCTAGGGTTTACTGTTATGTTTTCTCCTAGGTATTTAATGCTGGCACTCACCGGCAGTTCCCCTTCCAACCTATCAACTGGGAGAAGAACTGATTTCTCCCAGTTGATAGAGATCCCAGAAACTCTTCCAAATCTTTTTTATGACATCCATCACTGCAGTTAGAGAATAATTTGCATCTCTCAAAAACAGGAGGATATCATCCGTATAGAACGAGGTCTTTTCTTCATTCATCCCTCTTCTAAAACCTCTTATATTTCCCGCTGTTCTAATTGTGATAGCCAAGGGTTCCATTGCCAGGGTGAAAAGCAGGGGCGATAAAGGTCACCCCTGTCTTGTCCCCTGAAACAACGAGAAGTATTCCGAGCATCTATCATTTATCTTCACTTTCGCCCTTGGAAATGTATACAACAGTTTCTCCCATTTCATAAAAAAAGGGCCAATGCCAAATGCCGATAAGACCGACCACAAATAGTGCCACAGCATCGCACAGCATTTGACAGCATCGAGGGATAGCACCACTTATAAGCCCTGCTCTTCTGAAGCGATTTGTAGATTTAAAAATAATCTCCTAATATTTAGTGATGTTGCTATACCAGGAATAAAGCCACATTGATCCGGGTGAATTATGGTATGGATTACCTTACTTAATCTAACAGCCAAAAGTTTAACATCCACGCAAAGCAGGGAGATTGGTCTATATGATGCAGGCTGGGTTGGGTCTTTCCCTTCTTTTGGCAGTATTATTATCATAGTCTCTGTCATGGAGAGCGGTAGTTCTCCTTTTTTCCAATGCCCCATTTAAAGAGGTTGTAAACCCCACATTTTTTTTTTCAACCTGCAAGAGAAACACATAATGAGCTAGTATGCATCGCATACTAGCTCATTATGAAATACTTACCTCAGAACGAGCCCCCGCCGTGCCGCCCGCTTACCTCTATGACGGGCGACATGTCCAGTCACCCGTCTTCCGGGATCCCGGCATCCGGCCATCTGATTGGCCGGAGCCGCGGTGACGTCACTCCCGCGCACGCGCGCGGGAGCCGACGGTCACGGCACGGGCCTCTGAAGGAACGGCACCAGCAGCTGTTCCTTCAGAGCGCATACGCCAGTGACGTCACTGGCTACATGTAAGGTAAATATCTCCTAAACGGTACATGTTTAGGAGATATTTACAGTACCTATATGTAAGCCTTATCATAGGCTTACCTATAGGTAAATGTGTCAGAGGAGGGTTTACTTCCTCTTTAACATGCACAACAACTCTGGCAGCATTATCTCCCCATATTCGTTATTGATCTCACTTGGTAGTCCACCAGTTCCTGGTGTTTTGTGGTTGGCTGGACACCTGGTCACCCCTACAGCTCAAGTCCCAATAGACATTGTAGTAGATGTAGAAATATTTTGGGACTTTGCCAGAAGGGCCAGCATGTGCCCAGTATTTTCTCCTCCCTCATAATGAGTTTGTTTTAAAAAAAAAACATGTTGTTCTCAGCTTTCTTCAGAGCTAATGTACGATATTATTGTTGTACCTCCATCCACTTAGATTATCTGGTGATGGATCTTCTATATATGCTTTTTCCATTTCGGCCACTGTCCCCAGCATATTCAAATCCCAGTCCTTAGAATACTTCTTCTTCCTAGAGATCTGCTGAATAATATACCCCCTTAAGTAAGCTTTAAGGGTATCCCACACTATATCTGACATTGCTGAAGCTTTGTTATAAGCCAAGAATTCCAGTAGTGTGTCTATCACTACCTCTTTAGGGGCAATCAGTTGTTGCCAAAAAAAGATTCATTCTCCACTCTGCCTCAACCCCCTCTTCCCTGACCCTAGTGACAAGATTATAGGTGAATGGTCCGACAACCCTCTAGCCTCATATCTAAACTCTGTTACTAATGGGGCAAGTATATAATTCCCTAAGGCCATATCTATTCTAGAAAGTGATAAATGTACTCCGGACTGACATGAAAAAGATTGAGTAGTTGGATAATGTTCCTGCCAAATGTCCTTCAACCCTGTCTCTTTAAATATCCTATACAATGACATATATGGGCTTTGCTCAGAACCCTTTCCTGGTGAAAACCTATCTATCTGATTATTCATTACCATGTTAAAATATCCTACTATCTATCCTACTGTCACCCTTGGTTTATGAATCATAAATTCCAACAAATATTTATTACATTCATAAGCACGCATGGCATCTCTGCCAGTGTGCAGTATATAAATATGTATCTACCCTCACCATCTACTTTTATTTGCCTACAGGAGAATGACACCGACCTATGGATAAGGATACTTGTTCCCCTTGAATGATATTGCTGAGGGAATTCTTTACATTTTAATCGCCCCACTGTTTCTTTGGTCAGGTGTGTCTCCTGTAAGCAAAGAACAGCTACTTTAAGGGTTGAGACAGTCTTGAACACAGCTATTTTTTTAAAGGGTCTCCTAATCCCCTCACATTCCATGAACAAATCGTCACCTTACCATTCATCTTAACTCAAGAAAAGAAAAAAAACAAAAGGAAAATGTAAATTGTGTATATATAAATTGTGAACCCTTCTATCTGAATAGGGACCATGTTTCTTTAACCCATAACTTCTATATTTTATATCCAGTGTCTGCAAGCCCAATATCAATTTTACCCTTTCACGCTAATATACAAATTTCAGTGTATCTTGACCATCAGCATTTTTTTTTCTATGCCAAATAAGTGACGCTACTTTTCCCCTATTTTCTCTAAAAATATGGGTATGCCATTCCTTCAGAGCGCATGCGCAGGTGATGTCACTGGCTGCTGCTTACTAGAACGTTTGCACGTTGCATGGAGCGGTGCACGTTTAGGAGATATTAATTTTGCCTACAGGTAAGCTTTTTTTATAAACGTATTAAAATGTATCTACTAAGTGAAAGCAAAAAAAGATATTGAAGTAGATAGTGGCGCTTACAATATCCCCCATGAAAACAAGTGAATATTTCCAATAAACAAATAAAGTCCAAAATAATGTTAATAAAATCCATAAATATGATAATTGATGATTCAATGACTGTCCCCCACAACACGTGACTCTGTGTCACCACTCCCTTTTGGATATCAACTCACCAAATGATATGCCAAGTTCTCTCGTATTGGCAATAACAGCAGATACCCGCTCTGGGATTAATGGTGAATCATAAGATGTGTCCAATCCTTTCGGGTGCAAATGTATATGCAAGTACTCTCGTATTAGCAATACCAGCAGATGCCCACTCTGGGACTTATAGTTAATCATAAGATGTGTCCAGTCCTTTTGGGTGCTCCATGTATAATGGACATAGAATATAAAGAAAAAGTGCCAATAGTGTGATACCGTAAAAAGTTTTTAAAAACAGCTAATCCTTATGTAGTACACACTCACAATGTAGACAATATAACCAACCACTCGCGGTATACCGGATTTTCACTTCCGGTTTTGTGTCACTGGTCACTTCCGGTTGCCGTACAGCCACGTACTGATGTGTTTCGTCATACCGACTTCGTCCTGGGACTTCAACCGGAAGTGACAAGTGACGAAAAAAAAGAAGTGACGATCCAGTATCCCGCGAGTGGTTGGATGAGACATGGAATCGTAAGTGTTTTTATGGTATCACACTATTGGAACTTTTTCTTTATACTCTATGTCCATTATACATGGAGCACCCGAAAAGGATTGGACACATCTTATGATTAACCATTAATCCCAGAGTGGGCATTTGCTGTTATTACCAATACGAGAGTACTTGGCATTTACATTTGGTGAGTGGATATCCAAAATGGAGTGGTGACACAGATTTACGTGGTATGGTGGACAGTCATTGAATCATAAATGATCATATTTATGGACTTTAGTAACATTATTTTGGAATTTATTTGTTTCTTGGATATATTCACTTGTTTTCACGATTTTCATGAGTGTTATTGTGAGCGCTACTATCTACTTCATTATCTTTTGCATTCATTTAGTAGATACATTTTAATATTTTCTATTTCAGTGTGACAGCTAATCATGTATAATTTCTGACATGGTACAGTGGTAGGATCTTTTTAGTAGTGCGCTCCTATACTGATCTTGGTGTGTTTTTCAATTTATTATAAACTTATGTTTAGGTAAAAATTGGCGCAAAGAGTTTATTATCACATTACCAGCTTCATCATTTTGCTGGGAGAACGCAGAGACTGTGTTCTGAGCACAGAAAGCTCTGCTGCCAATGGACGCATATGTGCAGCATGTGGCGTTAAAGCTTTAAAGCCCACCCTCTTTGCCACCTCACATTACTCTAGGCAAGAGGTTAAGCTCACCATACACAGTACAGTTTGAATGTACAATCTAAGAATTTATGTAATCTATATATTTACAATGCACCAAAGCTATGTAAGGACCTACCTATACTATCTAAATTTCTATCTAAATCAATTTGTATCCCCTCGGGCAAAACACCCAGCACTATTTTTTTTTTAATTTATACCTTCATTTAAAATACTTTAAGGCCCCTTTCACACAGGCGGACTGTTCAGATCTGCCTGTCAGTTTTTTTGGCGGATCTGAATGGGGCATCGGATGTCAGTGTAGACATGTCCGCTGACATCTGATCCGATCTGTCAAATCTGGACGGATGGAAACGGTCCGTTCCCATCCGATTCCCCCATAGAGATGCATTGGGACCTGACAGCTGTGTCTCTGCACACAGCACGGAGAACAGCTGTCATCCACCTTCTCAGCGGGGATCAGCGGATCGAACCCCCGCTGAGAAAAACTGAGTCCGTCTGACGGACTCCATGTATAAAAGAGCCCTATGTGTTTCTAAAGGTAGAAGGTTTTTGATCTTAATGCATTCTATGCATTAGGATTAAAAAACCTTCTGTGTGCAGCAGCCCCCCTCAGCCCCCCTAATACTTACCTGAGCCCCATCTTGATCCAGCAATGTTGTACTAGAGACTCAACTGTCCGGGACTCTCCCTCCTGATTGGCTGAAACACACAGTGGGCGTCATTGGCTCCCGATGCTGTCAAAGTTAGTGAGCCAATGAGGAGAGCGAGGGGGCGGGGCCGAGCCAGGGCTCCGTGTCGGAATGGACACACAGAGCAGTGGGTTGGCTCAGGTGCCCCCATAGCAAGCTGCTTGCTGTGGGGGCACTCAGGAGGAGGGAGGAGCAGAGGTGAGGGACCCGAGAAGAGGAGAATCTGGGCTGCTCTGTGCAAAACCACTGTACAGAGCAGGTAAGTATAACATGTTATTTTTAAACAAAAAAAAAAAACAAGACTTGAATATCACTTTAAAGTATACGTAAACCCTAAAAACGAACATCTCTTTTTTGATCCCTTTTACTTAGATAGCAAGCAATTGTGCTGCATGTTTGAAAATCACTTGTTAAGCTATTGCTAGACTTGCCAGGCTTTACAAATTTGTTGAACAACTGCAGCAAGTCCACATTGCATGACTCCAGATCAACTTTTCTGCAAATGTTCTGCAAGTCTGCTGCAAGTTCTGGTTCAGTTATATTTTGAAATAATCATCCTACCGCAGGGGCTGAATTTTCATGCTGTAGACTTGCAGATCTCTTGCTGTAGACTCACCACTGCAACTTTACTCATGTTAGAGACTTGCCATGCAGATTTGCTACAAACTTGAAAAGTGTCAACTAGAACTTGTGCTTCAAGTGCTCTGCAAGTGTACAACTTGCCAGTGAAAATGTGCAGCAAGTTAACAGACTTACAATTCAACACTGCCACAAATTTGTGGCAAGTTATCCTTGCTATCAGGGTGGTCTGTTAAATTTACCCTTGAAATCTATGTGTTAAATCTGTTCCCTAATCCTAGTACAGGCGGTCCCCGGGTTACAAACATCCGACTTACAAACAACTCCTACTTACAAATGGAGGGAGACAACAGGACATGAGGCGAAATCTCCCCCTAGGAAGGGAAATTCACTCCTGTAAGAGTTCTCATGCAAAAAAAGGTGTCTCCACTGAAGCTTTATCACCAATCCTTGTTTCCACAACCCAAAATTTTCAAAATCCAATTGCCATAGGGAAAGTGAGCCGAAATCTTCTGAACAGGGGTACAGACATCAAAACAAATGGTACAGGGGTGTTAACCCTTCCCTATGCTATCCAAAAAAACCTAAAAATTATTATTTTGGATGGAGCTAAACCTGAAAAATGTACCTTTTTCGACTTACAAACAAATTTGACGTAAGAACAAACCTACAGACCCTATCTTGTTTGTAACCCAGGGACTGCCTGTACACACTGCTAGTTTTTTTTTTTTTTAACCCAGCAGGCTGAATTAAAAAAAGAACTGACCGCTCAAGCCAGAGGTGCTGTACTAACAACCCGAAATTAGTATAGCGATCTCCACTGCTGTTCTATTGTGTTCTGACAGAGGAACACCCCCCCCCCCCCCGCCATTGACCAATAGATCGTCGGCAGACCTTTTTCGGTCACGACCCTTCAACAGGAGTCGGCTGGTTTCTGTTGGACCAGCTGCAGCACACATGGGCTAAAAGTCGGGCGGTTTCTATTGAACCGGCTGATGTCACCCGACAATATACAGGGCTATAGTGTAAAAAAAAAAAACTTTTGACTGTGTCATAAATTCAGCGCTGTCCTGTGTAATCTCAAGTTCTCCCAGTTCTTATTTTTCAGTACAGAAAGATTAGTCTCTATGCTGTGGAGATAAGGAGAGCAAAGGAGGGATAATTAACAGACATACTGGGCTGCACTGACACCAGGTCTTGTAATTTTAGTCTACAAAAATTAATTTCACAACAGTCAAATAAGAGCTTAGTGCATTTCTGATGCAGTTCAACACCTTGTATATGCAAGGCCTTTAGCCCTACTGCTGTTGCCAACATAGGTATTATGTCTGCAGCAGTGCCGACATGTGCACATACTCCCATGAGTTAAAGCAGCTGTAATTTTTTTTTCCTTTTTGTCTCACGGCTGTCAGCTTTACAGCCACCTGATCACTTTTACTTGCTGATTTACTTTGGTGAGTAAGGACCCAGAAAGAGCTCAGCTATGGGCACTTCTGGGTTTGGTGCTGTCAAACCCTGGCTGCTCTGGCAGGGAAAAAAGCTTATCAAGCACAGACTGTGCTTAATCGGCATCAACAGAGAGCAGAGATGACATTAGGGTTCTATTAGCGGTCTATTAGAATTTTAAAACACATAAAAAAATAAATAAATGTAAAAGCCCCAACCCAACATGCATATAGATATAATCCCATATATGCACAATGGGTGTACAAGAAAAAAAAAACACACATATTATGTATAGCAGTGCATGCCAAACTGGGAGCAGAAAATATTAGAACCATCATTTACGGTTAACTCCAAACTGATGACCTGTAAAAGCTTTAAACATTTTCTATGGACAATTGTTAGTGCTGTAGTTTTTAGCAATTTGTACATATTTGGTATCTACTTACTCTAAGCAACCTCATTTTATAAAACAAAAAAAAAAAAAAACAGACATGATTTCTTTATTGGAGGAATAAAATAACACATCACATGGCAGACAAGAAACCATATTTTAGATTTAGGCATTGGAAATTATATTGTTTTTGTGTGCTCTATAATGGATTTGCCCTTGAAATTCTACAAACAATACCCCATAATGACAATGTGAAAGACATTTGTTTGAAATCTTTGCAAATTTATTAAAAATAAAAAACAAAAAAAAAAACATGTACATAATTATTTACAGCCTTTGCTCAATACTTTATTGAAGCATCTTTGGCACCAATTATAGCCTCAAGTATTTTAAGTATGTTGCTACAAGCTTGGCACACCTATTTTTGGGCAGTTTCTCCCATTATTCTTTGCAGGACCTCTCAAGCTCCATCAGGTTGGATGGGGAGTGTCGGTGCACAGCCATTTTCAGATCTCTCTAGAGATGTTCGATTGGGTTCAAGTCTGGTTCTGGCTGGGCCACTCAAGGATATTCACAGAGTTGTCCTATAGCCACTCGTTTGTTATCTTGACTGTGTGCTTAAGGTCATTGTCCTGTTGGAGATAAACCTTCGCCCCAGTCTGAGGTCCAGAGTGCTCTAGAGCCGGTTTTCATCAAGAATGTCTCTATACATTGCTGCATTCATCTTTCCCTTGATCCTGACTAGTCTCCCAGTCCCTGACGCTCAAAAACATCCCCACAGCATGATACTGCCACCACCATGCTTCATGTAGGGATGGTATTGGCCAGGTGATGAGCGGTGCCTGGTTTCCTCCAGACATGATGCTTGCCATGCAGGCCAAAGAGTTCAATCTCTGTTTTATCAGACCAGTGAATTTTGTTTCTCATGGTCGGAGAGTCCTTCAGGTTCCTTTTGGCAAACTCCAAGAGGGCTGCCATGTACCTTTTACTGAGGAGTAGCTTCCGTCTGGACACTCTACCATACAGGTCTGAATTGTGGAGTACTGCAGAGATGGTTGCTCTTCTGGAAGGTTCTCCTTTCTCCACAGAGAAATGCTGTAGCTTTGTCAGTGACCATCGGGTTCTTGGTCACCTCCCTGACTAAGTCCCTTCTCCGCCAATCACTCAGTTTGGCCAGGTGGACCGTTCAAGGAAGAGTCCTGGTGGATCCAAACTTCTTTATTTATGGATCATGGAGACCACTGTGCTCACTGGGACCTTCAATGCTGCAGAAATTTATCTGTACCCTTCCCCAGATCTGTGCCTCGATACAACCCTGTCTCTGAGGTTTACAGACAATTCCATGGACTTCATGTTTTGGTTTATGCTCTGACATGCACTGTTAACTGTGGGACCTTTTATAGACAGGTGTGTGCCTTTCCAAATCATGTCCAATCAACTGAATTTACCACAGGTGGACTCAAATCAAGTTGTAGAAACGTCTCAAGGATGACCAGTCGAAACAGGGTGAATCTGAGCTCAATTTTGAGTGTCATGGCAAAGGCTGTGAATACTTATGTACATGTGATTTTTTTTTTAATTTTTTTATTTCTGATAAATTTGCAAAGATTTCAAACAAACTTCTTTCACATTGTCAATATGTAGTATTATTTGCAGATTTTTTAGGAAAATAATGAATTTAATCCATTTTGGAATAAGGCTGTAACATAACAAAATGTGGACAAAGTGAAGTGCTGTGAATATTTTCCAGATGCACTTATGGCAAAGATGTACTGCAAATGTTTTTTTTTTTTTTTGCCCTGACATACCCTTTAGGGTTTCAAACACTAGAAGGTGACTGGCCATGTACACACAATCTGGACACCAAAAGATCATTGTCACAAACCATTACTGTACAAGCCAATCTAGGTAATTGGCAAGTAGAGGGGGTCTACCATAATGATTTAGCCTCTGTATGTTAGACTCGCTATTCACAAATAACAATATATCCAACATCCTAGGTTCATGTAATATGAAGGATTTCAGACCCCATGTTTTGCTTTTCCTGGTCTGTAAAATATTTTGTGAAATTTCTGATGATGCCCATAAAAAATATAATTTGCCACAACCTTTAGGAAAGATTTGAAAGTTTTACCTCTGCCTGTGCTGCAGCAACTTTCTCCTTCTCATCCTGCACCAGTCTTCTCCAGTGTGATAGTTTTAGCTCTAGTTGTCTCTCATTCTCTTTCCCTGATACCAGCTCAGAGATCCTTTTTGTAAGGTTCAAACTTTCATTTTCCCTGAGTTGCCGTTCCTAGAAGAATAGAAGTTCATACAGTTTGCAGTGTATCCAAAAACCTAACAGGATAAAACAGACATACTAGGCGTAAAAGATATTAGTCTGTGAATGAAGTCTCTAGAAACACATTTACCACATCCATTGATAACTGGCTTATTATAATATGGGTAGATGCGAAGTGGAAGAATCAGAAACTAAATTCTTTTATTTGCTGGGGACACTGGTGGTGAGATAGCTCTGTTATTATTTGGCTGATAATTTTCCACCCGCCTTAGTCAATTTTTACATCGAATTTGTCAAGCCGGATGGTGCTGACAGGGTCACTCACGGCTCGAAGTTTGGCTGATTCAGCAGAATTTGACCAAAATTCCTGTTGTATATGACTACAGGGCAGTGCCATCTTAAGAGCATTAAAGGGCCCCGGGCAATGAAGTGCACTGGGGCCCTGCCTACACAATCACTCACAAGAATAAACATGCAATTTATTGATAAGGGGATATTTATTGGTACATCAGTGGCAGGCTAATGACAGCTTCCAAGTTGGGTGGCTGGGTCCGGTGAACACACATACGGACGGGAGTCAGACTCGACTGTCCTGTGTCTGCCTGTTCCCGTGGAGGCGGACAGGCATTCCTGCAGTTGTGACAGCAGCGCAGGGCTGACAGGGACTAATGCTTGGCTGGGGCTGGGTCGCTAGGCAGGTGGGGCCCCCAGGCAAGTGGGGCCCCCCCCGGGCAACTACCCAGCATGCCCATTCAGTAAGATGGCCCTGCTATAGGGCACAGGAGTGAAGGTTGGAGGGAGAAAGCACTGAGTGCTGCTGGGGAAACAGAAGATCAAATCTCCCAGCAGCGTGTACAGCAAGAAAGGTAAGTATTGATACTTCTTTTGCAGGTAGAGCTTAGCTGAGATTGTTTTTGACCTGACAGGTTTGCTTTAAAGCCATACAATATCAAATTATTAAAAGACAGGATTAAAATTCTGTATCGCGTATAGGTTTCTCTAGAATTGGATTGGGCACTATTAGCATCTTGTTTTTAGTTACCCATCTCCCCACCTATAATCAATGCCCCTGATATTGTTTTTTTTTTGTTCATATTGAAACATGAGTGTTTATTCCTTTCTCATGCGTTATGGGAGCAGGAGATGAATAAAGCCATCCTAAGCACTATCAGGCACCAAGCTATTACCACCACGTATTCTTACTTTTAGGAGAATGGTTGCTTCTGGGAATGGAGCAAAGGACAAATAACATAAACCGCAGGATGATGTTTCCAGCCCCAGGTATACAATGATGCTGAAATTGATATTTGTGTTTAAGGAAGTGGAGAATTTTATGAAAATGGGGGTGTTTGTCTTTCTGCAGTGGAATGTCATCATGTTATTCCAGCCTGCGTGCTGATAGGAACTGACACAGTCCTACAGACAAGGGAGATTACTTTTCTGCTTTTGATGTTTTCTCTCCTTTGCTGCTACAACAAGATGTGCTGGATGAGATAACATGAAAGGAAGAGATACTACCACAGTAACCTGAAACGCACACTCCTTTAGAAGTAAAAAAAAAAAAAAAAAAGGGTGCGTTACTGGTATTGATTACTTTTATGTTCATCATCTCAAATCAGAAAAACTGCAGACGTTCACAAATTAATGCTTATAATATTGTCCATCCTACATCGCTTAGTTACTGCAAGACAGGCTAATCTGTGCCACTACTGGGAAATTTGCTATGTGTATGGGTATTCTCTAAGTATCAGAGGGTCTGTTGAATGTTTTTAAAGTGTAAAGCTGGCCATTAATGGATCTTTTTTTTTTTTTTTTTTCATCCAACGGGCTGCAGCCACTGATTGAAAACGTTTTTCCAAAAATCATTAGACCGCCTTCTGTTAAGTGGTAGTGGCCACACATGAATCGAAATTTGGCCACGTCCCGGTAAAGTGGCAAAATTTCAATCCATCTATGGCTAGTTTAAAGTCGTTTTAAAGCAGGGCTAGGGAACCTATGGCTCGCGAGCCAGACGTGGCTCTTTTGATGGCTGCATCTGGCTCGCAGACAAATCTTTAATAAAGGGGGCGTGTCCAGACATGAGCTGCGCTGGACATGTAGTCCCAGAGCTCCGTTGCGTCTACCACAATGCCATCCGCGTAGCTGTACCCGAGGAGATTTCTGCACCATTTGACGGTACACTTTGTGGGCTACCCACCGCTACCCTCAGTTCGTCTCTGGGTGACCGGATTGCCGCGATATGGACCCCACCGCCAACTCGTGTGATGTGCATCTGAGGGCCTTGGCAATCATTGCCCGGTAAGGAGACCTGCCATCCGCTCCCTGTGCCCCGATAGACCTGATCTCCTTCCCTTCTGACACCCGGGGGCCCCCGGGAGCTGCCTCTCACTTCCACTTCTGAGGCCTTCAGTGGCCGGACGCCATTTTCTCAGGGCCTATACTCACCTCCATCACTCGCAGGCTTGCAAGCGCTTCACCACTCCGGCCTCATTGCATACCTGCCTGCTCTGCTCTCTTCCCGACTGGACTCCAGGCACTTTCACACGGCTCCATCTACTCACTGTATAGATGCGGCCCATGAATATGAATATTAAATAAAGGTTCCCGACCCCTGAAATGTATTGTATGGTTCTCACAGAACTACATTTGAAAATATGTGGTGTTCATGGCTTTCTCAGCCAAAAAGGTTCCCGACCCCTGTTTTAAAGGCTGAAGGTTTTTTACCTTCATGCATTCTATGCATGAAGATAAAAACCTTCTGTGTGCTGCTCCCCCTCCCAACGCAGCCCCCTCAATATTTACCTGAGCCCCCTCTCAATACAGCCATGTGCACAAGAGCTTCGGCTGTCCCGAGTCTCTCTCTCCCTATTGACAGACAGCAGCGGGAGCCATTGGCTCCCACTGTTGTCAATCACAGCCAGTCAGCCAATGAGGAGAGAGTTGAGGGTGGGGCCAAGCCGGGACTCTGTGTGTCTTATGGACGCATAGAGCAGAGCTCAGGAGCAAATTCGCACCAGTGCCCCAATAGCAAGCAGCTTGCTACTGGGGGCACTGGTCATGGTCATAAGGGAGGAGCCAGGAGCACTGGCGGAGGACCAGAGAAGAAGAGGATCAGGGCTGCTCTGTGCAAAACCACAGAGCAGGTAAGTATACCATGTTTGTTATTTATTTCTATTTTTTTAAAAGCTGAACCTTGAGGTCTCATACACACAGGATGGTTTTGCAGCATCAGGCGTTTTTTTTGTTGCAGCTTAAAATGGGCTCTTCACGTTATTCTCTGTGTCCATGCACACATAGGCTTTTTGGAGTTTTAAATGGCGTAAGGGTTTTCAAGCTGCAAAAAAACCCAGGGGCAGCGCGTTCTAAGGCAGCAGCGTTACAGCTGTAAAAATGCCTGATGTGGCTAAACGGCTTAATTTTTAATAAAGGACTTGTCAAATACCGTCTCTTGTTTTTTGTGACAATACACTGCTTTTTTTGGGTGATTGGATAGGGGTACATTGTACCCCATAATCATTTACATGGGGGGGGCTGAGATCCGAGGACCCCCTTTCTTAAAGTGGGCTTTCAGATTCTGATAAGCCCCCTGCCCGCAGACCCCCACAACCACTAACCAGGGTTGTCGGGAAGAGGCCCTTGGCACCCTCTGCCTCAAATCACCCATCCCTCATGTTGAGGGCATGTGGCCTGCTATGGCCCAGGAAGCGGGGGGGGCAATCGCTCGTCCCCCCCATTTCCTGACCTGTTGGGCTGCATACTCGGATAAGGGTCTGGTATGGATTACGTGGGGGACCGCCTGCTGTTTTTTGTTTTTTTTGGCCTGGGGGTTTCCCTTAAAATCCATACCAGACTAAAGGTTCTAGTATGGTCTTGGGGGAGGACCCCACAAATTATTATTATTTTTTTTTAAGTGTGGCGTGGGGTTTTCCATCAAGATCAATATCAGACCCAAAGGGGGGGGGGGGGGGGACTCCACGCCGTCTTTTTTTTTTTCATTTTGGCCTGGGGTTCCTCTTCAAGATCTTCAGAGCACAAGTCGCATCACAAAAGTCAGATCTTTATGATGATCTGACTTGGGCGTGACATTCAAATTGGATTGGGAGTAGAAATTAGAAGAGGGCAAAGAAACGCTGCTAACAACTAACATGGCTAAATGCACATTAACGCCAATGCAAAAAGCTTCTAAAAGCGCGTTTTTACTGCTGCTGTTTCCTGGTGTCAGTACAGCTTGTTTTTTTTAATGCCCTGTGTTCATAAGAACTTAATACCACTTTAAATATACTCATCTAATACAGAGTGCCAATTAGACACTTTTGTCATCATTTTAACAAAAAGTTGGGGGGGACCCAAGACTGCAAATGTACAAAAATGAAAAACAAAAGCAAAAAACAAAAAAAGTCCTCTTCCCAACCCCCCCCCCCCCTCTGCTCTCCATCCCTGTGACATCATGTCCAAATTAGCAGCCCAGGCCAGCTACACAACTGACAACCACAGAGTACATTGATATTGTCTGTCCCCAGACAACTAAAATTCCAGGAAGACCAGATACCTCATTATTCATTCATATGGAAAAAATATGAAACACTGAACATCAGGGGCCACATAGAGGCAGGGAGATGTTAACTAATCGGCCCAAATCATCAGAGCAGGTATGAAAATACAGAGAAAAACTGCAGCGGGTCAATTTTATACCATAACAACTGAGGATGTAGATTCACTCAGGCATTGGTGGAAGGAGTAAACAACTAGCTCTGTCATACTTTATCGAACTTTTTGGGGGATCCATCATGGCCACTTGGATTACACCCACCCCTCCCAGGCTGAAGCTGGTGTCTCTATTGTCACTCTGCAACCTGGAAAGACTTGATGCCATACTGACGAACTTTCGGTTTACACGCAGATTCTTCTCACGATGGAGAAAGTTCTTAGGACAATCACTATGTAGGGATGACCTGGTCAATATGGTTTAGATATACTGAGTGGTACTTAACACGTGACCTGACCAATTCCCTTTGTAAATAGAAAGTGTTCCCCTCTGACAGTCCGGGCTAATCTGTTTACCACATAGGCATCACTGACATTATTTAACATCCCTGGTATCACAAATGTTATGCATTATTGTTAGTTTCATTCCTTTATAGGTGTTTATCATATATCCAATTTACCCTTTCTTAGAAGACAGGTACGGGTTCACCCCCCCCCCTTCCTCCCCATTCCCCTCCCCTTTCTTTCCCACCTCCCATTTTTCTGTATGTGCTCATGGGTATCATTACCAAGCATTCTTGTGTCTCCTATGGACATTTCTTTGTTTTCTTTTGGATTTTGACTTGGTTTACCTGCTCTTGTTCATTTTGTTCACTGTATTTTTTCTTTAAAAAACCCAATAAACATTTAAAAAAAAACGATATGTAGCTTTGTCAAACAGAACCATAGTAACTAAAGCTTTCCAAGATGCCAGGGCAGGTGCAGCTGTTTTCTTCCAGTTAAGAATTATTGCCCAATGGACATAAAATAGGAGAATAGTGACTAGAGTTCTAAGAGACCTGGTAGGGGCAATTTCTTCCACCAATCCCAATAGACAGACAGAAATGGTTAACGCTATTGGAAGGGTTGGGACATCAGTTATACAGTTGGATACCTCTGACCAAAAAACCTGGACCACAGGGCAGTGGCAGAAAACATGACTGAAGTCAGCTGGGGCATCGCCAGCATTCAGCTGAAACAGCAGGGTAGAGAGACGTTGGCTAGCTTAGCTGACACCAGATAAATTCTATGCAAACATTTTAACTGAATAAGGTGGTCTCTGGCAGACAAGGTTTTAGAAGAGGTAATTCTGTATGTCTTTCCAGTCTTCCTAGGTCCGGGAACTCCAGAGGGTGACTTCATAGGAAATAGCTCCTTATACACCCCGGATAAAGGTTTTTAGAGATTCATTCTGCAGCAGTGTTTCTGAGTCACTGCTCTAGGGGAGCCAAATTGTGATAGGAAAGCCTGGCGCAACTGGAGATATATGAAGAAATACTGGTTGGGAAGGGCAAATAGGGCTTTTAATTCATCAAATGTCAACAGACGACCATTTTGAGTTATATTTTCCAAGAGTATGGTGCCCTTGGCGGCTCATAGAACCAGGTGCGGTATGGTAGCAAACTGGGGTAGACCAGGGTTCAGCCAATGAGGAGAAGCAGGTGACACACAACAAGCCTCTTGAGATCATTATGGTTGATTAAACAATTTTTCTAACTAAAGATTATTCACAGGTTTGGAGAGTATTTTCTTAAGTATGTTGGTAGCTAAGCAATGAAGCCCACAACTATACCAGCTAGTCATTATTTGTGGGAACGGTTGATCTAGCAGGTTAGTAAACCTGTTTGCAATTGCTATTGTTCCCTGCTGACAGAAGTGGTATAAACAGCATCTGCCAGCACAACTCTTCTCCTCCATTGACATAAACATGAATACTGGGCCCCCACCAACTAATGGTGGTGCCTGACAGCATTTGGATTATGACTGCAGATTTGACATTCCTCAGAAGTTCATGAACACCATTCGGGCTCTTTCACACGGGCGCTCCGTATTTCGTTCCCATTTTTTTGCGGATGAAAAACTGACATAATGCATGGCAATGGGATTGCGGATGTCAGAGGATGACCATCCACTGACATCCGATTTTTGTCCTTTCAGTTCTGCTCCGTTTTTTGGAACAGAACCCTATTTTTCTTACGTTTAAAAAACGGAACGGATGCAAAATCGGATGTCAGCGGTGCCATCCGCTGACATCCGCAATCCCCATAGACATACATTATGTCCGTATATCATCCGCAAACGGATGGGATGATATGCGGACATACGGAGCGGATGACACAAATGTCATCCGTGTCCGTGAAAAAAAAAAAAGTGCCGCAGCGGAATAAAAAATCGGAGCGGCCGTGTGAAAGAGCCCTTAAGCTTGCACAGGTAATTTATTACTCACAGAAATAAATCCTACAAACATGTCATGCTGAAGGCATTTTACAACAAATGCATTGTTCATATTAGTTATGCATATCTGTATACTAATGCTACAACATACTGTCTCTGCACCCCAATTTTGGAGTTTATTACAATAGCAGGGACCGGCCGAGATTTAAACCATGTATGGGCAAGCTGATTTTTAGGCCCCATGCACACGGGGCGTTAGAAAAAACATGCGTCAGAGCTAGTTCTGACGCCGGAAAAAGCAGCTGTAAAAACATGCTTTCAGTAGCTTTTTCCATTTGCGTTATTGCACGTTTTCGCTTGTAGCAGCGTTTTTTTCTGCCTCCATTCAAAATCAATGGTTCCCTATGGGAGCCTATTGATTTGAATGGAAGTCGCACCGCAAGTCGGATCAGGATGATCCCACTTGCGCTGTGAGAATCTTGAGGGGGAACTCCACGCCAAAATGGGAAAAAATGGCGTGGGGGTCCTCCCAGGCCCTTCGGGTCTGGTATGGAATTGGAGGGTAGCCCCACGCTGAAAAAACTGCGTGGGGTCCCCCCAAAATCCATACCAGACCCTTATCTGAGCATGCAGCCCGGCAGGCCAGGAAAGATGAGGGGAGGAGCGAGCGCCTGACCACACCAGGCCACATGCCCTCAACATGGGGGGTGTGGGTGCTGGTATGGATGATTCCATACCAGGGTTGTGGGGATGAGGCCCTTGTCCTCATCAACATAGGCTCAAGGTGCTTTGAGGTGGGGGGTGCAGAGCCCCCCCTGCCCCAAAGCACCAACACCCCCCCATGTTGAGGGTATGTGGCCTGGTGTGGTCCAGGGGGGGTGGGGCCGCTCGCTCGTCCCCTCCCCTTTCATGACCTGCCGGGCTGCATGCTCGGATAAGGGTCTGGTTTGGAACCTGGGGGGACCCCCATGCTGTTTTTTCCCATTTTGGTGTGGAGTTCCCCCTCAAGATTCTGACAGCGCAAGTCGCGCCGCAAGTCGGATCATCCTGATCCGACTTGCGGTGCGACTTCCATTCAAATTAATAGGCTCCCGTAGGGAACCATTGATTTTGAATGGAGGCAGAAAAAACCAATAACGTGGCTTAACGCACGTTAAGCAACGTTATAGCAACGTTATTCAGCCTTTAGCAGCGTCAGACGTTTTTACAGCTGTAACGCTGGTCCTCAGAACGCGCAGGCCGTGGGTTCTTCTTGCAGCTTAAAAACGCCTAGGCCACTTACAGCTCAAAAACGTCTGTGTGTGCATGAGGCCATAGAATAACATGGAGGTGCGTTTTTAGGCTGCAAAAAGAAAACACCTGACGCTACTTACAGCGGCGTTAAAAACGTCCCGTGTGCATTAGGATGCGATTAGGGATGCGCTGATACCTGTTTTTTAAGAGCGAGTACAAGTGCTGATACTTATGCTCAAGTACTCACCAATACCAAATGCCGATACCGGTGTGATTGGAGCCTATAAATATTAATGGGCTCAAATAAAACTGAAAAGAATCACATTTGAATGTGGTGCGATTCCTGCTCGAATCACATGCGGTTTCCTGCACCGCTCCTGTGTGATCACAGGCTGAAGTCCCTATGACAAGCCTGGGTTCACACAAGAGAGGTAAAGGAAACTGAATGGGATTCGGACAGGAATCATACCACATTCCTGTTCAAATCACATGCAACTCTTTGCAGTGCGATTTGAGCCCATTCATTTTGTATGGGCTCAAATCGTTACACAAAGGTATCAGTTTTAGGTAGCAAAGCATTTGTATGAGTACAAGTACGTGTGCAAATGCTTAAAATCAGCACTGATACAGGTATCAGTACAACCCAAGATGGGATTATTGTCAGGGGCTATAGGCGCTACCAATATGCACTGTTTTCTCCCAGCAGGGATGGCTCCCGACGCCCCCCCTCCCTGCCGGGAGAACACAATAGCTCTGTGGGAGGCATTCTCTTATAAATACTAACTCTACTGATGGGGGAATCGAGTGTATTTGGCTGCAGGAACGATAATCATATTATTTATGGCCCGCTTAACTTTTTACTGTTTCCTGAAAAGTGCTCACTGGAGACACAGTACACTGTATTGGTTGGGTATGTTTATGCAAAGAGAAAGATCTTGCACATGTAACAAGTAAAGTGTGCTGGACAGTCTCTGGGCGGTGTTAATTTGCACTAAAATAGCTAATCTGGCCTGATTAGTGGAACCACCCAAGACAAGATAAATAAACCAAGGGCGTGGGAAAGTGAGCCAACAAATGAAAAAGCAAGCATGAAGGGTCATAAACTGTTTAATGCCCTGTGGCATCAAGCAATAAGATTATTTGTTTATATAGGTGTTGTTTTAAGTACACACTGTACTATAGAGATTTCTCAGTTGAGAAGGCCAAAAGCTATTGCTCTTCTGTTGTTGAGCATTACTTAAATAAAAAGTCTGTTAGCCAGTCAGTGATGGTTATCACACACACAACTTTTCAAATTGTTGGAGGTTCTCCTTGAGAGCGAGAAAGGAGAAAGTAGAAAATTAGTGAACGAGACTCACCTAGGACAATTATGTATTTCTCTGCCATCAAGATTGGGGAGATATCTGTTCACCGATGGCCACCTATATTGCATGTATACCCAGGTCTGAGTTTTGAAGCTAATTTGTAGCCATATCAAAGTTTATAAAAATACACCGATCAGCCATAACAGTATGAAGACCTATTAAAATTGAAAAGCTCCCCCTTTTGCCATCAAACAGCTCTGACCCACTAGACCTCTGAAAATATGCTGTAGTATCTGGCACCAAGCCATCAGTAGCAGATCCTTTAAGTCCTGCAAGTGGGGCCTCCATGGATCAGACTTGTTTTTCCAGTACATCCCACAGATGCTCAATGAATTGAAATTAATTGAAATAAGGAGAATTTGTCAACCTCTTTGTTGTGTTCCTCAAACCATTCTTGAACCATTTTTGCAGTGTGGCCAGGTGCATTATCCTGCTTAAAGAAACCACTGCCATCGGGGAATATAATTTCCATGAAGGGGTGTATTTGGTCAGCAACAATGTTTAGGTAGGTGGTACATGTCTGTAGCAGTGCCCCCTTGAGAGCTTCTGGTTTTTCCCCACTTTTGGATTCCCCTGGGTTACCCGAAGCAACTGCATGCAGAATCTTAACACTTTACTTTCTTGGCTCAGTCAATGAACAGTCTAGGGGTTGTTTTTTTTGTTGTTTTATTTGATATGGAGATGGGAGAAGGGATAAGTGGCATACTCACACTTGAACTATTCACAATGCTGAGGACTTCTATCTGAGAATGCGGCAAGGCCGCAGCTTCATCCTGCCACTAGATGAATCTGAGGTAATGTTCCTTTTAGTGCTTATCTTCAGGGCACACACCTAGTACCCCCTTTCTATCCACCAGCTGACACCTGTCCACTGACTACTCTACTCCGAAGTGGCCCCCTTCCTGGCCAGGCCCTTAGGCACGATCCTCTGTACTCACGAAACTGCTTTCCAGGTTCTCCAGTGCCTCAACTCCTTCAGTCAGCTCTCCTGGACCTCTGGGCTCGGCTCCATACTTTTGGCTCACAAGGCCGACTGCCTGTGACCATACACCAACTGCTGCAGAAGATGAGGCAGCTGCCACCCTCCTTCCAGGACTCTGCTCACCAGCCAAAAACCTTGAGCACACGTGCCCCTGGGTTTATATACTACACCCCACAGTGCACCAAGACAGCAGTCTGTGCCAATCACTGGGGCTGTATCAAAGCCTGTGTGCCCATTGGTCAGGTTTCCTCCACTGTGCAATGTGCCTCCACATTGGACCAGTGGGGACACTCCCTCAGACCACATGAATCACACACTGAGCACATTGAGCAGGCCTAACTCACAGATCCTGCTCCCTGTTAAGCAGAGAGAATATAGAATTTACCTGCTGCTCCTCTAATAGGTAGACAGAGCCAAAACTATACTTACTCTCTGGCATCTATCTAGGAGGGTGCTACATGTCAAAGTAACATCCAAATGAAAGGGGAGGACCAAGGTTTCCCAGCAGAACATTGGCCAAAGCATTACACTGCCTCTGCTGGCTTTTTTTCTTCCCATACTGAATCCCAGTGCCATCTCTAACCCCAGATAAGCGACGCACATGCTACCAATCATCCACATGATATAACATAAAACATGATTCATTAGACCAGTCCACCTTCTTCCCTTGTTCTTTGGTCCAGCTTTGATGCTCACATGCACATTGAAGGTGCTTTTATCTGTGGCACAGGTCAGTATAAGAACCCTGACTGGTCTGCGGCTATGCAGCCCCATACACAACAAACTGCAATGCCCATTTTTTTCTGATTTCAACACATCAACTTTAATGACAACATGTTTATTTTCTGCTTAATACAAGGGGTCTTCAAAAAGTTTCTGCACTATTTTATATTTAATAGAGTTAAAAAAAAACAGCACTACAAGTTATCGGCATAATGCTATCAGATCCTGGGGTGGATTTTATTGGTTGGGCAGAATATGTGTACAGTGGCAAATGCTATATCCCCTCTGCACTGCTTATACTTACCTTCCATTTATATCCCCTACTCTCCATTTGCTTGCCACAGCCAAGTACCTGGTACATTCAAGTATGGATGAACATGTGACTCCATTCTCTTCTTCCTAAAATGCAGTACTGAGTGCATGAAAGGCTAGAATTGCTAGCCCTGAGAACTGTCACATAAGGGTAGAGGGAAAAATCTTAGCCCTGTGTACGCTCTGACCAGACCGACTTTTAGTTTAGCACACAGGGCTGATAATACTTTTCTAGAATTTAAATAATTAGTCAAATTAATATTAAAAAAAGCACATGAATATTTTGTTCTTCTTTCCAGTCAGCATGTAGAGCTCCAGGCTCCTTTTCACCGATTTTCCAGGCTCATTTTATCCCCCTTGTTGAAAAAAGTCTGTTGTTTACACAGTTCAGTAGCTTAAGCTAAAATTTACACACACAATGAGCAGTGACTCATCCCTCTCAAACTGTGTACAGACAGATCTGCCTGAAAAACAACTATACTACTAGCCAACAGAATATCTCATAGAAAATTAGCCTGGATAATGCCACCTAACTAACTGAGTCTTCCTTACTAGAAAGGTTGACTTATGCCCCGTACACACGCGTCGAAAATTGGCAGGGAATTTTCGGCCAACGTCCCATCTGCTGAATTTCGGCTTGTTAGTATGATGCTTCCGACAACCAACTCCTTTTCGGCCGAAAAAAATCTGGTGTGCAGACTATAAAATTTTTGTTGGCCGTCAACACAACGGCCGATTTTCCGTCAGTCAGTACAGATTTCGACAGGGAAAAATCTGATGAGCAAGTCTGGGCATGCTCAGTGAAGAAAAAACACAAAGAAAACAAACCAACACATGACATCATTTCTGAAGTAGAATTTTGTTGGCAGAGAAAATTCGTGTGCAGTCTAATCACTTTCCAACCAACAGAACACAACTTGGACAAAAGTCGGACAATCGGTCGGCCGATAATCGTTCCGTGTGTACGGGGCTTAAGGGATGTGTAGAGAGGTTTTTGGCCACTTTTAGCTACCTACCTCTTCAAGTTGTTTAGTGGTTTCCAATATCCGAGCTAGAAAGTGGGCATTTTCTTTGGTTAGATGTCCACAGTCTTCTGCTAATTTGTTCCTCAAATATTTATCTTCATCAGCTGCCAGCTGCTTTTCTTTCAGCTGAGTTCGTAATTTTTCTGCTTCTTTGCTAATAAAAAAAACAAAACAAGACAGTACATTAGTATGTTAGTTCAGTACTTTCTTAGCTACAGATGTGTGGCTGTCTAATAGCCTGAAAACCCAGAAGTAACCTTTCTATTTTCCAAGGCAGAATGTATGATATTATCATACTAGGCATGAAACATCATGCTTACCAAGCCAGTTCTGGAGCCTCCACACATTCCTGAGTGTGGGAGACTTCCCATAGCCACTGCAACGACAGAATAATGTGTGGAAGTTGCCAATTATCTTGCAAGAACAGTAACAGCCTAGGCTTCATCCTGTCACCCTCCGCTTCACATTATAGGGGAGATTTACTAAAACTGGTGCAGTTGTGCATAGAAACCAATCAGCTTCTAACTGTAACAAACTCTAATTCAGCTTGTTCAATTAAGCTTTGACAATAAAACATGGAAGCTGATTGGTTAGTATGCACATGTGCATCAATTTTTTAATAAATCTCTGTCTTATGCGTCTTAATTTGTTAAATATGTTGTTCTGAGTGGAAGGATGTAAAGGTGAATGGACATCTTTACAAGGAAAATATCTAAAATACAGAAGCTGCCACAATCACCTTATCACAAGTTTTGCTTGACAACCTAATGATTTACCAACCAGCAACAATTATGCAGTCAATGAAATCAGAACTCCTGACCTGCATACTTGTTTTGGGTCACTGACTCTGAAGCAGACTTTCACCCCTTTTCTAATGTTCTTCCCTTTTGCCTCCTCCCCCTCCCGATAACATTCCTCCCAACTTTCTGAGATGGGAATGAGGGACACCTATTAGCAAATATATGTAGGCATAGGACACACCCCCTGCCATTCCCCCCTAAAGGAGAATTATTCATAAAAAGATTGGATAAACCTACAAGTGCTTTTTTTTCACTACTATTCCTTTATATATGCTATAACACAATTGCTAAAAAAAAAAAAAAGTATTTTAAAATAGATATAGAAAGAGTACACACCCCTGTTATAATGTCAGGTTTTTAATGTGACCTATAAACTATACAACTTAATTGAAAAACAAACTGAAATCTTTTTTTTTTTTGGGTGGGGGAAGTAAAAATAAAAAAGTGAAATAATGTGGTTGCATAAGTGTGCACACCCTCTTATAACTCGGGATGTAGTTGTGTTCAGAATTAAGTAATCACATTCTAACTCATGCTAAATAGGAGTTAGTACACACCTGCCATCATTTAAAGGAGTTTTAAAGGCAGAAGGTTTTTTTATCTTAATGCATTCTATGCATCAAAATAAAAAGCCTTATGTGTGTAGCAGCCGACCCAGGACCCCCTAATACTTATCTGAGCCCCCTCTCTATCCAGCAATGTCCATAAATCCCTCGGCCGTCTCCCCCCTAATTGGCTGAAACACAGCAGCGGCGCCATTGACTCCCGCTGCTGTCATTCAAAGTCAGTTAGCCAATCAGGAGAGAGAGAGGGGGCAGGGCTGAATGGCAGCTTTGTGTATGACTGGACACACAGAGCTGCAGCTCGGCTCAGGTGCCCCCATAGCAAGCTGTTTGCTGTGGGGGAACTCAATGGGGGGAGGGGCCAGGAGCAGAGAAGAGGGACCCAAGAAGAGAAGGATTTGTGCTGCCCTGTGCAAAACCACTGCACAGAGCAGGTAAGAATAAGTTTGTTTAAAAAAATAAATAAATAAATAAATAAAAATAAAAGACTTTACAATCACTTTAAAGTGCCTCTGATTATCCACAAATAAAGTTCAGCTATTCTAGTAGGTCTTTACTGACATTTTCCTAGTCGCATCCTACAGCAAAAGCCATGGTCCGCAGAGAGCTTCAAAGCATCAGAGGGATCTCATTGTTAAAAGGTATCAGGCAGCAGAAGGGTACGAAAGAATTTCCAAGGCATTAGATATACCATGGAACACAGTGAAGACAGTCATCATCAATTATTATTATTATTATTATTATACAGGATTTATATAGCGCCAACAGTTTGCGCAGCGCTTTACAATGTGAAGGAAGACAATACAGTTACAATACAATTCAAAACAGGAGGAACTAGAGGGCCCTGCTCGTTAGAGCTTACAATCTAGAAATTGGAGAAAATATGGCACAACAGTGACATTACCAAGAACTGGATGTCCCTCCAAAATTGATGAAACGAGGAGAAGAAAACTCGTCAGGGAGGCTGCAAATAGGCCTACAGCAACAATCTCCCGTATTCTTCATATGTCTGGGCTATGGGGTAGAGTGGCAAGATGGAAGCCTTTTCTTATGAAGAAAAACATCCAATCCCAGCTAAATTTTTCAAAAACACATCTGAAGTCTCCAAGGTGAAACCAAGGTTGAATTTTTTGGCCATAATTCCAAAAGATATGTTTGGTGCAAAAACAACACTACGCATCACCAAAAGCATACTATACCCACAGTGAAGCATGGTGGTGGCAGCATAATGCTTTGGGACTGTTTTTCTTCAGCCTGAACAGGGGCCTTAGTCAAGGTAGAGGGAATTATGAACAGTTCCAAATACCAGTCAATATTGGCACAAATCCTTCAGGCTTCTGCTAGAAAGCTGAACAAGCATACATCCAAATAAACAAAGAAATAGCTTCAACAGAAGATTAAAGTTTTTGGAATGGCACAGCCAGAGCCCAGACCTGAATCCAATTGAAAATCTGTGGGGTGATCTGAAGAGGACTGTGCACAGGAGATGCCTTCGCAATCTGACAGATTTGGAGTGTTTTTTGCAAAGAAGAGTGGGCAAATATTGCCAATTCAAGATGTGCCATGCTGTTAGACTCATACCCAAAAAGACTGTGTGCTGTAATAAAATCAAAAGGTGCTTCAACAAAGTATTCGTTTAAGGGGGTGCATACATATGCAACCATACTATTTTATTTTTACTTCCTTCCATCCAAATTATTTCAGTTTGTTGTTCAACTGAGTTGTACAGTTTATAGGTCACATTAAAGGTGGAATAAGTTCTGAAATTATTTATCTTTGTCTCATTTTTGTAATCACAGAAACCTGACATTTTAACAGGGGTGTGTCGACTTTTTATATCCACTGTAAATACTTTTTTTTTTTCCTAAAGTCCAGGTCCTTAATTCTTGCCTAGCTTAAGATGATGTACCCAGACCCTACACATCCCTTGCGGCATTTCTGCACATGCGTATGATCCAACAAACTGCCTCCTGGGAGTTTTATGTCACGCATTCCAGGAAGCAGCATTTGGGATCTTGTGCATTTGTAGAAATGGTGTGGGTCCATGGCATGTTTGTGCAAAGGCAGGGGCGTACTGTGCATGTGCAGACCTACAACAGGATCTGCCAGATCTGTTGGACGTAGCAAAGATTTCTTCGGCATACCTGCGCATGCTCTAAATTTCAATACAAGATTTTAGCGACACAGAGTAGAGCAGTGTAGGGAGCAGAGTTGTATAAAGTACTCAAAACCCATACTTGGGTAAAAGTACAAGTGCTCGATCAAAAAGTGACTTGAGTAGAAGTGGAAGTGCTCGATCAAAAAGTGACTTGAGTAGAAGTACTAAAGTATTCAACAGTATTGCAAGTAGTTTTTTTATTAAATTTTGCTACTCAAGTACTGAAAGTAAAAATACAAGTACTGTGTTATGTAGTTATTAAAGAAAGAAGTCAAAAGTTTGAACATCATATTGTTTTTTAATATTTCAAATGCAGCTTTTATTTATACATACAATAGCATTTATTTTCGTATGCGCTGATAATACACATGTTTTGTGCTTCATGAAACCTGCCATCTACTGTTCTGGCAGTGGTAATTTTTATAATTGTAACGAGTAACTATGCAGCACAAAAAAAAAATATCGGAGTAGAAGTATTGAAATCATCGAAAAAATGTAGTGAAGTAAAAGTGGAAGTAGGAGAAAAAAATTCTACTCCAGGAAAGTACAGATACCGCCTTTCGGTACTTAAGTACAGTAGTGAAGTAGTTCTACTTAGTTACTATACATCTCTGGTAGGGAGAACTTTCCATACAAGCAAGACAATGCTGGACTCCAGTATTTTTTTTTTCTTACTTTTATACAGGTACAAGTTTTGGGATTTAAAAATTTTATTTTTTTAAAGTGAGGGTGGAGTTCCTTTTTAAGTAATGTTAAGGAACAATGGAAGACAGACCTGGAACTTGGACCTCTTACATCATTACCTCTTGCAAACGTTTGTTTAATAATTTTCAAAAATTCAACATAAAACCAAAAATAAAAAAAATACAATACACCTTATTTCATAAGAAAAACAGGAATGTTTACAATCCTCCAATATATTGTAATTCAAGTTTAGCAAACAGCCAAAAATAGGAAGTATAGCTAATACATAATAAGTTCATTCCAATACTCTGAAAGCATTAAAGAATATGGTTGTATAAAAAAAAAAAGGGGGGAGGGGAGGTTAAACAAGGAGGGAAAAGCAGGGGTTCCCACATGAACTAAGAGAATAGGAAATTCTCTTTGTTTTTCACTGGTCTTAAACAGAGTAGTACTTATAAGTAGGCGTCAGTGAAGCTTAGCCATAAAGTCATATACTGTAACTCATGTGAATCCTTAAATGTTATCCAGTTCAATCAAACTCTTTTAAACTTCTCATTATTATTATTTTCCGCTACCAATTCCTCCGTTCACATAATACCATTAAGGGTGTTTTCACACTTGGTGCGATTGCCTGGTCCGAACCCGAGTTCGATTGCTCCCCCCTCCCCCTGCCCCCGATGGACTGTGTTCACATTTGATTTTTGTATCCAAACCGCGGTACACTTGTGTCATCAAGCTGCATCCGGTGTGTACTCATGTTGCTTGGCAACCGCTGTAAATGAGAAGGTGCCAAATGGATAGAATTGCTTGCTTTGGTACGATTGCGTTCTCATCAGAAGCAAACCGTACTGGAGTTCACATGAACCGTACACCCCAGACCACCCTTTTTAAGTGGACTCGGGTATGGTTCCCGGTTGCGCACCCGAATTCAAAGACAGTGTTCACATCATCAAAAAGAACCGAATTCTGACATCAATCGAACCCGGGTGCGCACCAAAAGTGCTAGTGTGAAAACACCCTAAGAGTCTTAATCCACTCCAGAATATAGGGAGTAAGTCCAGTATTTACTGTAGGTATCAATTAACTGCAGAGATAAAAAAAAAAAAAAACATAGGGAAGCTTGAGATAAGAGTTGACGTAAATGAGAGAGAAAAGTAAATTCTGGGGAATTGAAAATTAATTAGTCAGTAACTAAATTATAAAGACAAATTACAAGCTCCCAAAATTTATAAATTGAAGGGCATTCCCACCAAATATGAAAAAAGGAACCCCCAGAGGCATGACAACGCCAACAAAAATGTGACTATGATGAAAAGATACGCTGTCGATTAACTGGAGTGCAATACCATTTTGAAAGCAATTTAAAATTGCTTTCTTGAGTATCACAAGCCATTAAAAATGTATGGGTATTGACAAAAATTTGATCCCATTCCTCAACATGAATTGGTCGGCTAAGTTCCACCTTTCAGTTAGCCGTATACAACGGTAAACCTGGGTAGTCAAAAGTAGATAATAATACATACATCTTAGATATAGTACTGGTTGGAGGCAAAGAGGATACACTGTTCAAATTCCGTAAGTGGCCAATAAATTAGCAGTTTTCAGGATCAGAAAGCAATAAAAAAAATCTGTAATTGGACATAAAGGAACCAAAGGCCCCTCATCTGGCCATGCACAGCTTGAAATTTTGAAAAGGAGAGAAATGTATCTTTTATAAGCGCCCATATTTTTGTGTGGTTACCCTTAAAACCCACAATGCAATTCCATTTTAATAAAACATACCGCAGCTGGAAAACAATACGCTCCTGCACAGAGTGAGCTGTGGCTACATACTGCTCTTCAAGCTGAAGTATGGTAGCTTGTCCCGATAAACATTCAGACCTCTTCTCTGCCAGTTGTGCCTCCACAGCTTCATGTTGCTTTGTCTGTTCCTGAAGCTAAAACATAAAAAAATCCAAATTTATATAAAGCTATCAAGGCCAATGCACTGTTTAATTTCTTATTTTTACACAAAAAAATAAAGATTTATTATAAACAGAACATTTTGAAGATAAAAGTTTAAGTTAAGTTTTACAAAACCTAAAAGATAAAATATACAGAAATAAAGAAAAAATGCTCTAGACTTAGAGGGAGGGATTTAGGGAGAAAAAGGCCCCAGGACAAGTGGAGGGCTGAAACCCAATTCTGCTCAATAATATTTCTGGACCTGATAAGGTCTGTAAGAATGTAAAAATATAGAAAATAAACACCTGGCGCTAGGAATAACAGGCACAACTGCTCATGAAATAGGTCTCTTTCAGATGGGCAGTTGGGGGATGGTAAAAACGGGCAGCTGAGCCATGATTTTAAAGGTCCACAGCTCCAGTAATTTGCAAAGTGCAGGCGCTAAAACAGGGCATAGAATGGCTATTTTTTTTTTTTCATTCAACCAGCAGGTTGAAATAAAACAGAGTTTGGTACCTGGTAACTCATTTTCTAGGAAACTTCCAGGGTAGCATTGAGAAAAGGCACCACCCACCTAGAAACAGGAACAGATTATCCACCATTATAAAAAAACCACAACATACCTCTGAGCCTCAGTAAGATCACAGTACTGAAGGAACAACAGGTCATCATATATATATATGGACATAAATAGGTAAAGAAAAACCTGTACATTGCAGCTGCTAAATTGCTAAATTCTAGCAGCAGTTGGGCTTTTTTTTTTCACCTGCCCCTGAACTCTCCTCAATGGTATCTTATGTGTACATGTACATTCAGTAGTTTATAGTAGTTTAGAGGCAGTTGAGTTTACTGACGGTTATTTTGAAAGTCGATTAATCCCATTCATGACTGTAGTTTACTGACATTTCAAATGCCAAATGCTTGTAACTGCTTGTAAATGTGTATACACATTAAGATACAGCATTAAGCTGCATTTTTTTTTTTGATAAGCAATGGTTCCCTATGAGAGCAGTCTTAAAGCGGAGTTCCAGCCACTAAATTTTTTTTTCAATAAAAATACCCCCGGGACAGTCAGGGCTAGTACATTCCACAATGGATAGCCTCTGTACTGTCCCGGGTTGCACTTACCTTTTAGAAGAAATACTTACCTTGAAAATTTCTTCTCCAGCGCTGCCATCTTGGATGTGGGCATCTGAAGCCAGTGCGTTCTCTTCTGCGTCCTCTTCCATGTCCTCTTCTCCCAGAATGCGCCTACACCGGCCCCGCTCGTCACTTCCGGTACGGGCGTGTCATCCCTCCACAGCTTCTGGGCATGCCCAGAAGCTGTTTAGCAGGGAATGAGGCGCTGCACCAGAGGTGACGAGCGGGGCCGGTGCAGGCGCATTGATTCCTGGGAGCGATGACATTCAGCTCCCAGGAATCAGTGCAAAGAGGAAGTGACGGCGCGGGCCGCAGAGGGAGGAAGTGGAAGAAAGGTGAGTATATTTTTCTTCAATAACAAGGTAAGTAAACAAAAAAAAAATCGTAACTATCCATTTCTTTTTCAGGTGACCAAAAGCAAGCGGATGGCCCAAAATCGATTATGTTGATTTTGTGGCTGGAACTCCACTTTAACTGATCCGACTTTCAGCCCATTGATTTTAATGGAAGTCGCATGCAAGTCGGATCAGCATAATCCGATTTGTGGTGCAACTTGTGCTCTGAGGATCTGGAAGGGGAATTCATGCCAGAAGGGTCTGGTATGGATTTCAAGATGAAAACCTCATGCCAAAAAAATAAAAAAAAAAAGGCCTGGGGGCCCCCTCCAAAGTCCATACCAGATTTGTTAAAGGGGCCTCCAGATTATGATAAACACCTGCCCACAGACCCCCACAACCACTGCCCAGGGTTGCCGTGCTTTGGGGTGAGGGGCGCACGTTTAGGGCGTGTGGTCCAGGAGGATAGGGCGCCCCCCCCCCGCTTTCCTGACCTGCCCTTAGATAAGGGTCTGTTATAGATTTTGGGGGGACCCCACGCCGTTTCTTTTTCTGTTTTGGTGTGGGGTTTCCTTTCAAGATCCATAACAGGTCCTTTGACCCTACTCCGTTTTTTTTTTCCAAGAACCTCCAAGAGCACAAGTCACACCACAAGTCGGATCATGATGATCCGACTTGGATGCGACTTCTATTCAAATCAATAGGCTGAAATGTAGATCAGTTAAGACAGCTCTCATAGGGAAACATTGATTTTTAAGAGAGGCAGAGAAACGCTGCCAAAAGCTAACGCGGCTATAAGTGCAATAATGCCAATGTAAAAAGCTACTAAAACCGGGTTTTTACAGATTTTTCCTGGCATTAGTAGCGGCTTTGCAGCTTGTTTTTGTTAATGCAATGCGCATGAGCCCTAAAACTAATAGAAAGATGGGAAGCTGCGCTGCCCTGGACGTTTCCCAGAAACTTAGTTACCAGGTACCTAACTCTGTTTTCTCAAGTCATCTTGCAGGGTATCATTGAGGGGATAAGCAAGCATTACTTAAAGCGGAGTTCCACCCAAAAGTGGAACTTCCGCTTTAGGGAGTCCTGACCCCCCGACATGCCACATTTGGCATGTCATTTTTTGGGGGGGGGGAGCGGGTACCTAGTTTTGACAGGTACCCGCTCCCACTTCCGCTCGGAGCGCCGCGGCGCCCTGAGCGGAAGTTCTCCTCTCCCCCTCCCTCCCTGCAATCTTCTGGGACACGTCAGAGGTCCCAGAAGATTGCCGGCCAATCACGGCGCGCAGCGCGACTCGCGCATGCGCAGTGGGTACCCGGCTGTGAAGCCGCAAACTGTAACAGCCGGGTGCCCACAGCAGTGATGCCGGCGCCGAGGGAGAGGATCGAGGCTTCCGGCGGCCGCATCGCTGGACCGTTGGACAGGTGAGTAAATGGCTGGAACTCCGCTTTAAGCCTGGAACACACTATTAGATTTTTTTCATTCAACCCAGTGAATTGAGCGAAGAAAAAATTGTCAGCTCTAGTCGGAGCCGCTGTACTCACTATGCAAAGTAAGTACAGTGAACTCCCCTGCTGAGCTGTTGTGTTCTGACAGGGGAATGACTCCCCCGCCAGAAAACTTCAATCAGCGCTCTCTGACATTTGCCAAGAGCTTTGATCGGGAGTCAGTTGGCTACTGGTTTTCCAGCATGCTCATCCGACAGAAGCCGGCCAAACGGACAGACCAACATACACATGGGCCGAATGTCAGCCATTTTTTTAACTGGCAAATGTCTCCCGACAATCGTGTGTATCCGGCTTTACTTAGGGTGAAAAAATGCCATCAGCGTCAAGTGATGAACTTGCCTGGTAAAGGGGCCCTGCGTGGCATTGAAACGTTGCTATATATTTATCATGTGACCACGGAATAAAGCTTTGGACCCTTTTGAGGAATCTTTGGTGTGCTGATGACATTTCTTCACTTTGAGTATCCACGGTTTCCAACCTATGGTCATTACAGCACCCAGCATCACTGAACAGCCGGTTATCTTGAATGTTTGCATGAGGAATTTTGCGTAAGGCTTTACTTAGGGGGACCACAGCCTGGAGGATCTTCCTCCTGAAGGACTGATCCTGGCTGGACAAGAAATCTATCCTGTAATGGCAGACATAGGTTTATAAGCTCGACCATGTTGCTGTCCTGCAGATTCCTCTCCACCCAAGAGAATGCCCAGGCTCTGGTGGAATGTGCTCTAATATGTTTTGGAAGGGTTTCATTTTGAGATTGATATATATGTATTATAGCCGCTATTATAACATATGATAATGGCATGGGATCTTGTCCCGATGCCAGGAAACCAGACCACACGGGGATGCAGGTAAAATAAAGCAGTTTATTGGAGCAAACAACAATAAACGCACAGCAAGTGTGAGAAAGTGTGAGCAGGAACAAGCCAGGGTCAAGTCCAGAAGTGGGTAGTCATCCAAGCCGGGGTCAAATCCAGAAGCGGGTAGTCTGCTGATGCCGGGTCATCTGCCGAAGCTGGGTCAAGAGCCAGGAGAGTCGTCAGCCAAGCCAGGTCATACACAAAGACCAGAACACTGCTAGCAGAGATGCACCTTGGAGCACAAACACAAGGGCAAGGACTGCAACCCATCAAGTGATAGATATAGTCAGGTGTGCAGCATCATCACTGTGCGAAACCCAGGCAGCAGGCAAGTGATGATGCAATCAGGGTTTATAAAAGGCAGCAGTCTACACATGTCCAATATGGCTGCCAACAGGAGGGCAAGGTAAGACCTTGACAGATCTGTGGAATGCTGTGGAAACTTTAGGCAGAAAAGCAGGATCTCGCTTCAAAATGATCTTATCTATAATGGTATGGTACAATAGGGTTCCAAGATAAAAAGGGCTTGGATTTTGCTCACTCTTTAAGCAGATACTAGGAACACCAGGAGAAGTGTTTTGAGAGTTAGGATTTAATTTTGCAGTCTTCAATGGGTTCATAAGGAGGCGTTAAGAATCCTTGGGGGACCGTTGATAGATCCCAAGAATAAAAATTCTTTGAGGGTGGTGGTTTACATCTAGCGATGGATTGTATATTGCCAGTGTTTCCAGATGAAGATGTGTAACCATGCAATGATAGAGGAGGTTTATTTTGAGTGGCAATGAGATATGAGGCTGTATGCTCATATTTTGTAAATGAGCAAACCATGCCCTTTGAGACCAACAAGGGACAATAAGCAGAACTGTGGCCTTTTCCTTGATCATTTTCTGGATGACCCTTGGGATCATATTTATCGGAGGAAAACAATAAGCCAGTCGAAACATCCACATCATTTTGCTGTCTTGGTATTGGTTCCTGAGGCAAAGAGATCTATCATTGGTGATCCACATCCCTCTGTAAGCCAGCTGAAAGTTTCTTTGCCTAAAAACCACTTCGTCTGTCTCAGATTTTTAGTGTTTAGGAAGTCTGCCAGTGACTTTTGCTTCCCTTTTAGATGAATTGCTGATAGTGACAGTAAGTTCATCTCTGCCCAATCTAGGATGCTGTCTGCCAGCTTTATTGAGCAATGAGATCTCGTGCCCCATTGTCTGTTGATATGGAGATGGTTGTGGCATTGTCCAATAAGATCTGAACATGCCTAACCTTAAACTGAACTTAAAAATGATACATGGCCTCTTCCACTGCCTTCAGTTCTCTAATGTTTGAGAACTTCTTTGCCCTGTTCCATGATCTTGAGCTTCCCCTAAGTGTGCACCCCATCCCTATGCACTTGCGTCTGTGGTTATTCGGACTATGTTGGTTGGAGACCATAGTCTCCCTGGGCTGTATGTTTTCTACTTTAGCCACTACAGCATTGATTGCTTGACCTTCAGGTGAATGTGAATTGATTCCTCTAATGTTGTCATGCTTCCATCCCATTGGGAGAGGAGGAAGTTTTTTAAAGGTCTTGTATGGAACTGGGCCCATGTAGCCCCTGGGATGGTTGCTGTCATGAGGCCGATTGTTTTCATAATGGTCCCAAAAGTGTCTTTGGTCGTAAAAACATTGTGACTTCCTTCATCAACTTCTGCACTTTCTTTTGTCAGAAAGATTGTTTTCTGATTGGAATCTATAATGCACCCCAGATAACTGACCACTTGGGCTGGTGTCAGGTGAGATTTTTCTTTGTTCACTAACCACCCCAGGTTTTCCAGATGCTGTATTGCTATTTTCAGATTTTCTTCTAGGTTTTCTTTTGAGCCTGAAAATAACAGGAAATTGTCTAAATACAGGATCACTCCAATCCATTGCAGTCTCAAACAAGGAGAATGTATAAAAATATACCTTTTTTTCCCCCATGTACCCTGTCTAGGCATATCAACCGGTAAAACAACAAACATCTGATGGTTCCTGTTGGTCTGGAGGAAACACATAACTGAGGCTCAGAGGTATGTTGCTCTTTTTTACAATGGTAGATGATGTGTTTCCTGTTTCTAGGTGGCGGTAGCCTTCTCTCAATGCTACCCTGGATGATGACTTAAGGAAAAAAAAAACTGACAGATTCCTGCATCCACACAAGCGGAATTGATGCAGGGATCTCCCCTGCCGCACTAATGTATTCTGACAGCAGAGACTCCCTCCCATCAGACTACACAGATCAGTGCTGCAGCCATGGACTGCATACACTGATTGAATGATGGATTACTAGCAGCCAAATTTCGATATATATTGTATACCCAGTTTAACACAGAAAGAACCTGTCCAGGTAGCAATGTGGCGGGGACAACGTCCGAACCACTCATATAGGCACTGCTGTCCCACCAGAACCGAGCCAACCTGCTGTACCAATCAACTCCTTAGGCTCTCTTTTTCCAGTTCTTGCAGGTCTCCACACGGAGAACGGTCAGCATGTCTCTCTGAGCCTGGCAGCCTTCTGAGGAAGCTGACAGGTTCAAAGAGGCATGCAGACAGTAGAAGCATTGACGGCTGGATATGGACTGTCAAAGGGCCAGATGTGGCCCTGGGTCTGCAAATTGCCAGAGTCCTACTTAAAGTATTAGTTCCGAAAACTACAAAAACCTGTACCAATTTTCTGAGCTTGCCCACTGTGATTTAGAGCACTTTCTAGATCAAGCATTTCATTCTGTCGTTACTTGCACCATGTGACCCACCCATTTTCCTTGTGGCCAGTTTAACAACTGAAATTTAAAGCAATCCACAATGTAGAACATTATGATTATGTTTCTATACATGCCATATTTTATTACTTCAATAAGAAACATATTTAAAATTATATTTAGCATTAGTATGGAGAACATTCGCCAACAAGCCATCCATCATGTATACTAGTAGATTAATCTGCATCTTCAGCCGGTTAATTTAACATTTATCAACATTCACCAACATACATTATTCAATGGGGGAAAATAACTCACTGTAACATTTACTCTATATATAATCTGGTATATCTCACACCCACTGAAAATCTTCACTTTTACCATTCTTAAAAAGCACAAACACTTCATTTTAATTTTAATGTGTGTCAATGAACACAGAGAACGCAGCTCGGGGTCAAGCCCACATGAGTGCCCTCATAGCAAGTGGATGTCTGTGGGGGCACTCGTGGGGGGGGGGGATATACAAAAAGATTAATAAATATTACATATATCTTATAATCACACATTTACGAATAACCCTCTTGGTTTTCCTAACCCCCCCCCCCTTTTCCCATATTTCCCTAATTTACAACTTTCCTCTCTTTTCTCTACTTCTCCTCTTCTTCTCTCCCTTCATGCCTCATATCCTGTTCCCTACATAACTCCACATATTTCCTTGTTCTCTTGAATTCTACCCATCTTTCCCATACAGTGCACAATTTTTATGTCTGATCTTCTCTACTGCTACTCAAAAATTCAATTTTGTGATTAATTTCTATTCTTTTAAACCATTCCTTCATCGTAGTACATTCAGGGTACTTTTTGTGTTATGGAACAGGCAAGTCCACGGGTCATCTGCTGTGTCTATGTCTGTGATTACTTTTATATATTGCCTTACATTCTGCCAGCAGTCCCGGATCTTTGGGCACTCCCACCATATATGCGCCATAGTACCCTTTGAGTTACAACCTCTCCAACACAGTGAAGATTTCTCTGGCTGATATTTTTGTACTTTAAACAAGCCTTATATACCACCTAGCTAGATATTTATAGTTCATCTCTACTGTGTTTATATCAACTGCTGTTGTATGTACCACTCTCAGTACTTTATTTGTTGCTCCTCCAATTGTGATTCCAGCTCTCTGTCCCATTTATTGATAAATGGCGGTATTCTCAGCTCTATATTCTCTGTGAGTATTTTATAGATTTGTGAAACATATTGTTTTAGATTTGTCTGGGAATTACACAAGCGTTCAAATGGGGAGAGGTCATTTTCTGATCTAATAGGCTGAGGTAATGTTGACACAAATGGTCTTAACTGAAAATACCGCCATTCATTCAATATCATTAATTCTTTCTTGTGTCTTGGTATGAACATATTTTCTCTTTTTTTCACTATATCCTTAAGCTTATTATCCACTCTCCAAATCGTGCCCCATTTCCAGGAAAAAAATTAATTAGTCCCCATGAGTGAAATTAAATGTGAATTATATTCCCATTTTTTTTGTTTATAAATTGAATCCCAAACCCTAAACACATTCTTAGTCAATTTGTGCGTGTCTACGTCTAATACGCTATATTGTTGTGGTACCCAAATATTATTACTTAACTGTGTATTACTCAATGTTATTTCTATTTTTACACATTTTTTTTCTACTTATTATTTTTGTCCATTCCACCATTCGTGATAATACCACAGCAGTGTAGTACCTTTTAATATTCGGTGCTGCTAAACCCCCTTGTGTTTTCCCTTTACTTAGTACTGAGAATTGTATTCTTGGTTTCTTATTCTGCCAAATATACTTTGTTATCATTGTATTTAATGTTTTAAAATAAGTGTATTGGTAAAATCTGAAAATTACACAGAATTATACAGAGTTTTAGACACTATCACCCTTTTTACCATGTTTATTCGTTCTACCCAAGAAAGCGGTCCTGTTGTTACCTTTTTCATTTCCATTTTAACTTTGCTCAATAATGGGATATAGTTTGCCTGGTATAGGTTCCTTGAAGACAGTGTTAAATTTATTCCAAGGTATTTTAAGTCTTTTCCCCCCCAGGAGAATGGAAGTTATTTTTGTAAAGATATTTCTTCTTTCTTATTCATATTCATATTCCGCAGCCTTGTCCTCTCATCCTGTCACTGAACACAGAAGGCGATGGAGGAAGTTTTCCTCCACTCACTTCCTCCACCGGCTTCTGTGTCCAATTGCCAGGCACTCAAGACTCAGGACATGTGTAGAGTAGTGCATGTGTCAGTGGTTGCCCCAAGTCCCCGCACCGCAAACGCTGCATTTTATTTTTCAGGAGCTTCGGGAGCCACAGCTCCCATCCCGCCCACCGGCTCCCGTCTCGCTCAGCCCCACCCTGTGGCTCTTGTCCCACCCAGCCCCACCCTGCTGCTTTTGCCTCGCCCAGCCACGCCGCTGTAATGTTCTGGTACCTTTGGTACCCTAATTCCACTTTTCCTAAGTGTATGCGCCCCACCATTCTCTTTTGGTAAGGTGCGCATACACCTTTAAGACCGATGCTGTCATCACTGAGCGCCGCTGGAGCGGCTATTTCAACCTCCGGCGGTCTCACTCACATGTTCGTTCAACGCCGCATAATCTGCCTTGAAGCTCTCATGCTTGCAAGCATACCTCGCTATCGGAACCACGCTGCTGATCCCTGTATCCCGTTACCGGATCATCCGCTCTTGCCGAACCTCTCCTCTACTACATTGCTACTAGTGATAAGTACCCCACAGGGGAAACCTCTATAACCTTCATACTAAAGCTTACACTATCTAGCTCTAAGGACTATTACTACATCTGCACTAACTAAGATTGCTAGCTCTTGAGCCTAATACCATCTGCTCTTGCACTGGGTTGGTCTATCCTGTATGTTCACCTGCTACTCTATCATCTGCTACCATACATGATTGCTAAACCTATCTGCATCCCATCTGCTACTATCTTACTTTCAAGAACATTCCTTTCAAGTGTCTGTCATCTACCATCTCTACCCAACCTGTCTCTTCAGCCTATCATCACTATATTACTATACATATAAGTCACTCTAGGAACATCTTATTGAGTGTGTGTATTTACTTGCTGAATTGAGACTATCCACACATGATGAGTCTTGGGAGTTGGAATTGGTGTCTCAGCGTTTCTCTACATGACTACTGAAGTGGAATATATCTGCAGCTGTAAATCCACATTATACATAAAACGCAGGAGCGTTACAGCCGCTCTCTTCCCGCCCTGCGGCTCTCGTCCCGCCTCACCTTGCATCGTCTGTCAAATCTGTGAATTTATGAAGAGAGGGGTAAAGTTGTAAAAGCTGGAAAGGGGGAGAGGTTGTGCAAAGCGGGAGCTGAGTAGTGGGGAGGTGGTACATGGGCAAGAGCTGGAAAGGGGGGTTGGCAGGTTGTTTAGAGGTGACAGGGGGTGAAGAGGTGAACATTGGAGGGTTAAAGAGATGAGAGCTGTGGATTGGGGTAATCTGTAGATGGGGGTGCAGAAGTGAAATGTGGAAGGGGGGGATGTAGAGACAAGCTGCAGTTGAGGACTGGAGGTGTAAGCTGTGGATGAGGAGGTGCAGAGTTGAGTTGACAGGGGGTACAAAGGTGAGTTGTAGGGGGTGCTAAGGTGAACTGTGGACCGGGGTGTAGAATTGAGGAGGGACAGAGGAAGAAGAGGTGTACTGTGGATAGTGGGAAGAAGTGGTAAGTTATATACAGGGGGGGGAGAAGTGGCGAGCTGCGGACAGGGGAAGGGGGGTTGAAGTGGTGCGCTACGGACAGGGGGGAGAATTGGTAAGTCATGGACGGGGGGGGGGAATGGTGAGCTGCAAATGGAGGGGGTGGGGTGTTTAGAAGTGGTGAGCTGTGGAGGATGGGGAGTGGGAGAAGTAATCTGCGGACGGGGGGAAGAATTGGTAAGCTGCGAATGGGGAAACGAAGAGGTGAGCTGCGAACAGGGGAAAGAAGAGGTGAGCTGTGGACAAGGGTTGCAGAGATGAGGTGAGATTTAAATGGGAGGCACAGAGGTGAGCAATAGATGGTTACATTGGGGAGATATGTCTGTTGTGCTGATTTTTTTTTCTTTCTGCGCCCTGTGTGATACACACACCTCATCACTGCAGAGTACACTTTCCTGAGCCATGTGTGTTTTGTACTCCTAAGTGTGGTACTCTGTGCCTTTTGGGCCTATGCAGATTTGGCACCACTTACTACAACGATGGGGTTGGAGGTGGAGAGCTGACTGGGCAGAGTGAGTTCCTGCACCTATTCTCTGAGAAAAAAAGCCCTGTTTATATTTATGTTTAGAATTGAAAATTTACAGGGTTGTGCTTTAAATTTGAAAGTTCTCCATATCTTTTCATTTCTTTAATCAAGTTTGGCAATGTTATTCTCCGATTAGATACATAAAACAGAATGTCATCAGCATATGCCGCTACCTTGTGTTCTACGTATCTGATCTTCACCCCTCCTATATCCACGTTATTTCATATAGTTGCCAATAGTGGTTCCAATAACAACACAAATAGGAGGTGAAAGAGCGGACACCCTTGTCTTGTTCCATTATGCATTTTAAACAATGTGGAAAGCATCCTGTTCATCTTAACTGATGCTGTGGGGTGGCTATATAGTGTTTTAATCCATTGGATCATCTTTGGACCTATTCCCACAGCCTCTATTGTATTCATCATAAATCCCCAGTCTACCCTGTCAAATGCCTTTTCAGTGTCAATTGACAGGAGTAGCGCTGGGGGCCTTCCACTTCTCATCTTTTTCATTAGGAACAAGGTTCTAATTCCATTATCAACAAAGGGGTTTGCACTACTCAAGGCAGACCATCAAAAGTTACACCACCACAGGTGGAACCAGGTAGCTGTCTGTAGAGGGCTGGGTGCCTGCCAGGGTCTGCAACCATGGAGTGGAGAAAAAAGAGAGCAAAGGCGGTGGCACATCGAGCTGAAATGACATGACATGCACTCACAGTTCAAAGAACAATTCAGCAGATGCGTTTCACCCACCTGTACGCAATGACTAAGCACAGGTGTGGAAACGCGTCTGCTGAATTGCTCGATGAACTGCAAGGGCATGTCATGTAATTCCTTCTCATGGATTTATGAATAAACATCAAGATTTTAAGCTGGATGTGCAGCCGCCTTTGCTCTCTTATGTCTTTAATCCTGTTATCCTTATCTTCCCTCCCTGGGACAAATCCCGTTTGGTCTGCATGGATCAATTCAGGCATCAACTCCTTTAATCTGGTAGCCAAGACTTTTGCCTATAGCTTTGTATCTACATTTAACAATGCTATTTGTCTAAAGCTAGAACAAAAGGTAGTATTTTTCCCTTCTTTAGGTATCACTGTAATATGGGCCTCCAATGATTCCTTCCTCATCTCCTTTCCTTCCCCTAGTCCATTCCTGTATGTACACAATTTTGGTACAAGTTGTTCTTTAAATCTTTTGTAATATCGGATCATAAACACATCGGGTCGTGGACTCTTTCCTGTAGCTGTGCTTTTTAATGCTACTTTGATCTCTTCTTGTGTTATTAAGCCCTCTAATATTTGCAATTTTTCAGTTGGTACTCTGGGAAAGTTTGCTTCTTTAATATATTCTTTAATTATTTGCGTTCTTTTTAATTCTGCTTCCTGTGACCCTTTTTATCTCACCCAGTATAGGGAACTGTAGTAACTTTAAAATACATCTGCTATTTTCAATGTCAGGTATACCATCTCCCCCTTATTATTTGTCATTTTTCCTATAAAACTTAGTGATTTTTTGTTTTTTAATATTTTTTCTCAGTATTTCCTGGGTTTATTACCCCATTGGTACCTATCTTTGGCCACTCTAATTAATACCCTTCTTGTTTCCTGTTCCATTAAATCTTTCAATTATTCTCTTTTTAATATTAGGGCGTGTTGTTCTTCTGAATCTACTATCCTTTTATGTAATTGCTCCAATTCATGTTTTTCTGTTAATAATGTTTTCAATCTACTTATCCTTTCCCTCTTCTTTTTAGCTCCAATCGAGATCAAGATACCCCTAATATAAGCTTTATGCACTTCCCAATTCGTGGCCTCGGAATCCCTGGGATTTCATTAAGCGCAACATATTGCTGTAACTCTTTTTTTTTCTTCCTTCAACTTCCTTGTCTTATATCAGCTCCTCGTTCAACCTCCAGGTGCTGATTCTGTTCTGTTGTTCCCCAATTTTCATCTTCATTATTACAGGGGCATGGTCTGACAAGGATATTATTTCTATAGATGTTTTAACTACTGAGTCCAGCCATCTATAGTCTACCATTATATAATCCAGTTTAGAATACATCCAATGCACTGAGTAATAGAATATGTAGTCCTTTACCCCTGGATGTTGTACTTTCAACGCATCTATTATCTGGGATTGATATAATTTTTTACTTCACCTGCCTGAGTTGGTTATTTTCCTTCCCCAGTGCATGTGACGTACTATCTACTCTTGGATCCATGCAGAAATTAAAGTCTCCTGCCAAAATCAGTTTACCTTTTTTTAAAATCAAATAGCTTTCCCAATACTTCCCTCAGATACTCTGTCAGGTTTTTATTCGGGCAAGATATATTTTGCATATATATTGCATTCCACCTCTTATACATAACATATATTGCCCTTCTGAATCCACCATCCTTTCTTCCAAAGAGAACTTTACATCTTTTGCAAAACCTATCGCTACCCCTTTTTTTTTTCGTTGTGGAATCTCCATAGTACCATATTGGATGGTATTTTGACTGTAGTCTCACATTTACATTGTGGAAAATATGTGTCTATTGTAAGAAAGCTAAATTGGCATAGTAATATTTGATTTATTTTAACACCCTATGTCTCTTTGCTGGAGTGTTTATTCCTTGTACGTTAAAAAAATTTAATGTTTTCATATTGTCTTTCTCTCTCCTATCTTGCCCCCATCCCCCTGGCGAACCCAGGCACTGAGATACTTCCTTGATTTGGGGAGAGGAGGGTCAGAACGCAGAGACAAAAACAACGAGGGGTTTGGAGACATAGAGATTCCATCACCTTTGGCAAAATAAACTCTTTTCCTTTGCCCTCCCTCCTCCTACTTATTCATCCCACCATTCGGCCCTCCCATCCTCCCCTCCCCCTCCCCTCTCCAATACTAATATTTTGAGGTATTGGATTTTTTTACCTATCCCTGGTCTTTAAGTAGATGTTTTTTCATTAATTTTGAGTCTTCCCTACCTGTCTACTCTTCCAACTGGGGTGGTGCTCTGTCTAGTGCGCCTGCTGGGTCTTCCTCCCATCTCTTTTGGGAAGTTAGTGCTCAGAGCCCACCAGGTGCTCAAGAGACTCATCCCTCTTACTACACAAAATTACTTTTCTATCCCTATCTCCCATTTTACTCTTTCTAGCCCTATTGTGGTGGCAATTCACTTCGTTACACTCTCTAAATAACCCCTTTCTATGGTCTCTTTAATTTTGAGCTCTTCTCAGGTACTAGTTGCCATTGCTCTTCTTCCAAATGTAACTCTTCTCTCCTATTGTATGACCAGCCAGGGATATCTAAGATAGGGAACTCAAGCTTTTTACAGAAGTCCTGCAATTCTTCCAGAAATCTCAATTTAGCTGAGTGTCCATTCTTACGACCTACCAGGCAAGCTGGAAACCCTCAGTTGTATTGTATATCATATATACACATCTGTTTTCAAGAGAGGTTTTAAGCTTCTTCTTCTTTCCAATGTTTTAGGTGATAGATCAAAGAAGTAGAAATAGTGGGGTGCAGCGCCAAAACACAATAATAATGGGCAGTCACATAGTGGACCCTGCTCACCTTCCTGCTGCTCAAAGCTGCACACCAGATGTGACATCCACCAGACACTTCCAGAATATGTACACATGAACTGGAAGTGACTGCTAATGACGTCTTTCTGGTTGGCTTGTTGGCATCCCAGTGCATCCTGGGATATCTTATACTTGCAATACCTCCAAAACAAAGCAAAGCTAAAGCTGAATAAAAGCTTCTCAAAAGCTGCAGGTGCTGCTAGCGAGTGTTGTCATAGACTTTTATGGAGGCTTTGGAGACACTTTAAAGCACCAAGAAAGCGACATGGGGTATTATTTTCGAAGCAAAGCAAACACAACAGTGTGAACAGGACTGTAAGGTAACTATTTTATTTAGTGGACAGGCACTTTGATTGGCATTGAGAGTGCTTTAAAAAAGCGTGTCCAGTGCCACATTTTGAAGCAAATATAAACAAGACCTTAGTGCTCTGGATTGAGACAAGTACACTAGAGGGATATGCTTTGTTCATATTTTATGTTTCAAGTTTACGACGACTTTAACTACATATTTAGTATAATATTCATTTAAAAAATCTCTTTCTATAAATCATCTATGGTCAGTGAACCCCCTATATAAACTCCAGTTATTGTATATTATGCGCTCATCAAACATTCCCTGGCATCACAGTATCTGTATTATAAATGATAAATGCAGTGAATATTGCTCTTGTTGGTAAAAGCATAGCAAATCCATACCTGTGGACTGATTTTTTTTTTTTTTTTTGCACCTTTGTAATGGTTACAATTTTGAAACTTGCTAATAAAATATATTTCACAGCTTGTTTTTCAATGACTGTTAATTAACAACATGCTGTACTTTTTTATATTTAAAGTAAAATCAGCCCCTTACATAATTATCCCACTATCTCAACACACAGCCATGCCTGGACTAGACCAGTGGTGTTGGGTTGTTGGGCAACATGCTGCAATGACTGCTAGGCATTCACTATTCTCACCAAAGGAGGTTAATTTCCAAGAAGACCTGAATGTTTGTTTTTTTTGTTGGGAAACCCACAGCAATTGCTGCCTTGCTTAGCTGATTTGTCATGAGCTTCCTGATATCTTAGCAGGCCACACCACTGGCCAAGCCCTCCTTTTTTTGCATAGGGGATGCCAGGCACAATCTTCTTGCCTGATAACACACTTTGGTTGGTTTTCTCCCTTTTAACCCTTTTTATTCTGAAAAAGTTTGTGTCTCCAAACGTTTTAAACAAAGGGCCAGTTTATTATCCTTCAGACTTTTTAGAAGGGCTAAACCGTGGCTAGTGGGAATAGAAAATGCCCTGGCCTTGGTAACAATTCCCCATCAACTGGTGTCAGTTAGGGGAATAGTACCCAATCATTGGTGCCAGTGGGAGAAATAGTGCCCCATCATTGGTGTCAGTGGGAATAATAGTGTCCTTTCATTGGCGTCAGTGGGAGGAATAGTGTCCCATCAATGGTGTCAGTATGAGGAATAGTGTCCCATCACTGTTGTCAGTGGGGGTGGGGGAAATAGTGCCCCATAGTTGATGTCAGTGGGAGCAATAGTGCCCCACTGATGTTGTCAGTGGAAGGAATTATGTCCCATTGTTATTGTCAGTGGGAGGAATTGTGCCCCAAGGACTAGATAAAAGCAAGCAAAGGGCCGCATCCGGCCTCCAGTTTGGAGACAGCTGTACTAGATCTAAAAACCCAAAAATCCTGCATGTTGCTTCCTTCCACAACCATTGCAGCAATCTTGGCAGGCCCTTGTCATGTTGCATAAGCAACCTAATTAAAATATTTAGTTGTGAATATATTTTTTTTTTCGCTTCCAAATTTTGCAAGGGCTGTAGTGTATTGTGTCAGTTTATGATGTGACGCGCACACACTCACACGGTATTAAATACTATAATCTTATCACTTGAAACTACTTCCACTATTACTAGCAAGACATATGTGCAATTTGTAGCATGTTTCTAAATGTTACATTTATTTTTAGCATTTTTCACTTGCTAGATATCACATTTAAAAAAAAAAATACAATGCTAACTTAAAGCAGATAGCAAATCATGCTTATTCATCAGTTTCATCGCTGTTTCTCAATTAAACTTCTAATTTGGCAAAATTTTCCTAAGTATCCTGAATAATAATAATAATAATAAGTACTAGCTCAGAATGGATCATTGTGGTAAGGAGACATAAGTCATTACTTGTGTTTGCAGGAGGCGGAGTTCCCTCTCTTTCTCCTTCACACTCCGAATAGTGTTGTGCAGCTCATGAAGAATGCTCTTGTGTTCCACTTCTTTATATGTGAAATCTTGTGTGGAAACCTCTGTCAGTTTCTTAACTTGTGTTGCATCTTCCACTAGAACTGTCTTCTCTTTCATATTGTTATCTAAACAGAATAGAAACCATTTAACGGCAAATACCTTCTCAGCAACATCAAACATTGATTCTGCCCATTTTGCTTAGATGACGTACGGTACTTGTGAATAATTTAATAACAGGGCAGCGTGTGGGATATTGCATAAACTTGGGACGTTTTAGAAAATGTCTATTTTGTCCCCCTCTAAACAACTTTAGAAGGCAGAGTGTGATGTCCATTAACGTAAAGCAAAAGGTTGGCTTTTTATGTGGCCAAAGACATCAGATGTAGGCTACGAAATTTAGAGCAGGTATCATTGAAGAAGATTTAGGCCTCATGAACATTGGACATTTAGCTAACTCTCCTCCTCCTGGTAGCAGAGTTTCGGCAGAAAAAAACGATTGACACTTGTAAACTCGTGTAACCCATTTAGATGCACTTGGGCAATAATTATTTTTATTGGCCAGAATAAAGATTGATTCTGACCCTTGAAATTAATTAATGCTCAAGCACTAAACGAGCCTAGCACTTAAAGTATAACTAAAGTCAAAACTTTTTTATTCAGTTTTGGATATAGAGTGCAGAGGGATTAGAACACCTGTCAAGTTTTATGGCTGTCTGTGTGCTTGTTAAGGGGATTCACCCTCTCTATTTGTAATGTTTACCATTAATATTGAAAATGAAATTAAAAGAAAATCCTAAATTTTGGGTTGTCCCCAGAAAAGTAATAGAGGGAAAATCTTCCAATCGGCACACTAGTTCTGGTGACCTAGGGGTCCCCAAGGAATTCTCTTAATTTGCAGGTATTTCCTCTAACTTCCTTTTTGGCTATGGGACTGGAAATTATGAGAAATCTCTGTAATAGGACACAGATGGCAAAAAAAAAAAATATGACATGGGATATTTTCCTCCTTTGCTCTATCTAAAATGAAAAAAAAAAAGGGGTTTTGTCTATAGTTCTTTAAGCGTGCATTTGGATGCAGCTAAAGAAGTATGGTTGACTGTGTTGCGCCTCATCTAAAATCCCACGGGGAATTCATGTTTCTTTTTATGCATTTAGGTGCATCAAGAGTTTTTTCTGCCAAAGCTCTGCTGCTCCTGGACGCATTGACTGTGAGGGTTTATACTGCCTCCAAACTTCTATAAACGCCTATGTATGCATGGACACATAGGCTAACATACAGGGGCATTTAGAGGCAGGAAAAAAAATGCCAAATGCCTGCCCCTAGGAGCAGCAGAAAAAAACATCTAGTGGGCATGAGGCCTTAGGCCAGCCATACGCGGATCAAATCTTGGCCAGTTCAGCAGAAACCGGCCGAGATTCCAACCATTAATGGACAGGCTGAATGTACCAAGTTGATCGATTGATCAACTAAAGCCTCGTACACACGCAAGGAATTTCCGCCGACCGGTCGTCCGTCTTTTGTCCAGAGTCGTGTCTGTTGGTTGGAATGTGCTCTAGACTGCACATGAATTTTCCCGCACGACAGAATTCTACTTCAGACGTGATGTCATGTGTTGGATTGCTTTGTATGTGTTCTTTCATCTCTGAGCATGCCTAGTCTTGCTCATAAGATTTTTCCCATCTAAATCTGTACTAATGAGACGAAAATCGGACGTGTTTTGACAGTCGACAAAAATTTTATAGCCTGCACACCAGGATTTTTTCGGCCGAAAAGTCGGAGTCGGTTGTCGGAAGCATCATACTAACAAGCCGAAAATCGGCAGATCGGTCCTCGGATGAAAATTCCCGGCCGAATTTCCACTCGTGTGTACAGGCCTTTAGGTACAACCAGTCTGCGGAATTTGCTTCTGTTTATCACAAGCGGCTACTATAGCAGCTAGCGATAGTCACTGTCTTCCCCCGCTGGCAGAAGAAAATGGCCCAGCAGGAGGGATTCCTCTGTCAGCGCTATCTGTGCTGATGGGGGGAATCGTTTGAATTTCTTTCCTGCAACCTATGGCTGCAGAAAAGAAATTCGCACTGTCTATGGCCAGACTCAAGCCCCGTACACACGTACCGATCGTCGGCATACAAACGTCGGTGGACGAAGGATCTGCCGATTGTACGCGTGTTAGTATGGTGCCTCCGACAGATGTCTGCGCACAATCCGCGGACAAAAGTCTTTCTTGCAAACATGAAAATATTTGTATGCCGACACCAGAACGGACGATTGTTCGCCTGTCAGTACACAATTCGGCCGACAGACCGCAGATTTGCAAGACTGGGCATGCTCAGAAAATAGAAAACACAGGGAAAGTTAACCATTACATGACATCACTTCTGCAGTCGGCGGACAAAATTCTTGTGCTGTCCTTGTGCTGTCTTTGCACTTTTCAGCAGACACCGACATCCCGGGGAGAAAAGAGGAACATTTGTATGCCGACCATCGGTACGTGTGTACGGGGCTTTACTGGGACAAAAGTCTATCAGACAAGTGTCTTGTATATTTACCTGCGGTTCTAAGGTAAGCAGTTCAAATAAACATGTACATTCTAAGAAGAAACAGTACCTCTGTGAGCTAAAGCAAAATGAACAACAGCTGACTATGGGACAGCTAACTTTTGTAATCAATGTGACTGATCTAAGGCCCCTTTCACACATGTCCGATCCTGTCCATACCGTTTTCTGCTCAGCGGGGGATCAATCCGCCGATCCCCCGCTGAGCAGGCGGATGGCAGCTCTTTCTCCGTTCTGTGTGCAGAGACGGAGGTGTCAGATCCCCGCTCTCCTCTATGGGGGAATCGGATGAGAACGGACCACCTGTCCATTCTCATCTGATCCGATCCGCCAGACGGATGGAAAATAGGGTTTCCATCCGTCCGGATTTGACGGACAGGATTGGATCGGATGTCAGCGGACATGTCTCCGCTGACATCCGATGCCCCATAGAGATGCATGAAGCATCCGTTCAGATCCGCCTGCTTTAATAGTAAACTTATGCATAGAGGAAAAACACTCATGGATGGCCATGGCAAGAACCCTAGACCGCTTGCCTGTTAACTTTCAATTGCCACCTATTTAATGGAAGCTTAATCTCCATTTATTCATTCCCTGACAATCATTACAGAGGATTGTGGGGTGAGATTCCCCAGCCCCCGTGATCTCGTTGCTACTTTACTTCCTTTTTTTGGGAAGGACACAGCAAGGAATTAAAGAACTTCCTTATTGGGATAATGAGGGTACTGGCAATCTCACCCAATAAGCTATTGTCAAACAATAGCAGAGGAATCCCCACTGGGAGTAGGGTGCATGTACTTCAGGACAGGAAACCATGGTAGGAGCTGTGTTCCTGGTGCCGTTAGCCAGAGGGAACCTGCTGTTGCTGCTGATAAAGTATTAAACAGCTTTAAACAACAGTTAAGGTTTCAGGAATGGAAAGGAATGGGGAAGTAGGTTACCTTTAAAACAGGCCTAGGTTCAAGCTTTATAAACACACAAGCAGTTTTCCTCAGTATTTAGAAACCTATTGCAGGAAATAGCACATTTGTTTTACCCTGGCCTTATAGACTTAGGCTCCATTCACACGAATGTATTTTTTTCATGCTTTTTGCTGAAATGCATTTCATTTTTTTTACATGGGTTCCTATGGAACATCTTCACATCAATGCATGTTTGTGCCTCTGCATTTTTGGAAAGGGTCAGGGGCTTTTTTCCTGCAAAATGCTGCGTTTTTGCATGTAATAGACTTCGATGGACCTGCATCCAAAGTGAAAGTATTGCGTTTTTACAGCGATTTTGCAACGATTTGCGTTTTTAAATCTGCCCAACAACAAATTTTCCAAAAAAAGAAAAAAAAAGCATAAAAAAAACGCAAAATCGCGGGATAATTGTGGGAAAATCATGGTTAAAAAATTTGAAAAGCACTACAGAAATGCTCAAAAGCAACATGCATAGGTGTGAATCAAACCTAAAGCTGTGTCTGGGCATCCAATGTCACCCAGTGGGCAGGGACAGTGCACACACAGGCCTCTTGTCTGGGGCTTAGCTGCAGGGATTTGAACAAGGAACACCGTTCACGTCTATGATGCTGGGAGTAAGCCCGTAACAGCTGCCCTGTCTCGGACAGTCAGACAGAACATGTCAACACTAACTGGGACTTTTTTGGCCAGGCTTACAGGAGAAAAAGGTGGAAATGGCCTACAGGTATGCACATTTTATATATATATATATAGCTGGAATAGGTGGGACTGTCCCCAAATTCCATTGAAATCCCGGCATCCCACAGACCCAGGCTAAATTTGGAACTGAGTTCCAATATTTCCCCTGCTCTGATCTAGCCCCAAGTGCAGCCAGCTTCCCCTCCTCTCCATCCCACTGGCTGCCCTGCAGGGGACTCTACAGTGTCTGTGCCCAACAACCACCCCCTGTTCTAATTTCCACCCACCTGTGTGCCTACCCTGCTGCTTCGATCCCCGTGTGCTGCATCCCCCCCAGCAGCACTGCCGGCTCTCCTCCTCTCCCTCCCACTGGCTTTCAGCTGCACAGGGGTTCAGGATGTTATATTTACCAGCCCCTTCCTTTCCTGAATGAACACAATGATCAATTGGTACTGAATGCTGCTGTGTTCATTCATAGGTGAAGCATAGTAAACTGTGTGAACAAACAGGAAGCCGCTCAGCACAGAGCACTTCCCATTCATTCACTGTCCTTTGCACCTGGCCTGCAGAGAAAGAGACCAAGGAATCTCTGTCCTCATCCCTTTCTCTGTCTCAAAAGTTAGGCACCAAATACCCCCAACAAGGCTGTTAAAAATGTAAAAAAAAAAGAAAAAAAAAAGAATATTATTAAAATAAAATACCAAAAAACTGTAAAAAAAAAATGTTACAAAATAAATAAGGGTTTGCTCATACTTTGGTCTCTGAAGAGCGATCAGCATTCAGATTGCTCTTCAGAGAGCATTTGACAGGTTGTAAAAGGAAGGTTGTATTGCCTCCTCACTGCCTGCTTTAACCTCTTCGACCACACGCTAGCATGCTGCAACTCCATTCATTTGAATGGGTCACATTTTACAGGGGGTATAATTCATGCCGTGGCTGTGGGCCACTTGTTCATTATGAAATACTTACCTTAGAACGAAGCCCCGGCACGGTCGTCTGGACAAAGCTGAGGGAGCTGACATGCTACCTCGGCGTCTCTTCCTGGTTCGGGGGCTCTGGCGCTGTGAGTGGCCGGAGCCGCGGTGGCGTCACTCCCGCGCTTGCGCACGGGAGTTTTACTTTACGGCGCCGGACCTTCAGAGCGCATGCGCCGCAGACATCAACGGCTGCATGCAGGTTGAATATCTCCTAAACCGTGCAAGTTTAGGAGACATTAATTGTACCTACAGGTAAGCCTTATTATAGGCTTACCTGTAGGTAAAAGTCATAAAGCGGAGTATACTACCGCTTTAAAAAGGTAAACAGAGCCTTTAATGCATTGGTTTATGCCCTTTTACATATGTAGCGCCCTCCTACTTAGGTGCTAGAATAAATGTATATCGTTTTTGTTTTCTCTGATTAACAGGGAGACAGCCAGGCAAACTTACGTGCTGTCTGCTTAACAGAGAGCTGTGATTGTTTACTGAGGTCTGCTCATGCTGTTCTAATGTTTCACACTGGTATAGTAGCTATGGAATGTACTGGACAGTAGGTGGGAACCTGGCAGATGAGAGCATCGGTGTTAATACAGCCCTGGCCAATTAGAAGGGGATGAGCCCCAAGGCATGCTGGGTAACTGTATTTATATCTGAAGAGCACATGGGCTTGAGGTCTTCCTCTACAGAGAGAGGTCCAGGAGAGGAGGAGGTTGTGTCCTCTCCTAAGGCACAGGCTGCTATGGGGCCCCAGGTGGGCGACCTGAGGGCCTGAAACATTGAAGCTGAAACCCATGATTCTCTTGCAAGCTGACAGAGGAAAGTGACCTGTGGCCAGGGCCTTGTGAGTACAGACCCCCCCAAAGGGATCCTAGAAACTGTTTTGGCTAAAATCCCCCTCTTTGTGCTAGAAGTCAGCATTCTGGGTGTAAGCTAAAGAGGACACTGGCTAGTATCTTGAAGAAGCAAGGTCCACTAAATTCCTTCAACTACAAAGGGACTTGCTTAATTCTGTACAGCCTGCTACATAGTTCTACTGACAGTCTGCTGCACAGTTCTATTGAAGAAGTTCTCCTCGCTTGTGAATAGTTAATTGCGAGTATCCTACTAAATACCGTCTCCTATCCAAGTTCTCCAAATAAAATACCAAAAAATACATCCCATGAACTGGTTATTGTCGAGTGGAAGAGTGTGTGCACCTGGTTGTGTAAAAAATACCCTGTAACTGGCTGTGGATTAATCAGTGGGAGATCAATTGGGGAGGGAGAACACAATTATTCAAGCAGCTCATGCGGGGCGGGGGGGGGGGGGGGTAGCGCTACACATAGCTACAGTAAATCAGAGAAAAAGGTTTTATTTGCTTTATTTAATGCTGATAAGTATACTAAGCGCAGAAGCACAAAGTCGTTAATATACTATTAAATAAACCAATCCTAACTACTCTACTCAACCTCCCCATCCCATACCCAGCAGTACTTACCTTACATCAGCAAGCAACCTGCACCAGGAGATTCAGCTTTAATTGGGCTAGGCAAAGCTCTGCTCCTGTCCTGAGACTGAGCCAAGTCCTGCATATGTGTTACATCTCCTTGTAGGTCGAAACGTGGACTGGGTCGCCCACTAATCAGTGAAGTACAAGTGAAGATAGCTAAAATGGGGGGGGAGGGGGGAACAGGGGCTGCTAGGATTAGGTTGTAAATGTACACGAAGCACCCTCTTAGTTAAGTTGCTAATAGGGTTCAGTATATTTCGTTTTTGTCTCCTCTATAGTCAGTGGGGCAGAATTTGATTATTGCTGGCTGTTCTAGGTTCTGCTGGCAGCAGGATTGCCTACTTACCTCTGTATTCCAGTAAGTTGTGGAATATAGTGGGTTGGGAGAGGCAGACCTTGGGCTGGATATTTACAGTATACAGCCTCAGACAATCCCTGGTTGAAAGAGAGAACAGTAGGGGGTGGAAGTGTGCATAAATAGTCTGGAGCCTAGAGCAGCAGGGTCCTTTGCCCTGGTGGAGAGAGACCCAGCCTGGAGGGGCTGTCTGCCCTTCTGGGCTAGCTGCTGAGGCCTGGAGGAGTTTGTTCGAGTTCCTATCTCATGGAGAACTGGGGGCCTTTTGCTAGAGTGTATAGAACAGAAAAGAGTAAAGCCTCGTACACACGTGTCAAAATTCTGATCTGCCGATTTTCGGCTTGTTAGTATGATGCTTCCGACAACCGACTCCGACTTTTCGGCCGAAAAAATTCTGGTGTGCAGGCTATAAAATTTTTGTCCTTCGTCAAAACACGTCCGATTTTCGTGCAGTCAGTACAGATTTCGACAGGGAAAAATCTTATGAGCAAGACTGGGCATGCTCAGAGAAGAAAGAACACAAAGAAAGCAAACCAACACATGACATCACTTCTGAAGTAGAATTTTGTTGTGCGGGAAAATTCGTGTGCAGTCTAGACACATTCCAACCAACAAAACACAACTCTGGACAGAAGACGGACGACCGGTCGGCGGAAATTCGTTGCGTGTGTACGAGGCTGAAGTCTGTCGAGAATCTGGCCTTCAGATTCATGAAGCAGGATCTGGCTAATACTAGAATGAGATGTCCATGTATACAGGGACACATTGAGTAGAGGCCAGAGAGGGAGAGATCCTAGAGAAACTGATGCTGCTTACCTCTTCTTTGAGAGACTGCTCCAGATGACTGGCTCAGAGCTGTTTCCAGTGTGGGATCCCCCTGAAGCTGTATGCTCACATTTTTTGCTCTAGAAGCCTATATGGAGAAGGTATCCCAAGGCTCACCTTATACCCTATCCAAGTTTTCCTGAGCAATAAATCTAAAAAATACACTTTCTGTCTAGTTATTTGGTGAAGAGAAACTGCTGTGTGCCTGGCTGCCGTGCATCCAATAAGAAATAGAACCTCAGATGATTAAAAACAAAGAAAAATTCCCCGCTCAATTTACCAACCAGCCAACAACTTTGCAAAATGTGTGCAAACTGAACCCCTGTTTTTAATGTTAACTGTTAGACAGGACAATTTGGGTTGTTGCAGGCTGGCTGGTAAGTTGGGCTGGGAATTTTTATTTGTTATTTTTGACATGCATCAACCTTCTATGCTTCAATGTTTCTATTGCTCCTAGCTATTAAGGCCAATTATAGGTTGGGGCAGTTGCTGTTTGTTTGTACTGTTGGTTTTTTGGTGACGGTGCATACTGGACACCAATTCTACCATTGTGCTATTGCTGGTGTCCAATGTGCCCCTATACCTTTAGGGAGGGGTGGGCTCCCAAGCATACCTGCCCTCGATCTAACCACTATTATATTTGTGCTCCTACTATGGAGGCTCTCAGAATTTATAGAGTTAGGACTGCAGAGAACACTGGGGTGCCTTGTTGGAGCCTCTGCATCTTACGCTTGTATTTGCAAATGTGTGCAAACTAAACCCCTGTTTTTAACGTGAACTATTAGACAGGACTATTCAGTTTGATGCAGGCTATTTAGTAAGTTGAGCTGGGAATTTTTCTACGTTTTTGTTTGACATGCGTCGCCCTTTTATGTGCTCCTTGTTGTTATGGCCAGTTATAGGTTAGAGCAGTTGCCGTTTGTAACCTCAGTTGATCTAGCCAACCCAGTCTGGGGTGCGCTACATACAAGTATAATTATCCTGTATTATTTAGTTACATTACAACTATTTTATTAGCCTGCAGATAAATTAACTACTGCAGTAACTTTTACCTAAACTGAAAACAGTGAGAAGATGTGACCAGTAACGTCCTTTACTCACATATGCTCCATGTTGGAGAAACATATGAACAGAGGGAGAGACAGAACAGGTGGCTGCTGAGCCCCCCAGACAGGTGGTGTTTTGTTACCTTTGTGCTCAGGACACACCCTCCATTTAGGTAGGAGACAGAGAGGAAACAAAGAAAGCTGCATTTACATAATGAGAATACCTGAGACATTTTGCAGGTGTCTGTGCTGTGCCTCCAGCTCTTCTTTCACAACACTGATAGAGTTTTCCTTCATAGCCAGTTCCATCTGCATGGTGCTTATCTGAGATTGCAACTCCTACAAGACACACCCAAAGAGATTAAGGTGTAACAACCTTGTATCTGAACACCACAAACCAAAAACACTATTTAGTTCATTTTTAATATTCAAAGCAAACTCACCAAACCATGTCTCCATGCTTTATTTTGCTGAGAATATCCCCCCCTAGTATTTCTGGCCATGGTCATCTTGAATAAAGGCCAGGTGATCCATGTAGCATTTATTGTCTGGAATCCATCTGCCCTGAGCTCAAGCATGCAGGCAGGTGGTGTGCTTAGCTGAGAAAACCCCTCCTCCCCCTCCATAGGACTCCTGGGATATATGACATCATTTGCCTAGGTATGGAAAACAGGAAGTAACTAAAGAAATGTAAAAAAAAAAAATATCACCCTGTACAGCACAGGTTCCCCCTGCTGCCCAGGCCCCCCTCCAGTGCTACAAGCTTCCCTCCTCTCCTCTTCCACTGGCTGTTGCTGCAGGCACACTGGGGGATATTTCAGAATGGAGAACAGGGAAAAGGCCCGTAAATATGTAATTGACTAGTCCCTTCTTTTTCTAAATTGACACAGTGACTGACCGGTACCAATCACTGACTCTGCTCAATTATAACTAAAGTATAGTAAACTGTGTGTGTGTGTGTGTGTGAATGACCAGGGAGCCTTAGCACAGAGCACTTCCCATTCATTCACTGTCCAGTGCAGCTTGAGGTTATACAATGAAATTCAGCACAAGAACTTATGACTAACAATACAGGTACACCCATACTAGCCAGTAGGAATGTTCAAAACTGAGTTTGGATCTGATCACAGAAGTCAGATGTCATTCCTTGTCCAATGAGCTGCCATTTACAAATAAGCAGGAATGCTTGTGACATCATTGACCTAATTCGGCCACATAAGTCAATGTCATTGACCCATTATTGCTATGTGTCCTTATTGGGTCAATGATATCTTGAGCAACTCTGCTCCTTTGTATGTGTAAGATGCATAGGAGGGAGGGAGGGGGGGGGGGTGTATTTGGGGTGGAATCCTCCACCCACAACTCATTGGACTAGGAATGAAAACTGACTTCTAAACAAAGTTCTGAATAAACGCAGGTTCATCCCCACTAGCAAATCAGCTTTCACTCTTTCACTTTCACCAAATGCTCTAAAATGAAGTAGGTGAAGTCTGATTGGTTGGCTTTAGTTACCATACAATGTACTTTGTATTTAATTTTAAAAATGTACTGGGTTAGGCTGTCTATATAGGCAGGCAGATCTCTCATTGGCTACAGAGCTTCAGCATATCACCAAGCCAAGACAAGAGAAAATAGATGGCCTTTATCAGGACTTCTTACTGCCAATAGGTTGTGTTGCAGGATGTTGGAAAATGGTCCTACATGCTGTATTGTAAACATGCTGATCTGTATATTGCAATTCAGGGCAACTAAATAGAAAAAACAAAATGACAATTCTAAAAGGCAAAATGCATCATGCATTAATGCACCCTGTCTGTGTATGGCTTATGGCTGGGAATAGACATGAGAAAGCTGCAGGACATGCAGGTATGATCTAATCATCTCAGTAAATAATCTGGCTCAATTTCAACCTTCAACAGGAGCCATCATATAGCACAAGCATTCAAGCAAAGGAGAGGCGGTAGATTTGCTCAACATGCTACGCACTGTCATGGGGTCAGATTATGTGGCTAACAACAGAGGCCAGACAAGTCTTTCCAACCTGCAAGACTGCTTTCTTAAACCTGAGGTCTACTTGCCTAGAATGGTTTCAGTTGCCCCACAGCCATGAGAATGCTATTTGATTCAGATAAGAAAGGTCAGATCAGGAAACTATGGACATTCAGCAATGAAGAATGATCACACACTGAGCATTTTGGAATTGCATGATTCTGTGTGCGATTCCATAATCGCAGCAAAAACCAGGCAAAAAAAAAACGCTCAGGTGTGAACAGGGCCTTATTGTCTTCTTTTTTCAATGTCGGCATAAAATATAAGAAACAGAAACTCTCATGTGTTTCCCAAAACATTAAAAAAAAGGAACAATATTCGCTTTGCTTTTGACTAGGGGCGCTTAAAGTGATATTAAAGGCTTCCTTTTTTAAAAAAGATAACAAACATGTTATACTTACCTGCTCTGTGCAGTTGTTTTGCACAGAGCAGCCCCGATCCTCCTCTTCTCAGGTCCCCCGCCTGTGTTCTTGGCCCCTCCCTCATGCCGAGTTCCCCCAGAGAAGCAGCATGCAATAGGGACACCCAAACAGGCTTGCTCCTGAGCCGTGGCTTGCCCCTGCCCTTGCTCTACTCATTGGCTCACTGGCTCTGATTGACAGCAACGAGTGCCAATGACTCCCGCTGCTGTCTCAGCCAATAAGGAGGGAGAGTCTCCAGAGAGCTGAGGCTCTTGTGCAAATCACTGGATCGAGATGGAGCTCAGGCAAATATTAGGGGAAGGGTGGGGGTGGGGATGGGTGGCTGCACACAGAGGGGTTTTACCTTCATGCATAGAATATGTCCTTCAGGCTTTGAGGGGCGCAGACTGTGGCCAGTGGGAGTAGAAAATGCCCCAGCGCCAATAGGAGTTAACTATGTCCCATCACTGTTTTCAGGGGAAGAATTGTGGCCCATCATTGGTGTCAGGGGAGGAATAGTGCCCCATCATTGGTGTCAGTGGGAGGAATAGTGCCCCATTCGACATAGGGTTGCCACCTCATCCCTTTAAACCTGAACACATTAATTACACAGGTTCTGTGGCTGATTAAGGTAGTAATTAAAATCACTTGGTGCATTATCTGCATTAAATTAGCCCCAGAACCTGAGTAATTCATATGTGTTCTGGTTTAAAGGGATGAGGTGGCAACCCTACACGATGGTGTCAGTGGGAGGAATAGTGCCTTATTGCTTGCATCATTGACAGAAATTATGCCCCATTGTTGGTGTCAGTGGGAGGAACAGTGCCCCAAGGGCTGGATAAAGGCAAGCAAAGGGCCAAATCCGGCCCCCAGGCAGTACCTCTGGTGTATATGATGCAACCAGTTTCAGCTCAGTGTTTCCCCAAGGGGTACTTCTAACAAATATGGCAAAAAAAAAAATATTAATAAAACCCTTACCACAGATTTTCTAGCATGTTGGAAATTCTGTGTTATAATGAGCACTTTGATGTACATAAATGCTCATAATAGCACGGCCCTATGCTACCATAATGATTTGGAGTACACTGACATTTCCTGATTCTGCTGAATGCTGCATTAGATTTGTTTGATTCACTGAGAACAGGGCAATTAATAAATATTGGTAATTGGGATTTATGGGTTGATCAATTCTGTAGTCACAATACTTGCTATTATAGGGATGCAAATTGTTGTCTTTTTTTGCTGCAGTAGTCAGAGGGAATAATATGGGGTGAAATACAGGGACTTTTATCCACAGAGCTGTTTGTTGCACTATTCCACATGCTCACATGTGCAAAGACTAGAAGCACAATATTCAGAGACTGTAGCACTTACTATGGAAACTCACGGGTTACATTTGGCAGTGCGCAAAGCTATAAAACCCTCTTCCTCCTAAAACAAACCATTTATGGTTAGGCTGCACTTGTATAACTGGCGTTTCATTTTGGTTGTTATTTTCCGTACTCTCCTACAGTAGACTCTCAGTGTTTATGTAACTATGCTTAGGTTCATGACTGAAATGCATTTGCAGATGTCTTTACAATGTTATCTTGTCCACTGAACAGAGTATACTGATGCATACTGTACATTAGGCTCATCCCTCATTCACTAGAGACGCTTTGTATCTCACATCAGACACACCCAAGCTTTTCAATATAGACACTGGGTACAAACAGTTCTAAAGAGACAATGCAAAACTAAGGAAACAGGGGGCAGCACTGACTTCAAGGTTCAATGTGTATAAAACAATTATATTGATGGCTTTTGAACTGCTGCCCTTATTTTCAGATTCCACTGAAAAGGATTCCAGGCAAGATAAAACAGAAAAAGCATTCAGTTGCTGTGTTATTGGATAACATTAGTAGAAGGGTCACTTCATTTACCTAAAAGCTCATCTCCCGGGGGAAAGATCCATTTAAAAGCTCCAAATACTTACCTATAATTCTGGTCCGGTGACATGCCAGGTTCAAGGTATTCTTTCTTCTGCTCTGCAGTACTCACGTCGCTTCCTAGTGATATGTGCACTGCCCACTGACTGCAAAAGCGGCCCAATAAAAGGGCATTTACAGGGTCCTGCAGCATTCAGCGGTTATATCACCCAAAAGGGGAACAAGACTGGTCAGCTTGTGCGGGCCCTCTACGCATGTTTACATTTGCATGTATGGGGGGGATAGATGGAGGTGTTTTTGCACTTTTTTTTAGTTATTTATTTTATTACAATTTATTTTTTACATTTTTTTTCCATTTCATTTTATTGCTATCACAATGGGGCTAACATGGCCCCTAGGTGATTGCATGAGCAAGTGGCAAGTCCTCTTTATGGAGCCCCAACACCCTCCCCTGCCCTAAATCAAGCACAGATCATATGTGATTAGCTGCTGCCCTGGCTACAGAACTGAAGTTGAAAGTAACAAAATGCTGGTCATTCCTGCCTTTGTTATATGCAGTGGAGATCAGGGAACAGATGTTCCTCAATTTCCTCCTGCTCTTCCTGTTGGGGCAGTTTACCCCAGTACTGGCCCTTCTCTTCAGCGTAAAAGTGATCTGGACAGCTGTAGAGCTGCCCAGCTCACTTATACTGGACAGTTTGCAGGACGAAATAAATCATACCAAATGAATGGCTGCCCTTGAAGCCGTGAGCTTGCTTTGACCAATTGAGGTCCAGAACATTTATAAATGGGCTAAGGACAGCAAGCGGTAAAAGCCAATTTTCCCAAGAGCAATATATTCCCCTTTTTGTTTCTTTCTAGCCGTTCCACTCAGCCTTTAACCACTTGCCTACTGGATATTTACTGCTCTATTGTAATTTCAGCTCTATTGTAGTTTCATGCAATAGCCACTGAGTGGCGCGTGTCCGCCACCGGAGGTGGGATCGCTCACTGATTGGACACAGGGGATGGCAATCAGTGGGCCTGACAGACCCAATGTCCACCGGCAACCTGCAATCGTTCCCCAGAGAGGCAGAACATCGATCTGCCTATGTTAACAAGGAAGATCGCCGTTCTGACAGGGAACAAGATGGAGAGCTTGTGTTCCTGCAAATATCAGATATTAATCGTACTTACAGGTAAGCCTTATTATAGGCTTACCTGTAGGTAAAAGTGTAAAAAAGCGGGATACTACCGCTATAACTGTGTTAATAGCTACCAATCATATTGAGTGAAAATATTTTAAGTTTACCTTTACTACCAGGTTTGGTGCCTGTTTTCTTTAAAACAGCACTTCTATTGGGTACTTTCAGAAAGTATTACTTTCAGTAATTTCCTGTGATATTGTATATCTGTACACTCAACCTGGTGTGTCAGAGAGGCTGAGGTTCTGGAAAGGTTGAGGCAAAGAACGGGGGACCCATCCTATCCTGTGGGGGTAGCGCTACACAGGATAGACTGTAATATTTAATCCACAGTTCACAGTTAAGGCTGGGTTCACACTTAGAACAGATGAGGCTCACAGCAGGGGTCCAGGGCATCCCTGTTCTCCGCTTCAGGGACAATTTAGGCACAAATGTGTGTCTGAATTTGGACCTGAAACAGAGCCAAAGACGCACAGAACCCCTGTGCAATCCACTCTGCAGCAGCCACAGAGATGTGTGAATGGGCTCCATTGAGAGCCGGTCACAATCTCCTGTCATGCAAATTGGATGTAGGGAGACCCGAATCCAATTCACAGTCCAGTGTGAACCCAGCCTAAAAGAGGGAACAACAAGCTAAAAAAATCTCTTCCTGGGTTAATTTTTCAATGAGATGGTAAAGCTCTATTTGAAACAACTAGAATTTCCATTGTTCAAAGCAACCATTTTGCCACTAGACTGTACCCATAAGGTCCCATTTATCAAATCAAGCATCAGACTGGATCCATGATCGGGCCTTTTTTTGGCCAACCATACTGTAACATGACAGGGCACTGAAATATGGGCTTTTTTACATCCTACATCTGGTCAAAGCAAACAATGCAATCAATTCAACATTACCTGCAGCAATAAGTTGTGGAAATACATGCTGACAAGCAATTATTTTAGGTGACAGGCATAGTACAATCAGATTTCCCAGCATGACTTATTACTGATCTTTCTATTTTCTTTAAATATATGGAACACAGTGGCCATGGGGAGGTACCTCGGAGCTCTGCCACCCAAGTTACAGACAGGGCGGTAGTGGGGAGATCATACAGAGAATGCAGAGTCTGTAGTACTTATTTTTGTCTACCTTCATGTTATTTATGCTGTGAAATTTACAAGAGCCAATAGACATGCACATATGTTACCCTTTGGGTTTGTTTTTTCCCCCTATGCATTCTCCCAGCACAGAGAGTACTGCACACTTTGTTTTACATGCACTATATTTATGAGTCTTCCAGTTGCTGTAATGGGCAGTTTTTCTGACTTCATGGAAATTAAATTGTTTTCTATCTGGCTTTTTTTTTCGGTACTTGAAAACCAAAATAAATATATAAAAAAAGATGGAACAAACGTTTCACCATAAACATTATGTGCAGTATTCTATTCAGATTACAGCGGTTCCAAGAGTCACTGGAAGAGCTAATGTCTTACTGCCTGCTGTTCTCGGCAAGACATCTGTCTGTCTGTGACTAATGCTGGCCAATCATCAGAAGAGCCCATCTACCTATGGAGCTGGGAGGAATTCCCCCTTTAAACACCTGCATTTTATACATCCCTGTGCAGACGTTGAAAACTGGCTTCCAGTAGTTTATCGAACATTTTTGGATGAGGGTATTTCCAGTGTTGAACCTAATGAAAAATTTCAGGCATGCTATATTTTTTACATAGTTACAATAATCTATCTTTTATATATGTAAATACGTACATACTTTATCAAGCTAATGACTCTGGAAGCTGGATATCACTGTGTCTACAGTACTTCAGTGATTTCCAGCTTCCAGGGGCATTGGTCAGGTATGGTATATGCACTATAATACCAAAAGTATTGGGATAATACGAAAAGTATTTTACATGCACATGAACTTTAATAGCATCCCAGTCTTAGCCTGTAAGGTTCAACATTTAGTTGGCCCACCCTTTGCAGCTAGAGCAGCTTCAACTCTTCTGGGAAGGCTGTCCACAAGGTTTAGGAGTGTGTCTATAGGAAAGTTTGACCATTATAGAAGTGCATGCACTGATGTTGGACAAGAAGGCCTGGCTCACAGTCTCTGCTCTAATTCATCCCAAAGGTGTTCTGTCAGGTTGAGGTCAGGACTCTGTGCAGGTCAGTCAAGATCCTCCACCCCAAACTTGCTCCATGTCTTTATGGACCTTACTTTGTGCACTGGTGCGCAGTCATGTTGGAGCCAAACTGTTCCCACAAAGTTGGGAGCATGGGAGCATGAAATTGTCCAAAATGTCTTGGTATGCTGATGCCTTAAGAGTTCCCTTCACTGGAACTAAGAGGCAGAAACCCAACCCCTGAATAACAACCCCTCACCATAATCCCCCGTCCACCAAATGATCTGGACCAATGCACAAAGCAAGGTCCATAAAAACATGGATGAGCAAGTTTGGTCCGTGATGTCACAGGGGGCCGTGCCACCATTTGACCCCCACCCTTACCTATAAGAACTGTCAAACAGCAAAGGAGGCATTCGGCGGGCATCCGTACTCGGGTTCCGGTGGTGCGACACATCGGGGGACACTGTTTTTTTTTATTTTTTAAAAAAGGTTTTGTCAGAAACTGTCTCTTGGTTTTTCTTACTTTTTGACAATTTTTAGGTGAAAGAGTAGGGGTACTATGTACCCCATACTCCTTCACATAGGGGGGCTGCGATTTGGGGGCCCCCTCGTGAAAGGGGTTTCCAGATACTGATAAGCCTTCTGACCACAGACCCCTACAGCCACCCACCACAGTTATGGGTATGAGGCCCATGTCCCCATCAACATGACGCTCGCTCATCTGGTATGGATTTTGGGGGGGGGGGGGGCAAACACCGTTTTTTTTATTTTGGCGTGGGGTTCCCTTTAAAATCAATACCAGACCTGAAGGGCCTAGTATGGACTGGGAAGGGGGGGGGGGGCACGCTGTTTTTTCTTTTCATACTTTTTAATTGTTGCTTTTTTTTTTTACAATCAGCTGTCAGAAGGGAAGCCCGCTGACAACTGATAAATCATCGGTTGTTAAGGATGTGGCGGCCGGCTTCCCAGCCTGCTACTTAGCAACCAGCTATTTGTCAAGGAACAGCCTGGGAGTCTCCCAACCCCCAGACTTTTTTTTTTTTTATACAAATCCCAGTCCGCTTCTTACCAACCAGCTCAATGTGGTAAATTACAGCATTAAATAATGCAGTAATTACTGCTAAATCGAACAAATACCGCATTCTGTATTTAATGGTAAATTCTTAGTGAACTGAACTTTCACAAATAATTTACTGCAAGCGGTATTTTAACGCATTTTATTTGCCATATTTAATTCTTAGCGAATCGACCCCATAATGTCCTGTGTCCTGAAACAATAACACCTGTACACAATGTATAATAAATGTCTCTACTTAGACAAAGATTTACTGGTACTGTACTTCAAATAACCCAGCCTTACTATAATGTCTCCACATTCCAATATACCATCAAAAGCACAATAAGATGTACTGCTGTAATAATGCAAGCTATTTCCTTCAGACATAAAGAGACTGCATGTGATGGTACACGGGCTTCGAAGAGTGATTTTATGTAAGTACCATGGATAGCAGCATAATAACCTCAATGGCTTTTTCCCTTTGGCACTTGAATAATAAGACAAGTGTACTGAAGTGCAGACACTCTCAAGGCTGGATCATATCAGTGGAACGTTTCTGTCTGAATAAAATGCTATACATGTAATGTCTTCTTGTGATTACTTCTACTACTGAGGATGACTCTTAAATCCATTCACCATGTCACATATAAATGTAAGCTGTTTGTAAAAGGGAAGAAGTATAATGGAGATTTGAAAGAATGACCTAAATATAAAAAGGGCAACATATATTACAATCCCATTGTACAATCCATTACCTTTAGATACAACTGTACAAAATTCTCATTTGCACTGTAGAAGTAAAAACCACTTTTGTTAGATCTGAGAAGATTTTAAAGTTGGCCTTGCAAATATTTTTTTTTTTCAGTTCAATTAAAATGTTTTTCCATCTCACCTTAAAGTATTATTAAAACCTCAGAATTTTAGCAGCTTAACCACTTGCCCTCCGGAAGATTTACCCCCTTTCATGACCAGGCCATTTTTTAGGATACGCACTGCGTTATTTTAACTGCAAATTGTGCAGTCATGCGATCATGTACCCAAAAAACGTTTTCCCCACAAATAGCGCTTTCTTTTGGTGGTATTTGATCACCTCTGCGGTTCCAAATTTTACAGATTTAATTCCCTAAAGGCTAAAACTTAGCCAACCAGGTAACATGAAGCTCAACCAGGAACTGGAGCTCACCTAGAAAAAACATACACCCTCAAAGAGAAAACAAACAAAGGTTCTCTTTTAAATAGCAGCCTGCAAAACCTTGCAGCCAAAAGAGGCATCCGAAGATGCCAACACATCTACTTTGTAGATCTTTGTAAACGTATGCACAGACAAGCAACTTGCCACCTTGCAAACTTGCATCACTGACGCTTGATGGTGAAAAGCCCAAGAGGCACTCAGCGCCCCAGTAGAATGCGCCTTCACAGTGAAAGGAGGAACCTAACCCCTCAGTAAATAACCCTGAACCACCGTCTGCCTGATCCATCTAGCTATGGTCACAGCAGACGCAGACAATCCCTTACGAGGTTCTTCGATAAGGACAAAAAGAGCATCTGATTTTCTGAAAGACTCAGTAGCCGTCAGGTAAACCCCGATTGCCCGAACCACATCCAAAGAATGCAAAGCAATTTCCTTGGGATGCTTGGGCTTAGGACAAAGTGAAGGCAGCACAATGTCTTCATTCAAATGAAAATCAGAAACCACCTTAGGAAGAAAAGAGTGATTAGGTCGAAGTACCACTTTATCTCTGTGGACCACCAGATAACGAGAGCGGAAGGACAACGCGGCCAATTCAGACACTCATGCGGGCAGAAGTGATAGCCACCAAAAAGACAACCTTCTGAGACAATGAAAGCAGAGAAATTTCCCTAATGTTCTCAAAAGCAGGCTTTTGAAGAACAGATAATACCAAATTCAGATCCCACGGAGTCCTGAATGAAAGTGCGAATCAAGGCATGCGTAGCTAATGGTCGTTGGAAATATATAGCCAAAGCTGACACTTGGCCTTTGATAGTGCCCAAAGCCAACCGCTGTTCAACCCCTTTTTGCAGAAAGGCCAACACCCTAGCTACCAAAAACAAGCGAGGGTGCACCTTCAGCGATTCACATCATGAAATGTACGATTACCACATACGATGATAAATCTTCCTGGAAGTCGGCTTCCTGTCCTTCAATATGTAGGAAACGCAGAGTCAGAAAGACCTCTATCCCTAAATACCTAGCTTTCAACAGCCATGCCGTTAAAGCCAGCGACTGTAAAGCAGTATGGAAGATCGGACCTTGAGACAGCAGATCTTCCCTGAGAGGTCTCCAAGGAGCATCGGCGACCAACCTTACTAGGTCTGCGTACCAAGACCGGCGGGGCCAGTCTGGGGTCACCAGAATGACCGGAATCCCTTCCACCTCTATCCTTGGCAGAAGCCTCGGCAGGAGCTTCAGCGGAGGGAAGGCATAAATCAGCCGATACTGACCCGCAAGGAGCCATCAGGGCGTCTGTGGCGTCGGCCAGAGGATCACGAGACCTGGCTACGAACCTCTGAACCTTCTTGTTGAGAAGAGAAGCAAACAGATCGACCTCAGGTGTCCCCCATTGAACACACAGGAGATTAAACACCTGCGGGTGTAGGGACCATTCCCCGTGATCCAACACCTGACGACTCAGGTAATCCGCTTGCCAGTTTTCCACACCTGGGATGTGCACAGCAGAGAGAGCTGGAACAAACTTTTCCACCCAGGCCAGAACTCTTGGCCACCTCCCTGGCCGCCAAGACACTCTTGGTGCCCCCCTGGTGATTGATGTAAGCCACAGCTGTGGCATTGTCCAATTGAATCCGAACCGGACAATCTTGCAGACGAGTCGACCAGTGGCTCAGAGAAAGCTTTTTTGCTCTGAGCTCCAAAACATTTATCTGCAGTTTGGACTCTTCTATTGTCCAGGTTTCCTGGGCACAGAGCCTCCCCAGCCCGACAGGCTGGCGTCCGTGGTTACCACTGTCCAAAACAACGGAAGGAAGGACTTGCCCTGGCATAGTGCTGGTGAATGAAGCCACCACAACAGAGCAGACTTTGTGGTGTGACTCAACTGAATTAAAGTGTCCAAGGACTTTGGATCCTTGTTCCATTTGACAAGAATCTCCCTTTGCAAAGGTCTCCTATGGAACTAAGCAAAAGGAACCACCTCGAAGGTTGATACCATTAGACCCAAGACCTGCATGCAAGTCCACAGAGAGGACAGATTGTTTGCCAACAGCAACTGGATCGCCCCCTGCAACTTTTGCAGCTTGTCCGGGGGAAGAAAGACCCTTGGCAGAGCGGAATCCAGAGTCAGGCCCAGATAATCCAGTCTCAAGGAAGGTATCAGGGCGGATTTCTTGAAATTGATGTTCCAACCAAACTCTTGCAGGGTTCTGACAGTGATCGTCAAGTTGCCCAGCAGGGCTGAATGAGAGTCCATTCTCAAGAGGAGATCGTCCAGATACCCCAGTACCGAAATTCCCCAATGGCGTAGTAATGCCAACACTGGGGCCAGCACCTTGGTAAAAACCCTGGGGGCGGAGGCAAGACCAAATGATATTGCCATAAATTGATAATGCTTCTCTGCTTCAGGAAAGCGAAGAAACTGCTGGTGTCCAGCGTAGATAGGGATGTGTAGAAATGCGTCCTTGCCGCCTTCAGTTACACTTACCGGCCCTGGTGCATCGGGATCAGGTGGGGTTTGTCCCCACCCGCGAAGCCAGGGATAACACCATCAAGGTTATTGACCTTATACACCAGGCTCGCCAGAACAACCTTCCAACAGTATTTTTAAGTACTGACGTGGAAAAGGCGTTTGACAGGGTGAGTTGGCATTTCCTGTTCGCGACGCTCCGTAGATTTGGTGTAGGGGACCGGATGATGGCGTGGATCCAGAATGTCTACACCACCCCTAGTGCACGCGTGAAGGCGAATGGGGTCTTCTCGGAACCAATTCGGATTCATAACGGTACCCGTCAGGGGTGCCCCTTGTCGCCTCTCCTCTTCGCGCTTTCCCTCGAACCCTTTCTGGCCCGGGTCCGGGCAGATGTGAATATCTCAGGCATCCTCATAGGGAACGCCACATACAAAGTCTCGGCGTATGCCGACGACCTCCTTTTTTCTCTCTCCCAGCCCCTGATCTCTCTTCCGTGCCTTCTGAAGGAATTTGAGACTTTTGGCTCTGTCTCCAATTTGAAAATCAACCTTTCCAAGTCGGAAATTATGGGGGTGGCCCTGCCAAGACCCCTTCAGGATCTACTGACTTTGGACTTCCCTTCCCGGTGGGCCCAGGGGGGGCTTCGATATTTGGGCACCGTGCTCTCACCCAACCCAGCTGACCTGTTCCGCCTCAATTCCCCCCCCCCTTCTAGTGAGCATCCGGGCCTTGTTGGCGAAGTGGTCGAAGGGGCTTCATTCCTGGTTCGGCCGGTGTAACATTCTGAAAATGTCGATACTCCCCAAACTACTGTACCTCTTTCAGACACTGCCGATTTCGCTCCCGAGGGCATTCCTGGGAAGGATCGAGTCGGTCTTCACCGAATTTGTGTGGGCGGGCAAACGACCGCGGTTGGCGCGCCGTATCCTTGTGTTGCCTAAACATTATGGTGGAGTGGCACTCCCGGACCCTAGGCGCTATTACCAGGCGGCCATGCTCTCCCGATGGATTGACTGGACACGTCATGCGGATTTAAAACTTTGGGTCATCCTGGAGGCCTCTCTGTTTTCTATATACTTACCACGAGCCCCTCTGATCCCTCGGGAGGTTCCTGCTGAGGTGAAGCGACATCCTACCATAGGGCCAACGATTAAGATATGCTCTCTGGCTGCCTCGGATAGGGGCCTCTCGGGGGGGCGCCGTCCGCTCTACCCGCTACTGGGGAATCCGGCATTTGGGCCGGGGTGCGAGAACAACCGGTTCGGCGCCTTGCACTGTACGGGCATGGCCCCTAAACGATATAAAAGCTCGGTGCTGAGACACCTTTCGGACGCAGGGAAATCTTGTATTAGCCTCTGCTGGAAGAGCCCCTCCCCCCCGACGGTCGCCCTTTGGCTGCAGAAGGTCAAGTGGATAAATGATTTGGAGGACCTGGTGCTCACCGCACAGGGTAGGAGGGAACAGTACTCGAAGACGTGGTCCTGCTGGAAAAGGTTCATATTCTCTGAGGAGGGATTGGCGCTTCAGGGCCTGAACCCGGAATAGGGGACGTTACTGGCAGTGAGGTCGCCCGCACGGAAGGGAATTCAGGGTATCCCACCTGTCATCCTTGCTTGTCCTTCCCACGCTCCATTCTACCAACCCCCGGCACGGCGCTGGACACACCCCTACCGTTTTCTCTTCCCCCCTTCATGACCCCCGTTCTATCCCCCCACTCTTCGTTTTCATCAAGCTGTCTGACCCTACCCTCCTTACCTCTTTTCCCCGCTTTTCAGTATAAACACTCTAGTTGTTAGTGATCCCATGTGCATACGTTTCTAAGCAGTATCCTCGTACGCATCGGGACGAGCACTCTGCATGTTATATCTCAGGTTGTTTGTATACTCCCCGACTTTAAGGGACAAGAACGATGTTTAAGCTAACAGAAACATACGGGTATTGTGAATTCCTACACAGACTAAGTCTTTTGTACCTTGCACTATTTAGGATTGCTGTTTGCTGATGTTGTTGATTGTACTTTGATGCACTTTTGTACCTTTTTCATGTTTAAATAAAGAATTTGAAGAAATGCGTCCTTGATATCTATGGACGCCACTACCGTTCGAATGGATTCCATTTGAAACTTCTGTACCCACACGAAGCAGTTCAGAGCCTTGAGGTCCAGGATAGGACGCACCTTGCCTTCTTTTCTGGGCACAGTAAACAGGTTTGCATAAAACCCTTGAAAGCGTTCCTGAGAGGGAACCGGCACAATCACCCTTTGTGAAAGCAGATCCTGTATCGCCTCTCGTAGATCCCTTAACCGGTCTGGGGATGGGCAAAGATTGGACGGGAAGGACATGTCCGACTGTCGAGACCAGAATTATATCTTGTACCCTGATCAGATCAGTTTGTGAACCCATGTGTCCTGAATCAAGGAAGTCCATGGTTCTGGAAAGAAGCAAAGACGTCCTCCCACCCCAGAAACGGGTGAGGGTGCCCCTTCATGCAGACGAGGATTTGTGTGCAGATCCAGACTGGCTGGTCTTTGATTTACCTGACTATGTCTTCCTGGAACCCCCAGAAGACCTGAACGATTTCCCTTTCTCTTGCGACCCAGAGATACGAAAAAGCTGCCTATGAGCAGTAAAAGACAGTCCCTGTCTAAAACGTGGTACCTTGCCCTTAGAGGATTGAGGGAGAAGGGTACTCTTCCCACCCATCAGGCCTTTGATCAACTCATCCAGGGAGGATCCAAAAACCTCTCCCCCGTAAAGGGAAGATCAGTCCGAGCCTTTTTGGATGCCTGGTCCGCAGACCAGCTTTTTAACCACACCATGCGTCTAATAGCAATCCCCACCGCAGACACTCTAGCCACAAGGGGACCGCATCCCGGGACGCATCACACATGAACAGAAGGGCATGAGCCATCTGATCCATTAATTTAATCAGCGCCGGAGGGAGCTGTTCCATTTCCAAACTACCTTTAAGTAACTTCAACCATTCAGTGACCGTCTGGCGTATCTAAGTCATACGGTCAGCAAGTGGTTAAAGTAGAACTATAGTATAGGCAAAACTTTTTCATTTTGGATAGAGTAAGGGAGTGGTCTGTTTTTTGTGCCGTTGGGGATATTTCCCCTAATTTCCTGTCCCATAGTCAAACAGAAAGTGAGAGGAAATCCCAGCAAATTAATGGAATCCTTTGGGAACCCTTAGGTCTCTAGAACGAATGTCCCCTTTGGAAGATTTCCCCTCTATACTGTTCTGGGGACAACCCAAAATGTGTGATTTTATCTTATTTTCAATAGTTTTTATTGAAGATTTTCAGGATAACAATAAATACGAACAATCCTCACCACAACAGTGAGTGGAGCTTGCATTGATAAGTCATACATACAGTCAATTATCAAGCAATATATAATAGGGATACTTGTGACAGACAACAGTAAACAAAAAGGAAAAAACGTAGCATACAGAGCTAAAGAGGCAACACTACTGTGCCGGTCAGAGGGTGTTGCCCCAGCCCTGGCACCCCAAAGGAAACACAGTGTACCAGGACTGGGCCCCCCCACCTCTTAGATACTCCAGCCTGAACGCCACCATATTCAGCATGTCCATTAAGTCACATCCCGCTAATTCTGAACATTTAACCGTGACTGTTGTAATTCGATTCTTAGTAGTGAGAATTGGTTTAGATAGAAACAGTTGGACTATCAACAGGACAGTCCGAACATTACCTACAAAATGATGTATCAGTCATCAGACATAATTTATACATGTGCATGGATTTCAGGGTGGAGTATAGGGTCCATTATTCTGTATACAATGCTGACCAAGCTGACCATAGGTCCTGGAACTTAAGAATAGAGTCCTGCGAGTAGGCAAAATATTTTTCATAGGAGTGGTACGTCTTAACTCCATCTATGACTTCATATACCGTAGGTTGGCGGGTAGATCGCCAGGCCCCTGTGATTGTCATTCGAGCTGCCATCAGTATATGGGTGAGTAAGCATCTGAGCTTTGGAGGCACCCTATCGATTCCTAGATTAAGCAACGCTAAAGCAGGAGAGAGAGGCAGTGTTAACCCAGTCACTGCGGCTATCAATGCATAAACGGCTACCCAGAAGCTTTGCGTGTGATTTTATCTTCACTTTCAATGATAATGGTAAAAACATGACAAATAGAGAGTGTGAATCTCCCAAACGGGGCAGAGGCACCAATATTAACCTAACAGGTGTTCTAATCCATCTCCATTCTGTCCAAAACCAAAAAAGTTTTGCCTTTAGTTATACTTAAACACATTGAACACAATAAAATAAACATCGCCTAGTAAACTATTTGTTAAAATTTCCAGCACTTGTAGTTTACAACTTTCAATACTGATACTCATAGGTGTGCGCAACCTTAACTACATATTTAAAGGCCCCTTCCCCCATTCATTCTAAAACATTGCTCTGTGTGTGCCCCCAGCAGCAGCACGTGAGAAAGAGGAAGGAAGCTGACAGCACTGCAGGGAGGAAGCCGGGACAGAAGGGGGAATTTGTGCTGCATGGTGTAAATTAGGGTGTGCCCAAGCACACCTGGCATACCCTGTGCACACACCTATGTTGCTGCTCCTGCTTTATCAGTGTTGCTTCCCTGATCTTACAGCCATCACATGAAAGAGTTAACAGTAGACAGTGCAGTCTAGAGCTAGTCTATTGGCCTCAAGAAGAAAGGGAGCAGGGAAGTGCCCTGTTATTCTAGGACCTAGGCTATGGGGCTGTGTGTTTCTATTGATGCATGCGGTGTAAGGAGACACAACTCTAGTCTCTGCATGCAAATGTGGCTCCGTAGGATGCTGCAAGAGAAAGGAGCCACTCTGAAGCAGCAAACCTGGGACATCAGCTTAAACTAGAATATAGGTAAGGATAGAAATTTAAAGAAGCTGCATACTCAGTAAGTGAATAAATCAGTTGTTCAAAGGGTTAAACAAGGGTTTATCATCACTTTAACCAAATAGATTGTAAATTACATCAATACGTGTCTAAAGCCAGCTAAAAGTAGAACTACAAACAGTAAATGGTAAAAAACGAATTCAGCGCTACAATCAATGAAGAAATGGAATAAAAGCAGCTGAACACCAGTAAAGGTCAAATCTATCAAATCCCAGTAGGCATGTAATACAAAGGGGGTGCAGCGCTAAAATAGTCAGATTAAAATAATGTAAAATTTGCATAAAAAATACACTCAAATGCAATAAATAAGTACTCATAAATGCAAGAAAGAGTCCTTAAAGAATGCACTCCAAAGCAATAAATCTGAATGCAAGAGAAAGTCCTTGAAACTTCACACAGCCAAGCATAAGGATTTAAGAAGACCCGTGCTGTAAAGGATGAAAATTGCACCTCTCCATTCGTGATTCCATCACCAGAATTTGTGCTAGCCTCTCACCTCAATTACCTGACCTCAAAGGTCATTGCGCAGTGTATGTCAAATATCGGATGGGCTCCCAATCTCCCAAGCTATGCCTCCAGTTCCGAACCACTCAACAATATTGCATTCCACCAAAAAAGAGAACAGGGGACATCTAGTGCTCTCCGTTTAACTCAACATTTATTGCATATTAAAATCAGTGTACTTATAAAAGAAGCACTTTCCAAGTGCATAACGATCAGCAGAATTGCATATAACAAAGCAAGCTGTGTGCTCGATGTGAGATCCCTTCGGAGCGTCGCGGGGGAGGAGCTGTGACGTCACCCGCGACGCTCCGAAGGGATCTCACATCGAGCACACAGCTTGCTTTGTTATATGCAATTCTGCTGATCGTTATGCACTTGGAAAGTGCTTCTTTTGTAAGTACACTGATTTTAATATGCAATAAATGTTGAGTTAAACGGAGAGCACTAGATGTCCCCTGTTCTCTTTTTTGGTGGAATGCAATATTGTTGAGTGGTTCGGAACTGGAGGCATAGCTTGGGAGATTGGGAGCCCATCCGATATTTGACATACACTGCGCAATGACCTTTGAGGTCAGGTAATTGAGGTGAGAGGCTAGCACAAATTCTGGTGATGGAATCACGAATGGAGAGGTGCAATTTTCATCCTTTACAGCACGGGTCTTCTTAAATCCTTATGCTTGGCTGTGTGAAGTTTCAAGGACTTTCTCTTGCATTCAGATTTATTGCTTTGGAGTGCATTCTTTAAGGACTCTTTCTTGCATTTATGAGTACTTATTTATTGCATTTGAGTGTATTTTTTATGCAAATTTTACATTATTTTAATCTGACTATTTTAGCGCTGCACCCCCTTTGTATTAAAAGTAGAACTAGAACTCTCAAATCAACACAGAACATGACGTTTTCTGACTGCAGTGCTGTAGGTTAGATTCGGCAGGGGAGTGTCGGACCACTTCAGAGGGACTACTGCTCCCACATAGAGAGAAGAGAACCTTTCCTGTAGCATCGTCGCAGCCAGGGGACATTCTTAAAGTTCTTGTAAACCCTCGCCTTGTAAAACAATCTGTTCAGTTTAAAATAGAAATTTTTAAATGAAAGGTAAAACATTTGTGTATACAGTGGATATAAAAACATTATAAATACCTTCTTTTCCCCTTTTTTATGATTAAGTTTAGATTATGTGATCACATTCCCTATGTTCTAAGCAATCAGTTCCAAGGGAAACAACAGCACACTGAGCTTCATAGTGAAAGGCTATGTGGAAGGGGGGGGGGGGGTTGGGGGCATGTCAGGACAAGTCTAGTCAATGGGGGAGAGCAGGTTGGGTTCCCAGCACAGCTAGAGAACTGACCACGCTGTGTTATCATGCCTAGCGTGGTCAGTTTTTAATAGGAAAGCAGAGGGACTGGCAGCATTACCAGGGATTTCACACCATTGAAGCAATACAAAGAGAACAGGATAATTTTTCATACAAGTACATGGTACAGCAGGCACATATCAGAAATATTAAATGTTGGGTTTACATATTCTTTAAAGGGACTGAAGTGTAAATATGACCATGTAATGCTGGAATTTTGGCAGATTCTTGCTGAATTTGTCAAAATTCAAGCTAAGGGTGGCCCTCCAGCTGTTAGAATACAATATTGGGCAGGAGAGATTCCTTCATCCATGCTGTTTAGGATGGATGGAACAATCTATATGATTTCCCACATTCAGCATGTGGGCTAAATTAGACAGCTCTTTCTTTGTGTATATGGCTGTATGAGTATCTTTAAACCAAGTAGAAACAGTTAGCTTCTTTCCATTCAACCCAGCGGGGGGATGAAGTTTTGAGAGGAGCCGTTGTACTATCTGATGTTAGTACATCAATCTCCCCCCGCGGAACGGCCGGATCAGATGCTAATCAGCAGAACTTTTCCAATCAGGTGCCTTCAACAGAAGCCAGCCAATTGGACCGGCTGCCGTATACACATAACAGAGGCGTAACTAGAACCTTTAGGGCCCTGATGCAAGAAACCATGAAGGGCCCCCCAGACCCCTGGCCGGGGCCCTTACCTTCAAGCCCAGGGCTCTTTCCACTAATCCTGGGGCTCTTTACACTTGTTGCATGGCCTTTTATTACGATCCCGCAGCAGGATTCTTTCACAAGTTCTGCAGTGGGCCCCCTTCCTGCAATCTTGTGGGCCCCCTTCCTGCAATCTTGGGGCCTCCCCACAGTGGTGCAATGCCAGGGTCCGGTCGCAAGTGTGACCTTTGCGATCCTGGAAGTTCACCCACTGGTTTGCTACCGGGCCCCCTGGAGCGATTGCAACCCCTGCAACCCCTGTAGTTACGCCCCTGACACATAAGCTAAATGTCAATCAGTTCCTATTGAACTGACGGATGCCACCCTATATTTGGCCTGTGTGTACAGACCTTTAGTCCTGATGCACATAGAATGTATTTCATGCCGGTATCAGTTTTGTACTTGTGTATTGTGGAAAAAAGTACACATGCAAAGCTCGCTGATTAATCTCAGGCCGCCTGCTAATGAAAAAATCCAAATGCACACAATTTATAAGGTCACTTCAAGTTTTAACTTGTGCACACACATTGTGTCAGAAATAGGAGAACTTGATTAATTGTTGTGTAAATGGCAGTATTGCACAGCAAGCATACAAAAATAGATAAGTAACTAATAAAAAATACAGCCCAGCGTTCAAAGTGTTTCCATTTTACCCAGCAGCTGCCACTCAAAGGTTGATTGACCTTACAGCTTTTAGTGGTAGACATAGTAACACAGATCGCAGAGTAACAGTCCAATAGGTCTAGTACTAATACATGCAGGATGATGATCAGGTCATTATTCTATGATGATAACAAGCCATTAGCTCCATCAAGGCTGCCCAGGAGAATTCCAGCACACGAGAGTGCTGTATACACACAGGAATTCAATCTTCCATTAGCCAGGCATTACAATAAATAGGTGATAATGTGGAAAGCTTAGGTTTCAGGCCACAGTATAATAAGATGCTTACAGGGAAAACCCCACTTAAAGTGAACCTGTCAACCATTTTAAACTTAAAATCTCTGCCAAAAAGCAAGCATTTACAGCTACCTGCTTATACACAATATTACCAAAAGTATTGGGACACCTGCCTTTACACACACATGAAATTTAATGGCATCCCAGTCTTAGTCCATAGAATTCAGTATCGAGTTGGCCCACCCTTTGCCGCTATAACAGCCTTCAACTCTTCTGGGAAGGCGTCCACAAGGTTTAGGAGTGTGTCTATGGGAATGTTCAAACATTCTTCCAGAAGCCCACTTGTGAGGTCAGGCACTGATGTGGACATGAAGGCCTGGCTAACAGTCTCTGCTCTGATTCATCCCAAAGGTGGTCAGGACTCTGTGCAGGCCAGTCAAGTTCCTCCACCCCAAACTCGCTCATTCATGTCTTTATGGATCCTACTTTGTGCACTGGTGTGCAGTAATGCTGGAACAGGAAGGGGCCATCCCCAAACTGTTCCCACAAAGTTGGGAGCATGAAATTGTCCAAAATGTCTTGGTATGCTGACGCCTTAAGAGTTCCCTTCACTGGAACTAAGGGTCCAAGCCCAACTCCTGAAAAACAACCCCACACCATAATCCCCCTCAACCAAATGATTTGGACCAGTGCACAAAGAACCTGACTGGCCTCCATAGAGTCCTGACCTCAACCCGATAGAACACCTTTGGGATAAATTAGATCAGAGACTGCAAGCCAGGCCTTCTCGTCCAACATCAGTGCCTGACCTCACAAACGTGCTTTTGGAAGAATGGTCAAACATTCCCATAAACACACTCCTAAACCTTGCGGAAAGCCTTCCTAGAAGAATTAAAGCTGTTATAGCTGCAAAGAGTGGGACAAACCATTATTGAACACTACGGACTAAGGTTGGGATGCCAGTCTGTCTGGGATAAAGTTCATATGAGTGTAAAGGCAGGAGTCCCAATACGTTTGGTAATATAGTGTAATGTTATGGGCCAGAAAACTCTCCTATGCGTGCCCCACTGTGCTAAGAGCCACATTCCCCAGGCATCTTGGCTAGAGCTAGCCATACACGTGTAGATTTCTCTTGTTCATCCTTGCCCAAGAGAAATTAGTCCAATCCCTTATCTATGCTAAACAGCAATCTCCATTGCTAACTATTGTAATCAGGAAGCCATAGCACTCGTGGCTGCCTGTAAATAGGAACAGAGATTGCATCTGACAGGATACAGTCACTTTTAGGCTGATAATTGTTTGCTTGGCTTAGTCAATTTTTAAATCCACCTTCCTGATGCCAATGAGGCAGCAGACATGTGGTAGTAGCTCCGCCAGCCTGCATCCACAAGACCAGTGCATAGCTAGAAAGCATTGATGGCCTATTCCTTCAATTCTGCTAATAGGTTCAGCAGTCCTCACTACAGCTAATTTTGGCAGGAAGGCTGTAGTTCCTCACTAAAGAGGGGCTCGGGCGTGTTCGAGTCCCCACATGCCTGATCCCGCTAGGAAGCCGACACTGCACACCGCTAACCACAGGCACTGAGACATTTCCCGATCTGTGTAGCTGCGCATCCGGAAATGTCTCACTTCCTGTGATTAGCGGAGTCTCTATTTCTCACTCTTTCTAAAACGGAATTAGCTTAGGCTATCCATGCTGGTAACTAGTTAATGGTCAATCATAGGTTGGTTGGCTGCCATGTTAACGCCAGAAAAAGGAAAAATTGGATCATACTTTGTTATTTTCCTTTCTTAGCACCAATCCATAGCAGCTTATGAAGCCCACCCAGTTTGTTCCTAGTGTTTTACAGAAAATAGACTGGTGTGGGCATCAAAACCTTTTGGCTTTGCACTGGTCCTTTGGGTGTTAGTAGGTGGGGCAACTACCATATGTATGGTTGCCATGGATTGGTGCCAGAAAGGAAAATTAGGAGCAAAGGAAGCTGCCACCTTAGCCTCTGTTTGATCTGCAGTTGCCATTGTGCTTCATATACAGTATGCTCAGTTATCACACCAGCCATTCGATGGGGTAAAGCAGAAGCAGTTGTGACAGCTAGAACTCACAGCATGCCTTGAATGCAACTGTTTTGGGAAACAGTGACATTGATGGGTCTATTTCTGCTTTGCCCAACTGCCCATCTGACAATCCCCTGTTCCAAAGACAGCACTTCTGTGACCATCAAGGACACTTTTATAGGACGGGTGATAGATGTGAGATGATATGTGTGGGGCTTAACTTGAAAGTCAGGGAGTTCCATCTCCTAGTAACAGAGCAAAGTTAAATTAGAGAGGGTAATTTCTGTCCAATAAAGGAAAAAACATAGCCTGCTCTTTGACAGGGTCTAAATTTTTAAAGTGGCTAACAGGATCACTTTACTGGTTAATGAAAGTTATTCACTTTGATAAAGGGCACTTTTACACCCTTCCTGCCCAGGCCAATTGGCACTTGCGGGTGTCTTTGAGCCGTCAGCCAAAGGCGGGAGACTGTCTGGAGTTCTGTGGCCGCATGTCTGCTCTAAACCATTCCATTGTAGCTCTGGGTGTATGTTTAGGGTCTTTGTCCTGCTGGAAGGTGAACCTCAAGTCTTTGGCAGACTCTAACAGGTTTTCTTATAAGATTGCCCTTTTTCTGGCTCCATCTACCTGACCAGCTTCCCTGTCTCTGCTGACGAAAAGCATCCCCAGAACATGATGCTGCCACCACCATGTTTCACGGTGGGCGTGGTGTGTTCAGGGTGATGTGCAGTGTTAGTTTTCCACCACACACACATGTAGCACCCTACAAGGTAAGTGCTAGGTAAACTATAGTAGGCCTTGATTGCTTATCAGCAGGGCCATGATTTTCAGCTAGGTTGTCATGGTTCCCAGGTGTGGCTGTTGAGACTGGGAAGTCTCCCCACTGTACTCAATGAGGGCTCTCATTGGGCAGTGGAGGAAACCCGGCCAATGGCTCACCCAGGCTTGTATCTACCCCAGAAAGGCAGATTCTGCCGCACAGTATTCTAGGAGTGGGTATAAGTTTGAGGGGAGCACATGACGCAGTGTCTTTGGTGGGAAGCAGAGCCCCAGGAGGGAGAGTACGGCTGTATTTCCTCCTGTCAAGAGGAATCGGGTGTCCCAGACGGCTTGCCTGAGGGGACAGAGGGCTGAGCTGAGCTGCAGAGAGGATCCGGTGTGCTGAGGACCAGCGGAGCTGAGAGGGGTCGAGTTTCAGGAAAGCATTCCCAGTCGTGAGTACTGCAAACTGCCCCTGGGGGTTTGCCTAGTGAGAGGGGACCACTCCGGAGAAGGTCAGAGGGATCCGGGAGCTACCTAGCCGGTGCAGAAAGAGTAAAAGGGGGTGCCAGTGTTGACCCTGAAGAGTAAAGGGGGTGCCAGTAGTGGGGCCCTGAAGTATTCAAGCGCCAGCAAGCGTTGGTCGGCGTCAAGTTAGCGCTGAAAGGCATTTTTTCTCAAGTGTCCCAATTTGTACCTAGTTGAGCCAGAGGAGTATCCCACTCATTCCCTTCTCCCATCCCCATATAAAATGAACAAAACAAAACAAAGATGCCGGACTGTTTATTGTCTCAGATCTCGCACTTGGGCATTTCGATTAAATGGACTGTCAGTGTTACCGGTGACCATGGCAGACCCACGTCAGGCCCAATGCCTGGAAATATTGATACACACACATATAGCATTTTGCTTTTAAGGCCAAAAAGTTTCATTTTGGTTTCATCTGACCAGAGCACCTTCTTCCACATGTTTGCTGTATCCCCCATATGGCTTCTCGCAAACTGCAAACAGGATTTCTTATGGCTTTCTTTTAAAAATGGCTTTCTTCTTGCCACTCTTCCAGAAAGGCCAGATTTGTGGAGTGTATGACTAATAGTTGTCCTGTGGACAGATTCTCCCACCTGAGCTGTGGATCTCTGCAGCTCCTCCAGAGTTACCATGGGCTGCTTCTTTGATTAATGCTCTCCTTGCCCGGTCTGTCCGTTTAGGTGGACGGCCATGTCTTGGTAGGTTTGCAGTTGTGCCATACTCTTTCCATTTTCGGATGATGGATTGAACAGTGCTCCATGAGATGTTCAAAGCTTGGGATGTTCTTTATAACCTAACCCTGCTTTAAACCATTTATCATTTTCCTTCCACTTCACAATTATGTGCCACTTTGTGTTGGTCTATCACATAAAATCCCAATGACATAGATTTGCGTTTTTGATTGTAACATGACAATGTGGAAAATTTCAAGCAGTATGAATATTTTTTCAAGGCACGGTATGTGAACCGGCTCTATTGAAAGCCGGTCTGGTTCACATGTTATGCGAATCGCATGCAATTCAAAATGCATCCAATTCACATATATGTGAATCGAGCCTTAAGGCAAAAGTTAAAAATGAGATTACCATTTGCACCAAGACTCTCTATATTTAATCAGAACTAAACCCTCCTATTCTTTCAGCCAAGGAGGCTGCCATCTTGGCTTCTGTTTGATCTGCAGTTGGTACAGGGTGCTGCACATGTGATCAGTTATGACACCAGCCATTTGATGGCTTGACAGTTTGGTTAAGAGTACAAATAAATGTGACAGTTTGTATTCACAACATGCTTTTAATGTAACTGTTTTGGCTGTTGGGCGTAACTCTTTAAATTGATGGGTTTTCGTTTTGCTTTACTTTATCAGCCATATTTAAAAGAATTAGTAGGCATATTTATAAAGACTCTCACTTTACTTTTTCTTACCAATTTCAGAGTGCATTTTACCACGGTTTATAAAAGTCCCATATTTCATATGTACAAAGTTGAAAAGTAAAAAAGCATCCAGATGCTTGTTTGCAAAAAAGAATGTTTTTTCATTGTTATTTAGTTTGTTTTTATATAGTCTACTTTATGTGCCACATGGTATGCATAAGAAAATAGACAAACAAGGAGTACCACTCTCTCACATCTCTCCTCCCTAGGAGACACCTTTCTACAGCCAGCTACAACAGCAGCCATTGCAGTCCCCATATAAAGACAATAAAGTAAAATAAACTTGGGAGCTTAAAGTGTATGTTACCCCAACTTTTCATATTCCTAATATGTGCCTGCTGTAGCATGTACAGTACTTGTATTAAACAGTATCCTGTTCTTTTTGTATTTCTTCTTTTGTGTGAACTACCTGGTGATCCTGCTAGTACTCCTGCATTCCTATTTCAAACTGGCCACACTAGGCATAGAAGCACATCCTTTCAATGCCTCATGCACACAGGGCTGCAAAGCCACTTCCAATGCCAAGAAAAAGCAGCTGTAAAAACGTGGTTTTAGTAGCTTTTTTAAATTGGTGTTAATGTGCGTTTAGCCATGTTTCTTAGCTGGAGGTGGAGAAGACTGGAGGGAGAAGACCTGAGGGAGAAGATCGGAGGACGATTTTTATTAAAGGACTTCACAAAACCTTCTCTTGTCATTATTTACACTACACTGCCTTTTTTTGGGGTGAATGGGTAGGGGTACAATGTACCCCATATTCATTTACATGGGGGGGGGCCTGATATGACCTGTTATGGTCCAGGAGGGGGGCGCTCGCTCGTCCCCTCCCCCTTCCTGACCTGCTGGGCTGCATGCTCGAAAAAGGGTCTGGTATGGTCTTGGGGGGACTCCATGGTTTTTTTTTTTTTCTTTTTGGCGTGGGGTTCCCTTTCAAGATCCATACCAGACTCAAAGAGCCTGGTATGGAACTTGAGGGGAACCCCACGCCGTTTTTTTTTTTTTCATTTTGGCGTGGAGTTCCCCTTCAAGATCTTCAGAGCACAGGTCGCACCACAAGTCAGATCATCATGACCTGACTTGGATGCGACTTCAGTGCAAATCAATGGGCTCTCATAGTGAACCACTGATTTTGACATGTCAAAAACGCTTGACGCGGCTTAACGCCGTTTGCGGCGTTAAGCCGCGTTTAGCAGCCTTTAACAGCATCAGACATTTTTCCAGCTGTAACGCTGGTCCTCAGAACGCGCTGGCCCTATTTTTTTTTTTTTTGCAGCTTGAAAACGCCTATGCCACTTACAGCTTTAAAATGCCCGTGTGTGCATGAGGCTATAGGATAACATGACAGGCACATTTTTTAACTGCGGACAAAAAAATGCCTGATGCTCCTAAAAGCTGTAAAAATGCCCTGTGTGCATGAGGCCTAAAGTGTATGCAGACAATTAACTCCTCTTGTTTGCTCTATCTCTATTAAATGTACAACTGAAAGAATTTAGTTATATCTTTTCAAAAGGCAAATAGACCCCTTTGAGTCTGCTGATCTACTAAAAACAACTTAGCTTGTAGCTGATAACTTGCTTTAACAGTTTGTCACCCTAGGTTCACAGCTATGTGTTTCTAAGGGGCTGCGTTTGCACAGGCACGGCAGCCCACTCATTTAACTGGGCTTCCATGCCTGCGTTTCCCGCATAAAAAGGTGCATGCATCTTTTTCAAAACACTGCCCGCGTTTTCCTGTGGTTCCCGCACATGCGCTGCGGTTTTACATGCGTGGGGATGCCATTCAGAATGAATGCCAGCCCAGCGCATTTTCCCACAGCACCGTATCTTCACTGTGGGTGGTTGCAGGTGCGGGAATTGCAGCCACACGCATAGGTGTGAACCAAGCCTTAAACATGAAAGTTGAGCAATTGCAGTAAAACAAAAAGTTCTCCACAAATCTCTAATAATAATAGAGTAGCAAAAATTACTTACAGCAAGCATACTAAATCTTAAAAATTTAATTAAGAAAAATAACCTAAAATGTGCACTCACTAAAAAGACAATACTTTCTCTTAAAGAGTTTGTTAACCCAAAAAAAATAAAAATAAAAAAATAAGATCCTGTTTCTTTAGGGTGTGAATAACAGCACAGTGCTTGTGCTGTGCAATTCTTCTGTTCCTAACTGGTAATAAACCTGGTTGATCCTGCCAGTTCCTGAGTCCCCCTGCCTCTGCTGACCACGATAATCATGGGTGCTGAGCCCTGACTACCGTGGTCAGGTTCACACATGCGTTGCAGGAAATGCAGTGATCACTGTGCGTTTCCGGCACCGCATTCAAATCGCACTGTGCTTGGGATCCGCTGCAGGTATCATTATAAAGTTACTGACACCTCAAATGGATCACAAACACAATAAGGTCTGCCTGCACCGGATCTCATGGGAGAAAACAACCATGCAATGCTGTTGCGGTGCAGCTACAAAAAAGAATGAATAGGCTCAAATTGCACCACAATGAATCGCATGTGAATTGCACAGGAATGCGGTGCAGTTCCTGTGTGATTCACATGCGATTTATAGTGTGAACTGGGGCTTAACGTTTTAAACAGCAATTGTAGTGTCAGTACCTATTCTCTTAGTGTGATAAAATACATGGAAAGAATACCAACCTTTAACTCTGCCACCGTATGTTCAGCTTCTGCAGTCAGCCTTGGTTGGTCATGCGTAGCTTTTCTTGCTTGTTTCTTTGTACAGTCTTGTTAAGGCAAATCTTAGCTAGTTCATTTACAAGTCTCCACTCTGTGTGTACAGACTAGAAAAATATTTAAGCATCATCCTCATACTTAGTACATGAAAAAAAGAAGAGAAGTGTACATGCTAGAAAATATATTTTTAAAGCCCTAACAATGAGCTACTTTTATTTGCCCCCCTTTTGTCTGTTAAAGCCGGGTACAGAAAATCGGCCTGTTCAGCAGGAATCGGCCTACTTTCGCTCAGTGTGTACTGAATACAATAGTCTGGCAGGGGAGATCCATGCTTTTCAGTGTTGGGGTAGTTACTCAAAAAATGTAACTAGTTACTAGTTACTTCTGTAAATTGTAACGAGATTACTTTACTAGTTACTGCATTTGAAAAGTAACTTCACTACTTATTACTTTACTTTCCTCTTTCTTAATTGACCGTGTAGAAGAAGATAGAGGACACTCTTTCTGCATAGAGTTTATTGTATAAATACAGGCTTTGGGAAACATGAGAACAAAACCTGAAAAAACAGAATAAAACAAAGTGCAACAAAAAGTCATAAACTTCATCCCTCTCTATTCTTGGAAATAACGATTGTATCGCACGGCTTGGGTAATGCAGGAAAGCGCGTTCCTATAGCCTAGTAAAGTAGTGTAGTTACCTCCTATAGCCGAGTAAAGTAGTGTAGTTACCTCCTATAGCCGAGTAAAGTAGTGTAGTTACCTCCTATAGCCGAGTAAAGTAGTGTAGTTACCTCCTATAGCCGAGTAAAGTACAGTAGTGTCGTTACCAATATTACTATTGTAACTAGTTACTTTACTTCGTTACCAAAAAAAGTAATGTAGTTACTGTAATCAGTTACTTTGTAACTAGTTACCCCCAACACTGATGCTTTTACATCGCTTGAGTGCAAGTTGAACAAAAAAAATATACCCTGCTTAAGTTTAGATAAAAAAATCAGCACAAAGGACATTACTTACTCTTGATAGGATGTGCCCCTTGTGTCCTCCTTTCGTTAAAATCTATCTCCTCCGATGTTCCCCAGCACCCCCCCCCCCCTATAATCTGCCATAATCTTCTGGTGTGGCAGGGTTAATACAGCTAAGGAGATATCACAGGCTCTCATCAATTCCTGTCTAGTTGCTCCATTCATAGAATCTATACTACAACAACTCCTATGAATGAAATACGATCTCTGAATGGAGGAGGAGAAATATCAATCTTTTGCCCATCATCCATTCACAGATCACTTTCAGTTTATAGAAGCTGTTGTAAGGCTTCTATGAATACAGTAGCTAGGTGGAAAGGATGGGCAAGCTAGACCCTCTGGATTGAAGCTTGTGATAGCCCCTTACCTGTTTTACCTCCGCCACACCAGAGAATATGTTGTTTGGGGTTGGGGAGGCATTGGAGGAGGAAGATTTCATCTAAAGCAGGACACAGCAGCACAGGGGACATATCCTACTGAAGGCAAGTATCGTCTCTTGTGTTGATTTTTTATTTATTTAATTTTTTTTAGCTACACTTAAGCCGGGTACACACAATGAGATTATTGGACGAATGATCGTCCGTTTTTTTTTTTTTTTTTTTGCATGCTAGTCTCTTTTGAAAACAAATCGGTTACTAAAGTATGAAAATTCTCCTACAACAGAATAAAAATTCGGAATTGATGTAATGTATTTGTATTGCATTGTCGGTAGAAAACTTTACTGATTAAATGAAAATGATACGATCTGGTATTGTACCAAAAATGTTTTCGTGTTTGTCCCTTCGGTCGATCGGATTATCGTACAATCGTTTCGAAAGCGATATTTTCTGTACGGTATTCTGATCGTGTGTACCCAGCTTTAGACTTAAAGCACGCTTATAAACCCCCATCAATCCTAGCGGCCCATCTTATTACACTGGTTAACTCTGGTCACTTATATGTATTCTTTAGAACTGGAGAGTGGATTAGAGGCTGTATAGAGGGGTCACAAGATGCTCTATAGGTCAAGTAATATACAGCAATCTCTTTGTTCTTTGCAGACTTGTACAGAGTGGGATCACTGGGTATAAAGAAAACAATCCATCTCAAAAGGTGTAACCTAGCCTTCATTACTATGATCTCATATCAAGGACGGAGAAAAATGGGAAGAGCCTGCATGAAGAGGCACATCATTCCTCTGTGGCTAGGATAGTATAATAAATGGTAAAGATGATTGACCTTCCTAAGATTCCCCCAGTGAAGAAGACATTACCTGGCAGTAAGCAGTGCAGAGGTGGATGTAAATATTTTCTACATCTCTGTCTACATCCATTTGAACCTATTCACAGCTAGCTCACCCTATTCTACATAATATGCGTGATGAATGGATAAATAATGCTTTGGTATGCAAATTATTCCTGAAGAAGCTGTGCAATGGATAATGCATATTTAGTAGCACCTGAAGCATATACAAAAACGGTATGATGAAGAGGGCAATAAAGTGCTTTAAATATGTAGAACAGGTGCAGGAAAGTACACAAGATTATTCACACCTGTTATTCCTTCTTACTATACACAAAACCAATGATATTAGAGGGGCCTTTCTAACAAATGTAGTTTTCTTGAGAAGAAAGGGTTTCAAACTTTTTTCTTTTGTTAATGCTACTATTTTTTTATTTACTGTATATCTCCATTCATGGGGATCTTGCACCCTTACAGCACATCTGGTAGTGTAGGATTAGGGGATGCACCATTAACAAATAATCGGCTGCCTTTACTGCAGTCTTTTCCAACCCTAAAACTATGAAGGAGTCCTTTGCAAAATTTAGGCTGTCAAGGAACTCCTTCAAAAATTATTATATTTACAGTTCATGGTACATTAATGAGAAGAGATGCCTGAGAGGGGACATGATAGCAATTTATAAATATCTCAATGGTGATCTCGGCATAGAAAAACAGCTATTCAGTTGAAGGGATTGCATGAGGACTCGAGGGCATACAATGCGATTAGAGGAGAAGCGTTTTAACCTCAGGCAACATGGGGGGTTCTTTACTGTTAGGGCTACAAGATTGTGGAATTCTCTACCACAAGAGGTGGTTTCTGCGGGAAGTATGGTGGTTTTCAAAAGACTCTTAGACGTACATCTCAAGGATCAGAACATTCAAGGGTATGTGAGATGATTACGGCCACACACACCTACACAGGTTGAACTGGATGGACTATTGTCTTTATTCAACCTCACCTACTGGTATGTAACTATGTAATGTGACCAGAGAGTTGTAGATAAAAAAAAATAGTAGTTTGGCATATTTCGTTTATTAGACACCAAGAATAAATAATTTTGTAACATCCCCCCCCACTGTAACAACATTTTTTTTTTAGCAATCATGAAATGAAACGAAAAAGAAAAATGACCAGGAAACACAGAAAGTTAAAAATTGTAGTTTTCTTTGACATTGGAATGCTCCGGAGAAATACCCTTTTACATTAAGGGCTCAAGGTTTTTTACCTTAATGCATTCTCTATGCATGATGTCATGATGGTAAAAATAACCTTCTGTGTGCAGCGCCCCCCCAATCGATCCAGCAATGTGTGCCAGAGCTGAGGCAGCAATGGGAGGCATTGGCTCTTGCTACTGTCAATTACAGCTTGTGAGCCAATGAAGAGAGAGCGAAGAGCGTGGCCATGTTGTGGCTCTGTGTATCCTATGGACGCATAAAGCGGGGCTCGGGAGTGAGCATGCACCAGTGCCCCCAGAGCAAGCGGCTTGCTATTGGGGGCACTGGCTGAAGAGAAGGAGCCATAGTCGGGAGACTCGAAAAGAGCAGGATCAGGGATGAACTGTGCAAAACCACTGCAAAGAGCAGGTAAGTATGACATGTTTGTTTTTTTAAACTTTAATATCACTTTAACCTTTTCTCTGCCAGAACTGTTTTTGCTCACATGTTGAAAAAAAAATCATTTTAGGCTTGAAGCTTACATAAAACCCCCCAAACATTAAATATTTTTTTAAAAGCAGAATAGAGAATAAAATAGTCGTAGTTCCAATTTTTTTGTGTCATTTGATTTTGCCGCAAAGGTCTAGGAAATGCAAAGTTTCAGTAAAAAAACACACTAAAGTGAATACTAGGGCAAACAAACGTTATAAACGACCCAAATGTTTGGTAAAATATAAAAGACAAGGTAAATAGATACCCAACATGTCAAACTTTAAAATTGTGTAAGCCCGTGAAATGGCGACAAATTTCAGTCACCTATATTTTCTATAGGTGACGCTTTAAAAGCTCCCTATAGGTCATCAGTTTAGTGTTACTTTAGGTCTTGTGCTAGAATTATTGCTTTCACTCTGGTGTGCGCGCCGATATGTAACATGTGTATCACAATCAACACTTTCATGCGTAGGCGCTCCCAGCGCGTGCGTTTACATTCATACGTGCATATATGGGGGGAATTTTATGTGCTTGGGTGTAACTTTATTTGTTTGCAAACATTTTTTTTGTGTAACAGGTTCTCTGTAATAAGAATTCTCTTTAAAGGAGATGTACAGCCAAAGCTCGTTTGGCTGTACATCTCCTATGGATCATAGGAGTGCAGTTTTTTCTGCCCTCCTGTCACCCGTTTCCAGCAGAGAGTGGTCTGAAGTCCACTCTCTGCTGACGTCACAGAAGTCGGTCCAGGCATCGCGTCACCAGGACCACGGAGTCCGGATCAGCCAGGTGCCTGGATTGATACCCAGCTCAGCAGCTCTCTGCTCATGCTGTCAGAACTGTGCGAACGGCGGTGTTCCTTCGCTCAGTTCTCAGTGTAGAGTCGCCAGGAGACAGATGCAGCATCGGACCAATGCTGCATCCACCTAGGTAAGTATAAATGGGGGGGGGGAATCCTTTACTTCTCTTTTAATGTCTCCTCTGGGTTCCACTGAATGTATTGCACTGCAGATTGCATTGCAATACATCCCCTCCCAGCTATGCTAGCCAGGGACACTGAGAGGCTGACCTGGAAATTACATCAGACATATTACTTTCCAGGCCACAGCAAAAAGGGGAGGAGAGCAGATGTGTGTTTACTCCTCTCCCTCCCCTCCACCCGTCATGTCGCTCCCGGACCCAAAGATGAGCAAGCGGAGCGCAGAATACATGGTGGTGGTGCACCCGGGGGGGGGGGGGGGTTGGGAGGGGCACCAGTTCCCAGGGCATGTGTGGAGGCAATCAGGTAGCAGTGCAGACACCCAAATGCATCCACCTGACAGGCAGGAGTGTGCCTGTCAATTGTACACACAATTTACCGGATTGTGTGTGAAACCCCCTGCTGTCAGGTCCGTAACAACGTACAGACCTGGCATCGAAAGAGAGGGGGGGGGCAGAGAATTTGTGTCGGGAGGGAGAGCCTTTTTACTTGGATTTGGGGGAAGGAGGATTTGTGCTGGTGTGGGGATTTGGGGGAAGGAGGATTTCTGTTGGAGAGGACTAGGGGGGGGGGGGGGGTAGAAGACCCTGACTATTTTAATTAGGTTCTTCTTTAAGGTAGGGTCAGCCAAAGCATGGACTTTCTGTCTATTCAGTGTGTGCAAAACCATGTGTAGCAGAAGCATTTTTTTTCTTTTTATTGTGCTGTTGTTTATATGTGTCTGTGAGACTCTTGTGAAAATGAAAAAAGAAACACTCACGCAAAACAAAACCCAAATTAGAAAGGAAATTGCTGCTGCTTCAAGACCCTAAGGGTAATAATCTATGTGAGTAATAAATCACAAAAAAATGCAATTTAAGCAGCGCAAAATTCCTCTAAAATCCACTAAAGTGTATTCGTGCAAAAAGGGGGTTCACAGTGATTACAAGGATTTTTGTGTAAACAAATCACTCCTGTGATAATCATACATAAATAAATAAATAAATAATGTAATTAATAGACCATATATTTAGTCCAATAAAGTGCTTGTAATATAAAGTGCTAATGGTGCAATAATAAACAATGATGAGCCTAGGAGAGGCAGTTAATAGTCCAGAAAAAAATAGCAGTCCAGAAAACTTTAGCCCATGTGCCAAGTGAATTTAATAATATTTGACAACCATGTGAATATATTCTCAACCATGCAGGTAAAACTGCACCCACCAGACACCGCCAGAAATAGAAGAATGGGGAACTCACCGGAAGTAGTTGATCTCTGTTGCCATACGCCAACAAGAGATCAAAAAATGCTTGTTAGATCTCCAAGATCAGAACCCAGTAATCTGGACACTCTTGTGAAGGAGATTCCTATGTGATATTCTCAGGGGACACAAGCCAGAAAGAGAAACTGACTGCTCATAGTGCAGTAATTGAAGTTAATGATCCAAATTTATTGAAAAGTTATTAACAAATGTTAAATTGCCCCATGGGCATAACAAACATATGTGCTTGTTTCCAAAAACTCGGACCCTATATCCCTGTGAATCGCTGCCCTCAGATTGCAGTTACCCGCACTTCAGGGAGCCGTACCGCTCCAGGAAGTAGTCGAGACTCTTGTAGTACAGCAATCAAAGTATATTATATAGATAAAAGGAAGTCCGAATTTTGTTTACACGTGTCCCTGGAGCCACTCCCACTGTTAACAGTTTGGCCACACCCACTTTTTGCCTCAGCGCGATTAGCGGTCCACAGATCACTACCTCCCTGATGTGTCCCTCACTCTCAAGTTCTAAAATTGGGAGGTATGGTCACTGGTACCATGCCATTGGCTCTGTCAAGTAAAATTGGTGCCAAAACTATTCAGTCACCATCAAGATGGAGGTCAATGCACCATTGCTCAATAATCAAGAAATCTCTAGCAACCTCTAATGGAACCCTAGTGTTCCACGGAACCCCAGCGGAGAAAGACAGTTTCACCATATTCTAATGTGTTGTTATGAATGGACACTCCAGCCCAGTCAGGTATTACAGTTAACTACTTAGTTGAAGATTCACTTCTTTTTAACACTTTGAAGCCCAGACGTCAAGGCATCAAACCAAAAAAGCTTAAAGCGGAGCTCCACCCAGAAGGAGAAGCTCGGCCTATTTGCAACCTTCACTCATCCGAATGTTCGGCCCCCTCTTCCTTCCCCTGCCACCTGGCCATTCACAAAGCGCAGCGTGCTTCACGCAGTAGGGAACCCTTACCTGAGAAGGCGGTGGCAGCACCCGAGAGCCGATTAAAAAATCGGCTCGGGTGAAGACACCGCTGGATTCGTGGACAGGTAAGTGTCCTAATATTAAAAGTCAGCAACTATAGAGAGTATCCCACCAAAAGGTATTTTCTATCCATGGGATTCCAGAAATGTTGCTTGTATCTCAGTGCAGACTTCTAGGGAAGTAGAAATGAGATGAACAAAATGCATTGAACAAAGGATCCCCCCTATAGGTGTGGCAATGTAGAGTGTTTGTCCAAGGGAAGGTGGCCATAGAAGCAAAATAATGTTTGAAGCCTTGCATCAGGGTCTGCACATGGCTGGAATCACGCTCCTTACCTCCTAAGTCTATAGATTTGTTCCACCCCCTTCCTAACCCTGTTAACTGACTAAGCCTTGTCAAAGTAACAAGATCAGCCATAGTCACATAAAACACACCAATGCTGGGGGAGGAGAGGCTAAAAGGAACATTCTGCCCAGTCTGTGTCAGTACACCTAAAACTGACAATCAGAAAAGTAAAGCAAAACTGTCAGCCTACTCTGCTAGATTGGTTCTAAGTATATGCAACCATAGTGGGTAAACTACAAGCACACAATACAAGAAAAAAACATCTCCACTCTCTGCTCTTTTTTGGATGCCGAATTTGCTGAGTCCCAACTGACATCGATGGGACTGCCCACACAGGGATGTACAGAACACTTGTGCATCTGTCTGTGGGTAAACACTGCGCGTATGTACAGTAAAGTATGCCTGTGTGAATGAGGCCATATTCTGCATCCTGCACAGAATGGATTCCCTTCTGCACAGTAACCAACAGGGGGTTGCTCGCTCAGCCATGCCTCTATCCACAGAGCACCATTTTTTTTTTTTTTTTGGGCATTTTTTAATTATTTCATTAGCACAAGCATAGGTTTCTGCTACTTTCACACCTATATATGTGTATGTGTATATATACATACATGTGTGTGTGTGTGTATATACCCCTACACAGAAGTTCATATGTCATGCCTGACTTCAAACATGTCCTCAAAAAAGCCCAATAAAACGCCTGCAACAAAAAGCTGGGTGACAGGGGTGAAGCCCCCATCATGTTCTATATTAATTCTAATACAAACAAACTTTTTTTTTCTGGTTCTGGACATGCTACAGAGCTGAAACTTCACAGGTACACTTTTTAGACCCCCCAGACACTAAATCCAAAGAAATCTCATTTTTTTTTTCAATATTATTTTCAATAATTGGCTCTCTATCAAAAATGACAATTTTTAAGAACTTTTTTTTGTGTGATTAATAGTCCCTGGGGCATGACCCAGAACCATAGGCACTTTTTAGGGACATTTATTGGGTTTTAGGGCTTCAAAATTGTGTTTTTTGATTACCGAAGTTCAAGTCCCATTGATTTCAATGGGGTTCTGAAATCCGGGCCGAACTTTCGGCAAGTTCGGGTGTTCTGGTCGAACCGAACTTTTAAAAAGTTTGATCATCCCTATTGATGAGGACCTCTTCCCCACATCCCTGGCCTGGTGGTTGTGGGGGCCAGGGAACGTGACTTAGTGGAACCTGCCCCCCCATGGTCAATGACGTCACCTGGGTAACTTGCCTCTTAGTTTATTTCAGCAGCGGGAGAAGCGGAGTGTCAGTTGGCAGGAGCCAAGTGAGAGTAGTCTGGTGTTGTTGTTTTTTTTTTCCGGTGTGGGTCAGCGGGTTTGGTCATCGTGATTGACAATGGATATACATCAGGGGACATTTATTTATTACCGCATACTCATTCACATGGGGGGCCCCTTGGTAAAGGTGGCTTTCACCTTTTCATAAGTCATCTCTCGCACACCACAACCCTTGTCTTCATCAACATAGACCCCCCCTGGCAAAATACCCTCCCCCATCTTGAGGATGTGGTCTGGTATAGTTCAGGGGAGCAGAAATTTCACACTTATCCCTCCCTATTTCTGCTAGGCTGCTTGCTTGAATAGGGGTCTGGTATGGATTGGGAGGAAAACCCGCATGCCAATAAATTGTCTTTTTTTAAGGTGGGCTCTTTTGTTTACATTGTGCTGTCAGTAGGGAATCCCTGCTAACAGCAGGAATTAATCATTGTTTTAGGGGGGGGGGGGAGGGTGGTGGTTTCTGATTCCTTAAAAACCCATGAGTCATCCCGGGAGCTGGCCTTTTAAATGGAACAGGACTTGCTCCGTTTCGAAAAATGTACCTGAACTGATGCAGAAGTAAACGAATAATCAACCCTTTGCCCAACATAGATGAAAAATGGAGAGATGGAATACCCATGTGTAAGGGGCCTTAGGGAACAGGAATTGGAACATGGAATGACCATTTTCATTTAGCCTATGAATAGAAGTGAAGAAGGAGCACTAGGAACACCTCTGCTGTCATCTCAAAAGGGGGAACAACACAATGCATAGACGAGTTCTCCAACCTGTTTAATTGCTGATCCTCCAACAATTGTTGTGTCTGGAACACCATAGACATTAGATCATCTGCTGTTCTGCAATTTTCTGTTAGTGCTAAAAACCATAAATCATTTTATATATTTATGTCCGTACAAACACTAAAATTACCTGTAAAAATACTTATATTCCACTGTTCGAAAAACATTTAAAGAATATACAGTGACAGGGTAAATAACATGCTTCTCTTCTTCCTCTACTATACTTGCCAAGCTAGCTCTCCAGAGAAATAGGGATTGTAGGTTTCCATGCCACTACAGTACAGTAGATGACATGGTGTCTTGTGATCCCACATCCCCAGTGACGCCTCCTGGGTACAATCCAAATACAACAACAATAGCGCCACCTGGTGACAGAGAAAAGAAGCAAGAACTGTGCACAATAGAACACAGATGCAAATATAATGAAATTGATTTTATATAAACAAAACTCAATTTAGGTTAAAAAATAAATAAAATATAAATTCCACTGCAAAACTATATTCTCTGTACTGTAAAGGATATAAGAAAGATGTTTCCAGTTCTAGAAGATACACTTGTTTCTGGAGATTCTTTATGTATTCACTTTCAATCAATAAAAATGTCTCTGCATTTCTGGGAAGAGTAATAGCAAAAACAATGGTGATAACAATCATGACATTTTCAGTCTTATCTTTCTTTGTCACCTTTTTTTTCTATGCAAAGGAAACCAGGTATCTGCTCCCCCACCCCCAAAAAAAGCCAAATGTGGCAGTCGAAGGAGGAGGGGGTGCAAACAAGCGGAAATTCCCCTTTTAGGTGAAGTTCTGCTTTAACCTACTTGATTGTTAGTGTTTCTTCTGATAAGCCAGTTAGAAAAAAAATCCTTGCTGCCAGTTGCTGCAGCTTTTTGCTAGCACTGTTGTATTTGCAATTTTAACACGCACACAGCTTTGTGGACCAAAATTAAAATTAAAAAAAAAAAAACTGAAAGCTCCCCCTTGCTGCTGAGAAGCCAATCAGCATCTCTTCCTCACATCAGCAGCAACCAAGAGGAAAACATGTGAGTGAAGCAGCAGCTGGGCACACAGGTAAGTATTTGGCTGTCTAATTTATATTTCCTTTATGGCAACTGCAAAGGGGAGCGATGGACCTAAAGTGCATTTTTATTTTGGTCCTCTTTTAATCTTTTACAGATGTATCGTCTAACCTGGCATCTGTCTTATCCATCGTAGACGTCAAATCTTTAGATGTCAGGGATTTTCTTAGTATGTCTAAAATAAACAAAGATAAATATTAAAAATCCATTATGGCAGGGGTGTCAAACTAAATTTCATCGCGGGCCGCAACAGCATTTTGGTTGCCCTCGAAGGGCTGATTATATCTGTACAATTAGATGTCCAGAGCACCCCACGCCCCCACCTTTCACCCTTACATGATATGTCAAGAGCCCCCCACTATCATAAGCCAAGAGTCCCCTACCCTTCCTTACATCACAATGCACCCCCTTACCTTGTGCTGCTGCCAGGAAGAAGATGCAGGTGGAGCTGGGAAGAAGAAAGTACAGGGTCTGGAGCAGTGCTTTAAGTGGGCCGGTATGCACTGGTACTCAGTACCGCCACTTCCAAATATGGCTCTTGAGCATACCGCCACCTCTCCGTGCGCCTTAGCGTACCAGTACGCTCATTTTGGACATCTGCACCCTCAATTGCCCCCCCCAAGAATATTTCCCACTCCAGAGCCAGACCAGTCACCACCAGTGAGTCCCCCTGCTCCGGACTCCCAGCCCAGGCCCGGGGGGGTTGCTCTGTGGGGACCCTGATGTGGGGTGGGGGGGGGGCGAAAAAATGTATAGGCTATAATAGAGTACCGGCACCTCTTTTGGGCCACTTAAAGCACTGGTCTGGAGGAGAACCAGAGGAGGGCTGGGGTCAGCTTCCAGAGTCTGCTGAATGCTGAGACAAGGAGAGGCAGAGACAAGGTGGTGTTGCGGCTGCACAGAGAGATGCAGGATCTGTAGTAGGATTTCTGCCCTACTCTATGCCGCGGACTACTGAGAAGGCGGGGTGGGCAACGACGAGCCTTTCTGCAGCTGCACAGAGAAGCGCTGGATCTGGCAAAGGAGTTCTGTTCTCTCTGCTGCCAACTACTGAGACAAGGTGGGGGCAGAGACAAGGGGGGTGCTGCAGCTGCAGGTGAGAGCCACATGAAATGTCCTGGGGGGCCGCATTCGGCCCGAGGGCCTTATGTTTGACACCTGTGCATTATGGTATTGGATTTAATACAACATATAACTTCAGGACTAGGCAGAATAATGAATCTAAAGTGTTATTTTACTCCTGATTTTAAAAATTTTACATGTCTATTAACGGTCTATTAAAAATCTTTGTGTCACTTGCGTAGAATCCTTTAGTGTGCTACTAATGTCATTGTAGGCAAATCTATGTTGTGACTCATAGTTAACTATATGTAAACCCTCGCCTTGTAAAAACAACCCATTTAGTTTAAAATAGAAATAAAAGGCAAAACATTTGTGTATACATATAGAAATAGATTATAAATACTTTTTTTCCCTTTTTTATAAGTGATCACATTCCCTCTGTTCTCAGCAGCATAAGAGCTGGGGTAGAAGAAGAAGCAGCACACTGAGCTTCCCAGTGAATGGCTGTGCAGCAGAGGCGTGTCAGGTGAAGCCTGTTAAATGGAGGAGAGCATACTGAGTTCCTTGCACAGCTAGAGAACTGACCATGATTTGCTCTCCTGCTTAGTGTGGTCAGTTTTTAATAGTAAAGCATATTGACTGGCAGGAACACCAGCCATTTTACATAAAGGAAGCAACACAAAGAGAACAAGATATTTTCTCATGCAAGTACATGATACACAGCAGGCACATATCAGGAATATGAGGTTTTGGGGTAACAAATGGGTCAGGGTTGCTGCAAGTCAGGCTGAATGACTCAGGTCTCAGGTGCCTCCCCCTGGTTCTAGAAGTTTGGAGAAATGCCTAGAAGCTAGGGGGCCGAGGCCAGGAAGGTTGATCTGCATACTTAGGGGAGCTTGGCCAATCCCCAAGCAGTGGGCATGGCAGGGTGCCTGAGCCAGCCCTAAATATAGATGAGTAATGCCAGCAGGCAGGGGAGTTGGGTGGAAGATGGAGTGCTGAGGAGATTGTCGGTGGCCTTAGAGTGAAGCCCCCAGGTCTGGAGTGGAGGGGGGTCATCCGGAGCTCAGGCTGATTTGGAATGCCACATGAAGCAAGCCTTTCTGGAAGAAAGCATTGTGCTTAAAACTTTCATTTCCCTTGCCCTGGCAGATCTTCGGAGCAGCCTAATGGGCTGGTGAAGAAGCAGACAGGTTGGCTGGTAGTTCCTGCAGATAGTAGAGCTGGGATCAGTGTCTCCAGTGGAATTGGAGATATCCCGGTATGCAGCCTACAACACTTTGTGTTACTGAGAGTTTCTAGTCCTTAAGGGGCTTTTGTATCTTTCATCATCACAGATTGTCAGTGTTCCAGGAGGAGGAGAGTTCTGGAACGTGTATATAGGGAGGACGTTGTCCATGTTATTGTTGCAATCAAGCTGGGTATCCTATAATTCCTATTCTCCATCCAAGTTATTACCCCTAATAAACAACAAAAATCACGCTCAAAGTCTCTTCCATGTTTCCACATGGAAGTGGAAAATGCTTGTTGCCTGGCTGTGCCTGGAGTAGGGAAACCAGTTATCTGCAACCCCTGTGGGGGTAGTGCTACACTTAAAAAAAAACTTTAATCTACAATTATATATTTATTACAGACTTGATCCATGATACCCAGTGTACAAATCATGCTGTGTTTTCTAGCAATAAAATCCTGAAAGCATTTGTTACCCCAAAACGTCATATTCCTGATATGTGCCTGCTGGCATGCCTCTCTGGCAGCCTGTGTATAATAAAAAACAATCAGGTGACAAATGTCCCCCAACCCCAGCGCTCATGTAGCAAAGGAAAAATGTAAACAAAATATCAATAATACTAATTAGCATATATACCTCTAGCTGCTGCTATATTAACTCATATATCCACAAGACAATGTTCCAATAAATATAAAAACATTGAATTAAAACGTTTTCATTTTTTTCAGACGGAGTGTTGAAGACTGCCAGTCCTTCTAGTACTTGTGCTCTCAAAATGAGTGTGCTCCACTCCCCAACAGAGCTTGCACTCACCAGATAGCTGGTTTATAAAGTTTTGTATCAACCACTCCTCAATAATAGGAACTCTCAGAAAATCACGTGCCAGATAAATATATATAGTATCGCCTTGAGTTGTCACCTCTCCAATTATTAAGGATCACCAAAGGCCCAATATCTCTCTTATCCTTTCTTGGTGGATTATTCATTGACTTACAGTGGGTACGGAAAGTATTCAGACCCCCTTAAATTTTTCACTCTTTGTTATATTGCAGCCATTTGATAAAATCATTTAGGTTCATTCTTCTTCCTCGTGAATGTACACATAGCACCCCATACTGACAGAAAAATACAGAATTGTTGACATTGTTGCAGATTTATTAAAAAAGAAAAACTGAAATATCACATGGTCCTAAGTATTCAGACCCTTTGCTGTGACACTCATATTTAACTCAGGTGCTTTCCATTTCTTCTGATCATCCTTGAGATGGTTCTACACCTTCATTTGAGTCCAGCTGTGTTTGATTATACTGATTGGACTTGATTTGGAAAGCCACACACCTGTCTATATAAGACCTTCCAGATCACAATGCATGTCAGAGCAAATGAGAATCATGAGGTCAAAGGAACTGCCTGAAGAGCTCAGAAACAGAATTGTGGCAAGGCACAGATCTGGCCAAGGTTACAAAAAGATTTCTGCTGCACTTAAGGTTCCTAAGAGCACAGTGGCCTCCATAATCCTCAAATGGAAGACGTTTGGGACGACCAGAACCCTTCCTAGAGCTGATCGTCCGGCCAAACTGAGCTATCGGGGGAGAAGAGCCTTGGTGAGAGAGGTAAAGAAGAACCCAAAGATCACTGTGGCTGAGCTCCAGAGATGCAGTCAGGAGATGGGAGAAAGTTGTAGAAAGTCAACCATCACTGCAGCCCTCCACCAGTCGGGGCTTTATGGCAGAGTGGCCAGACGGAAGCCTCTCCTCAGTGTAAGACACATGAAAAACACCTGAAGGACTCCAAGATGGTGAGAAATAAGATTCTCTGGTCCGATGAGACTACAATAGAACTTTTTGGCCTTAATTCTAATCGGTATGTGTGGAGAAAACCAGGCACTGCTCATCACCTGTCCAATACAGTCCCAACAGTGAAGCATGGTGGTGGCAGCATCATGCTGTGGGGGTGTTTTTCAGCTGCAGGGACAGGACGACTGGTTGCAATCGAGGGAAAGATGAATGCGGCCAAGTACAGGGATATCCTGGACAAAAACCTTCTCCAGAGTGCTCTGGACCTCAGACTGGGCCGAAGGTTTACCTTCCAACAAGACAATGACCCTAAGCACACAGCTAAAATAACGAAGGAGTGGCTTCACAACAACTCCGTGACTGTTCTTGAATGGCCCAGCCAGAGTCCTGACTTAAACCCAATTGAGCATCTCTGGAGAGACCTAAAAATGGCTGTCCACCAACGTTTACCATCCAACCTGACAGAACTGGAGAGGATCTGCAAGGAGGAATGGCAGAGGATCCCCAAATCCAGGTGTGAAAGACTTGTTGCATCTTTCCTAAAAAGACTCCTGGCTGTATTAGATCAAAAGGGGGCTTCTACTAAATACTGAGCAAAGGGTCTGAATACTTAGGACCATGTGATATTTCAGTTTTTCTTTTTTAATAAATCTGCAACAATGTCAACAATTCTGTGTTTTTCTGTCAGTATGGGGTGCTATGTGTACATTCATGAGGAAGAAGAATGAACTTAAATGATTTTAGCAAATGGCTGCAATATAACAAAGAGTGAAAAATTTAAGGGGGTCTGAATACTTTCCGTACCCACTGTATATCTCCAGCCATGAGTGATAGAAGGTCCCATAGTTACATAGTTTGTGAGGCTGGAAAAAATCATCAGTCTATCCAGTTCAACCTATGATGTGTGTGTGTGTTTGCTGTTAACCGTACATTGTATACCCCTGTATGTTGTGGTCTTTAAGGTGCCCATCTAATAGTTTTTTGAAACTATCGATGCTCCCTGCTGATACCACTGCTTGGGGAAAAGAATTTCACATCCTTACTGCTCTGACAGTAAAGAACCCCTTACGTAGTTTAAGGTTAAACCGTTTTTCCTCTAGTTTTTAGTAAGTGGCCACGTGTCTTATTGTATCTCCTTTCTCTGAATAGTTTGTTCCTTATGCTAGGGTCCCCAGTACAGTATTTGTACATTGATATCATATCCTCCCTCAATCGTCTCTTCTCCAGAGAGAATAAGTTCAATGCTTGTAGTCTTTCCTCATAGCTGATGTCCTCCATTCCCCTAATTATTTTTGTTGCCCTTCTCTGGACTCTCTCCAGTTCCAGCACATCCTTCCTGAGGACCGGTGCCCAGAACTGGACAGCATACTCCAGATGTGGCCAGACCAGAGTCTTGTAGAGAGGGAGAATAATCTCTTTATTTCTGGAGTGAATCCCCTTTTTTATACATCCCAGTATTCTGTTGGCTTTGCTTGCAGCAGCTTGGCATTGCATGCCACTGCCAAGCCTGTTGTCCACTAGGACCCCCAGGTCCTTTTCCATCTTAGATTCACCCAGAGGTTCCCCCCCTAGTGAGTAACTTGCCTTTGTGTTTCTGACGCCCAAGTGTATTACCTTACATTTTTCAACATTAAACCTCATCTGCCATGCAGTTGCCCACCCCATTATTCTGTTCAGGTCCGCTTGTAAGGTTTCCACATCCTGCATAGAAGATATTGGCATGCTTAGTTTAGCATCATCCGCAAATACTGAGATTGTACTAGATATTCCCTCCTTTAGATCGTTTATGAATAAATTAAACAGGATTGGCCCCAGGACAGAACCTTGGGGGACCCCACTTTCCACACCCGCCCAATCCGAGTACTCCCCATTAATCACCACCCTCTGGACTCTCCCCTGGAGCCAGTTCTCTATCTCTGCTAAATGTTTTAATTTAATGTTTTTATATTAATTGGAACATTGTCTTATGGTCCCATAATTTTAGCTGTTTCACCATTGTAGACCCTGAGAGGCAAAAATTGCTCAAGGAACCCCTAGTAATCTTTGGAGGTACCCCAGGTTTCCACAGAACCTGTAGAATGATGAGAGCAGTTTTATTTTCTGGGTAGTGGATTTCCTGAGAGTTCCTATTATTGAGGAGTGGTTGATACAAAGCTTTATAAACCAGCTATCTGGTGAGTGCAAGCTCTGTTGGGGAGTGGAGCACATGCCGTGTGGTGACGGTACACTCATTTTGAGAGCACAAGTACTAGAAGGACTGGCAATCTTTATCAACACTCCGTCTGAATAGGACTTTGTATATATGTATATGTGAATGACCTTTTGTAGAATATCAGTCTGCCTCTGATGTTTTTTTCAGGAGAGACGTGGCTTTTTTGCTGAACTTCTTTAGACCAGACCATCCTCCAAAATCTTCGCCTCACTGTGCGTGCAGATGCACTCACACCTGCCTGCTGCCATTCCTGAGCACAGGGCCGGACTGGCCTACCGGGATACCGGAAAATTTCCCGGTGGGCCGCCGGCCCTGGGGCCGCTTTAAGATAGGGGCACCTTTAAGCATTGGGGCCGGCCGCTGTGATGATGGCCGCTGCAGCGGCCCCGGCCCCCGCTGAGCTCCAGAGTGACGGTCCGTCCGATATACTCTTCTACGTCAGCCGCTGTGAGCGGCATGACGTCACATCCGGCAAGGGCGGCTGCGTGGCGGTGGATCAAGTCTGACTGGCTGCTTGCAAGACTGTCACGGCGCCGACGCCGATCCCTCCCACACAGACGAGGCGCGCCTGCAGCAGTGGCCAGGATAGGTACCGCCCCTTTCTCCACCCACCTTGTGTCATAGCTGTGCACACACTGTTCCCGGACATTGCTGAGCTTGGATCCATTCTTCCATGGCATGAGTGCTCTTCATGACATGGGATCATCATCAGGATGAAGATATGTGAGCACCATACTGCTGGAGGGGGGGCACACAACTTACACTGCAACTGTACTGGGGAGTGAAGGTGGGGGGCTTACTGAGGGGTGTGTACTGGAAGGGGGGGCTTACTGAGGGGTCTGTATTGGGAGGGGGGCTTACTGAGGGGTCTGTACTGGCCCAGTACAGACCCCTCAGTAAGCCCCCCTCCCAGTACAGACCCCTCAGTAAGCCCCCCTTCCAGGACAGACCCCTCAGTATGCCCCCCTCCCAGTACAGACCCCTCAGTATGCCCCCCTCCCAGGACAGACCACTCAGTAAGCCCCCCTCCCAGGACAGACCCCTCAGTATGCCCCCCTCCCAGGACAGACCACTTAGTAAGCCCCCCTCCCAGGACAGACCCCTCAGTATGCCCCCCTCCCAGGACAGACCCCTCAGTAAGCCCCCCTCCCAGGACAGACCCCTCAGTATGCCCCCCTCCCAGGACAGACCACTCAGTAAGCCCCCCTCCCAGGACAGACCCCTCAGTAAGCCCCCCTGCTAGTACAGACCCCTCAGTAAGCCCCCCCCCACCTAGTACAGATCCTTCAGTAAGCCCCCCTCCCAGTACAGACCCCTCAGTAAGCCTCCCTCCCAGTACAGACCCCTCAGTAAACCCCCCTCCCAGCAGATATGATTTCCTCCTGCATGTAATGATTGCTCTATGCTGATTTCCATAGACTACTGACTTCAGATGACCCCAAATAAAAAGTGCTGTTAGGTGGTCTGGAGACCTAGGAGGCCATTTGACAGGACCTCACCTTCCCATCCACCTGGGAGGAAGAGTGGAAAATGTAAACATTTCTTGCAGCCATAGCAAAGTATGATGGGCACGTCTTACTGAAACCACATTATATGTCCTTCTAACAAAGGAATGGTGACAACTGTCTGAAAGGGATTTCCATCACTTCCTGTCGTGTCTCTGGGACAGGAAGTGAAGGGAAGCTTCTCTTTTGGGACACAGACAGCAAAAAATTACCTGACAGGTAGTCAAAGCCCAACTCCAGACTAGGGATCGACCGATTATCGGTGGTTAAAAACTGCATGATATCCAGTACAAAGACATAATATCAATGCAGTAAAAGGAAACATTGGTGGTGGGTTAGATACAAGCTTTGTAAGGCCCCTTTCACACTTATGCAACCTACAAGTTGCACGATTTTATTGCGATTTTTCCACAATTTTGACTGAACTTGAAGCCATGCCTTTGGACCTCAAAACACATTCAAATTGGCCCAAAGTAGTGCCGGGACTCCTTTGAAGTCATTGCGTCTTGAAGTCGCACAGATATGAACGGTACTCTTTGGAAATCATGGAGTGCGAATTGTCATGTGACTTTGCAGTCCCAAATCGCAGGACAAGTGTGAAAGGGGACTAGTGTCGGTTCACATTTGTGTGGATTCAGAGATCGCATGTAATGCGGAGCGCATTGCTCCTAAATTACATGCGATCTGATGTGCGGTGCGAATTTCAGCCATACACTTTCTATGGCTGAATTCGCACTGCATCCGCACCAAAGACGCACATGAGGCATTTTTTTATTCACAACAGAATCGGATCACATAGTGGTTCACACTAGTGCGATCCGATTCTGTGCGAACTTGAAGATCGCACTGCGATTGCAACTGAGGGTGTCGTTAACTTTTAATTGACACCCCCTGCGTATCGCATATGGCAGTGTGAACTGCCAGAGGTGCGGATGCGATGCGGGATATTCGCAGCGTTCCTGCATCGCATAAATGTGAACCGAGCCTAAATCTACTCCTTTCTGTTTGGCTCGGTTCACATTTATGCGATGCGAGAACGCTGCGAATATGCAGCGTGATCCCGCATCGCACCTGCACCTCTGGCAGTTCACATATGCAATACGCAGGGTGTGTCAATTAAAAGTTAACGACACCCCCAGTTGCGATCGCATATCGCAGTGCGATCTTCAAGTTCGCACAGAATCGGATCGCACTAGTGTGAACCACTATGCGATCCGATTCTGTTGCAAATAAAAAAATGCCTCATGTGCGTCTTTGGTGCGGATACAGTGCGAATTCAGCTATACAAAGTGTATGGCTGAAATTCGCACCGCACATGAAATCGCATGTAATTTAGGAGCAGTGTGCTCCGAATGACATGCGATCTCCGCATCCGCACAAATGTGAAGCGGCACTAAGGCTGGCCATACACTATACAATTTTCTTATTCAACATTCCTTTAGATTTACCAAAACCATGTAATATAGGGTCAAACCTAAACACTTTCAATTTGTATGCAATCAGACAGGCCATTGCACTACATAGTTTAAGGTAAATCTAAAGGAAATTGAATAAGAAAATTGTATAGTGTATGGCCAGCCTAAGGCTTGTAAATTGCAAACTTTCAATAAACATATTAGAAAAAAAAAACGCACTGGAAAGCATCAGGTGTGGATCAGCCGTACATGATTTGTACACGTATAAACCCGAGTACTTTAGGTGTAAATATCACGTGGGATTTTCTGCTAGCACTGCCAGTAAGGCCTCATTCACGGAGGATTTACTAAAGTGCATCCCCATGCTGACAGTCCTATTCCATAGTTGCCATCATTTAACCACTTGCCGTCTGCTTACGGTACGATAGTACTGCGGCAAAGTGGCTCGTTATCGTCTGACGACGTAGATCTACGTCATCAGACACTCCCCTTTCCCGGCGCCGCGCGCGCGCCGCCGGAGGCTCGCTCCCGCTGTATTCGGTCACAGCGGGAGTCGGGCCAGGGGAGGAGCAGCGGTGATGGCTGCTGCTCTTCCCCGATCGTCGGGGATCTAGTGTGGAGATCCGCCCGCTTGTGTAAACACAAGCGGGCGGATCTCCTAAGTGTGACAGGCAGGGTCAGATTGCAGGGTTCAGCATAGCTGAACCTGCGATCTGTCCCTGTGTCATTCAGTCACCTCCCCCCACACACGTCAGTAAGCACCAGGCATACATTAACCCCTCCCTCGCCAATAAAATTAACGCCTTCCCTGCCAGTGTCATTTTTAAAGTAACAGTACATATATATATATATAGCACTGATTACTGCAGTAATGTCACTGGTATACAAAAGTGTCAAAAATGTCAGTCAAGGGTCCGATCTGTCCGCCGCAATGTCGCAGTCCCGCAAAAAAAAAAATTGCAGATTGCCGCCATTACTCGTTAAAAAAAAAAAAACACCAAAAATGACAGAAATCTTTCCCTTAGTTAGTAAACGCAATAACTTTTGCGCAAACCAATCAAAATACGCTTATTGTGAATTTTTTTTACCAAACGTAGGTAGCAGAAAACAAATTGGCCAAAAATTTAAAAAAATTTTGATTTTTACATTTTTTTGGGGGGGAATTTCATATAAAAAAATGTGAAAAATATTGTTGTTTTTTCAAAAACCTTTTCAAAAAATCTTTTTTTGTTTATAGCGCAAAAAGTAAAAATCGCACAGGTGATCAAATACCACCAAAAGAAAGCTCTGTTTGTGGGAAAAAAAGGACGTAAATTTTGTTTGGGTATGGCGTCGCACGACCGCGCAATTGTCAGTTAAAGTCGCACAACGCCGAATCGCAAAATGTGGCCCAGACGTAAGACAGCAAAATCCTCCGGTGGTAAAGTGGTTACACAGCTATCAATTACCACACCCACTTCCCTGAAGCTCCGCCCACTCTGCATAATTGATCCCGCCTACTTATCAGATTATAGAGTCTACTCAATATAGAGAGAATTACAGGAAATTAAAAAAGGGAATTTCAAACTTAAGGCCACAGTAGCAGAGTTGGAATAATTCTCCCATTCAGCTGCACTACTTCTGCGTAACATTTATGGGCAGACCGATTACCAGGCGCTTCCAGGGACAATATAAATGACCTGGGACAGGCTTTTGTTTGCAGGGACTGTCCCAGGAAAAAAGGGACAGTTGGCAAGTATGCTATTCATGTCAGTTGGAAGGCATTGGATGCACAGACAGCCACAGCTCCCATACTGACATCCGTGTGGGTGCGAGTGTTTGACCGCACACTATCTGGGTATGGGGACACGCACCCACATGGATGTCAGTATAGGAGCTGTGTCCGTGCAGCCGCTGCATCCCAACTGACATGAATGGGACTGCCTGCATGCGCATGCATGGAACACCTGTGCAGGTATACACAGCCCTCCATGGGTGTACGCTTTAGTATGCCCCGTGTGAATGAGGCACACCCAGCATTCTATGCAGGAAATACACACACATCCCTGTGACAGCGTGTACAATGACACATACACACATTACAATGCCTTGTCTCTGGACAGCCAGGCAGCTAGTATTTCCATGCGGAGGGGGCCATCACCCCCATGCGGAGGGGGCCATCACCCCCCCCCCCCCTCAGCTGAGCTTTACACTCAGTGAAGCTGTACTGGTTTTATCTTCATTCAGCAGTGAGCCGATCACTGTCACCTCACTCACCCGACATTCCGCCTCCCAGCACCCGCAGTAGCTTCTGCTGTCACCATAACAACAGTACACAGAGCTCTCTCTACACGAGCACCAGGCAGAGGGCGGAGTCTGGGGCTTTAGTAGCCATTTTGGAAATGGGCAACCTTCACAGATAGCGAACATGCTATTTAGGCAATGAGGGAAGTGGATTCCTATAATTATTTTCATCTCTGCACTTCAGTTTATTCTGTTAAATACACCTCATAGGAGCGCCTTGAAAAAGCAGAGGATACGTTTTAGTAGGTGGAGCTGTGCTGAATTTGTCCTCGCTCAGGAGCCATTTTTGTGGAGCCTGAAGGTGTTTGAGTGCTGGGATTCCCCATACCAAATAGATATCCGTGATTAATTGAATGTTGAGTTTTCACTGAAGAAAAACCATGAACAGCCCCACTTTAAACTTCCATTCACACCTGAGCATATCGATTTTCTGGTATTTTTCAGGCATTTTTGCAATTTTTACAAGCATTTTTAAAGCGTTTAAAGGAGAAATATACAGACTTGTATAAAGTACTCGAAATTTCTACTTGAATAAAAGTACAAGTGCTCGATCAAAAAGTGACTTAAGTAGAAGTGGAAGTGCTCACAGAAAAAGTTACTTAAAGCGGAGTTCCACCCTGGTTATACATTTTTTTACAAAAATACCCCCGGGACAGTCAGGGCTAGCAGATTCCACAATGGCTAGCCTCTGATCTGTCCCGGGTTGCACTTACCTTTCAGGAGAAATACTTACCTTGAAATTGTCTTCTCCATCGCTGCCATCTCAGGTGTGGGCAGCTTGAAGCCAGCACGATCCTCTTCCGCGTCCTCTTCGGTCCTCTTCCTCCTTCTTCGGTCCCACGATGCACTGCACCGGCCCCGACGTCACTTCCGGGTCGCGCGCGTCATCCCTCCACAGCTTCTGGGCATGCCCAGAAGCTGTTTAGAAGGGAATGACGCGCGCGCCCCGGAACTGGCGTCGGGGCCGGTGCAGGCGCAATGATTCCTGGGAGCGATGACGTTCAGCTCCCAGGAATCATTGCAAAAGCCAGGAAGTGACGAATCGCCGTGGCCGCCGAGGGGAGGAAGAAGGAAGTAAGGTGAGTATATTTTCTCTAAAAGGTAAGTGAAAAAAAAAAAAAATTGCGATTATCCATTTGTTTTTCAGGTGACCGGGAGCGAGAAGATGGAGGTAAGTATAAATTTCGGGTGGAACTCCGCTTTAAGTAGAAGTACTAAAGTATTCAACATTTTTTTTACTTAAGTATTGCAAGTAGTTTTTTCAAAAAATTTGCTACTTAAGTACTAAAAGTAATAAGTACCAGTAGTTTTGAAAAAAATTTCTACTCAAGTACTGAAAGTAGAAGTACAAGTACTGTGTTATGTAGTTATTAAAGAAAGAAGTCAAAAGTTTGAACATCTTATTGTTTTTTATTATTTCAAATGATTTATTCAAATGATTAACCTAAAGGACAATCACAATTCCTTAGGCTGTAACTTTTTGTAAACAAAAAACAGATAAAGTATGTCCCTCCCTTCCCATTTTAAAGCATCCACCTTTTAAAGCCAGGGGTGGTCTCCTTCCTGAGCTTCCTCACTCTCACAGCCAGGCAGATCACTTGAAGTTGAAGGGACAGGGGTGGAAGGTGGTGTTTTTGGTTCGTCCATCTTTACAGCTGATCAAAAGGCAGAACAGGAGCATGCGCAGTCTTCTTAATCGCGGTTTGATTTGATTTGCTCAAATGATGATGATGTGCCAGGCCAGCTTCATCAAACCTACAACGCTTAAAGTGAAAAATGCATCAAAAACTACTAACAAAGGTGCTGTGCTAAAAATGCTAATAAAGTGCCTGCAATTATATATATATATATATTCTTCTTGTATTCAAAATCATCGCCCACAGTATAAAAAATAAAGTGACATGTCTGTGCTAAATGCAGTGCAAATTATTCCCACAATGTAAATTTAATTCATATAAAATATATATGACAATACCACAATAAAATAAGTTGTGATTGTGAATAAGTTAGGTGCAAGTTTAAGTGTGTAAACTAAACTTTATAACAAAAAGTCCATAACTGAATTCCAGTGTGCAATCTAAGAAGTGCTTGTCACTTGCTGGCAGATGCTTCCACCTTTCTTCTGTGATCTGCTGAAGTAAAGTGGTGGACTGGATAGCCTCTCTCTCTGCCTCTCACCTTAGTAGCACTGGCACTGCACTGGTTCAAAAAGCTGTCTATATTATTTTCATTATAAGAACTTGTCAGAACATGCTTCCACCACCTGTCCTTCACACTAGTAGTGCTCATTTGCTTTGCTCAAGTCAAGTGATACTGCCAGTGGCCACTGCAGTGCAGGCACAGCCACACAGGCAGAGGCAGGCCGCAGGAAGCACAGGCAGAGGCAGGCCGCAGGAAGCACAGGCACCACCACAACACAACACTTATGGTCCATGGACCATGGATGGTCGGATAATCATCATAGCCGTCAGTCTCACTCTTCTTGGTTCAAAAAAGCCACCCATGACCCGTGTGTATATAATATATTAATATTTTATATTGATTATTTGATTCTCAAATGGCACATTTGCCATGGCAAGGATTAGGCCCTCTCCACGGTCCACCTCACTCACCTCATAGAGAAGAAGATGAGATAACAAAGAAAATGCTCCGAGTCCTGCTCCCGCGTCCCACCGCCCGTGTCACAACTCCTCTCAGTAAGGGCCCTAAGGGGTGGAGTCTGAGTGACGCACAACACATTTAGAGGCAGAGACCTCGAGCGGGAAGACGGCAGCACGGCTCCTCCAGTGCGGTCTTAACTTGATGATCATGACAGTGATTCCGCGGGCCGTGGCGCGAGCGAGGCTGTGGGATTGATTGAATTGAGTTGTGCTGCCTACTGCTACACGCTACCTACTACTAAATTGTGAGTCAGTATATTTTATTTCATTTTTATATATAAAAGCGGTATTGTTGAGCACTACTAGCCACTAGATCACCTGGCTGTCACTTTGTCACATGTTGGGGAATCACAGCGGCTCGGCTCCAGAAGTGGCGGGTGTCCCCGTCATCCTGCCAGGGCCGCCAAGAAGTTCATCACCTAATCTTAAATTATTAATATCTTATGAGGAGAGGACCAATGAGATTGAGAATTGAAATAATTAAATATATATGGCTTTTTGAACCACTGCAGTCAGTGCCAGTGCCACAGTGCCACCCAGACGCTATCCACCAGTGCCACCACCATTAAGTGTGTTGGTCGGTCACTGGAGCACTGAAGGAGGTGGAAGCATCTGACAAGTGAAGTGACACTTTAGATTTGCACACTGGAATTCATTTATGGACTTTTCGTTATAGATAGGTTTACACACTTCAACTTGTTGCACGCACCTGACCTAACTTATTTCATAACTTATTTTATTGTGATTTATTGTCATATTTTATATGAATGGAATTTACTGTTACATTGTGGGAATAATTATTTTCACTGCATTTAGGCTTTAGCACATTCATGTCACTTTATTTTTGATACTGTGTGGAGTGTGGGCAGGGCACTGGGGGCAACAATGATATTATATCGATTGCACAGGCACTTTATTCGCACAGCCAAGTTGTGTTTGTTAGTAGTTTCTTGATGCACTTTAAGCGATGTAGCACCATTTATTTGTTTGTTTCATATTTTCTTTTTATTGGAAAGATTTGGTATAGCAGCTTTTATTATACACAGCCTTTATTTTCGTATGCGCTGATTTACACATGACATTATACACATTTTTTTGAGCTTTATGCAACCTGCCATCTACTGTTCTGGCAGTGGTAATTTTTTTAAAAGTAACGAGTAACGATGCAGCACAAAAAAAAAAATATTGGAGTAGAAGTATCGAAATCATCGAAAAAATGTAGTGAAGTAAAAGTAGAAGTAGGAGAAAAAAATTATACTCTAGGAAAGTACAGATACCGCATTTCGGTACTTAGGTAGTTCTACTTCGTTACTATACATCTCTGGAAATATAGCCAAAGCTAATTTGGCTGTACATCTTCTATGGATCACAGGAGTGCAGTTCATTCCTCACTTCTGTGACCTGTTTTCAGCAGAGGTTGGTTTGAAGTTCGCTCTCTGCTAACGTCACAGAAGTCGGTCCAGGCACCGCGTCATCACGACAATGGAAGTTGCATAGTTGCCAACATTTAAAAAAAATTTCCAGGGATACTTTGCAGCACAGCTATCAATTACCACACCCACTCCCCTGAAGCTCCGCCCACTCTGCATAATTATTCTCACCTACTTATCAGATTATAGGGTATACTCAATATAGAGAGAATTACAGGAAATTAAAAAGGGAATTTCAAACTTAAGGGCACAGTAGCAGAGTTGGAATAAGTCTCCCATTCAGCTGCACTACTTCTGCATAACATTTATGGGCAGCACGATTCAAACTCTAAGGTTGAGAGCCTGAGCCTGCTGCCCCCCGCCCCTCCACAGCCCAGCGCTCCAATGAGGGAAGAGGGGGAAGAGCGGAGAGTGGTGACTGACAGAGGTGTCAGAACTGAGCAATCAGCGGTGTTTGATCGCTCAGTTCTTAGGGTAGAGGCCCCGGGGGGACCAATGCTGCATCCACCTAGGTAAGTATAATTATAAAAAAAATAAATAAAAGAAACCCATACATCTCTTTTGAACCCCCGTTCACATCAGGCCGATTTTGACATGTCAAATCACATGCCAAATCACATGGGTGTCATCAGTTCAGTCACATTCTTTGCTAAAAGAAAATGGATAAATACTGATTCAGGCTACATCAGGTTGAGGTCGGTTTATTTCATGCTACATCCATATTTTTTAATTGTTAGGCCTCTTTCACACGGCCGCTCCGGTGTTTGGCTCCGCTGCGGGACTTTTTTTTTTTTTCACGGAGCGGATGACATTTGTGTCATCCGCTCCGTATGTCCGCATATCATCCCATCCGTTTGCGGATGATATGCGGACATAATGTAAGTCTATGGGCATTGCGGATGCCAGCGGATGACACCGCTGACATCCGATTTTCCTTCCTTTCCGTTTTTTGAACGGAGGAAAAATAGGGTTCTGTTCCGTTCCAAAAAACGGAACAGAACTGAAAGGAAGAAAATCGGATGTCAGCGGATGGTATTCCTCTGACATCCGCAATGCCATAGACTTACATTATGTCCGTAAATCATCCGCAAAAAAATAGGATGATTTGGGGACATACGGAGCGCCCCTGTGAAAGAGCCCTTACAGAAACCAATCACAGTTGACAAAAGTATAAACAAAAAATGTTTCTTGCCTAACAATGGACATGCATGGAACAGATGTAAACAAACGGCATCTGTTTACATCCATTCAGATCCATCTAAACGGAAAAGGAGGCAGTTAGATTGTAAGGACACAGCGGGTGCAAGCTCCCTTTGCTTCCTTAGCAACCATTGACAGCCGGAAGCTGACATGTTTGTCTATGCTGAACGCCCTAAATGTTCAGCATTTAGACAAAGGTCTTTACAGCCAGTGTTCAAAAACTGAGCTCATATATATACACTATATTACCAAAAGTATTGGGACACCTGCCTTTACACACACATGAACTTTAATGGCATCCCAGTCCCAGTCCATAGGGTTCAATATTGAGTTGGCCCACCCTTTGCAGCTATAACAGCTTCAACTCTTCTGGGAAGACTGTCCACAAGGTTTAGGAGTGTGTCTATGGGAATGTTTGACCATTCTTCCAGAAGCGCATTGATGAGGTCAGGCACTGATGTCGGACGAGAAGGCCTGGCTCGCAGTCTCCGCTCTAATTTATTCCAAAGGTATTCTATCAGGTTGAGGTCAGGACTCATTCAAGTTCCTCCAACCTAAACTCGCTCATCCATGTGTTTATGGACTTTGATTTGTGCACTGGTCCAAAAAATTTGGTGGAGGGGGGGGGTTATGGTGTGGGGTTGTTCTCCAGAGGTTGGGCTTGGCCCCTTAGTTCCAGTGAAGGTAACCCTTAAGGTGTCAGCATACCAAGACATTTTGGACAATTTCATGCTCCCAACTTTGTGGGAACAGTTTGGGGATGGCCCCTTCCAGTTCCAATATGACTGCACACCACTGCACAAAGCAAGGTCCATAAAGACAGGGATGAGCGAGTTTGGGGTGGAGGAACTTGATTGACCTCAACCAGATAGAACACCTTTGGGATTATTTAGAGCAGAGACTGTATGCCAGGCCTTCTCGTCCAACACCATTGCCTGACCTCACAAATGTGCTTCTGGAAGAATGGTCAAACATTCCCATAGACACACTCCTAAACCTTGTGGACAGCCTTCGCAGAAGAGTTTAAGCTGATATAGCTAAAAAGGGTGGGCCAACTCAATGATAAACCCTACAGACTAAGACTAGGATGCCATTAAAGTTCATGTGTGTGTAAAGTCAGGCGCCCCAATACTTTTGGTAATATAGTGTACATACAGGTACACTGCTCAAAAAAATTAAAGGAACACTTTTTATTCAGAGTATAGCATCGAGTCAATAAAACTCCTGGGATATTGATATGGTCAGTTAAGTAGTAGAGAGCTACTTTCATTTTAATGAATTTAACAACGGGTGCACTAGATGGGCAACATCGAGACAACCTCCAAAACAAGATAGGTTTAACAGGTTGAGGCCACTGACATTTTCTTTCCCTACTTATCTTTTCTGACTGTTTTTTACTAGTTTTGTATTTGGCTAGGGTCAGGGTCAGTACTGGTAGCATGAGCCGATACCTGGACCCTATAGAGCAGGGGTATTGAATTAAAATTTACAAAGGTCCAGTCAATAAAATATTCTTCCAGCAGAGGTCCGAATCACATGTTTGTGCGATGGTCACCCTGTATCCTCGCAACCAATCACTTGCTTGTTAACTTGGATAGCCCCCGTCCTCTGTCTATAGCTGTCCTGCCTCAAGCTGTTGGCTCTGTGAGACTGGCAGTGGTGATGGCTGTGGGCAGAACAACTCTAAAGGGTGGGACCACAGGGGTCCGGATGAGACATTAACTGGGTCCGGATCCGGACCCCGGTCCGCCATTTAGTGATGCCTGCTAGAGGTTACACAGGCAGATTCCAAGAGACAGGCAATTACTATAGGAGAGATGGACAGGGCCATAGAAGGTCCTTAACCCATCAGCAGGACCGGTATCTGCTCAGCCACTCTCCCCAATCCCCACTGGCCACTATCCTTCTCCCCCATCCCCTAGGGGTGTACTCACTTTTGTTGCCAGCGGTTTAGACATTAATTGCTGTGTGTTGAGTTATTTTGAGGGGACAGCAAATTTACACTGTTATACAAGCTGTACACTCACTACTTTACATTGTAGCAAAGTGTCATTTCTTCAGTGTTGTCACATGAAAAGATATAATAAAATATTTACAATGGGAAAATAAATAAATAAATATTTACAAAATGTGACGGGTGTACTCACTTTTGTGAGATACTGCATATATAATAGACTATAATATAAAATGATATATTATAATAGGTTATAGTAATATTACTACCAATAACATACTGTACCTCACATTTTCCTGCTGACACTGGTGGGTACAGGCGGGTACAGGGTTCCTTAAAGCGGAGCTACAGGCTCCTTCCGAAAAAAGTAAAAGTCAGCAGCTTCAAGTACTGTAGCTGCTGAGGTTTAATATTATGACACTTACCTGTCCCACAAATCCAGCAGTGTCCTCATCCGAGACGATTTTTCAAAAAGCTCTCGGGGTGCTGCTGCTGCCATCTCGGCTAAGAGAAACTGACAGTGAAGCCTTGCGGCTTCATAGCCGGTTCCCTACTGCGCATGAGTGAAGCGCATTGCGCTTTGTGAATAGCCTGGCGGCGGGAGAAGGAGGAGGGGGGCAAACTCACCCAGAAGTGGGAGCAGTTACCTTTCAAACCCAGATTTCCGCTCCCCCCAAAAAGGTGCCAAGTGTGGAAGCAAAGGAGGGGGGGGGGGAGGCTTTAACAATCAATGACATCCATGGGCCCATTCCCTTACTGTATATCCCCAGCCATGTAAGCAATTGAGTCAAGATAATTTCAAAATAAAAAAGGCCCTTCAGGGTTTTGTAAACCCTCACATATATCCAGGGAAGTGACCGGCCTCAGATGATACACAGAGATGAAACAAATCTGCTGCCCTCTCTTCTACAGTCGTTTAGTTATAAGTCTGAGCATCAGAAAGCAGGGGGCAGGGAACTGAAGTTGCAGTCTGCAGAGCTTATTGCGGGGAGCTGATTGGAGGGAAGGGACACACCCCCTTCATACAGCACACAGGAACAAAGCTGAAGCTGTCAATCACAGGCTGTGTGCTGGAGACCCCTCACCTTTTATAGTTGGGAAAAATGATCAGAAGTGACGCATGCAGATAGCAGAGGAATGAGGCAGCAGACAGAATTGACACTAAAGCACCGTACACACGCACCGATCGGCCGTCTTATGTCCAGTTTTGTTGTGTTGGTTGAAATGTGCTCTAGACTGCACAGGAATTTTATCGGCCAACAACAACCAACTGCAGAAGTGATGTCATGTGATGGTTAACTTTTCGTGTGTTTTTTCTTCTCTGAGCATGCCCAGTCTTGCTCATCTGACTTTTGTTGGCCGAAATCTGTACTGACTGACGAACAATCGGCCGTTCTGGTGACGGCCAACAAAAATTTTATAACATGTGCACCAGATTTTGTTCGGCCGAAAAGTCGCAGTCGGTTGTCGGAAGCATCATACTAACAAGCTGACAATCGGCCGAGCGGACGTTGGCCGAAAATTTACGGCCAACAATCGGTGCGTGTGTACGAGGCATTAGGCCTCATGCACACTGGACGTTTTTACAGCGGCTGTTTTTGGTGTCAGACATTTTTTCATACAGCCAGAAAACTCCCCAGCATGTTATTCTGTGTGTCCATGCACACATAGGCTGTTATCAGCAGTTTTTGGCAGGGGCGTTTTCTGGCTGTTAAAACAGGAGGAGGATGGGGCCGAGCTTCCGAGGGACGGCGCCGAATCCCAGAAGTGGGGAAGGGTACCTGTCAAAAACAGGTACCCGTTCCCCCCTTCCCCCTGAAAGGTGCCAAATGTGGCACCAGAGGGGGGGGGGGGGGAAACAAAAGAGCGTAAGTTGCAATTTTGGGTGGAACTCCGCTTTACTGCTCTGGACTGCGACAAGTACACACAATCTCAACAGTCAATGTGCCTGCACCGGTGTCACTCGTCACTTCCGGTGCAGGGGCGTCATTCCCTGCTGAATGCATTAGAACAGCTTCTGGGCATGCGCAGAACCAGCTGCGGGATGACGCGCCTACCCCGGAAGTGACGAGCATGGCATTCTGGGACTCCGACATCCAGGAAGAGGGACGCGATGAGGGACGCTCCGGCTTCAGCTGCCCACACCACAGATGGCAGCACTGGACAAGAAATTTTCAAGGTAAGTTTTTCTTCTTACAGGTTCACTAAGCAGCAGACAGTTCAGAGGCTATCGTTGCTTAAATGCACTAGCCCTGACTGTCCTAGGGGTATTTTTATCGCCCAAAAATGTTTTGCCCAGAATTCCGCTTTAAGTAATTGCGTACGAATAAACAATTCGTACAGACACAGCTGTACATTTTTATTTTTTTCTGTTTCTGCTAAGTGCCATCTAGTGGTGGTTAGAGCAAACTGCAATCAATGAAGAAATCACAACTAGGCCCTGTCTAGTGGCAGTTGACTGGTCACCTGGGAAGTTTTTTTTTTTTTTTTTTTTTTTTTTTATTGTCGTAATGACACTGGGATGTCCAGCCCTAGGTAAAGCAATTGCATTTTTTTCAATTTGATGACATTTACTTCAGATTATGAGTAGTCCAAAAACATAATTAACTTGATGAGCAAATTAAACTCAGTCAGGTGATGTGAATGTGTTTGATTGTAATAGAGTTTTACAAATAGTGACTTTAAAATGTACATTAAACATTCATATAACAGAGATGTCAGATTTAGGAAGTGATCAGTATGTGATACTATATGGAACATACTATGAATTCAGATAGTTGGAATTGTACCTAAAAAAATTGTAATTAATAAAAATTTATGTCCTTTCTGTTAAGAAGGCTATTTTTATGTTATGTACATAGTTACATAGCTAGTGAGGTTGAAAAAAGACATCCGTCCATCCAGTTCAACCTATGATGCGTGTGTGTGTTTTCTGTTAACCGTACATTGTATACCCCTGTATGTTGTGGTCTCTAAGGTGTCCATCTAATAGTTTTTTGAAACTATCAATGCTCCCTGCTGATACGACTGCTTGTGGAAGAGAATTCCACATCCTTACTGCTCTTGCAGTGAAGAACCCCTTACGCACTTTAAGGTTAAACCGTTTTTCCTCTAGTTTTAGTGAGTGGCCACGTGTCTTGTTGTATCTCCTTTCTCTGAATAGTTTGTTCCTTATGCTAGGGTCACCAGTACAGTATTTGTACATTGATATCATATCCCCCCTCAATCGTCTCTTCTCCAGAGAGAATAAGTTCAGTGCTTGTAGTCTTTCCTCATAGCTTATGTCCTCCATTCCCCTAATTATTTTTGTTGCCCTTCTCTGGACTCTTTCCTGTTCCAGCACATCCTTCCTGAGGACCGGTGCCCAGAACTGGATGGAATACTCCAGATGTGGCCGGACCAGAGTCTTGTAGAGTGGGAGAATAATCTCTTTATTTCTGGAGTGAATCCCCTTTTTTATACATGCTAGTATTCTGTTGGCTTTGCATGCAGCGGCTTGGCATTGCATGCCACTGCCAAGTCTGTTGTCTACCAGTACCCCCAGGTCCTTTTCCATACTAGACTCACCCAGAGGTTCCCCCCCCCCCCTAGTGAGTAGCTTGCTTTCTGGTTTCTGGCCCCCAAGTGCATTACTTTTTTAAATTTTTCAACATTAAACCTCATCTGCCATGTAGTTGCCCACCCCATTATTTTGTTCAGGTCCGCTTGTAAGGTTTCCACATCCTGCATAGAAGATATTGGCATGCTTAGTTTAGTATCATCTGCAAATACTGAGATTGTACTAGATATCCCCTCCTCTAGATCATTTATGAATAAATTAAACAGGATTGGTCCCAGGACCGAACCCTGGGGGACCCCACTTTCCACACCCGCCCAATCCGAGTACTCCCCATTTATCACCACCCTCTGGACTCGCCCCTGGAGCCAGTTCTCTATCCAGGTACTCACCCTACACCCTACTCACATGTATACTATGTGTTTTGCTGAAGAGTAAAAAAAAAAAAAAAAAAACTATAAATGAAAAAAGAAAAAAACTTCATGTTAACATTTGATAGAAAAAGGAAAAAAGTCTTCAAGTGCCTGTGGTACCACTTTTTTCCACTAGGGGTCACTAGAGCTTTTAAATAATGATCCCATAAATTATTCCTAATTTCCTGCCACCTGTAAATGTAAATAATACTAAAAGAAAATATTATTTACTAGGCTTTAAATAAAGAAAATGCCCCTTTTACCAGTCTTCCCAAGAAGTAAAAAAAATAATTTTGCGCCTACACACAGTGATCACTATTGCTGAAAAGATGTAGTAAGTAGACCTTACCTACTAGCATATTATATCCATCTACGTTGTTTCATATAACAGTCCTATGAATACATGTCATTATTATAAATGTAATGCTTTGTTATCTTTTCCATGTTCTGATGGAAAAAAATGAATATCATTTGCAGTTGTTTGTTGACCACTCTGATATAAAAAATAATCCTTTGTGTTCACTCAGGAGAATATTATAGTTATCAAAATCTCCAGAGGAGTATTGTACAGTGAGTAGCAGTCAGTTTAAGGGAATGACAGATTATATTGCAGAAGAGATGCTTCAAAGGACTCCTGGGATTTGTGTTTTAAAGACACCTCCAGCACTGCTGATTAGCTGTTGGCTGGAAGCCGGACTGATACAACACACGCTGGCTTATAGATAGAATAGGGTTGTGGCTGCTGCTCTGCTATACCTTTTAGTAAATGCAGCATTTCTTAAACCGACCATATCCTAGTAGAATTTTGTTTGAATATGTTCAATTTTAGAATGTTTGTGCGATTAGTTAGTGAGGTCAAATCGACATTCGTTCCAGACCTCGTGGGTGAAAAAATTTGAAGGAGCAGGATGGAATTTTCGTACGAATGTAATATTCATTTATCAGTGTATGGCCAGCTTTAAAGTGAAACTTTTTTTTTTTTTTTTAAATAATAAACATGTTATACTATAAATTCAATCCATGTATGGATGTAAAAAAATCTGAAATGCTGGTTGTACCCAATTTGACCGGTTGATTGACTTGGGTACAGCCAGCATGTCAGATTTTTTCACATAAAGTTATTGCCAGTGGCTATAGCCGCTAGCAGTAACCAATGTATTCTGCCTTCTGGGAATGCTCCCCGCGCCCCCCACTGGCAGAATACAATAGTGCAGCGGGGGGCATTCCCCTATCCACACTGACTGGGTTGATTGCTCAATCAAGTGATTTTCTTTCCTGGAAGGAAATAAAATCGTATAATCGATGGCCAGCTTTCTTTTTCCAACTATACAATTCAGTGTGAAAGCAAACAAAAGCAAGTCAGAAACAGCTGAAAGTGATCTCAAATGCAAGCCTCTTTTCTTGTCTGTACTTGAAAGCATGCTGTGTTTAACCCCTTCCTAAATTCAACATTTATCTACATTAAAGTGGAACTTTAGTCCAAAAATGAAGCCCTGCTAGATCACTTCATGCTGATCCTTTTGCAGGTATAGCTATGTAAAATATTAAAAATAAGTGTCTATACTGTTTAAAATCCAGTACTGCACTGTCACCCTGCTCTGCACATGCTCAGTTGCTCTTGATTTTTAGGTATTTTTAGGCACTGACAGGTTTGTAGAGGTCGATCTGCTGACAGCCTTATGGGCCATACACACTATAAGATTTTCTGAAGACTTTTTCCTTTAGACTTACCAAAACCATATGAGGTCAAACCTAAACACTTTCAATTTGTTTGCAATCTGGCAGGCCCTTGCACTACATAGAAAAGGTAAATCTGAAGGAAATCTAACCACAAAAGTTGGATAGTGTGTATCCAGCTTTAGGCTGGTTTCACACAGGCTGTCCGATCAGGTCCGCATGTCAGTTTTCAGGTGGACCTGAACGGACCAGCCATTGTTCTTTATGGAGCGGCGAATGTCAGTGGACATGTGTCCGCTGACACCTACCAGCATCCGATCCGATCCTGTCCCCCAAAAACAGACTGATAGGGGATCCATTCCCCATCCATCTGGTGGATCGGATGACAGTTGGATCAAAATGGACAGGCAGTTTGTTTCCATCCAACAGCCCCATAGAGAACAGCAGGCTGTGTCCGTGTCCATTGTGCATAGTGGAGCAGACACAGACCTGTCATCCACCTGCTCGGTGGGGTCAGCAGAGAATTCCCCAGCTAAGCAGGCGGATGCACATTACGGAATCTGCCCCGTTTGAAAGAGGCCTTAAAGCAGAATTAAACCCTTATATCCTTCACAGCCAAGGCAACTGCTTCTGTTTGATCTGTGGTTGCCATGGTGCCGTTCATATGATCAGTTATGACACCATCTATTTGATGGTTTGACAGAGGACACAAGCAAATTTGACAGTTAGCAAACCTGACATTTCAGGAATGCAACTTTTTTTTTAAACCGTTAAATCAATGGGTTTAGTTCTTCTTTATGATTTACTGCTGTTCAGGAGCTCCGGGCTTTGGAAAAAATGGCAGCCTCCGGAAAAAAGAAACTTGAGCAATGCTGGAGGCAATTTACAGCACACATTAATTTCGATAGCATAATTATTAATCTGGAATGTATGTTCCTTGCTAAAGAACAATATTTTTTATCAAGTTGTTATGGGTAAAGTTCCGCTTTAACTCCTAAGGTGCCCAAACACATGGTAGTTGTATAGAGAAATCAAACCTTCAATCCCTTTTTAATAACAAATGAATAGAAAACATAAAATGGTGGTTTCCATCAACTGCTAGGAGATGGCTTCCAAAAATCACTTTCAACACAACTGTCGGCGATTTCGACCATTTTGATTATATTTCTATTTGATCTTTCATGGAAACTGTCGCATTATTGCCCAATTGTGACTTCACATTTGGCCAAAATCTGGTGGTCAATCAAACCCTTCGGTGGTAGATTCCCTCGTTTCTGGTGGTTACTTGTGTTTGCAATTGCAATTTCCAGTGGTCCGTGTGCACGACCAGCTTAAAGCGTAACTGAAGGCATTTTACAAAAAATTGTGAGCAGGCAGGATATTTATTGCAGAATATTCATGCTATGCTTTAGCAATAAAATAAACCTGCTGGCAGCACATGTGCAGCTCAGCTTACAGCACTGGAATGGTCCTTGTATGCTGGGATGACCGACTCCTCTGCATGTGCAGGAGTTGCGTCAGTTCATGCTGGACAATGAAGATGCCCGCAAACCCACACCAGGGAAAAGATGTCAGGGCCAGCAAGGGACTCTTCTCGCAGACTTCGGACTGTTAGAGAGGAGGTAGGTATAGTGACACTAAACTCTGTTTTAAAATGAAAATTTTAGGAGGACCTCACTATGTCAATGAAAGAACAGGGTGAGAAATTCTGGAAGATCTGGACCCCTTACTTCTTCTATAAAGATCATTCACCTCTAGCTCCCCAACGGCAACTTCCTGACTCCTAGACGCTGCCTCATTTTTTGTGGGTTTTGTTAGGTTGCCAGATGGGGGGATTCTAACCTCCGTTCATTCCACCCCCATGTTTTTTTTACCTTTTTTGTCCCTCCTATGTACTCCCTTAGCCTAGCTAGGTCTCAATCTCCTCCCTGAAAATCAGAAAACCTCCAGGATCAGCAATGCTTTGGGAATGCAACCCATTAAATATACTGTTTTGCCTTTCTTGTAAGTTTGGTCAGTATATGCTCCTGATATGAAGAAGTGGGTGCCATAAATGCATCACTATGATGTCTCTCTACTCAACGCTCTTTTTTTATATAATTTTGTTACACTATAATTTCCTTTCTTTCCCAAGATTGTTAGTTGTTTCCTGTCATTTTGCATCTTCCCAATCCATCCATGCGCTCTCTTCTGCTGCCCATTGTGCTTTTCCATTGGGTGCCATGGTTCCCTTCAACTACTTCCGGGCCAGACATTGAGCAGTGGTCTGTTCAATGAGATCTAGATCAAGTTTCAAGCTGGTTTGTCTTCTTTCAAGTCCTGTTTTATTTAGGGCACTAGTATGTACAGTATCTGTACTCCCCGCACCTTTATGGAGTGCTACAATACAATTTATGTATCTATTTTTTAGCTTACAGATCACATGTTGGTTGCCACCCCCCCTGAAGAAGTGAAACTACATTCACAAAACTCGTTGAGTTTTAGGATGCACTTTAATTTATAGAGTAACTCCACTTTTGTTGAGAAAAAAAAAAACATTCTGGGTGATCTATGTATATTGTAAGGATTTTAACAAACTTTTTTGCAGATTCCTACCTTTTATTTTTTGTTGCAGGGGAGGCCTGAAATCTAACTTATATCTGAGTGCAGACTTCTGGGAATGTCAGGGAGCCAATTACACAAGCAGGAAATGATGTTTCTGGGGTGTGGTCAGTATACATTCTGTGTACAGAACACCTCCAGGTAGCCATATTGCATTGCATTTTACAGAAAATTACAACAGCTGCAGATTAAAAAGGAAAGGTGATTTTTATTAACATTCAATAATAATATGATTTGTGTTGCAATTGTATATGCTATATTATTTATTTATTTTTTTTGCAACCCCCCCCCCCCCCCCCCCTCAAAAGTGGAGTTACTCTTTAATTCAAACAACCTGGCTGTGTAAAACTTGTATAAGGAGAAATATATTAGCTTAATGCATATTTGATATCGCTGTATGTTATTAACTGGCTTGGTATTCTAAGCAACTTTTTTATGTATGTCAATTTCTATTCAATAAATTGATATTTTATTATTATTATCTATTATCAAGGCCTCATTGAAAGTCCTATGAGCAAATATGTTGTTTTGCTTTGACATGTATCGGGGTGGAGGCAGGGCACTAGGTACCAGATCACAATTTTATTTTTACTTACTGTTTTTATATGACACCTTTCGTGACTCTGTGACTGTCATTGTAATGTTTCATTGTTGATTCCTTTAAATAAATTATATATATATATATATATATATATATATATATATACAGTATCTCACAAAAGTGAGTACACCCTCACCCAACGCTGAAGAAATTACACTTTGCTACAATGTAAAGTAGTGAGTGTACAGCTTGTATGACAGTGTAAATTTACTGCCCCCTCAAAATAACTCAACACACAGCCATTAATGTCTAAACCGCTGGCAACAAAAGTGAGTACACCCCTAAATAAAATGTCCAAATTGGGCCCAATTAGCTATTTTCCCTCCCCGGTGTCATGTGACTTGTTAGTGTTAGAAGTGTCAGGCGTGAATAGGAAGCAGGTGTGTTAAATTTGGTGTTATATCTTTCACTCTCTCCTACTGGTCACTCAAAATTCAATAAGGCACCTCATGGCAAAAAACTCTCTGAGGATCTGCAAAAAAGAATTGTTGCTTTACATAAAGATGGCCTTGGCTATGAGAAGATTGCCAACCCTGAAACTGAGCTGCAGCATGGTGGCCAAGACCATACAGCAGGACAGGTTCCACTCAGAACAGGCCTCGCCATGGTCAACTAAAGAAGTCGAGTGCACGTGCCCAGCGTCATATCCAGAGGTTGTCTTTGGAAAATAGACGTATGAGTGCTGCCAGCATTGCTGCAGAGGTTGAAGGGGTAGGGGGTCAGCCTGTCAGTGCACCATACACCACACACTGCATCAAATTGGTCTGCATGGCTGTGATCCCAGAAGGAAGCCTCTTCTACAGATGATGCACAAGAAAGCCCGCAAACAGTTTGATGAAGACAAGCAGACTAAGGACATGGATTACTGGATCCTTGTCCTGTGGTCTGATGAGACCAAGATAAACTTATTTGGTCCAGATGGTGTCAAGCATGTGGCGGCAACCAGGACAGGAGTACAAAGACAAGTGTGTCTTGCCTACAGTCAAGCATGGTGGTGGGAGTGTCATGGTCTGGGGCTGCATGAGTGCTGCCAGCACTGGAGAGCTACAGTTCATTGAGGGAACCGTGAATGCCAACATGTACTGTGAAATACTGAAGCAGAGCATGATCCCCTCCCTTCGGAGACTGGGCTGCATGCCAGTATTCCAACATGATAACAACCCCAAACCCACCTTCACGGTGACCACTGCCTTGCTAAAGAAGCTGAGGATAAAGGTGATGGACTGGCCAAGCATGTCTCCAGAACAAAACCCTATTGAGCATCTGTGGGGCATCCTCAAACGGAAGGTGGAGGAGCTCAAGGTCTCTAACATCCACCAGCTCTGTGATGTCTTCATGGGGAAGTGAAGGAAGACTCCAGTGACAACCTGTGAAACTCTGGTGAACTCCATGCCCAAGAGGGTTAAGGCAGTGCTGGAAAGCAAGGGTGGCCACACAAAATATTGACACTTTGGGCCCAATTTGGACATTTTACCTTAGGGAGCATACTGAAGCAGAGCACGATCCCCTTCCTTCAGGGGACTGGGCCTCAGGGCAGTATTTCAACACAATAACGACCTCAAATGCACCTCCAAGACGACCACTGGCTTGCTAAAGAAGCTGAAGGTAAAGATGATGGACTGGCCAAATATGTCTCCAGACCCTATTAAGAATCTGTGGGACATCCTCAAATAGAAGTTGGTCGAGTCTAAGGTCTCTAACCATGGAGGAGTGGAAGAGGACTCCAGTGGCAAACTGTGATACTCTGATGAACTCCATGTCCAAGAGTAACCAGCAGTGCTAGAAAATAATAGTGGCCACACAAAATATTGACAAATTGGGCCCAATTTGGACATTTTCACTTAGGGGTGTACTCAGCTTTGTTGCCAGCAGTTTAGACATTAATGGCTGTGTGTTGAGTTATTTTGAGGGGACAGCAAATTTACACTGTTATACAAGCTGTACACTCACTACTTTACATTGTAGCAAAGTGTAATTTCTTCGTGGTTGTAACATGAAAAGATATATTAAAATATTTACAAAAATGTAAGGGGTATACTCACTTTTGTGAGATACTGTATATATAAATTAGATTCAAGTATGTATTCTTGACTATATTGTACTCAGCCTCTTCCAAATCACTTCTTTTTTTTTCTTTGCAGCTGTGGTCCTACAGTCTCCTTAGGGTGGCAATGTTCATTCACCATGGTCCCACTGTAAGTAGGAAGCCACCCTCCCTTGCTTGCTCCTGAAATGGTCTATGGGATTTTTAGTGTGCATGCATAGAGCAGGGCATAGGACTGTTACAAACATGTGCTACTTGTTTCAAATGGAAGTGAGGGTAAAAGGGAGGCCTGGAAGCTCATGGAGGACATTACAAGGAGGCAGAAAAACACAGTAAAAGAAACAATGTATTAAATAACAGATTATTAAAACATTTGTTACCCCAATACTGCATATTCCTGATATGTTCTGCTGTACCATGTACTTGTATTAGAAAGGATCCTGTTCTCTTTGTATCACCTCCTTTGTGTGAATTCCCTGGTGTTCCTGACAGTCCTTCTGCTTTCCTATTAAAATCTGATCACACTAAGCTGGAAAGCACACCATGGTCAGTTCTCTAGCTATGCTGGGAAATCAGTGTACTCTCCTCCAATGATCCGACTTGTACTGAGATGCCCCCCTGCTGCAAGCCATTCACTGGGAAGCTCAGTGTACTGTTGCTTCTCCTCCCTCCAGCACTTATGCAGCTGAGAAAAAAGGGTATGCGATCACTTATAAAAAAAAAAAAGGGAAAGAAGGTGTTTATAATGCTTTTTTTAATATACTTTATATACAAAAATGTTTTGCCTTTTATTTCTATTTTAAACTAAATGGGCTATTTTTCAAGGTTAGGGTTTACAATCACTTTAAATAGTGGATGTGTATAGGCTATTTTTATAGAATAAGGATATTGTTTTGTGTCACTTTAAAGCCATGCTACAGAAATAGTCAGTATTAAATATACATAGGAAATGGTTAAGTAGAAGCTGTCTAGGAAGTGAGAATGAATAAAAAGGCTGCTAAGCCAGTTACACATACATTTGTGTCTATTGAGAAAACACTCTTTCATATCAGAGTAAGCTGTAGTTTAGAGAACATATTCCTTTGATGTCAAGTAAGTCTTGAATAATCTACAGCCTAGGGCTGTACTTTCCTCCCATCTGTGCCTGAAGCAGATAATACATCACCTAGATGCTCTGAGAGACTGTCAGGTACAAATTACTGTGTCAGCCAACACATACGATAATGATCGCAGAATTTAAATAACAAACAGAAGAAACAACTGCATAAAGTTTATTAAAAATACAGGCACACATACATTTTTCTGGCAACAATTGAATAAAACACAGAGAAAGTGAAACAATTCTTCTAAGGCTTAATTTGGATATGTGGTTGAGGGGGCTGCACAAATAAGTGGTTGAGCCACATTTTTGACCCCCCCTTTAAGCTGCAATAGGCAGTGGATGGGGTGTTTACATCCTGTGGGCAAGATGCTTTGTTTTGCACTCGCAAAAAAAGTTTACTCAACATGTAGCACTACACATTCAAGTGAATGGGGAAAAGCCCTGTAATGCTCGCAAATTGCAATACTTTTGTTGGCAAAAATTGTACTAAAAACAGGCGGTGAGGAGGCATCGCTTCACTTCCTTACCGCCTCTCTATATTCTTTTGAGCGCGATCCGAAATTGGACTTCATAGGGAAGGGAGATTTAGATGCATGTCTAAATCTACCCTTAGAGTAAGGATAAGGTTCAGGTTTGCCACTACAATAGGTTTGTGGCAGATCCAGTGGGTTCGAAATTCATGGCAAAGTAATACAGAAAGTTGCCAGGCCAAATTATTTGCAACAATAATGCATAGCCTGGCCTTTGGTCAGCTCATGTCCATGGGTGCATAGAGCAGTACACCCCAAAAACAGTCACAGGTTTTTGCGCACTGCTGCCTGTACAAATCAATATCAGGATGCGGCTGTATGCTGGGTAATGCAGATCTTAGTTTATATACTGTATATGCAGACAGTTATGGATGTAAATCACTTTAATGCAGAATTACTGCATCAAGGGGAATACAACAGTACCTGTACACAAGTATACGGTCGGATCCACATTTACCTGCGCGCAGAGATGTATAGTAACGAAGTAGAACTACTTAAGTACTGTACTTAAGTACCGAAATGCGGTATCTGTACTTTCCTAGAGTAGAATTTTTTTCTCCTACTTCTACTTTTACTTCACTACATTTTTTCGATGATTTCGATACTTCTACTCAAGTATTTTTTTTTTGTGCTGCATAGTTACTCGTTACTTTTAAAAAAATGACCACTGCCAGAACAGTAGATGGCAGGTTGCAGAAAGCTCAAAAAAAATGTGTATAATGTCATGTGTAAATCAGCGCATACTTAAATAAAGGCTGTGTATAATAAAAGCTGCTATACCAAATCTTTCCAATAAAAAGAAAATATAAAAAAAACAAATAAATGGTGCTACAGCGCTTAAAGTGCATCAAGAAACTACTAACAAACACAGGTTAATCATTTGAATAAATCATTTGAAATAATAAAAAACAATATGATGTTCAAACTTTTGACTTCTTTCTTTAATAACTACATAACACAGTACTTCTACTTCTACTTTCAGTACTTGAGTAGAAATTTTTTTTCAAAACTACTGGTACTTTTTACTTTTAGTACTTAAGTAGCAAATTTTTTGAAAAAACTACTTGCAATACTTAAGTAAAAAAAATGTTGAATACTTTAGTACTTCTACTTAAGTAACTTTTTCTGCGAGCACTTCCACTTCTACTCAAGTCATTTTTTGATCGAGCACTTGTACTTTTACTCAAGTAGAAATTTCGAGTACTTTATACAAGTCTGCCTGCGCGCAGCCACATCTGGTCATTGATTTGTATCTATGTTTTTTTAAAACACGTGTGACTCCCAGGCACAGCAATATATTATAACTAATATTATCATACAGGATTTTTATAGTGCCAACAGTTTGCACACCGCTTTACAAAATGTAGGCAGACAGTACAGTTACAATACAATTCAATACAGGAGGAATGGTCTTTGGCGCTTACAGTCTAAAAGGGAGGGTCATGTGATACAAAAGGTAATACCTGTAGGGGATGAGCTGATGGAGGTAGTGGAAATACAATTGTTAGGTAGGGGCAGGATAGGCTTCTCTGAAGAGGAGGGTTTTCAGGGATTGCCTAAAAATGGACAGAGTAGAAGATAGTTGGACATATTGGGGTAGGGAGTTCCATAGGATGGGAGAGGCTTGGGAGAAGTCCTGAAGGCAAGCATGAAATAAAGTGACAAGGGAGCTAGAGAGCCGGAGGGCTTGGTAGGAACGAAGAGAATGATTTGGTTGGTATTTTGAGACCAGGTTAGTGATGAGTTGAGGATGGCTTTGTAAGTTATTAAGTTATGTAAGTTAAGTTAGTATTTTGAATGTAATTTGTTGGGTGAGTGGCAGTCAATGGAGGGATTGACAGAGAGAGATAGCAGACACTGAATGGTGGGTAAGGTAGATGAGTCTGGCAGTAGCATTCATGATGGACTGAATAGGGGATAGCCTATATAAAGGTAGTCCAGTGAGGAGGGAGTTGAAGTAGTCGATTTGAGAGATAACCAGGGGGTGAATTAGAAGCTTTGTGGTGTCATTAGTTAGGAAGGGGCATATATTGGAGATATTGTGGAGGTTGATGCAGCAAGCTTTGGACAGTGATTGGATGTGGGTCTGAAAGGAGAGTTCAGCGTCCAGGATTACACCTAGCACCAAGGCATGGCGGGACGGGTAAATGGTTGTGCCATTGATCTTAACAGAGAAGTCACGGGAAGAGGCACATAGGGGAAGAAATATTTTGAGCTCGGTTTTGGGTAGATTGAGTTTGAGGAAGTGGTGTGACATCCAAACTGATATGTCGGACAGTAAATTGTTGATGCGTGATAAAACTGAGGAAGTGAGTTGAGGGTTAGAAATATAATTTGGGTGTCGTCAGCTTAGAAATGATATTGAAAGCCATGGTAGGAGGTGTAGATCGAGAATAGGAGAGGTCCAAGAACAGAACCTTGGGGGACCCCGACAGGGAAAAAGGAAAAGGAGAGGAGGAAGTAGAATTGTAAGTGACACCTAAGATGTGGTGGGATAGGTAGGATGAGAACCAACAAAGAGTACAGTCATGGAGACCAAAAGCGTGGAGTTTTTGGAGGAGGAGAGGGTTGTCAACCATATCAAAGACAGCCAAAAGGTCCAGAAGTAGGAGTTCATAATAGTGTCCATTGGTATAGATGTTTTTTACGGTGTACGGCTTTATTCACGCATGTGCATGAGTCCTAAGCCAGCCCCTTCACTATAAATGGAGGAGGTCAAAGCAGCCGTATTGACAATCTGCTTTATCTATGATACCTGCACTTTTTTTTGCAGGACAACCCAGTACAACAGGCACTGGGGGGAAATGATCAAAACTGAAGACGCTGTGCATGGTAACCATAGTGAAAGAGTGTTGTAGGGCTTGTAGGCCTTGATAAATTCACATAAGTGTCTAAATACCATGTTTAGATGTACACAGTGTGCAGCTTTGTATACATCTCAACACATCCCTATAATAAGTGAGGCCATACACACAGCTGAAACCACTAAAACATGGGACTTTTATTTATGCTAAGGTTATAAAACAGAGAACTAGAGTCAAATGCAACAGGAGTCATGGACATTACCATCAGTTACACATATGCTTGCCATATAGTAAACAGTAGAACAAAATAAACGTTATGGTGAACAGAGATACATTTAGGATGAGCCCAGTGTACCAGGTGAGCCAGGAGGTCCAAGACTTTCTATTTTATGCTGCTCTAAAACCTGGATAAATCTTTCAGCATTGATGGTGCCTTTCCAGGTGTGCAAGCTGCTCATTCTATATGCACGAATGCACCCCCATACCATCAGAAATGTAAGCTTTTGAACTGAGCACAAGCCAGCAGGTCGCTGTCAGGGCTCAAATCTGAATCTACAAACTCTTTTGTGTCTGGCAATGTCTTTACTTGCTGCAATGCTGGACAGCTCCCTGAACAAATCCTTAAAAGATCCTGCCTTGCACCTTTTTTGTCTTGAACTTTGAACCCTTTGCTCCTCCTATGAGCTTCCTATTAAAGACATGCTTTTGCACTTCCTGTTTGCCAGATTATTGTGCTTCCTCCAGCTTGCTCGCTCTTGTCACTCCTGCTGGTGTCCATATCTTCACTACCACTCATTACCCACCCTTGGCCTGATCCACGATTACTGTCATTAACAGGTGTGACCATAAATGTGTGCACTGCCACAGAGAATATCAGGCACAGACATGGTGTAAAAGAATATAATTTATTTAAAAGATAAGCGAACAACATAAACGTAAACTCACCTCCAAAATGCCAAACTGAGTAAAACAAACAAGAAAACCAAACAAATAGTGACACACCATGAACAACTACCTAAACCAAATATATACACCAAATGGGGAATGCAAAGCGTAAAAGAAACAGAGTCAGGGTCATACACGGGAGATCAAGAAAAGGGAGCTGGGAGCAAGACAGGACAGGGAGAGGGTAGCAGGAGATGGAGAGAGAGCAGGTGGAAAGGGATCAGGCTGCAGGGTGGGGATCAGGGTCCAGAATACAGGATCGGTAGGTCAGGGGCACATAGAGACAACACCAAGGCAGGAATGAAGAGCATGGACAGGGTTTAAATACACATCCTCCAACAAGCATCAAGTGATGACTGATTACACGAGAATAACGCCCAGGTGTGTTGTTGCAGGCGTTTATTGTGCATTTTTTGGGCGTCTTTGGAGGCAGGCATAACATCTGAACTTCTGTATAGGGGTATATATACACACACACACATATATGTATATATACACATACACACATATAGGTGTGATAGGAGCAGACCCACATCCCTGCAAATAATTTCACTAGCGCAGGCCTAGGCTTCCGCTACTTTCACACCTATATGTGTGTATGTGTATATATACATATATGTGTGTGTGTATATATACCCCTACACAGAAGTTCAGATGTCATGCCTGCCTCCATAGACGTCCACAAAAAAGCCCAATAAACGTCTGCAACAAAAACGGCCAGGTGTGAAAGTAGCCCTATCCCTGCTCTACTGCAATTCTAAGACAACCAATGTTTTTTTCTATGGCGGTTACCCTGACATGGAAGAGTTTGGTCACCCTGCCGTAGCAGTCAGAGTCAGTTCACCCTACACTACACTACGGTCACCCTGACACTTAACACTTTCCCTACAGAAACTAGATTATTGAATCTAACTATAGTGGTATATAGTACCCTAACTACACTAGATATCCCTTTCCTCACACTAATAATTGCTAAATGACACTTTTGAAGCAGGAGTAACAGAACTGCTTCCACTCTCTTCCACAGCCCCTGTATTACAGTGCTAGAGATTTGGCGGGGCTATGTTATATACTGGGGGGTGTATTCACTACTGATTGGCCTCTGGACCCCCTAGTCACTCCAATCACATTCCTAGCATCCTCCTGCCCCCTCAATTGGCTTTTACTAATGTTTCTGGTCCAATCACGGACTTTTAAAGCCCAGTTCCTGTCCCATTGCATATTGGTCGGTTCTGGTTGCCGATTTCCAAACTTTTTCCGCAAAAAGTTCTGAATTCGGCAAAATTTCGAACAGTCAATGTTCGGGTCGAACCGATGGTCGACCCGAACCGTTCAATCATCCCTAATTTTCAGTTGGGTTATACTGGGCTGCAACTGTGGTTGCTGTGGATGATGCAGAGGGAGATACTTGAGAAAGTGGGTGTCAAGCAGCAGGAATGGGTTATTGCAAGCTGACTGAGGCTGAGTGCAATATATCTGACCATGCTTGTAGTAATGGTTGAACAAAATTCAGTTTACACTCTGCTTTTTCGACAAAAGGCTGCACTGCATTAATACACTCTACTTGCTCTGGTTAGGAACATGCTGAATAGTGCACAAAGAAATAAGCTGAGTCATCCTCCAATAACCATACCAGTGATTCTACCTGAGCCATACTGAAGGGGGGGAGAAAAGTAATCACTGCCTTTAATAATAATATAATGGACAAATAATAATGGACAAATATAATGGACAAAGCCAGTTCCTCACAAACCTGAATCAATGGCTGAACATCTCCAAACAACATGCTGCCCTAATCAACTAGGGAATGAGCAAGATGAATACATTCTAACAGCTGATCTCTGGCCCACTCCTTCAATATTTGGCAGCAGTATTCTTTTTCCTCCGTCACTAGCAAAGAAAGGTATACAACCTTTTCTAGATGCATATTGCCACAAACAACAGCAAAGCCAAAATGGCTTCCCTGTGCAGCCACTTCTGGTCAGGACTGGCCTTGGGGTTATGTCAGCTGCTGGTGTGACCAGCAATGTGTGGACTGCCAGAGAATATTAGGCACAGTTACAGTGTAAAAGAATATAATTTATTTAAAAGATAAGTGAACAACATAAACGTAAACGCACTTCCAAAATATTAAACTGAGTGAAACAAATAGTGACACATGATGAACAACTGCCTAAACCAAATATATAAAGCAAATGGGGACTGCAAAGCATAATAGAAACAGAGCCAAGGTCATACAGGGGAGATCAAGCAGAGGGAGGTGGACATGACAGGGACAGAGTAACAGGAGACGGAGAGAGCAGGTGGGAAGGGATCAGGCTGCAGGGTCAGGATCAGGGATCAGAGTCCAGGGTCCAAGGTCCAGGATACCTCTGTGGTTTTTAGATTTTGCGCTATAAACAAAAAAAGAGCGAGAATTTTGAAAAAAAAAAAAAAACGCCATATTTTTTTACTTTCTGCTATAAAACATTCCCAATAAAAAAAATTAAAAAATCTATTTTTTTATCAGTTTAGGCCAATTTGTATTCTGCTACATATTTTTGGTAAAAAAGATCCCAAAAAGCGTATTTTAATTGGTTTGCGCAAAAGTTATAGCATTTACAAACTCTGGGATAGATTTTTGGACTTTTTATTTATTTATTTTTCTAACTAGTAATGGCGGCGATCAGCGTTTTTTTTAGCGGGACTGTGACATTGCGGCGGACAGATCGGACCCCTAACTGACATTTTTGGGGACCAGTGACATTAATACAGCAATCAGTGCTAAATATTATGAACTGTTACTGTATAAATGACTCTGGCAGGGAAGGGGTTAATACTGGGGGTGATCAAAGGGGTTAAATGTATGCATAAAGTGCTTGCTCACTGTGTGGGGGGAGGGTTCTGTGACAGGCACACAGAGATCGTGGTTTCAGCTTGGCTGAAACTCCTGATCTCTCCCTGCCTGTCTGACAGAAGATCCGCCTGCTTTGTTTATATAAGCAGACTGGTCTTCAGTCAGTTTCCCTGACGATCGCAGGAGGGCAGCGGCAATTGTGTCTAAACCTTGTGCACGAAATCACGTAGTACTACGTGATTTTGCGCAGCCGAGCAAGAGGTTAAATACACTTCCTGCAACAAGCATCAGGTGATGACTGATTATATGATCTTCTGGCTGCTGAAAGACACCCGCTGGTGGACACCGGAAGAACTGCAGCCTATAGGTCTGGGAACCACAGTGCCACCAGCAGGTGAGCCCTTTCCTGACAACTACGCTTCTGCTTGATCTCAACCTGTAACCACTCGTGACTGACCTATGGTTTGTTTATTGACTAGGCTTCTGCTTATCTCTACTGTCTGGGATGTGCTGGCCATAGCATAGCTGAAGTTTCAAGGTAGAGACGTATACACATGCACAAATGCACTCCTTCAGGTGCCCATCTTGCTGGTATTAGCACACACAGGCAAAAGCATATGCGCACGTATTAGGCATTGATGCTGGCACCAAATGGCCTATATAAGGGCAGCAGCTGCACTAATGCTTTGCTGTTTGATCTGCAGCATTCTTGTGAGCTCTGCATGATTTCTGTGTTTGACCTGGCTTATCCTGACCACATTTGCTTCCGACCTATCCTGACCTCAGCTTGCCTTTAAGACTTTGTTATATCTTTCATCTGCCTGATATCCTGTTGCCAACCGCTACCTGGTTACGCCGGTCCTCCATCCATTTTGTATCTGCATCCACTGTTCCTGATGCCATCCGTTGCTTCAGCCATCCAGCCCAGCTCTGTTGACGCACCTGCCACACACCTCTGCAACCAACAAAAGATCTTGCAGGCACTCTTACCTCACTGCACTCTCGTGGCCACTGTCCCAATTCCAGTGGCCCTTGAGCTGGGGCTGTATGAGAGGTCTCCCTCTACACATCAGGCTCTGCCACAAGGTATGTGACACCTACCTGCTATATCTAATGGACCCCAGCTTTCTCACCTACTGGTGAGGCGATCTTGAGGACCGTGACCTGGCATTACCATGCAGCAAAACCCATTTCCACCATCAAAAGCTCTGGTGAACATCGGTTAGTACACGTCAGGCTCTGCCTCAAGGTATGTGACACCTACCTGCTATATCTAATGGACCCCAGCTTTCTCACCCACTGGTGAGGCGATCCTGAGGACCGTGACCTGGCATTACCATGCAGCAAAACCCATTTCCACCATCAAAAGCTCTGGTGAACATCGGTTAGTACGTCTGCACCTCAGATAAGCCTGTGTCATCCACCAGGGAGACCTGCTTTTGTACATATCTAGCTGGTTAATGAGTGCCTCACTATTGCTATATATACTGGCCTTCGAGTCTGACTTGTGACAGTTCCTCTCCTCTTTAACAGTTCTTCTCCTCTTTAATCTAGAGGACGTTGTGCCCAAGGTTGCCAAAAATTCAAATGTCAAATTTAGATTCTGTGTTTCTGGATCATGTTGATATGATTCTTCTTTGCATGATAGAGCTTTAACATGTATATTTGGATGGCATGGCAAACTGTGTTCACAGACAGTGATTTTTGGAAGTATTCCTGAGCCTGTGCAGTGATGTCCAGCACAGAATCATGCCTGTTTTTAATGCAGTGCATGCAGTTTAATGCAGTGCTCTATGCACTCTGAGGGCCCGAAGATCACAGGCATCCAGTATTGCATTTCTGGCTTGTCCTTTGTGCACACAGAGATTTCTTTAGATTCTCTGAAACTTTAGATAATATTATGTACTGTAGATAATGATATACTTAAAGTCTTTGCAATTTTACGTTGAGGAACATTATTCTGAAATTGTTCAAAAATGTTTAGATACAGCTTTACACAGATTGTTGAACGTCTGCCCATCGTTAAAGGAGTTGTAAAGGCAGAAGGTTTTTTATCTTAATGCATTCTATTGACAATGAGCACCTCAAGCATTCATAGAAGCTTGTTATCATACAGGAAGATATTCAAACCTTTCAATGGATCCCAATCCTTTACACTATGTAGATGGATGGAAGGTCCAAAATATCATGCAAATGCCACTGTGGGGGTTAAGTAAAGATCACAGTGTATCCTGACAGTATTTTAAGCTATGCAACGAATGACAAATATCTCACAATCTGGCATTTTGGAGAGGTAAATGCAAGTCTATGCTAGCTGACCTCAGGGTTTTTGACATGATTCCTGTATGGAGTATAAGACTCAAATGGAGGAAGATCTTTCCCTGTGAAAAATACCTCCTGGTGAAATCTGCTATTGTTTTCTTTTTTTTTTTTTTCAAACATCATTTTTTTTTTACAACATAATTTGTCCACTAAACTGACAAGTACAAAACATCATACCTGAGTAAAGAAAAGTTTTGCACACACCAATATGACATTGTCCACATTTCTCCACCAAATATTTTGTGTGCAAATATTTTCCCATGCCAATTGGGCTGAATACACACATTTTCCTATGATCTAAGTTTCAGAATGCAGTTAGTCAAACTGTAAGGGGCCATGGCAACCAGGGGTATCATCCATTATATTCCAAATGAAGAAAAAAATTTAAAATTGAATAAAATCCTACCACCAATGATCAAAGGATTTTTTTTAGAAAAATATGCTTGCCAAAATGAAGTCTGTTGTATAGACCACCTAGTTCAGCTTGGACTTCATCAAATAATAAAAACCCTCACAAAAAATTATGTATGTAAGTTACACTTATATTTAGTAGAATTTTTAATGTTTGAAAAAAAGGCAAAACCTGCAAATGATCCAAACTGAATTGTACTGAGAACTAGTTGACAAATGCACATTGTAGGAGTATTGGGAATGGGGAACCCATCGGGGTGTTACACATAAAGGTTAGAGGCAATAAAAACAGAAAAGATCTTTGTTTAATTTATTTTCCTAATAACATTAAAATTCATCTGAAAAAGCCCTTATGTTGGAGGAATATTATGCTCTAAAATAAAGACAAACATACACAGACATTAAAATGTCCTATTAATTCATACTGTGGTATGTTATTGAGACAAAACAATTTGACAATATGATGTAAGATATTATATTAAGATGTTTATAAATGCAACCGAATGAAAACATTCACTTGGATTTGTTGGCTAAAATAAACGATGAATTGTTGATGGAAAGGTGGGCTTCTCTGAGGTGAGACTTTAGTAAAATATATATGAGGGTCTCCTGCTCCCAGAGATATTTTAGAATTCAATTAAAAGAATTAATGACAAATGTAAATCTCCATCTCTCTTGGGATCTGTCAATAGAAATCTCTGACTTTGGTAGATGACATTGTAACCTGACAGATTTCTTGTGAAAATTAATGATAGATAATTATGCTTCATTCTAAATGAGTAAATGTGAATTACACATTTCTAAGACACCTATGGATAATAAATATTGCTTGATGCATATGATTTTGTCATATTCTATTAAAATGAGTCTATATGTAGGATAAAAATATTTCCATTTCTGTAAGCATTCCCAGTAGGCTAAGCACCATGCCTTCAAGACTTCTTTGTCCTCTTCTCCGCAACTCATTACACCTTCAAATCTTTACGGCTTCCACTTTTGCTAGATGAGAATGCCCACAGTCAACTTAGATATTGCTCATTGCTTTACCTCCGGTTTCTGTCTTATATTCCTCTGCAATTTATGTTTTTTTTTTTATTGTTTGCCCTTCTCATAAGGCTTTTTATAGTTATTGTAAGGATAGGATTACAATGGTATTGAATTGTATAGTATAATTATGAGATGCACCTCAGAAGGATATACATGCTAATAAAAAGAACTAATTTAAAATGCACACAGGATAAGTTTCTTTCAGTAACCTTGCTAATAAAACCTCAGTAGTGACAACATAACATAATAGAGTATTATATTCTTTAAAGAGGAAAAACATAAATTCACCCCTCTGGCAGCTCTTTTCTCCCACCTTTCTATTCCAGAGCTGCAGCCTGGAAGAGCTCCTTCTGCTTTCTACACTTCTTGGAGTGCTGCATACCCTGCTGGTTCCTTGCTCCGAATCCTACATCACTGGCGAACTCATTAGTGACATAATGGCCAGAAGAGGGAAGCAGTGTAAGTTTCAAATATCAAACAGGTTTCCGAGGCTGCAGTGCTGGAACATAGTAGAGGAGCTGTATGTGAAGCATTTGCTGTGTTACCTTGCAAGGCTGTAAAGCTCTTGAAGTTGTAGACCTAACCTGGGCTTTTCATATACACTCTCTTCTTTGTCCTGATGACCATTATGACTGGGACTGGAAGGGATGGAAAATGTAAATATGTAGAGTTGTCAATGGGGCAGGAGGTGAGATAAAACCTTTCAGTGGGGGCACTTGTTCTTGGTCTGTGACAATGCACATCAGATATTCCTTAGTTCCAAGCACTATACTCTGGTGCTAAATTACTTGAAGCCCAATTGCAGGGCATCGGCGCCGCAACCTTCCACCCCTACTAACTAACTGCTGGTTTGAAAACAAACATACCCAAATGCCCATTTTACTGATCTGAATCCACGACTATGTGACACCGCCGTGCCATTCCTTCAATCTTATTCTGTTTACTTCTGGGCTCCTTCCACTGGCGCCCTGAAGTGGCCATATCTTGGTGGAAGCAACACTTCCAGTAGCCAGGTCCTCTATAATAGGCTCCAAAGACAGGAGAACTCATGGGGGTGGTGAAGGGACCTGCACCCATTAAGATAACAGAAAAATGTTATCTTGAAAAATGTTATGTTGGAGAACAGAAAAATGCCTGTTCTCCAGGGCAGGATATTTTCTTAGCTCATAAAGAAAATGGTGACTTTGATCCATTTTAGTGCAAGATGGTTGAATCTATCTACAGTGTGATATATTGTGAGCATTGTAAACAATAATGGTCTGGAACACAATGTGCCATTTCAAAAACTTTTATTATAGCAAAATCTATAAACACCAAAAAGAAGTTTAGCAGAAGCAAATGTAGCAAAAGAGAAGTATGGGTTTACCTGATCGTAATTCTTTCTTATATACTGGACATATATAAGAGGGAAATTGCCCACTGGGCTACTTGTTTCTCTAGGAGGAAGTTGGCACAGATTGAGAGGGTGACCTCTGCTTTCTTTTTCATAATCCCCTGCTATTGAAAATATGAATTCGATATTATGGGCTACTTACAGTATCTCTGATCGGGCAGCTTTTGATTAACGGGAAGTACTTGATAGTACTCAGATAAGACTATTTTATGAAAGTGCAGAACACAAGCAAATACCATTAAAATATCTGTAACTATATATATATATATATATATATATATATATATATATATATTTTTTACAGTTATTACTTATGCTCTGTGTGTGTGACTATTTTTGTATTGCACATCATTAAAAAGACCCATACTGTCTTTTAGCTATTAGAATTACACTTTTTTTTTTCTCGGTTTCATATTATTACATGCTGTTTATCAGAATATAAAAAGTACACAAGAAACAAACAGAGAATATAAAAACACACAAGAAAATTACACAGGAAACAATCATTTACGAAGCAACAAAAAGTGCAGGTGTGCACTGTTCAGTCTGGATTTCCATGGGGTGTATTTTATTGATCCAATTAGTGGTACTGAGATGGTTAAGCAATTCTAGAACATTTTTCTTAAAGAGGTAAATCCACCCAAAATTATTATCTCAGATTTGGATTTAAGTTCAGTCATTAACTTCCTCTGGATCAACTGTGAGTATAGGATTGTGTATATGGGATTGTATGGTTGTTCTTTTTTTAATTGGTTGAACTAGATGGACTTGTGTTTTTTTTTTTTTTTTTCAACCTGACTAACTAACTGTAACTGGTTTATAAAAAAAATTAGGGATTGAGAATGGAGGCTGTGTCCCAAAGATGCCAGCTCTAGTTTTCTACCATAGCCACAAAAAATCTAACTCAGCTTTCAACAAGCAATTTCATGACATTTCTTAACTATATTCCTATAAAACACCTGACAGCAAAGTTTATTGGCAAGATATCTCATCGTCATTTTGGGGATGTGCAGCTGAGATTTCTGAAAGGCAGGTTTCCTATTTAGGCCCCTTTTACCCAAATGATCCAATCAGGTCCCCCTTTCAGTTTTTCAGGTGGATCTGATCAAGTGGTCCATTTACCCCTATGGGCTGCTAAAAAAACAGAAGGGGATCTGCCCCTTCCATCCAGGTGGATCCGAGGGCAGTTGGGTGTAAACGGACAACGGAGAGAATTCCTGGCTGCCCACAGAGCAGAGTGGTTGTTGCCCGTGTACACTCAGCTTCTCCAGAGTCATTTGTCATTGGCCCACTCTGCTCTGATATTCAGGAGATCCGTGGACAGATCCCATGTGTCCCAGATGTCCATGTGAAAGGGGCCTTGGAGTCCTTAGGATGTCTACCAAATTGGCAGGGGAGTGAGAATGGTATTATCCATTCCAATCTGTTTTAAAGGGTCGTTTGACTGATATATTCACGACATATCTTAGAGGCTGTCAGTAGTGAGATCTTTACTCCAAGATTTCTAGATTTGTTCCTACTTGTAGGTTCGCTACTGATACATTCTCCATAATATAAAATAAATCAAAACTCCAACTCAGAAAGAATGAGACACACTTCATAATGACCATGGAAAACAGGAGAAGCAGGGATCTCCTACACAAATATGGTTTGCTAGTAGAATAACAAACTCCAAAACCAAGTAAGGCTTTTGTTAACATCAGAACAGATTCTCGCCTCATGTGAAAGCAGCTTAGGTATTTCAAATGCAGGTCAGAATGCTCAAGTGTACCTGTCAGTGAATTTGTAATAATCTCAAAAGTGCCTCAAACTGATGTCAGCTCATCAACACAGACCCTAAGAGTGTTAGAGCTGCAAAATTAATTTTGGGTGGACTTACCTTTCAAACACATAACATGACAAAATTATTAGTTGTCAAGTGACTACTATATATAGCAGCAAGTTCAGTTAAAGCTTATTTTGTATAATGTCAATGTGAATAATCTCCTGCATACAGTATATGGAATGCCAATGAATAAAAGAATTGTTAAATATTTTTTTGTGGATTTTAAATACTTTCTAAGTTCTGAGCATCAACAGAAACTAAGTTGAGGACACAATAGTAAAAATGATGTCCTTATAAATCAAACCACTGGACCCATCCTATAGCTGTAGGTGGGTGTAATAATACTGTGCATAGTTTTTCCTTAAAGGACCACTAAGCCTAAAGCATAATGGCATTAAGTGAAGGAGTTACTAGCATCGTTCACAACTGTGCATGCAGAATTACCTCTGTACCTTCACAGAGATATTTGGCATTTATGGCATTTGCTGTGCCATTTATTGCTCTCAATTAGCTGCCATTTTAGGCAGGAAAGAGGCAGCAAAATGGCACTTTCTATTTTTTTTCTGTAGGGTTAATAGGCAGGATATCAACTTTGTATTTAAAAATATTGTTCTTCGCGAGATGATATGCATTTCAAATATCTTTTTTTGTCATTAAATCCTGAAATCATTACATATTATTCCAAGGAAGCTCTTAAACTGGCCATTCATGTGGTAATTTGATTGATTTATTTGAGAGTTCAACAAAAATGGAATTGAAAGTTTAATCAGTCAAAGATATAAAATGGTGGTCACCTGCAAGAAGATGGATTCGAAACTGCAGCAAATTAACCTGGAGAAAAAATTTGATCATTTCAGACTAAATTACTGTAACTTTTTTCTGTTTCGGATTCAATATTTCAATAGACTGTATTGAAACTGTGAATTCATTATCCAGTTTTAACTTCACAATCAACCAAATTATGGTGATCATCGAACTAATGGGTGATAGGTTGGTTAGGTTTCCAGAAATTCCTTCAATGGCATTTTGATAATTCCTGAGGGATTGATTGCAAGTGGTTGAAATTACCCACATGTATGGCCAGAATAAAGTGAATAAGGCTTTGCTCATGTAGGGCAAAGCAAAATGTTCATTTTAATGCAAACCTCCACAGATATATTTACTAACTTTTTTCACCCCCCTGCCACTCTCCTTAGCTATCCGGAACCTTGTTTAAGTTTGTGGCTGGAGTCATAACTTACACAAGGCCAATCAGTGCTGTCACACGGATAGAGTGACATGCTCCTCCATATCCAGAAGTACTGGATATTTCCTTCTGTTCCCAGTGGGGAACTCAATCGCCAGGGAGTGAAGACATTATAAATATATGCTGCTGGAGATGAGGTGAGAAAGGTTAAAACAAACCCATTACTTTTCCTAGACAGGGCAAATTACAAGCTCACTTTAAAAGTTATTTTACATAGAAAAGCTTGAGGTTTATATTTATTGACATGTTACTCGTATCTGGGGTAATGCATCTGTCAGATTTTGCGTTAAAGTTAGGAGCAAGAAACTGATAATATGCTGCAAATCACACAAATATGGCAAACATGAAACATTAGCTTCATCAGTCTAGTGCAAGTTGGACTATAAAGGCAGTGTGTAGGTTCTCTAAGTTCCATGAAATTTTCAGTAATAAGGCGACGTAAAGTGCAATTTGTGTGCAGGGTACTTTTCATGTGAACCGTCTGGATATACAGCGGGTAAAATAAGTATTGAACACATCAACATTTTTCTAGGTAAATATATTTTTAAAGGTGCTATTGGCATGACATTTTCTCCACATATTGGTAACAACCCATGCAATCCATACATACAAAGACACCAGAACAAAAAAGTTAAAAAATTAGGTTATGTGTAATAAAATGGAACGACACAGGAAAAAAGTATTGAACACACAAAGAAAAGAACGTGCAGAAACGGCGTGGAAAAACACGACACCAGCTGAAATACATTAGTATCTACATAGCAATCCTGCTTCTTGTTAGTGCAAATTAATATTAGCTGGTTCAGTCTCAACTGATGGCCTATAAAAAGGTGTCTCATTACCAAGGTGTGACACAAGAAACATCTCATGTTGGGTAAAAGCAAAGAGCTCTCTCAAAACATACTGATACATATTGATGGCATTGGTTACAGAAGGATTTCTAAACTTCTGAATGTTCCAGTGAGCACTGTTGGGGGCCATAATCCGGAAGTAGAAAGAACATAATTTCACCATAAAATAGCCACAAACAGGTTCTCCTGGTAAAATTTCTGACAGAGGAGTGAAAAGAAGTATCAGAAGAGTTGTCCAAGAGCCAAGGACCACTTGTGGAGAGATTCAGAAAGACCTAGAATTAGCAGGTACAATTATTTAAACGAAAACTATAAGTAATGGACTCAACCGCCATGGCCTGTTTGCATGCTCACCACTAGTGTTGAGCGAACACGGACTGTATTATTCGTGTTCGTACCGAATAATTGGATTTTTGTTACCCGAACACGGACACTTTACTGTATATTCGGGTAAAAATCTGTGTTCGGTCGTTTTATTTCCGGGTTTTGCATGCTTTGGCGCTCTTTTCATGGCGGGCTTTCAACAGCCAATCAACAATCGTTTAACTGGTGTGCCTTAAGCCATCCCAGCCATGCCTGCAAATGTCTCAGTAGCTGTGATTGGCCGTCTGAAGCATGTGACCAAGTCTTTATAAGTTCGAGGCAGCCGCAGCGGCGTCATTATGCTGCTTAGATCAGGGACAGAGCACACATCAACGTGCTGGCTGCTGATTAGGGAAAGATAGGCAGGAAAAAACCATTTGTGTCCGGATAGAATTGAGGGACAGGTCGGAGTGTTTAGGCAGGGCGAGTTGTAGGCATTTTAGGGATAGAGTCTGCTAAATTATAGGGTCAGTGTGTTCTACAAACTACAATCGATATTGCTGTGTGGGGTGGGGTCTGCACTTAGTTCTCCTGATCTACGATCTCTTCTCAATCCTGTTAGGGACAGAGTCTGCTGAATTTTAGGGAAAGTGTGTTCTACAAACTACAATCGATATTGCTGTGTGGTGTGGGATAGGAGATAGGCAGGTGTCAGTGATCCACATCCATTTTTCTGTGTGTGGGCTGCAGTGAACACAATCTTTTTGGGGTGCAGTGAACACAATCCTTTTGGAGTGCAGTGAACAAAATCTTTGGGGGGTACAGTGAACACAATCTTTGTGGGGTGCAGTGAACAAAACCTTTGTGGGGGTACAGTGAACACAATCTTTGTGGGGTGCAGTGAAGACAATCCTTGTGGGGTGCAGTGAAGACAATCCTTGTGGGGTGCAGTGAACAAAATCTTTGGGGGGTACAGTGAACACAATCTTTGTGGGGTGCAGAGAAGACAATCCTTGTGGGGTGCAGTGAACAAAATCTTTGGGGGGGGTACAGTGAACACAATCTTTGTGGGGTGCAGTGAACAAAACCTTTGTGGGGTGCAGTGAACACAATCTTTGTGGGGTGCAGTGAAGACAATCCTTGTGGGGTGCAGTGAAGACAATCCTTGTGGGGTGCAGTGAAGACAATCCTTGTGGGGTGCAGTGAACAAAATCTTTGGGGGGTACAGTGAACACAATCTTTGTGGGGTGCAATGAACAAAACCTTTGTGGGGTACAGTGAACACAATCTTTGTGGGGTGCAGTGAACAAAACCTTTGTGGGGTACAGTGAACACAATCTTTGTGGGGTGCAGTGAAGACAATCCTTTTGGAGTGCAGTGAACACAATCTTTGTGGGGTACAGTGAACACAATCTTTGTGGGGTGCAGTGAACAAAACCTTTGTGGGGTACAGTGAACACAATCTTTCTGGGGTGCAGTGAACACAATCTTTCTGGGGTGCAGTGAACAAAACCTTTGTGGGGTGCAGTGAACACAACCTTTGTGGGGTACAGTGAACACAATCTTTGTGGGGTGCAGTGAACAAAACCTTTGTGGGGTACAGTGAACACAATCTTTGTGGGGTACAGTGAACACAATCTTTGTGGGGTGCAGTGAACAAAACCTTTGTGGGGTACAGTGAACACAATCTTTGTGGGGTGCAGTGAACAAAACCTTTGTGGGGTACAGTGAACACAATCTTTGTGGGGTGCAGTGAAGACAATCGTTTTGGAGTGCAGTGAACAAAATCTTTGTGGGGTGCAGTGAAGACAATCCTTTTGGAGTGCAGTGAACAAAATCTTTGTGGGGTACAGTGAACACAATCTTTGTGGGGTGCAGTGAACAAAATCTTTGTGGGGTACAGTGAACACAATCCTTGTGGGGTGCAGTGAAGACAATCCTTGTGGGGTGCAGTGAAGACAATCCTTGTGGGGTGCAGTGAACAAAATCTTTGGGGGGTACAGTGAACACAATCTTTGTGGGGTGCAGTGAACAAAACCTTTGTGGGGTACAGTGAACACAATCTTTGTGGGGTGCAGTGAACAAAACCTTTGTGGGGTACAGTGAACACAATCTTTGTGGGGTGCAGTGAAGACAATCCTTTTGGAGTGCAGTGAACACAATCTTTGTGGGGTACAGTGAACACAATCTTTGTGGGGTGCAGTGAACAAAACCTTTGTGGGGTACAGTGAACACAATCTTTGTGGGGTGCAGTGAACACAATCTTTGTGGGGTGCAGTGAACAAAACCTTTGTGGGGTGCAGTGAACACAATCTTTGTGGGGTGCAGTGAAGACAATCCTTGTGGGGTGCAGTGAAGACAATCCTTGTGGGGTGCAGTGAAGAAAATCCTTGTGGGGTGCAGTGAACAAAATCTTTGGGGGGTACAGTGAACACAATCTTTGTGGGGTGCAGTGAACAAAACCTTTGTGGGGTACAGTGAACACAATCTTTGTGGGGTGCAGTGAAGACAATCCTTTTGGAGTGCAGTGAACAAAATCTTTGTGGGGTACAGTGAACACAATCTTTGTGGGGTGCAGTGAACAAAATCTTTGTGGGGTACAGTGAACACAATCTTTGTGGGGTGCAGTGAAGACAATCCTTGTGGGGTGCAGTGAAGACAATCCTTGTGGGGTGCAGTGAACAAAATCTTTGGGGGGTACAGTGAACACAATCTTTGTGGGGTGCAGTGAACAAAACCTTTGTGGGGTACAGTGAACACAATCTTTGTGGGGTGCAGTGAACAAAACCTTTGTGGGGTACAGTGAACACAATCTTTGTGGGGTGCAGTGAAGACAATCCTTTTGGAGTGCAGTGAACACAATCTTTGTGGGGTACAATGAACACAATCTTTGTGGGGTGCAGTGAACAAAACCTTTGTGGGGTACAGTGAACACAATCTTTGTGGGGTGCAGAGAAGACAATCCTTTTGGGGTGCAGTGAACACAATCTTTGTGGGGTACAGTGAACACAATCTTTGTGGGGTGCAGTGAACAAAACCTTTGTGGGGTACAGTGAACACAATCTTTGTGGGGTGCAGTGAACAAAACCTTTGTGGGGTACAGTGAACACAATCTTTGTGGGGTACAGTGAACACAATCTTTGTGGGGTACAGTGAACACAATCTCATACTTCTGAAGCTTTGAGGGTGCTGCCTGTTCTATACTCCTCCTCCTCCTCCTCATCCATCCTTTTAGGTGTACAAACAATAGTAATTGGGGCCTAGTGTGCTTCTGTACGTGTGAAAAACATACACTTTTTTTTGATCATATTTCCTATTCCGCTATTCAAGAAAAACCTTTGGGGCTCAATTAAATTGCGGAATAGTCTGTGTCGGTACGTGTGAGATCCACCTTTCCAAGTTTTTGGGGTTCATCTCATACTTCTGAAGCTTTGAGGGTGCTGCCTGTTCTATACTCCTCCTCCTCCTCCTCCTCATCCATCCTTTTAGGTGTACAAACAATAGTAATTGGGGCCTAGTGTGCTTCTGTACGTGTGAAAAACATACACTTTTTTTTGATCATATTTCCTATTCCGCTATTCAATAAAAACCTTTGGGGCTCAATTAAATTGCGGAATAGTCTGTGTCGGTACGTGTGAGATCCACCTTTCCAAGTTTTTGGGGTTCATCTCATACTTCTGAAGCTTTGAGGGTGCTGCCTGTTCTATACTCCTCCTCCTCCTCCTCCTCATCCATCCTTTTAGGTGTACAAACAATAGTAATTGGGGCCTAGTGTGCTTCTGTACGTGTGAAAAACATACACTTTTTTTTGATCATATTTCCTATTCCGCTATTCAAGAAAAACCTTTGGGGCTCAATTAAATTGCGGAATAGTCTGTGTCGGTACGTGTGAGATCCACCTTTCCAAGTTTTTGGGGTTCATCTCATACTTCTGAAGCTTTGAGGGTGCTGCCTGTTCTATACTCCTCCTCCTCCTCCTCCTCATCCATCCTTTTAGGTGTACAAACAATAGTAATTGGGGCCTAGTGTGCTTCTGTACGTGTGAAAAACATACACTTTTTTTTGATCATATTTCCTATTCCGCTATTCAATAAAAACCTTTGGGGCTCAATTAAATTGCGGAATAGTCTGTGTCGGTACGTGTGAGATCCACCTTTCCAAGTTTTTGGGGTTCATCTCATACTTCTGAAGCTTTGAGGGTGCTGCCTGTTCTATACTCCTCCTCCTCCTCCTCCTCATCCATCCTTTTAGGTGTACAAACAATAGTAATTGGGGCCTAGTGTGCTTCTGTACGTGTGAAAAACATACACTTTTTTTTGATCATATTTCCTATTCCGCTATTCAATAAAAACCTTTGGGGCTCAATTAAATTGCGGAATAGTCTGTGTCGGTACGTGTGAGATCCACCTTTCCAAGTTTTTGGGGTTCATCTCATACTTCTGAAGCTTTGAGGGTGCTGCCTGTTCTATACTCCTCCTCTTCCTCATCCATCCTTTTAGGTGTACAAACAATAGTAATTGGGGCCTAGTGTGCTTCTGTACGTGTGAAAAACATACACTTTTTTTTGATCATATTTCCTATTCCGCTATTCAATAAAAACCTTTGGGGCTCAATTAAATTGCGGAATAGTCTGTGTCGGTACGTGTGAGATCCACCTTTCCAAGTTTTTGGGGTTCATCTCATACTTCTGAAGATTTGAGGGTGCTGCCTGTTCCATACTCCTCTTCCTCATCCTCCCTTTAGGGTAGGAAAAAATTTAATCGGGCCTAGTCTGTGTTTGTACGTGTGAGATACACAGTTTTTTATCCTATTCCGCTATTCAATACACACCGTTTTAGTGTAAAAAACATTAAATTGCGGCATAGTTTGCATATTTTACATTTGCATATATTGTGCCTTGTTGCGCTGTTTTGAGTACTCCACCAACATGGCCAGTGGCAATGACGCCGTTCTCAGCTTAACTATCCCACTTCTATGCCTCCTTGAAAAAACAATTCGGGCGATGATGGAAGAGGATGTGGCACAGGATGAGGAGGAGGAGGAGGAGGATGAAGAGGTAACATTTCAAAGGCTTTCAGGGCAGTCATTCGCAAGGGGCTCCGAGGGTGGGTTCCTGCACACACAAACGCCAGGGACACAATTGTCCAGCAGGGGCACAGTTCTGGAGGATGAGGAGGAGGAGGAGCTGGAGGAGGAGATGGAACCATGTTCACAGCAGGGTGGCACCCAGGCCAGCTCATGGCCATCACTGGTGCGTGGCTGGGGGGATACAGAGGACACGGACGATACACCTCCCACAGAGGACAGCCTTTCGTCGCCTCTGGGCAGCCTGGCACACATGAGCGATTACATGCTGCAGTGTCTCCACAACGACCGCCGAGTTGCCCACATTCTAACTTGTGCTGATTACTGGGTGGCCACGCTGCTGGATCCCCGTTACAAGGACAACGTACCGTCCTTAATTCACTCACTGGAGCGCGATCGCAAGATGCGCGAGTACAAGCGCACGCTGGTAGACGCGATGCTGCTGGCATTCCCATCTGACAGCGGGGCCACAGTGGAAGCACAAGGCAGAGGAGGAGGAGGAGGAGGTCGCCAACTCAACCAGGGCACCGCCAGCACCTCAGAAGGCAGGGTTAGCATGGCCGAAATGTGGAAAAGCTTTGTCAGCACGCCACAACAAACAGCAGCACCAGCAGCTCATATGGAACGTCTTAGCAGGAGGCAGCATTTTACCAACATGGTGGAGCAGTATGTGTGCACACGCCTACATGTAGTGAATGAGGGGTCTGCCCCCTTCAACTTCTGGGTCTCCAAATTGGGCACATGGCCTGAGCTTGCCCTTTACGCCTTGGAGGTGCTGGCGTGCCCTGCAGCCAGTGTATTATCTGAACGGGTATTTAGCACGGCTGGGGGTGTTATAACAGACAAGCGCAGCCGCCTGTCCAGAGACAATGTGGACAAGCTCACGTTCATTAAAATGAACCAGGCATGGATCCCACGGGACTTTTCTGTACCTTGTGCAGAATAGCAATGGATACCGACCTTACCCAGCCATTGTTCCATTTTTGCTCTTTCTCACTCTTTTGGGGTGTACCCTCATTTAAAATTTGTGAAAAGAAGCAGTGTTGGCTACCTCGTCCTCCTCCTCAGGGCCAGATTAACGTAGGGGCTATTGGAGCTGCAGCTCCATGCAGGCCCCTACCTTTTATATAGGCCCCGGGTTGGCCATATTCACTGTGACCACTCTTCTGTCACTTGTAAACACAGAAGTCTGGCTTCTATGCTCGCTTCCCCAGGCAGCACCCTCAGAACCTCCCCACACAGCGCGAAGGCCGGACAAGGAGGGACAGTTGCCGATGCATGGATGTGTTTATGGGCTTCAGAGACAGCATCCCATGTTGAATTAGGCATGCATGGCTGCACCCTTCCTCCTCTGGGTGCATGCCAAGGCACGGCCCTTAAGGCCCTTCAAAATCCTCAGCACCAAGACCATGATGCTCTTAATCCGGCCCTGGTCCTCCTCCACCGCCGCTTCCACCTACACCGCCCATAGGTGTGCGCAGCCTATTGCATTAGGGTGTGCACCCCAAAGTTGAAATACACATGCATGTGTTTGCCTACATGTACATGGCCCCGATACATTACTCTCCCTGCTGGCAAAGAGAAATAGAGCAGAGCAGGTGCGAGGGAGATCTTTCCCATCTCCTCACTGGCAAACAGAGCGATAATGCTATGTGCCCTAGGTGATTAGGGTGTGCCCAGGTACACCAGGCACACCCTGTGCGCACGCCTATGACACCGCCACATCCACCACCACCTCAACCTCCCTCCTACTCCATATGGGCCTCGTCCTTCAGAGATGAAGAACATTGTTTTATTTTTCTGTTTTTTTTTGTTGTTTTAAGTTATTTCCCTATCCACATTTGTTTGCAGAGCACTTGCCATGCTCTTAACTACGTTTTGCTGCCATTTGCAGCACTCTAGCCCTTTCCATTGGTGTTTTAGAGCCATTTTAGTGCCTTAAAGTTCGGGTCCCCATTGACTTCAATGGGGTTCGGTGTCCGGGAAAAGTTCGGTAAAAGTCCGGGACACGGACCCGGACTTTTTTTTAAAGTTCGGCCGAACCCGTCGAACACGGACATCTAGGTGTCCGCTCAACCCTACTCACCACGCAAGACTTCATTGCTGAAGAAAAAGCATGTTGAAGATCATTTAAAGTTTGATGCACAACATTTAGACAAGCAAGTAAAATATTGGGAGAATATAGTCTGGTCAGATGAGACCAAAATTGAACTCTTTGGATGCCATAATACACATTATGTTTGGTGGTCAAATGTCACTGCACATCACCCCAAAAACACCATACCAACAGTGAAGTTTGGAGGTGGGAACATCATGGTGTGGGGCTGTTTTTCAGCATTTGGTACTGGCAGACTTCATATCACTGAAGGAAGGATGAATGGAAAAATGTACCAAGACATTTTTAATAAAAATCTGCTGCCGTCTACTAGGATAATAAAGATAAAACAAGGGTGGACATTTCAGCAAGACAATGATCCCAAACACAAAGCCAAGGAAATTCTCAATTGGTTTCAAAGAAAATAAAGTTCGGATTTGAATCCAATAGAAAATCAATGGAGAGAACTAAAGATCCGAGTTCAATGAAAAGGCCCACAGAACCTTCAAGATTTGAAGACTACTTGTGTGAAAGGTGTGATTTTGGGCCAAAATCACACCAGAGCAATGCATGCGACTAGTTTCTTAATACAGTAGGTGTCTTAAAGCTGTCATTACCAACAAAGGATTTTGTACAAAGTGTTAAATAAATTTCAGTTAACGAGTTCAATACTTTTTCCCTGTGTCATTCCATTTTTTTACACAAAACGTATTTCTGAATTTTGTATTGGTTTTGGTTTCTTTGGAGTTGTTACTGGCATGTGGTGAAAATTGAATGTCAATAGCACCTTTAGAAATGTATTTACCAAGAACAATGGTGACGTGTTCAATACTTATTTTACCTGCTGTATATTAAAGTGCTAAAAATAAACATTGCAAACAAATTAATTAACCAACAGCTCCTGCATGGCTAAAAAAAATGAACACTGAAAGGAATCAGTGGAGCATTGCTTCTATTTGCAAAATGAGCATATGTTTATGGGTTAGTCAAGGATTTTTTTGTGATATCTCTCTAATATTACTCACAAGAGGCAATAAGATGGGGAAAGCCACATATATCTGCAGCCTTCTGTTCCCTGTTTTCCAATTTGTGCAATTTACCGCATGTTATCAAATAGGGACCCAAACTAGTTTGCGTTCATATTTGAAAAAGAGATTCAGTTTCCAGTCTCGTTACTACTGTACTACTGTTGCCTGAAATTAAAAAAAATCTGAGGATTATATAACACAGATACCTGTCAGAGGCGCTATAAGTTACTTGTATGCACAGGCCACAAATACTGCCAGTGAAGACTGCATTAGGGAGGTAGTGGAGAACTCATAGATCCAAGGGAGTTTAGACCTATCACATATGGGTTCAGTGGTTCTAATGTGGTCTTCCAAAGAAGAAGATAAGGCTGCAGTGAGCAATTTGAAGTATGCCACAGCAAATATGGAGAGATCGGTGTATACATACTAAGTAAAGCAGTGATTTTAATTGCTTTAGTTCCTGATTATATGTATGATAATATACACTATATTACTAAAAGTATTTGGACACCTACTTTCCATGCACATGAACTTTAATAGCATCCCAGTCTTTGTCCGTAGGGTTCAATATTGAGTTGGCCCTCCCTTTGCAGGTCCATAAAGACATGGATGGACAAGTTTGGGGTGGAGGAACTTGACTGGCCTGTACCTCAACCTGACCTTTGGGATGAATTAGAGCGCAGACTGTGAGCCAGGCCTTCTCTCCAACATCAATGCCTGACCTCACAATTGAATTTCTGGAAGAATGGTCAAACATTCCCATAGACACACTCCTAAACCTTTTGGACAGCCTTCCCAGAAGAGTTGACGCTGGTAGTGTATAGTTGCAAAGGGTGGGCCAACTCAATAATGAACCCCACGGACTAAGATTGGGATGCCATTAAAATTCATGTGCATGGAAAGGTAGGTGCCCCAATACTTTTGGCAATATAGTGTATATAGCATGGCAATAGGTTGGGTCCTGTCCATGGCAATTATGGAAACATATGCTATCCATTCCACTATGGACAGTAAAGAATCAATTTTTTGGTAAAACACATTTCACCTTTTGCATTGTTCAAGTCTCTGAAATCTACCTGCTTCTGGCACCACACAGGCAGTAAACCGACCTGTCTTGGCTGTCTTAGCCAATGTCAGATAGGGGTGCTGAGGACAATACAAAACAACATGTTCAGTTGTTCCTATTTAATGAAATAGAACAATGTCCAACCTAACTCATCTCCTTCATTAGGTTTGATGTTAAACATAAAAAAATCTTCCAAGACTTTAGAGATGATACAAAAGTGATTTTACGATGTAAGTATATGGCTTCCAAGATCTCTCAAAAGGGATAACACCGAAGTTGAAGACCAGAGCTCCTAAGTTTCTATGTACCGCTTTATATAAGTTAATCAGAAGTTAAAGGACACGGGACATTATCAAAATGCTGTTAGGTGTTCATAATCCTGTATAAAAGAATATTGCTATGTGGGCTTTAATTTACTTTTCTTCTAGATTTCTTATTTTTCTAATCTTGCTTAAATGAAAAATGTATTTTCTGTGAGGCATTATGTGAAAGATTATTCAGTTTCTATTTGTGCGTTGATTAGCAAAAAGCTTCAATAAGAATGAGCACAACTAGGTGTCTTGCCTGTCCCTCCTCTGTATTATTTGTCTGTATAGAGACTATTGGCTTCCAAGGGGCAATAATCATAGGCAAATGGATGATCATGATTATGCCTGCATAGTAGGGATCCATGATCTCCATGGAGGAAAAGACAGCCCATGGTAAAAGGGTTTTTGCTGTGATGGATGGGCAAAATGTAATCTTTTCCTGCCATAAAAAAACAACAGAATGGATATGAGACAGTCAAGAAACCACTTGTGTGCACACATTTTAAGTGAAAGGGTCAGTGACACAGCAGAAATTAACAGGTTTCTAAATCTCTCTGTGAATCTAAGGCCCTCTCTAGTGCAAAAATGATTTACTGTAACTTAAAATGATTCTATATCACAAATTTAACACTATTAAAATTGGTTACTTGATTTACACATACTGTATAACATCTATCACTAATCATATATATAAATATGCCCATCAATAATACATAATGTAAATATCCATCAATGTCATCTTATATTCTCATGAAGTTCACTTCATCAACAAATCACAATTATCTCTTTAACTGTTAAATCACAGTATAATTATTTTAAAATGGATTAGAAAAGCTAAACTGTACTTATGTGCATGTGTACAGTTCTTTTTTGTATTCTTCCTGAACGGTACATAACTCATATTTTATTCACAGTATAAAAAGACAACAGAAAGAGTTGTCAGACTAAAATGATATAAAATCATATAAACTAGCTTGAGCTTGCTGTAATACACCGGGCAGTGTGCCCACAGCAAAAGAGGAAACTATGGTGCAATAAAAAGAAGATATTATATAACATCACTAACAGTGCTTCATGAATGGCTGTCCAATCAATGGGCCATGTAAACTAGAAATAAGAGCAGCTTCTTATATATCAGACAGTACAAAAACAGTCTTCAGAAAAAGATATAAACAGAGTACCCAAGATCATACTGAAATAATAGTTTAGTCCTCAACGGGCACTCATAGCACACTCAAAACTTCAGGTAGTGAGATTTAGCCAACAACCATACTACATAAATTTAGCCCTACTGGAATAAGGGTGGCCATAAATGGCTGATCATAGCAAATGCCCCGAATTTTAAAAAAATGCTTGAGATAATGAGGGTATTTCTGAGTTCATAGGGGGTTAGAGTTGCTTGTTGGAAAAAATTACAATCCTCTATTCATCCTTGAAAATAGATTGAAGGATCAAAATTGTATGCATGGAGCTGTCAACCTCAGAAGACTATAGTGCTGGTACGAGTGGCTGGAGAATCAACAGATATCTGTTCGTGGCCACTCTTAAGATCACTGTGTTTAAAGCTGTACTCCATGCAGGTATAAAATACACAAATCTGTGCATCTCTACAATTATTAACACATTAAATGCATTTGTTTAGTCACAGTTACAGAAAGGAAAACAAGATCTTTCGTTTTTATCATGGGTTATTCTATATGCATCAACCTTCAAGTGATTGGACACTGGCAAAAAAGAGAAGACTTCAGGGGCATCTCTCTATAAAATCCCTCCCACTCCCAGATAGCCTCAGTTTTTTTTTTTTTTTTTTTTTTACTAATGTTCTTAGGTAATAGACCTCTTCTTTCTACTGAGATAAGCTTACCCTTTTCTATGGAAGTTTTTTCTTTTCTGATGATTCTCCTATCAAGCTCCCAGACTGTATTATAGCCACTGGGGCTCCTTCTGCTGTTTTCCCAGACCCTGTTGGATAGAAAAGCCATGCTGGCCTGTAATGTTGCCGAAATGCACTGGATACTGCTGTAGGCACTCCAAGAGGCATGTACTGCGACATGTGGAGTAAGCCCCGGTGGTAAAGCCCTGTCCCTAAAGACTCCTTTGGGGTATGCCCATCATGGAGGGTGAAGCCAGGACGGGGTGTGTTGCTCTTTTAATTCTGCCTACACAGCTTCAGCAGCAAGTATAAGGCAGAAGCCCTTTAAACATTCATTCCCAGGGTGCCATGGATTAATTTAATCCCCCAATGGGGTGTGTGGTGTGAGGCAGGAGTGTTGGTTTATTTCAAATAACCTTGCATAACCCTCCCTGAGCAGCATCCTAGAAAGTTTGCTTGACACTATATCTGTGCAGCCTCATTCTCAAAAGGGTTGGTACCTCTTTCTTTTTCTGGGCATGCCTTTTGACCATCAACAGCTCCTGGCTCTTTCAATGACACACACAGTGGTCCAACCGTGTTACCTGGGTTTACAGCTCCATACAGTGCTTGGCAACATGGCCTTCCCCTCCCTCTTTAGATCAGCTGATCTTATGAACACCCCTCTGAGTACAACATTTCACAGAGCATGGCAGGCAACAAGAGCAAAGGAAAAAGGTCAGATGGACTTGCTAACCTAGGTTCACCTGATCTATATATTTCCTTTCCTTGCAGATTCCCCCTTATCTTCTCCTCAGGATCAAGTTGGAGGGTGATCCAGTGATTCTTATCACACCAGATTATCTGTCCCAAGGGCCAGTGCTCATCCTCCTTCTTAGTTGCTGGCTTTAACTCTTTCGTTGTCAGAGCTGTTTTTTGCGCAGGCTTAAAGAAACCATTTTAAGCCTTAAAATTAGTTTAAACCTCCAAACATTATATTTTTTCTAAAAGCAGAGACATTGGAGAATATAATAGCAGTAGTAACAATGGTTTACCAAACGCAAAATTGAACTTAAAAATATATTAAATTTAACTTTAGGAAACAACAATATGTTATCCATTTTCTAGTTAAATATAACCAATGAGGTTGGGAGTAAATGGATACCCAACATGTCAACCTATACATTTGCATATGCCTGCAAAATTAAGGTAAACTTTAGGGATCACACCAGGGGAAGCAGAGAGAGGCTGGCACACACTCAGGGGGTCACAGAAAGCGATCAGGTGGCAGTACACCCAGACAGCTGTCTTACTGCGGTGGCAGTAAATGGGTTATTGGCCTGGCTGTTAAAGCCACAAGCCTGAGAGAAAGGGGCCTATCAGGACATGGCCATCCTAGAAAATTGGCTTCTCCGAAAGTTTACCATCACACCCGGAAGGCTTATTTTGCTTGATGTGAGTCAAGGATCTTATGTCATCATCCTAGTATTTTGTCCTTCTGTATTCTGGTGTGCACCAGCACCTTGGTTTAATTACCACCAAAAAGACAAATCTCAGCCTTGGTCATTCACTCCCTGGTTAAGGCCTTTGTTCAGGGTGTCGCACACATCTCTTCCCCTGCACGCCGTTCTGTGTCTCCTAGGAATCCTAATCTGGTTCTCAGTTCTTTCAGAAGCCACATTTTGAACATATTAGGAATATTTCTTTGTATGATTTCACTAGCAAGGTGTTCTTTGTTGCTATTACCACTTAGCAGATTGTCCCTGAGTTAGAGGTCTTATCTTGTAAGAAATTATTCTTTATGTTGTACATGGACAAGATTGTCTTGAGGCTAAAACCTTCTTCCTTTCCCTAAAATGGTTTATTCACCTTAAACAGGATATTGTCCATCCTTCTTTATGCCCTGTTCAGAAAAATTGCAGGGTAATTTCTCGCCACTTTAAAGGGTTCCTACAGGGGTATACTGCTTGTTGCTCCCAACAAGTTATCATTTCAACTTATGGTTTTAACCACTTTACAACCGGAGGATTTTGCTGTCTTCCGTCCAGGCCACTTTTTGCGATTCGGCGCTGTGCGACTTCAACTGACAATTGCGCGGTCGTGCGACGCCGTACCCAAACGAAATTTACGTCCTTTTTTTCCCACAAACAGAGCTTTCTTTTGGTGGTATTTAATCACCTGTGCGATTTTTACTTTTTGCGCTATAAACAAAAAAAGAGCGTTTATTTTGAAAAAATAACAATATTTTTCACATTTTTTTATATGAAATTCCCCCCAAAAAAGATGTAAAAACCAATTTTTTTAAAAGTTTTTGGCCAATTTGTTTTATGCTACATATGTTTGGTAAAAAAAATCGCAATAAGCGTATTTTGATTGGTTTGCGCAAAAGTTATTGCGTTTACTAACAAAGGGAAAGATTTCTGTCATTTTTGGTGTTTTTTTTTTAACGCGTAATGGCGGCGATCTGCGATTTTTTTTTGCGGGACTGCGACATTGCGGCGGACAGACCGGACCCCTGACTGACATTTTTGACACTTTTGGGGGTACCAGTGACATTACTGCAGTAATCAGTGCTATATATATGCACTGTTACTGTAAAAATGACACTGGCAGGGAAGGGGTTAATTTTATTGGAGAGGGAGGGGTTAATGTATGCCTGGTGCTTACTGACGTGTAGGGGGGGAGGTGACTGTGTGATTCATGGACAGATCGGATGTCCAGCTATGCTGAACAGTCCGATCTGTCACTCCCTGTCACTATGGAGATCCGCCCGCTGTGTTTACACACAGCGGGCGGATCTCCAGACTCGATCCCCGACGATCGGGTAAGAGCAGCGGCGATCGCCGCTGCTCCTCCCCTGGTCCGACTCCCGCTGTGAATGAAAACAGCGGGAGCGAGCCTCCGGCGGCGCGCAAGCGCCGCCCAGAAGGGGAGGAGTCCAGTCACGTTAATACTACGTGGCTGGACGGGAACGAGCCACTCTGCCGCAGTAGTATTACTGTGAGCGGTTGCAGAGTGGTTAAAGAGTTCCTTCCTGCCCTGTTAAGGCCCACTCTACAAGATCTGTTATTGCTTCATGAGCTTTTCAGCTTCAGGCATCTGTGTCTCAGATTTTAAACATTGTCACCGGGGCTTCTGTTCACACAATTGTTAAGTTATACCAGGTTGATATTTCAGACATAGGGTGCTACAAGCTGCTCCCTGAGTTTGTAGTGCTGTTATTGACCCATTTGTTATGTGGTCCTGCTAGCGCTTGTTTGCTGTGTTGCCCATTTCTCAGTTTGACTGCTTTTGGACTTCCCATAGTAGGACTAAATATCCTGTACAATACAACCAAGAAAACAGATTATTTGACTTACCAGTAAAATAAGAATCTTGGAGTACAGTATGGGACACAGGCCCTCCCCAATGTTCTTATGACCTCCCTGCTGCTTGCTACAAACTAAGGCTAACTAGGAGATGGGGAAGAAGGGGGTTGGGGGCTATATAGGGAGGTGTTTGTACAGACTTCTCTTTATTGTCAGTTTTTGTTCACTTGAAGGTAGCAAATAACCCATGATAAAGACTAAAACTCCTGTATTTATAATATACTTCAAGAAACAGATTTGGCAAATTTGGTGTACCCACCTTTTTCACTTCTGTTTTTATACGTCAAGTTAGACCAGTGGTTCTCAACTCCGGTCCTCGGGACCCACCAACAGGCCAGGTTTGCAAGATAACCAAATTACATCACAGGTGATCTCATTTGCTGCTCAGTGATTGTGGTATTCTAGTCTGCATCCCCCAAGGTAATACTTAAAATCTGGCCTGTTAGTGGGTCCCGAGGACCGGAATTGAGAACCACTGAGTTAGACAATAATCAAGGAACTCATTTATCAAAGTGTAAGGCCGCTTTCACACCTGTCCACTCCATTGGCAGACTCCATTCTGCTCACCGGGGGATCGATCCGGCGATCCCCGCTGTGTGCGGAGACGGAGGTGTCAGATCCCTGCTGTTCTCTATGGGGGAATCGGATGAGATCATCCGATCCGCCAGATGGATGGAAAATAGGGTTTCCATCCATCAGGATTTGACAGACATGTCTCGGGATTTGACGCATGTGTGAAAGGGGCCTAATAAAAAAGGAAACACATTTAACTGGTAAATCAAAAATTAGATTTTTTATAAAAATGCAAGCAGTGTAAGTACATACACTGCATTTGAAAAAACATGTTTCCTGACAGACTTCCATGGCAGCATACATTTGGCGTAGCCCCACCCTTGCTCCCACCCCATAGGATCCCACTCTCATATATTTTTAGGCTGAGGCAGAGGGCGTGATCCTTTTTGTTCCTCCACACTCAAAACGACCATCCTGTATGAATTTTCCTACCTTTTGAAAGACGTGGCGACTGGGGTCTCATGTGGGACAGCCGTGCGGATATTGGGAGCATCCTGTGGTGTCCAGAAGTTCCAGGATGGCTCCAGTAGTCACCGAATGCCATGTAGGGTGGTGAATGGCACACATGCACAGAAGATTGACACCTCCGATAACAGAAGCTCTGCCAATGGCGAGCAGTTGCTCTAGGTCGGATGCCCTGATAAAAGAGGTTGACTTATAAAGTGTGCCCAGAATGATGGTGTGCTCTGATGTTCCTGGGATCCAAGTTGACCTAAGGAATACGGATGCATTGATTGCTCTGTGGACGAGGTTCAGGATACGTGAGTATGTTTAGCTTGAGGTCAGCAGAAGGGACCAGGCGCCATGCGGGCTGCTAGGTAGTAACTCCACTTGTGTTAAAAAAAAACAAAAAAAACAAAATGAAAACTTATGGAGACGTCTATGCTCTAATGTGCATTGTAGCATTTTTATTAAAGTTTGGTGCAGTTGGTTTCTGTCCTGAACAGATATCTGTTTGTTTTAGCAAATTTTTCTTGCTGTGTTGAATGCTCTATCTAATGAAATCACCTGTGTAGAGAAGTCTGCTGTGGTAGTATTCCTTTAGCAGTGGTTAACCCCTTAGGGGTTTTCTCTCACCTAGCAAATAAACAACTGTTACTTTATCTCTCTGAACAGGTTTAGAAATTTCAGCAGCTGCAGTTTGTATTGGGAAGGTTATTTAATAAATTACTGCATGGCTTGAGTAGCAATTGTACATGTTATAATATTCCGTTTCTTAACAATGTGGAGTTCTCCCTTAAACTTTCTGAGATTTGTTTATTTCTGCAACAAATCCTCTGCAGCCTTATACCTCTATGTCTTGTCTGCTCTATGCAGGTTATAGCTGGAGGGGGGCAGTGTATTCCTTACTGACACTGTTCCTGGATTGTCAGCCCTTATGCGGGTCTCTTAAAGCTAGTGTATGAAAAACTGACTAATAAACACTTGCTATTAAGTGTCTCCAGATCTACATGCATACAGTAATACACACTGTAAACTGGGCCTTTGCTGCTCATGCCTTGGCTGGTAAAAACCTGCAGGAATTTCCTGCCTTGATCAGGCATCCAGGTTGCAAGATGACAGTGACCATCAGGTTGCCACGGGTAGTCAAGACACTCTAAAGGAGTCTGTTACAACTCTCCCTGTGTGAGGATTCTCTACTCTGACAAGCTTTCCCTTGCAGGACCAGTCAATTGGCCAATTTAACTCTCTTCAAACAATTCTTAAAAGGAATATGGAGCTGAGAAAGATCTTTGAGCAGGTTTTTTGGTACCTCCTTTCGTAGGCTGCTAGGATGCCTAAAATGGCAGCGGTACCTCCAATGCAAGTATTTAGCACTTTCAAAGGAGTGCATTGCCATTTTTCCTATGATGTTTAAGCTAGAAGATCATTCTTCAAGAGGGGTGTAAATTGAACAGAAGGTCAGAGCAGCAGAACGTCTTAGTGGTCAGCACCTTGCAGTACTGGTTTGCTCAAGTTCAAACCCCAACCAGGACACTTCTACCTGCACTGCAGGATGTCAGATTAAGGCACTTATGGGGAAGAGGTTTTCCAGCATAATGAGTCACCTGTTTGGTTATTGTGGCCTTCATCAGCTTAGCCGTATACACAGAGTTGTTGTTAGGGGATGCTGTGCCCTTCAAATGTATAATCAATCAGGATGATTGGGTGAGTTCTTGGGGGGTGTAGCATGTTCTGGTGATAGCCTTGTGTTGGCCTTGTTCCTAAGGGGTATATCTGTCTGAAGTTGCAGCCTGGGAGCTTGCCTTAATCCTTGCCTCTCTTATAATGAAATGGAAGTTGGGATGAAGAATAGTCTTGCCTAAATAATAATTCTGACGAGTGGAACAATCTGGTCTGCATTGCAAGAGCTTATTCTGCCCCTTCAAGGGCTAACTTTATCCTGATGGCAAAAAGCTGGAGATGATTCTACAAGTAGAACATTCTTGTCAGCATTGTGAGAGTCTAAACAATCCCCTTAAAGGGCTAGCTTCATTTGATAGCAAATAAGTGGGAATAATTCTACAAGTGGGACAATCATGTCTTCATTTTGAGAATCCAAACAGTCCCCTTCAAGGGCAAGCCTCATTTGACAGCTAAGAGCTTTGTTTAGTCTGGCATATTTCCCTCAGAATACATGTCTGCTGAATGAAAGAAGACTGCAGTTCAAGAGTCAGTGTCTAACTCCAAAAAGGTTTGCTCCTGCAGTCTTGGCCTGGAGTCCAGAAAGAATTGAAGAGAGAAAGAGTTCTCAACCAAGTAGTCAGCAAAGAGCTCCACTTCTGTGGGAGAGGTTGCTTACTGGCCTTTTTCATATTTGTGCCACCCATACGTATCTTATGGGTACCTGGTTGCTCCTCTTCTGCTAGGAAGACACAGCTTTGGTCTTGGATGGTTGGACCTTCAGGTCAAGCACTTAAGGCCATGTTGGTCAATTAGCCACCTTCAAGCCTCTGACTGTGCCAGGAGGAATCCTTTGCTCCAGCAACAATAAGCAAGTTCTGCTAGCCAACGTGGTTCTCACCGTCTCTGGGGATGTCAATTCCAATTCCAGCACATGTGATTTTACAAGGAATACTATTGTTGCTCAGAGGGATTCCTATTTCCAATTCCCAGAGCTGTCTTCTGACATACCCCTGTTTCTACATGGATTAAGATGTCATGCAGCATATATGTCTGCTGGTTGGGTTCTCGATCCACTCTTCCTTTAGACAGGAATTCCTGTCAAATATACATAGGGAGTTCTCAGAACCCTACAAGAGATTGGCTGGCTAGTCTTTCAAAAAGGGTCTTGTGACTCTTATGCAAATCCTTGTGTATTTGAGAGCTTATTCCATCACGGTTCGGGATACATCGTTTTCGCCACTAAACGTACTGGTGGTAGTATGCTGGGTATTCCTGACTTTCCTCTCTTCACCTGTCAGTGTCTCAATATCTGATGATCAGGGCTATGATCTCTCCTATCCCTATATTGAGGTGTGCTCTATGGCCTCCTGTCCTGAAAGGGTTTATCATGCACCCAGCGATTAATGTCTTGCAAACAGGCAAATAAAGCCGTGGGTGCTGGCACAGTAATAAATCTTCTGTGCTGCTGCGGTATTGCCATTGTAATTCCCTTGTCAGGACGTTGTTTTGCCAGTAGAACTCCCCGGTTGGGAAGTTAGTTTGAACACTCTTTTTTTATGGCCAGCTCTTTCCTGCTCCCTTCGCCTTTTGTCACCTGACAGCAGGCTTTTTAGTGTCCAGTGAGGCTGAAAACTTCACAGTGGTGTCCTACACCGGTGGACTGGTCAGAACCTGCAGGGTCAGTCCAGAAGAACAGGTGGAGAAGAGGTAAAGATGGCTGATCTGGGTGGAGTAGAATCTTCCTTATCTCTTTTAAATCTACATAGCATTTCTAGGAAGAATCCATATTCTGTTGCCCAATTGGGCAATAAGTGGTTCCTACATACAGGTAACTCCAAGTGGATTTTATCTCTTGACAAGATTTTAGAGTTAGATCTGGTACCATGTCCTTACTGTTACAAGCTGAAAAGCTTTTCCATAGGGGCCTGGGCCAAGCCCTGGGTTTGGATTCTGGGTCAAATCAGGAAAGGTCTCACAAGCCATATGCTTTCCAGTTTGATCCATATAAAAATTTTTGGGAGGTCTGTTGCTAAGACCGTGGCAATGTTTGCAGTAATTCCCTATTGGTCAAATAGGCCTTGGCTCCTGCCTTTGATATCGGGGCATCGGATTGAAGTCCTTTCTCTCGGATGAGATCTTCTGTCGTAAAGAGAAGTCTTTCACCTTTGTTCATCTCTTCCACTTTCTCATCTTTGCAGGAAGAGACTAATCAGGCTTGGCTAATATCTATAAATCCTACAAAAGGATTTGAATAGAGCTTGTTCAGTTTGAACTGCTTTGTTTTCTTTGCTTCAGTCCTCTGGTCAGGTGCGTTCCGGACTTTAACTGATCCTAAAGCTCTCTTAGAGGGCAGATCTCTGTAGTCCCTGTCATATCCAATGTCTCCTGGGTAGACTATCCCTTACTCATTTAATACCTTGATTGGAGGTTGCATCTGAGACTCGTAGGAGAACCAAGCCTCTCTAGGCAGGGTTTACTTCTTGCTCTGGGCTTCCTTGCTGGCTCCAGATGAGATATTTTTGCAGTTCAGCCTGGGTAAAGACTGAGCTTTGAAGACATGCACTCTAAGGGCTATCTCTTCAGCCAGGATGTTTGCCAAGATTAGGCTAGGAAGGATCCTTTGGTGACTTACAGCTCCAGATGGGATCCTCTCCAGTCCAGTTGGAGTAGGGATTGAGCCATGATGTCAATCTCTCTAGGTCTACATCCTCAGCAGGAAGCTTGGCCAGAATCAGGGCTCCTTGACAGCTTGCTGCTCCAGGTGGAATCCCTTTCAGTTCAGTTTTGAGTAAAGTCTCAGTCATGAAAGCAGCCTTTCAATGGGTTATTTTCAGGAGACGGGACGGGATCTGGGCCTTGTGCCAAGAGAGATCCTTGTGTCTTTCTGTCTAGTACAGGTAGTGTTTATATCCATACTGGGCGGCAATCTGAGGTGGCTTCGGTATTCTATGAGAACAAAGGATTTGTTCCTCCCATATGCAGGACCACCAAAAAAAAACTGGTTCCATGCCATGGATATTGGGAATTTTCGAGCATGCTCTCAAGATACTGTTTTGCTCAGAGTTTTAAGACATATTTGTCACTTTCTCTGGCAGAATCAGTGGGACAGAGATGTCATCCAGAAGTTTTGCTGGATGGGTCATTCCAGCTAGTCATTAGGCTTCTAATGTTTAGGGCTTGGTTCCTATGAAAGAAGTCACCACACACTCATCCAGGAGTGTTTAGGCTTTGTGGGCTTCCTGTGAAAGGGCACCAGGAATAGTTGGAGGATGACATATCTTCCATTAAAGCTGTTCTGACTCTTTGTGGGGTGTAGCTAACTTCCTTATGCTGTCAATAATTATCCATAGGGTTTGTTGGCTATGATTGAAACCCTACTTTGCCAACATACCACCCTTGTTTTTTGGGCTAGTTAATTCCCAAATGTATGCTGCCATGGAAGTCTGTCAGGAAAGCGGAAAATGTATTATCAAATACTTACCATCATTTTCCTTTCCTGATGGACTCCATGGCAGCAGGAGTTTCCTCCCAGAGTCATGAGTAGTCTAGTTACAGAACATGGCCTCTGGCTCAGCCTAAAACTTTATGGGAGTGGGGTCCTATGGGGTAGAAGTGAGGGCGGGGCTACCCAAATGTATGTTGCCATGCAGTCCATCAGGAAGGGAAAATTATGGTAAGTATTTAATAGTAAATTTTCTGCTCTCCTGCCCTTCCAGACAGGGCTGTGTGGTAGAGCTGTGTACATTTTAGGACTGGACAGACAAAATTAAAAAACTATTAGCAGGTAAAAAAGCTCCTATAAACATATTTCATCTGTGTATTTAGCGGTTTGTCTGGAGTTTAGCTTTAAAGAGGGATATACGTACATGTTAGATTCTGGAAAGATCTCACTAATAAACAAAGTTTCTCATTATGAATGCATATTTAGACAGCTATGGGCAGCTTGCTACAATGCCTTATATGTGGCCCCTCTTCTTGTGTAAAAGACTGCATATTTTTCAAAACCATTAGATACAAATTATAGAAAAGAAACTACCATCTGTACCAAAGATTACATCTATGATGTTAAACTTCACACCCAGATATACTAATATTTATTAGTATTCCAGCAGTGACATAAGGGTAATATATTTAGTAGAAATAAAAGAGAGACTGTTACCTAAACTGACCTGTGCCATACCTTTTGCAAACACATCTAACAGTTCCTGTACATACAAGTAGTAGGTTTGTCCTAATACAATTACATCATCCCTTCATTTGCGTTTTCCTGGAATAATTGTTTTTTGGATGACCACAGCTTTTTATAGCTGCTAGGGATTTCTACGGATCTGGGACATGAAAGAAAAGCAATAAAAAGCCTATAACAGTTTCTGTGCACAACTACTGTTATATAGGATAGCAACAAGAATGGCACGAGTCACTTAATATTTTCACTATATATCTTATAATATTTAATTTAAAACAAATACCTGATGGTGGAGATTTTTCCTCCATATAAATGATCTGGCCATACATGGAGAAATCTCCTTCACCTGAGATACACATCCGCCATTCGGTGCATGCTGCGCAATCCCTACATTACCACCCATTAAATATTAATGTAAGTGCCAGGAAATTCATCTGTTTATCGGCAGAGATGAACAGAAGGATGGACAAGGCTTTCCAAATCTCCTGATCTCTTTGGGTGCTTACGTACCATATACAGTAACAGTGTCATGTAACCATTTGTGGCCACCTTTGTGTTTTTAGAACTCCCAAAGAGTCAAAATGATCAAAATAGCAGCTGCTGTCTATTCTACACTATAGTTACTTAATAGTGGGCCAGTCTTGTTGGGCCCAGACAAAAACAGTTCTTATTTTTTGCTCAAGAATAAAAATTAATTATGATTAAAAATTGCATTGGGGAGAAAAACTTTGTATTCTGTATGGCTGTCTTCATATTAGGAAGGCGTTGGCTAAAATCTCTGCTATCCACCAGATGTGGTGAGTGTCAGCATTATTTAGCATACTTTGGTGTGTCCACCTTTTTCCTATCACTTTTCATGTGTGATGTTAGACAACAATCAAGGACCTCATTTATCAAAGTGTAATAAAAAGGACTTTCTGTATTAGCCAACAGCATTCTGGCTCAACGTTTCTTCTCAGCAATCATTTTTCATATCATGTTTAAATCTAACTTGTTGCTCTATTGCAACAAGACAATTCTTAGGAAAAATATTATGATGCACAAGGCCCTTATGTGCTTTACACACTTCCTGGTCCTCATCTATTTTTTTTATGCACTTCCTGGTCCTCATCTATTTTTTTTTTGCACTTCCTGGTCCTCATCTATTTTTTTATGCTTTTTAAGTATTTTTGCCCTATCATTATTTCTTATTAACTTGCAGTTATCTCCAAATCAGGAAAATCAATAATGATGTTTATGTATAAAGTTGTGCATCTGTTCCGAGTCCAATAAGATCACTGATGTACACGTGTACGATCACAAATACATGTAGGAAATGTTCAAAAACTCTGGTGAGCATTAAGCTCATACATCATCATGCAAACATGGATTGAACATCCCTTTAGTTTTAGTCAATGTTTCACCTTTGTGTGAACCCATTCCTTCCCAGGTGATGTTCCTTTATCTGTTTATAGAGAGCATGATCAAAGACATGAGCACTTGAGCTCTCCATCAGTGTCTTACACAGGTGGAATTTATCACTTCATCTAGTCAGTCAGGAAACCTCTGACAGGCCTTCTTCCAGCGGCAGGCTGTACACCATTTATCCCGATTCTCCATCCCGTAAACTTTACGACATTTCTTGCCTTCACCGCGAGGTTTTCTGAAAAGAAAAAGAAGGGGGTATTTTTCATTTTAGAACAGCTGAACCACAGTCATAACTCACATAAATGTAAGTCAGGCAGAGATACAAAGGAAATAAAATATGAATATTGTAACTGGCATGTCTGAATGTGTTTTTACATTAAATATCTTACTCATTAGTTAACTTGATGAACGGTACAGTAAAAGTTTGATTTTATTTGAAATCTTTATTTTTTTACTTTGCTTTTACTTTGCTCGTCCAATTAAAATCATCTCCTATTTGAAACTAGATGAACGTGCTCCTGGTTTGTGCCTATTTGCCTGCTCCACCTGGGTAAGCACTACAGTATTCAAAACCTTCTTCCCTCCTCATATTCTATTATAGGATTGGTTGTCACAATGAAATAATATTTCACTGCTTTATTATAGATGATTCGTATGTAATTCCTCCTGATGAAGCGGTTTTTGCTGTAAAACATGTAGAGCAGTGGTTCTTAACCTGGGTTCGATTGAACCCCAGGGGTTCGGTGAGTCAGTCTCGTGGGTTCGGCGGAGGTCAAGACACACACCCGACATATGATTCGTGATGACACGCCCCGCTCATTGGCTGTAGGTCATCACGCAACATTGCTTGGCCTATCTGTGCTGCAGGGAATTTGGCGCGTCCACTAGTCGAATTGTAACTGCTGTGATGGTACGTCGTGTGATTTCTTTCTTAATATTTTAATCCCTTCATACTAACTATGTCGAGCAAAAAAATAAAGTGGTCGGACGAATATGTACAATATGGATTCACATGTATAACGGAACGTGATGGGAGTCAGCGTCCTAACTGCATGATTTGCAATGCTAAGTTGAGCAATTCTAGTCTAGCACCGGCAAAACTAAGAGAACACTTCCTAAAGCTGCATGGAGATGGAAAATTCAAGAACACAACGCTCGCTGAATTCAAGGTGAGGAGAGCCAGATTTGATGAAAAGGCTAGTCTGCCTGTTCCTGGCTTTGTACCCATCAACAAACCGATCCTCATAGCATCGTACAAAGTTGCTTACCTGATCGCAAAGCAGGGCAAACCACACACCATTGGTGAAACACTCATAAAACCAGCTGTGTTGAAGATGGCGAATATCATGCTGGGAAAAGCGGCTGAAGTTAAGTTATCCCAAATTTTTTTCTTTAATGGTTTTGTTCATTTTGTGCACCTATGTATAAATTTATACCTAAATATATACCTATGATTTGAATTTGAAAAAATCATATTTTATTTTTCCAATTGAGAAGGGTTCGGTGAATGCGCATATGAAACTGGTGGGGTTCAGTACCTCCAACAAGGTTAAGAACCACTGATGTAGAAGATTCAACATAATTCCAAGCATCTCTAATGCCCCATGCACACGTGCAGATTATCTGCAGACTTTTGTCTGCAGACTTACCAAAACCATATAATATGAGGTCAAACCTAAACACTTTCAATTTGTATGCAATCCGGCAGGCCCTTGCACTACATAGAAAAGGTAAGTCTGCAGACAAAAGTCTGCAGATAATCTGCACGTGTGTATGGGGCATAAGAGCATAAATATCCTCAGTTTCATCTGAGGACATTGTTTCTTCAGCAACACCAACTTGGACTAGTGATGATACCAGATATGTCACTTTAACAAATGTTTTATAACTATGGAAACATGTCTTGATTGATTTTAACTTTGGTTTATTAAAATTGTATTCTGTACAAAAACATGTTTGTAATCCTTGGGTACCGAGATAGTCAATTCAGTTCCTTTTGGTGGGCATTTGAGGGATGCCCCTAAACCCTTTCTTTGTCCTATTTGATACTGCAGTTGTTAATGTAAATTAAATGAACAAAATACTGATTTTTAACCTATAAGAAAACAGCTACGTATAAATGTTTGTTGTGTCTACGAAGCACCCTGAAAGATCTACCCATTGTCTTGAATTCTTCCTGAAAAATAGCGGTTCACTTCCCTTTGTATTTTGAGCCTTATAGCTTTATATCTGCAGTGTGAAATATCTGCTAGTTTCACAAGATTTTGAGTGAGATTTGGTGAAGTCATTACTGTTTTCTGTGCTGGAGAGAAAACTGTACATGAGGGCCTACAAGTGCATGCATCTCCCTGCTTCATTCATTTTGTGAATCTGTGCTTTCTGCATCTCTCCTTTTACTTTCTGAACATGCCCCTGACAATCAGTCAGTCATCAGGAGGCAACTAGGACATGAGGAAGACAAACCCTGCACCAGTGTTGCTAACCGTCAGTATTTTTATGGGCAGCCAGTAAAAACTGGGTACGTTTCTCCTGCCAGTTAATGTCCATGACAGGAAAAGGTTGTTCATATTTGGCTGTGGCGCTCGACCAAGACCATCAGAGTGCCTGCTACAGCCTGCTACAGTGTGTTCGGGTGGCACCGGCGGGGGTTGGATCTGGCGAAGGTGGAGCCTGACTGTGTTGTGTGATGTCATGGTGCAAGGAAGCAGAGCGGCCAGAGTCTCGTGTGCGTGTCTTCTGGATGGGAGCAAGGCAAGCTGGGATCAGGACTGTCAATGCTGTATGGAATGGAGTGGACTGAAAGGACCCCCTGGTGTGGCGAGAGACTGTTACAGTGATTCAGGAAGGAACGTGTCATGTCGGTGAGGTGTCATCATTATCTGTGCTGCTGCACACTGCTGTCAGTGTCACTGTGAGAGTCAGTTTCATGTGTGTCTGTCCATTCCAGATTCTTTCCCTCGTGTCCCTGAGCTACTTACTATATCAAAAATAAAATAATAAATATGATTTTGCCTTAAAATCTACCATAAATCACATTGCTAATTGCATATTGTACTTGTTTGTAGTTAAAATACTGAAATTTACACTTAAAACTGTAATTTTGTAACTTTTGAAAATGGCAGTAAAAACTTGGCTGTGCCAGTAAATTTTGGGTGTCATGTCAGTAAATTTCAATCTGGTCAGTTGGCAACGCTGCTCTGCACCTACCAAAAGCATATAGTGTATTTTGTGCCTTTTTTTATTCTCCAAGCTGGCAGTCTGACACTTACAGTGGTTTATCATACCTTGTTACTACAGCAGCTCTGGTAGAGGAAGATAACACCGTCTGAACTGGTTGTGTATGTTCCTCAAGTTTTGTACTGCATGGAAGACGGACCTGAAAATATAAACAAAAATATTATATTATCATGCTAATTGTTCAGCAGTATGCACTTTGTATTTCTTCCTTTTTCTGAAATAATTGGTGATCCTGCCAGTTCCCCTGCTTTCCTATTTAAAACTGACCATGCATGAGAACGCATCCATCTCAGCCTGGTCAGTTTTCTGGCTGTGCTGGGAGAATGGCCTGCCTGTCCTCAAATGGCCAAAACTTGTGCTCACATGCTCAACTGCACAGCCAATCACTGGGAAGATCAGTGTACTGCTGTTTTCCACCTCTCTAAGCTCCTTATGCAGCTTAGAACAGAGGTTATGTGATCACATATAAAACAAGAAAAAAACGTGTTTAAAATTTTCTATTTTATATACTGTATATATACACATTTGCCTTTCATTTCTATCTTAAGCTGAGTGCGTTGTTTTACAAGGTAAAGGTTCACATATACTTTAGTTACCAATATGGTTCTCAGAGCCATCAATCAGATTCAAACCTAGCTTGAAAGTGTGAATGTAGCATGAATAAGAGAGAAAGTTAAGGCCCGTACACACGTACCGATCGTCGGCATACAAACGTCGGTGGACGAAGGATCTGCCGATTGTACGCGTGTTAGTATGGTGCCTCCGACAGATGTCTGCGCACAATCCGCGGACAAAAGTCTTTCGTGCAAACATGAAAATATTTGTATGCCGACACCAGAACGGACGATTGTTCGCCTGTCAGTACACAATTCGGCCGACAGACCGCAGATTTGCAAGACTGGGCATGCTCAGAAAATAGAAAACACAGGGAAAGTTAACCATTACATGACATCACTTCTGCAGTCGGCGGACAAAATTCTTGTGCTGTCCTTGTGCTGTCTTTGCACTTTTCAGCAGACACCGACATCCCGGGGAGAAAAGAGGAACATTTGTAAGCCGACCATCGGTACGTGTGTACGGGGCTTTACACAGCACAGGTTTTAAGTACACTCCTGCTGAACCTGTGAGGTGGTCTGTTTGTGCTGTTAATGCAATACATTACAACAAAAACTCAAAAACAAGCTAACTGGAATGCTTTAACCACTTAAGCCCCGGAAGATTTTACCCCCTTCCTGACCAGGGCCTATTTTGCGATTCGGCACTGCGTGACTTTAACGGACAATTGCGTGGTCTTGCGACGCTGTACCTAAACTAATTTGACGTCCTTTTTTTCCCACAAACAGAGCTTTTTGGTGGTATTTGATCACCTGTGCGATTTTTTGATCATGCGCTATAAACAAAAAAAGAGCGTCAATTTTGCAAAAATAACAATATTTTTCACATTTTTTATATGAAATTCCCCCAAAAAAATGTAAAAATCAAAATTTTTTAACATTTTAAGCCAATTTGTTTTATGCTACATATTTTTGATAAAAAAAATTGCAAAAAGCGTATTTTGATTGGTTTGCGCAAAAGTTATTGCGTTTACTAACTAAGGGAAAGATTTTTGTCATTTTTGTTGTTTTTTTTAACGCATAATGGCGGCGATCTGCGTTTTTTTTGCAGGACTGCGACATTGCGGCGGACAGATCGGATCCTTGACTGACATTTTTGACACTTTTGGGGTTACCAGTGACATTACTACAGTAATCAGTGCTATACATATGCACTGTTACTGTAAAATTACACTGGCAGTGAAGGGGTTAACTTTTTTTTGAGAGGGAGGGGTTGTGTGTGTGTCCCTAGGGGTGTGATTATAACTGTGATTGGCTGTGGCTTGAGGTGTAGGAACAGTGATCAATGGTCCTACATAGTAGAACCGTATGATTACTGTTCTTACACAGGGGAGAATGACAGGCGGCTTGTTTACATCAGCCGCCTGCCTTTCTCCCACTCTAACGGACGATCGTGAGTGCCCGGCGGACATCGGGTCCGCCGGGCACATGCGCGGGGGGGTCCGTGACCGAGCGGGAGCACGCCTCCGGCGGCGCGCGCTCGCTCCCCAGAGCCTCACAGGCTAGTGACGTACCCATACGTCACTTTGCCTGTGAGGGGCTGACCGCCGCAGTATATGTACTTGCGGCGGTCGGCAAGTGGTTAATAGGTCACTATCTGGTATAACTTGTTGATTTGTTGGTGTGGGTTACACATATCACAGTTCTTTGCATTAGGCAGTTATATAAATATCTTTCAGAATTGAATATAAGTGCACAGAGAAATTTAAAATAACCTAAAAGTGATCAAAACGTTAAATAATCTTTTACCAATAGGGTGAATATCAACAAACAAAACTGTTCTTGCAAGAAGTTGCTTAAGAGAAGTCATACTGGTTTTGGGTAAACATTATTTTTGTATTTTTTAAATATTTACGCTTCTAAAACATTGTTGTATTTCTGTTTTTGCAGTAATGGCAATCTTTGTTTTATATGTAGCAGGATTTCTAGGCCTTGAGCCTAAGGTGGGTCTGCCATTGTTACCAGTAACACTTTCAGCACATTTGAGATGTAAACCCAGGTGTTAGAACTGAGACAATGACCATTCCAGCATCTTTGGTTTGTTTGTTTTATTGTATTTAGGGGATGGGTGAAGGTAATGATTGGATTACTCCTCTGGCTCAACTAAGTACACTTTGGGACACTTGAAGAAAAATGCCTGTTGGCACTGTCTTGACGCCAGCTGAATAGCGACCAGCGCTTTGATGCTTATAGATACTATAGCACTGAAATTGTGCTGGAACCTCGACTTTAATTCAGAAGATCCAGGACTGTAGAACACTTGACTCCTGACACTGCTTTGGCTCAAAAGTCACTGAACAGCTCCCTCCAGACCTGCACTGGCTGAGGTAGCTCTGTGTAGACACCTGTGCTACTGCAACTCTCAACTTTGTACACTTCCCACTGTACACTGACTCTTCAGGGCCCAAACTGCAGGGTCCTCTGACTAGGTACCCCCTTTAACAGTTAGCTGACTCCTGGATCCCTAGAACCTTCTCCGGAGTGGTCCCCTCTGACACTAGGCAGACCCCCAGGGGCAGTCCACAGTACTCACAACCTTTGTAAGCTTTCCTGGAACTGGACCCCTCTCTCTCCCTCCGCTGGTTCTCAACACACCGGATCCCTCTGCAGCCCAGCTTCACTCTCTTTGGATTCCCAGGCCGCCACCCAGGACACCCGCTTCCCTCCTGGGACTCTGCTTCCCGCCAAAGATGCTGTGTCATGCGCCCCCTTCAAACTTATACCCACTCCTAGAATCCTCTGTGGCAGAATCTGCCTTCTGGGGTAGATACAAGCCTGACTGAGCCACTGATTGGGTTTCCTCCACTGCCCTATGAGAATCCTCTCACAGAGCCAGTGGGGAGACTCCCCTCTCAGTAACCTCACCTGGGAGACATGACAGTCCAGCTGAAATCATGGCCCTGCTGTTAAGTAGCCAAGGCCCACTATACTTTACCTAGCACCTACCTGTAGGGTGCTACATACAAGTAAACATTTAATCTATGACAAAGGATTCCCAGAGCTAGAACCCAGCCACAGAACTTGGAATCTTGGAACTTGGAAGCTGTCATTAGCCTGGCACTGCTGTAACAATAAATATCACCTTATCGATAATTTGCATTTTTATTCTCGTGGGTGATCATGTAGGCAGAGCCCCAGTGTACTGCATTGACCAGGGGCCTATAATGCTCTTAAGATGGCACTGGAAGAGGCACCTAAAAGGAGATATGATATGATATAATATAATATGAGCACAGGAAGGAAACTATCCAGTCTTAGGTTTTTAAGAAGACACACAGCCCCTCAGTGAAGTTAGATGAGAAGCAGATTAACCTTAAACAGTTGGTGATGTCAGTAGGGAGTGTCAAAAATTTCAACAAACTTCTGGACAGGCATTTTAGGGAATGTAATATACAGGGATATGGGAAATGGTAGCCACAAAGGCACACACACAGTAATCTGGATAGACTGGTATCTTTAGTCAATCTTACCAACTATGTTACTATGTAATGTAATGGACCTGCACTCAGCACATAGTGAGAGGTAGGGTCCAGTGACCTTGAATGGAGAAGTCAGGCACTGGCTGTCCCAAAGAAGTTCAGCAGTAGAACCTGAGGGAAATTTGCATGGAGATGTAATCATAGGGTGCCAATGGCTGCATCTTCATCAACTTTGGTCACTGATAGACAACATTTCATGCTGAAGTGCATGTACGTATAATAATATGAGGATTATACAAAATGTTGTGCTGAAGTGAATGTATTTATGATGATATGAGAATTGGACCCACATAACTTGAGCAGTACAAGGTCAAGTGAAGGAGTCTGAGAAAGGGGCAACATCCACTGCAGAGGAAGGTGAAAGCTTCAGTGTTTGATTCTATGGTGACAGATTTGATTCCGGAGCTTTTCAAGATAAACAGTCTCCAAGACATCCAGGAATATGAGGGCTTAGGGTTTAATTAAGGGTCTAATGATATAACACCACAAACTGAGGTGAGTTTCCCAAAGTAAAAACTACACTAAAGTAAGGATATAGTAGATGAGGCATAAAACCCATCACATTGCAGTTGCTATTAAAGGCAGAAGATCTCTCATCAGAGAGATATAATGATAGGTCAATAGGCTAGGTAGAAGCCCACTGCTACCATAGTCTTAGTGACAAGTTTACAGGAGATCAGCCAGGAGGTGGGTACTGCAGTAAATAGAATACATGCTTTTAGGAGCATGATGGAACACATTGTTAAGTGGATCAGGGTCCATGTGCAGGATTTCAATCCTTGTAATCCACCCTAAGAGAGAAGGAAACGATTACCCATTGTGATTTAAAGCGGCAAGGAGGTGTAGGAAAAAACATTCTGCCTTGTGATGCAGAAGGTAAGAATATGTTACAGGAAAAAGCACAGAGAGAATACAGCAAAACAGCTTCTTTGCGTACCTCTTTGTGTTTACAGAGTGAAATAAAAGGCTAGGACATGTTTTCTCTAATGTGGAAAAATTGTTAACAGATATAGCTCTCCCCTTTATTAAGAGAGTTAAAGGTCCATAGCAGAAATGTCAAAATTGTTATGGTCCTTAAGGGTTATACGGAGACAAGAGCTATTCACACAAAGACGGTGTCTGGGTACTGTCTATAAATACTAATAGTTAAAAATAAATTATGCACAAAATAAGTATACTGTACATTCCTTTTAAAATAAAAGGCTAAATGAGCAGATTTTAGTTTAAAAGTGTATTTTTAAATGCCACATTCTTTGCTCAAGCTGATCTGTTCAGTCTCTACAAAGGGCTCCACAGCTGTGATCAATTGTAGTCACACTCTAGGAATAAATGCAGAATAATGAGGTAGGAATAACTACAATTCTGTTGTCTCGCCATAAAGTCAACAATTAAATTCATGAACTACCCAAACAATTAAACAATTTCTAAGCTCAAACAAGTGACAAGTTAATGAATACTGTGGTGCAGAAGATGTGATTTTCCAGCCATGCTTAATATTTGGACTGGGTAGGGTGCCATTGTTAGGCACTAAAATGACAATGCCTATGAATGGGAACTATAGCTGGATCCTTCATGGAGGATTGTATGAACTTGTGCTGAGGTTTCTAGGTGTAATTAGAATTTTCTGTTCAACTTCCTCTTTTGTATGTATGAAATAACCATGCTCTCTATATAGAATCAAGATTAATATATTGAAATCCCTGAGGCACCTATGGGTATTATTTTATGACATTTGGCTAAGCAGGCCAGAAGCTCAATGCTGCCACAAGGAAAAAGAATTTGATCTAGCAGATGTCATGACCAGGACTTGATAAAAGAGAACTTTAATTTTTTAAATGATATGATGCCAGTCCACTTTTTTTCATATGTAAGCCACAGGATATGGGTAAAGTTATAAAAATGTATTATTAAGGAGTTTGGTTAATGAAAAAGTTTTTAGTTTTTGCATATAGATTTTACACATTATAGCAGCAAAGAAGGAACAGAGATACAGTATATTATGTTATATGAATAAAGCATGCACATGAAAAGGCTTCTTCCAGGTAAAATTCTTTATTCCAACATGGATAGCGGTGACAACATGACAAATGCTGACGTGTGATGCTATGAGGAAGGCGTAAAGCCGAAACGCGTCAGTATATGTCACAGCTATCCATGTTGGAATAAGGAATTTTACCTGGAAGAAGCCTTTTCGTGTGCTGGCTTTATTCATATAACATTTGGTTTGGACGTTCAGCCTGAGCACAGACACTTAGCTCTTTATTTTCTCACAGTGCAGTGGAGCTTAGGGTGAGTTATTGTTTATACAGTATATTATCTTATGGAAACATCATGAGTATTATTCTTTCCATAACACAGGATAGTCCATTTTACCTATCCGTCATCTCTTATTGCTTCAACCACTCTAATACCTCTCAGGGCTCCTCTTTGCTCTAGATGCCACCATCTCATGCTCTTCACAATTTGTACTTCTTGCACAGGCTCAGATGCCTAACTCCTCTTTCTTTTTAAAAATATTATGGCCTCCTATGCTCTGCTTATCCCCTGATATCCTTGACTCCTAAAGCCCAATTTCATACATTTTCTTGGTTTGGATATAACAGAGAAGGACTAAAACTTTTGTCAAATTTTATTGCTGTACATGTTTGGGAGGTTTTACTTCCGCACCTCCTGTCCACATGACAAGCGTCAGGGAAAACAGGAAGTAAGGGAACATCCCTGCAGAAAGGATACAGGCAGTATTCAGGATAATTATTTTTCTCACTTCCTCTCTAAGTGAAAACAGAATGACTCAGTTGGCTAGAGGTGTCATTGCCGTCATCCCTGATAAATTATCAAAGACTATTTTAAACCTCATTGATTGGGAATTGAGGCAATCCAGACAAATTTATATAAAACAGGTATTTTATTCAAAGCATTTTTGTTAAAAACAAATAAAGACAATTTGGATTAAGAAGCATGTGCGATTGTAGACATTGGAAGCAAAATAATCAAGAAAAAATTATTATATATCAGTTAGTTACAAAGTGGCATTCACCAACTGGCTGCTGTATAGATCCATATATGGTAACAGCATAGATGATACCACAGAAAGGGAAATATCCAACACGTTTCAAAATATGTAACAGATTCTTCTTCAGGGATTTTTCTGCAACTTCTGCAATATATAATAATTACATTAAAGTTGGGTGCTAAAAAAATATATTTGCCAACATTAATTTGACATATAAAGTTGAAAAAAAGCTTACATAGTATATATGACCCTTTGATTTGAGTGCTTCCATAGGCTAAAATACCTCCAAGCTGCAATTAACTCATAGTGTTGCAACAAGGGTCGCTGGAAAGTATATCCAATTTCAATGTCCAACTTAAAAAAATAGAAAAGAAAGAAAAAGGGGAGGTATTTGGATCTATACAGCAGCCAGTTGGGGAATGCCACTTTGTAACTGACCTATATATAACAATTTTTTCTTGAATATTTTGCTTCCTATGTCTACAAACACGCATGCTTCTTTATCCAAATTGTCTTTTTTGTTTTTTAACAAAAATGCTTTGAATAAAATACCTGTTTTTATATAAATTTGTCTGGATTGCCTCCAAAATCGCACACAATGAGGTTTAAAATATTCTTTGATGACTTCCTCTCCAAATGACAGCTGTCAGACAGAACAGGAAGCGAGAGGAAATCTCCTTAACAAAGAAACAATCAGAACTTAAAAGACCTGACAGAGTTTCTGACCCTCTTACTATCCTAATTATTTGACTGCCGTTGGGCTTTAAGGTATTAACAGATAGAAGCTGACTGTAGTTGGGTCAGGAGACAGCTTCATTTCTGTGCTTTGTTGTAATTCTGTGTCTGATGTCTTCCGACAACTACAAGTTTTTGCCTGCTGTTACAATAGCCCATACTAAGACTTCTTTATTGCCATGTAATATGTGTGTTGTGCCCTTCCATTCGGAAGTGATATGCTTGTTTCAGTCATGCCATGGATTATATACATTGGATCTGTATATTGATTTTGTTTTTCTATGCTAATGTGAAATGAATAATTTCACTATACTTTCTTTTATTGTTTATTTTGCTTCCCCAGTGTTTCCACTATCTGTCTTGGATCTTCACCAGTGATGTGGTCTGCTCCACTCAATACTCCTTATGACTTCCTTCTATTATATTTACTCACTGAGGTGCCTTTGTAAGTAGTTTGAGGCAGGAGTCGAGGAACACTGAAGTTGTTGACATTACTTTGTCTTGAGTTTGGAATGTTCACTGAAGGAGTAGCCTAAAAGAAAACAAAAATATTCTATATAGTTATATACTTTAAATAGCAGGCCACCAAAGCTCTTTTGTAGACCATTCCAGGACTCTGAAAACCCAGTTTTTTTAGTCACTGACACTGTTTCCCTCCTTCCCTCCACACTTTATATCCCTTACTATTGGCTAGCAATGACCATCACAGTGATTAGCTATTATGAAGGCTTGAGAGGGTGGTGGGGCCAACAACTAAGAAGCACTTATGTTTTAGTAATCCTGGACTAATCTGCAAGAGATCTGAGATGGTGTACAGATATGGATAGGTGTTTCCTATTTATAGTACTGCAGAAATGTTTTGCCCCCACAAGTTTGCTTAATTCGTTTCTGGCTAATGCCACAGTGCTTTTGGAAGTTGCACTCATCCAGGAACTAGCCACCAGATGAAATGCAACTAATGAGGTTCTGTTTGAAATATATTATGGCACTTTTCCACTGCAAGTACTGGCTCGGCTCCACTTGGCCCGGTTTGGTTTTCCACTGCATGGTACCGCATGGTATGGTGTTGGAACAGTTCGGTACGGTTTGCTTTTCCACTAAAGTAGTACTAAAGTAAGTGGGTGGGATAACAACGATCCTCTGACCAATCAGTGGCAAGTAGTGACAAACAGTCAAGGCTGCATGCAAAGGATTGTGGAATATGGTACCGGTACGGCCCTCTTGGAACCACAACTGAGGTGATACTGTTTAAGGTACTGTTTAGAGAGCCATACCATTCGGTTCCATGTAGTGGAAAAGGGCCGCCGTACCGTACCGAACCATTCCTACACCATACCATGCGGTACCATGCAGTGGAAAAGCACAAAAGTGAGCCGAACCGTTCGGTTCCATGCAGTGGAAAAGCACCATTAGTGAGACCACCTAAATCTTTAAATTCAAATACCTAACTCATTATTGGGGCAATCATGACAACCATAAAAGATATTCCTTATCACATTGCATCCATACAAAAAGCACATCTATGGCTTTGTTATTATCAAGTTGTTAGTATCTTGCTGAGCTGTAAGGAGACTGTTGAACAAACCTTGAATGTTATCAGATGATGAGGTGGCCAAAAAGAACTTACCTCTATTTAGGTAGGCTGGTTTGAATTATTGACTGACAAGCGAACAATACAGAACAGATGTAAGACATATCTTTTTTTGTGACATCTTGTCCCATTTCAGACCCACCCATTACAACAGCTATAAGAACCAAATCAAAAGCATTGATCAATTACAACTAAGAACTCATTTGAGATTTTTGCTGTTCTAAATTCCCTCTCTTACTCATTTTCCAACAGTTCCCGACCTTCAGACTGAGCAGGCGTGCTTCTTCCTGGTTTCCCCATTCTCTTACGTGTCTTCAGCTTCAAACCAAAACAAAGAGAGGACACTGGGTCCTCCTTGTCCTTGAAGCCATCTCTTTGTGGTGATGAGTTTTGGCCTTTCCTTGTGATGGTGAACGCTCATATCCCGAATTCAGTGCAGTGTTGTTAAGCATGTCTTCCAGGACTGGGAATTAAAAACGAATGATGGACAATGTATAGGGTCAAACAGAAAATGGTAAAGTAAAAATGTATGGGACCTGTTAGAGCCAAAATAAAGGACTTGCCAATTAATGTATTCAGCTAATATTCTGTATATTGGTGGAGATGAATTATAATTGGTGGAGAACTAATTGATCATTTAAGAGCACACCATAAAACATTGAAATAAATGTCTTTAGTTACTAAATTCAAAATAAATAACTAAATGTAAAACACTTTATTTTTTTCCAGATGTAGTACAACTCTTACGCCATAGTATTTATCCATAGTATGGCGCCGCCATTTCTCTTCTTTTTGAAAATCCTGGCATTGTTTTCACATATCAGTGTTGTGGCAGGAGAAAAAAAAAGTTGTTCCACCATGATATACACAGTGGGAAAGTGAGTAAGCTCTTTCTAACACAGCAGGTAAGTGAGTGACAGTTCATAAATATATCCAGACCTGGATTTCACAATAAAACGTTTATCAGCATTATGAACCTTGCTATGTGGTAGGCAACAATAAATTTTCTTTACAGATATTAACTTACATCATGGTTTACCTGATAAGCATGATCTGAGCTCACTAAGTAATAGGTGTTTGGAGCTGATCTACTCAGACGGGTATTTAGCTTGGTCTCTGTCTTGGTACAAATGGTTTCATAACTTCCAGCACTAGGAAGGAGTACTGTAGACGGAGCTGATGCATAGGTCGGTGATACTTGAGACAGGCTGTACAATCCTTCACTGCCAGATTCATTGTTTAGTCTGATCTCTGTATAGTAGAAGTCTTCTTCACCATCACAGTCATCAGATTCTCCACTGCGGCTGAAGAAAGAAACATTGAAATAAGAATCTCAAAATTAGCTCTTTAAGTGAAAGCTTTGTAGTTCACATGAGTGTTTGAAAAATACAGTACAAAGACATGACTAGTAACACACACACCAGTGGTACTTCACCAATAAACTTCTGAACAAATAGGAATATAGTATTATAGAGCAGAGGTTCCTCTATATCAGTGATGGCGAACCTTGGCACCGCAGATGTTTTGGAACTACATTTCCCATGATGCTCATGCGCTCTGCAGTGTAGTAGAGCATCATGAGAAATGTAGTTCCAAAACATCTGGGGTGCCTAGGTTCGCCATCACTGCTCTATATGCTATGTGATACCACCATCTGCCAGCCCCTATGTCACTATAGGACATACTAATGACCTAGGAGCTGGTGAATAGAACCATGTCCACTGTATCTCTGCAACAGAGTGCAGATCAGCGGTGTGGGTAACAGGACAGGTAAGTAATAACCTTTACAGAGAGCCAGTTTTTAACCACTTTACCGCTATGTACCGGAGTACTACTGCGGCAAAGTGTCACGATCCCGTCTGACGACGTAGACCTACGTCACCAGACTCCTCCCCCTGTAGGCGGCGCTCGCGCGCCGCCGGAGACGCGCTCCCGCTGTTTTCATTCACAGCGGGAGTCGGGCAAGGGAAGGAGCGGCGGCGATCGCCGCTGCTCTGCCCCGATCGTCGGGGAATCCAGTTTGGAGATCCGCCCACCTGTGTAAACAGAGCGGGCGGATCTCCTCAGTGACAGGGAGTGACAGATCGGAGTGTTCAGCATAGCTGGACATCCGATCTGTCCCTGTCTCACACAGTCACCTCCCCCCCCACACATCAGTAAGCACCAGGCATACATTAACCCCTCCCTCTCCAATAAAATTAACCCCTTCCCTGCCAGTGTCATTTTTACAGTAACAGTGCATATTTATAGCACTGATTACTGCAGTAATGTCACTGGTACCCCCAAAAGTGTCAAAAATGTCAGTCAAGGGTCCGATCTGTCCGCCGCAATGTCGCAGTCCCGCAAAAAAAAATCGCAGATCTCCGCTATTACTCGTTTAAAAAAAAACACCAAAAATGACATAAATCTTTCCCTTTGTTAGTAAACGCAATAACTTTTGCGCAAACCAATCAAAATACGCTTATTGCGATTTTTTTTTCACCAAACATGGGTAGCAGAAAACAAATTGGCCAAAATTTTTTAACCACTTAAGCCCCGGAAGATTTTACCCCCATTCCGACCAGGGGGTATTTTGCGATTCGGCACTGCGTGAATTTAACGCACAATTGCGCGGTCGTGCGACGCTGTACCTAAACGAATTTGACGTCCTTTTTTTCCCACAAACAGAGCTTTCTTTTGGTGGTATTTGATCACCTGTGCGATTTTTTGATCACGCGCTATAAACAAAAAAAGAGCGTCAATTTTGCAAAAATAGCAATATTTTTCACATTTTTTTATATGAAATTCCCCCCAAAAAAAATGTAAAAATCAAAATTTTTAAAAATTTTCGGCCAATTTATTTTATGCTACCTATGTTTGGTAAAAAAAATCGCAAAAAGCGTATTTTGATTGGTTTGCGCAAAAGTTATCGCGTTTACTAACAAAGGGAAAGATTTTTGTCATTTTTGTTGTTTTTTTTTTTAACGCGTAATGGCGGCGATCTGCGATTTTTTTTGCGGTACTGCGACATTGCGGCGGACAGATCGGACCCTTGACTGACATTTTTGACACTTTTGGGGTTACCAGTGACATTTCTACAGTAATCAGTGCTATATATATGCACTGTTACTGTAAAAATACACTGGTAGTGAAGGGGTTAACTTTATTTGGAAGGGAGGGGCTGTGTGTGTCCCTAGGGGCGTGGTTTCTACTGTGATTGGCTGTGGCTCTAGCTGTAAAGACACTGATCAACGGATCTACATACCAGATCCGTTTTATCAGTGTCTTTGCAGCGAAGAGAATGACAGGCAGTTTGTTTACACAAGCTGCCTGACATTCTCCCTCTCCCCCGCCGATCGCCGAGTGACCGGCGGACATCGGGTCCGCTGGTCACACGCGCGGGGGGGTCCGTGACCACGCGGGAGCGGGAGCGCGCCCCGGGGGGCGCGCGCTCGCTCCCTAGACCCTCACAAGCAAGCAACGTAGCCCTACGTTAGTTTGCCTGTGAGGGGCTGACCGCCGACGTAGATAGTCGTGCGGCGGTCGGCAAGTGGTTAAAAAAGTTGGTTTTTACATCTTTTTTGGGGGGAATTTCATATAAAAAAATGTTAAAAATATTGTTTTATTTTTTCAAAATAAACACTCTTTTTTTGTTTATAGCGCAAAAAGTAAAAATCGCACAGGTGATCAAATACCACCAAAAGAAAGCTCTGTTTGTGGGAAAAAAAGGACGTAAATTTCGTTTGGGTACGGCGTTGCATGACCGTGCAATTGTCAGTTAAAGTCGCACAGCGCCGAATCGCAAAAAGTGGCCCAGACGTAAGACAGCAAAATGCTCTAGTGGTAAAGTGGTTAAAATGCATCCACCAAATTCATCCAACAAATTAAAACATATACACATAGCTAATATAAAATAAAAATACAGTAATTTTTCAATATATATGTAATCAATGAGATTTGGTAAAACAAATGAACATTTTAGCTATGTGAGCAGAATAATTTACTGTAGATAATGCTTTATATCTGTCCATTTCCAGAGATTCCAGAGATATAATCACTTTTTTAGCTCAGAGCAGTACACAAGAACACCAGAACTGCAATCACCCTAGCATTGTGAACATATCCCATTACCTTGCACCTGTTAATGGAAAGATTGGCTTTAGAGACTGATTTGTGTGGTTTCTGTACTGCATCTTCTCTTGGTATTACCAAGAGATCAGAAGGTAGAGTAGGGCTTAGAATCATTAGACTTATTTCACTAAGCTGCCAAGATCACAATTTGCCATAAGGACCGTTATTTTCAGCAATGAGGACAAATGAGATCCTAAAATAACAGTTGCACAGATGAAAATACCAGATGAGTTATAGCTAAGCAATTTCAACACATAGGCTACCGCAAGTACTGTAATAGGTTACCCCAGGTGAATGGTCCGAATGTGTTTCTTGATCCCAGCAGCAGTGCTTAGAATTTTCCCACACTTTTTCCACAGACATTTGAACATCACTTTCATAGAGTTCTATGAATAAACAGGACACATTTTAGAGATTCTTTACAAACATATGAATAATATAAAAAGATAGAAATGTTTTAGAGCACGCTCACACTTATACATTTTAATGGCTATTAATATAGATTCACAGAACTGTCATTGTTTATATTGGTGCTAGTGCAGTGAGTTGATGTGCTTTGGCGAAAAAGTTCTAGTCCTCATGTTGTCATGCCTTATAGGAGCTTTTGAGTAGAATGGCAGTGTGCGCCAACGTATGACAACCTATCTGCCCCCCAAAAAAAAAACTGAAAGCCGACCGCCGGCTCTAAAAAATGGTACTGGGACGATGCCTCTAGCTATAGGCATCACCCCGGTATAACCATTTCTCTGAGCTGACGTAGGGCTATGTCGATTCGCGGGAAGCGGTTAAATGCTACTTCTTTATTCTAATTTTATCAGTGTAAAGTACTGATACAAGCGTTGCTGTTTCCTTACTGCCCTACATGTGGCTTTTTTTGATATGCGTTTGCCCTTCCAGTGCTCCTTGCTGTTAAGACCAGTTATAGGTGGGGAAGTGACCATTTTTTGCATTGTTTTTATATTGGACAGGCAACGCACTGACACATTTTCTGCCATTGTGCAACGTGCTGGGTGTTCAGTGTGATCCTGCACCTTTAACCACTTAAGCCCCGGAAGATTTTACCCCCATTCCGACCAGGGTTTTTTTTGCGATTTTTTACTGTGTGACTTTAATGGACAATTGCGCGGTCGTGCGACGCTGTACCTAAACGAATTTCACGTCCTTTTTTTCCCACAAACAGAGCTTTCTTTTGGTGGTATTTGATTACCTGTGTGAGCGTAAATTTTGCAAAAATAACAATATTTTTCACATTTTTTTATATGAAATTCCCAAACAAAAAATGTAAAAATCAACATTTTTTAACATTTGCGGCCAATTTGTTTTATGCTACATATGTAAAAAAAAATTGCAAAAAGCGTATTTTGATTGGTTTGCGCAAAAGTTATCGCGTTTACTAACAAAGGGAAAGATTTGACTGCGACATTGCGGCGGACAGATCGGACCCTTGACTCACATTTTTGACACTTTTGGGGTTACCAGTGACATTACTGCAGTAATCAGTGCTAAAAATATGCACTGTTTCTGTACAAATGACACTGGCAGGGAAGGGGTTAACTGTATTGGAGAGGGAGGGGTTAAGTATGTCCTAGGGGCGTGTTTCTAACTGTAGTGGGACATTCCTATTGTAAAAACAGAGATCAACGGTTCTACATAGTAGAACCGTCTGATCTCCATTTTTACACAGGGGAGAATGACAGGCGGCTTGTTTACATAAGCCGCCCGCCTTTCTCCCGCTGTACCGATGATCGTAGTGTGACTGCTCCGTGAACGAGCCATGGCGGGGGCGCGCTCGCCCGCTATTGGCTCACAAACCGGTCACAGGCTAGTGGCTCACACAGTCCGGTCCGTGAGGCAGACTCCGTTTATCTCAGCCAGGGATCAATCCGCCGATCCCCTGCTGAGCAGGAGGATGGTAGCTCTGTCTCCGCGCTGTGTGCGGAGACAGACCTGTCAGGTCCCCATTCATCTCTATGGGGGAATCGGATGAGAATCTGTCCGTTCTCATCCGATCCGATCTACCAGACGGATAGAAAATAGGGTTTCCATCCATCCGGTATTGACGGATCGTATCGGATGGCAGCGGACATGTCTCCGCTGACATCCTATGCCCCATAGAGATGCATGGGGCATCCGTTCAGATCCACCTGAAAAATGGACAGGCGGATCTGAACGGACTCCCTGTGTGAAAGGGGCCTAAAGGTAGAGTTAGGGTCTGCAGATATCAGGGTGCCTTCCCGGGGGGCCTGCAGCTTATGCATATATTTTCAAATGTGTGCAACTAAACCCCTGTTTTTAATGCATTCATTTGGTTGGTCGCAGGCTGGTTGGTAAGTAATGACTGGAAACTCCTTGGCTTTTTGACATGTAACCCTTTAGCAGTATATAGCAACTGCTCTAAGTGGGTAAATTATTATTTTTTTAACTAAACATTCCATGTTTATTTCATTAAACATAAACTGATTTATTCATTCATGTATTCAATTTGTGGCCTCTTAGCCCCAGACAGCTGCAGGGGTGGCACACTTGTAGTTGCAAATCTGGGTTCGGGCGTTAAGTGTGTTTTACTTTCTGCAATAAAGGGTTAATTGAATTCTAAAATGTGTCAAAAGCAGGCTATGTTTGTGGGGAGCATTGTGTAGTGGCATGGTAAAAAGCTCACATTAGCATTCCACAGGCAATGCAGTGTGACATATAACACCTGTACATACATTAAAGAACATTCAACTCATAAAGCAGTGTGCGCTGACACCAATGTGGAGGATAGGGTGATCTCAGAATGATAAATGGATTGTGCTTCATCAATTCGACCTTGGGATATCACATTTTTGAAAAGTAGAATTATTAGGGAAGGCTCTAAGAATTTAAAGTTTTTAAGATCTGAATAATAAACAGCCTGGCAACGTAACCCAATATTTCTTACAGTCAAATTAAAGGCTTACCTACCCTAACACATACAAAGTGGTGCAATTATAACACCTATCACTCTCATCATTTTACAGTCCTTTAATTTAATGTGGTATTAAACCCGGGAGCAAACATTTATTTAATTGCAGCTTACCAATACTTAGATGTGATGGCTGCGCTAGTTTTTTTTTTTTTTTAGGCTTTCCTTTTATTGATTTTCACCTGATGATCTGGCCAGTAAGTCTGTTAGTTACTTGTTAAGACAAACCATTTACCACTGACAGTGGTGCTTGATCAGTTTTTTTTTTTTAATTTATGTAAAACCTTTATTCCAAAAGAAAAAAAAAATACATTTGCTGTGACTGCTTGTGTAACTGCATTGTGAGCTGGAGTTTGGCGTCAAATTGTGTTAAGTGTATCTAAATCTGATATTCCATCTAACACTCCCTTCCCATGCAGTGTTTTCATTATCCAGCAGCATGGTTTAGCCCCACTCCACTTTACTACACCAAGCTGTAAAGATACCTGTTCCCAGGGCCGGGGTGGGCAGGAGGGGCATTTGCCCTGGCACTGTGGTATCATGAGAGGTGGAGGGGCACTGCAAGGACATGGGAGGGGATTTGTGCTGGGAGGAAGAATTTAGGGGTAATAATTGCTCTGGAGGGGGGGGGGGTTGTGCTATTAGGAGGGATTTGCGCCATGTGGGTGGGTGGGGGGTAATAAGTGCTGGGAGAGGGGATTTAGTGTGGGGGGATGTGTACTGGGAGGGGGCATTTGAGGGGTAGAAGATTTGTGGAGTGGAGTGATTTTTTTTGGGGGGGGGGGGGGGAATCGATTTGTGTGTGTGTGTGGGGGGGGGGGGGGTATATGTGCAGAGAGAGTGGATGTGAGCTGGGAGGGGTGATGGATGGGGGTCAGAAATTTGTGCTGGGAGGGGGGATTTAAGCAGGGGGTGGATTTGTCCTGGGAGGAGGGGGAATTTATGCTTAGGGGGTAAGCATGCAGATTAGGACAAAAAACCGTACCACTGGTCGCAACTCTGCATGCATTATTTATGCATTCTACACAAGAATGGTTTGATGTGATACAAACTTTCAATAAACTGTGGTTTGGAATTTTATTATATTTTGTAAATAAAATGTAAATTTTAAAGAATACACCTTTTTGGTTTTCTAAATTAATTAGGTAATTGCCAGTATAGTCCCAAAAAGAGAGGGTTTCACTTGTCGCAATTAGTTAGGGATGAGGGCAAATCTTACCCCCTCTAAGTGGTAAACAATACAAAGCATGCAGATTAGTGCTCACTTTTTGGGGGGGGGGGAGGGGGATTGCTGACAAATATTGCTTTTCCGACACTGCATGTCCCACATGATATGGAGCCTCCATGTACAGAAGTGGCAACTGTGTCCCCAGGCCAGGGGGAGGAGCCTGTGGAGAGGCATGAGTTTTCTGGGATGCCCCTAAGGTTGCTGCCAGGAGCCTGTGGAATCTGTGGCTCACATGCACCACTGTATTGTCTGAGAGGGGTGCTGCCAGAAGCTCCCCATTCCCTGGGAGACCTGACATCCTCCATACATGAAAGCTGAGGAAGATGATGATGGGGATGAGTCTACCAGCACAAAGAAGGAGCACCCAGGTCCCCTATAGTCCCCAGGAACATGGACTGAACAGGCAGCAGAAACAGTTGTCGGGCCTGCAATGGTGCATAATCCATCAAGTCCGGGAGCTCCATGAATTAGAGTTCCTTTACTTTCTGGCGGTCTTCTAGTTATAGGATTACAGCAGCAACATATGATAAACAGTCTGCTCCTTTTTTTTTGCCAGTTTTAGATATGTTCATCCTCTGTAGTATAAAGACTTCTGCTAATTCTATACAGTATGCTTAAGATTGTTTATGTTTCTTAATGTGATTTTGCCTACTGCGAGAGAACCTCTCTTTAAAGTATGTTCCACTGAACATAGGCTTAAATTTTGACCTGATTTTGTCTTGATGTCATCATGATGATTATATTAACACGCTTTTTTTCCACATTATGGTGATAACTGCTATAAATATATATATATGTGTGTGTATAATATACTGTATATATTATTAGTAGCAGACCTAAGTATAGCACCAGATCTACTATATAGATTAGCTCTAACAGTTTACTTCCCCTACTGGTCTCAGGATGCATTCTTGATGTATATATTGATAATTTTATACATACAAAGAATTCTGGCTATCTTTGCTTTATAACTGCTATTCGTATAAGGGGAATTATGTGTACAGATTTAAGTGTAGTGACATGCTATTGTTTAACACCCGGCTAACTATATTGGCAGGCTTGGTAGCCTTTGGATTGCCCACTCAGCCACTTTTTCGTAAAGTACAAAGAAGCGAGATACTTGGCATTGACATCTTGCTGCTGAGTGATTCTGAGTCGCTAGCAACTGCCTATGTGTTTTTTATAATTTTTTACATGTTTGTTTGCATTCTTTCTTGGAATAAACCTACTACACTATGAGACTTCTTCTATGCTCTGGATGAGCTTATTTATTCCCAGTTGAATCCTGGCTTGAACCCTGGATGGAAGTGATCCACTGCGATGCCTTCACAGAGATCTTTAAATGTGTTTGAGGCGCCAACGCTGCTGTTATGGCAGCCATTAAGTCCAGCGAGTTTGCAATCTTTCTGTTGATGGTGGTTCATCTGGTTGGACACGATTGCTTTACTCCTCACTGGAATGGTTACCTGTGCCATCGACTATTATTGGTTTTTTGAACTATCTGCTATAGACAATTTTTTTCCTAATAAAGTCAATTTGATTGATATTCTACTTATTTTTTGAATAATCTGCTATTTTTTGTTTGTATTTGTGGGCGCTACACTTTCTTAATATTTATGTTATAAGTTGACTATACTACCTCTGTGTTACATTTTATTAGATTTTAATTAACAGACAGCGTAATATTTTTATATTTTATTTATAGGACAACCTGGTAACACTTGTGCTACTGGCACTTGGATTCTCATAACTACATTTGCTGCACTGTTTAAGCATGATGCCAGGGATAGGGACATTGATACCTTGTCTTTTTTGAGTTTGCAAAATTTAAACCATGCTATTATACCTTCGGTTATGGTATACTGTTTGCAGATAAAAAGCATTTATTAATATTTTTTTTTTTAAGGAGGTTGTAAAGCATTGCACCTGCGATCATCAGATCACAGGTGCAATCTCAGGCTCCTGAAGACTGTCAATGTTTCTATCTGCTCGTACCTCATATGGGTAGGCAGTTACATAATGACAGGAAGACTCAATGAACTACCTAGACCGCTCACTGCATTACCATTCTTTATACAGCTGTGTGCTATAAACAATGAATCTGTACAATGCGGAAGAGATTTAAAAGTGGTTTTGTTGCTGCTGTGTCCCAGTGGAAGAGATTTTCTTATTTGGCAAGAGAGGAAATTAGGGGAAATCTCCCCAAAAAAGGAAAAGAAAGAAAAATGAGGGGGGATTGTCCATACATTCACTGTAGTGTCACTTTTAACTGATAATACTGTATATTAGAGTACATTGATTCAATAAAAGTTTGACCTTAATAATTTGCTGTTAAAGGAAAGTGTAAAAATAATGGGGAAATATAATATAAAAATAATGGGGAAAAGTATACTTTAAAAAAATATAGGCGAAAAGTATAAAAAATATAAAAATTATGGTATCTATAATACTAGGGCAAAACTAAAAATATATGACTGTGAAAGACTGATTATACTTGCAATCAACATCAATCGGGAGGAAAAACAAATGTTCAACCAAAACAGAAAAACAAAAAACTTGCACCCTTAAAATCCCAAACCCTCAGTTGACAAAGGCAAAATACCTTCATTAAGCATTATCCAATTTAACAGGAAAAAAAAATCCTTCCTTACTACTTAAAGTAATCAAACATTCTCCTGATTAACATTCTGCAGTATTAGTTATTATAAATATTAATAGCCAGGTATAGTTTGTGCATTTAAAAACAAATCAAGCAATCTACTGAGTTGGCTAAAACCATCTTATGTGGAAGACTATCCTATATTTTTACATGTCCTAATATACTATAAACTACTATAGAACCCATGCTGCTTAACAGAAAGAAAGAGATATGGCTCATTCTTCATTTAAAAGGCTCATTCTCCATTTAATGGCTCATTCTCTATGTAAGGAGCTACGTTTTTTTTCAAATATTCTAAATAAAATAAATTATTAAAAATCACACAGTTAGGCTGACCTTTCTTTTTCTTGGGACAGGATCTTCAAACAGTAGGTTGCCAGTGTCAGTATCGTCAGTGTTGTCGTCTGGATGAGCTGTACATCGGAATTGTCTGAAGTTGTCTGCAAATAAAGGGGGTGATGGAGTTGATGGATTGGAATGGTCACTTGTGTTACTCCAGCTCCAGTAACCACTGCTTTCATGGCTGGATGGTGCACACCCCGTCTCTTTCCAAGATCCATTCACATCTGCCAATAGAAGGGTCACAGTATATATGCATGCTTACTGGAGAGGAGGATGTCCACTGGAAAGCTGAACTTTCTAAAACTAAAAAAAAGAACTGCTACCAGGAAGATTTTTTTTTTACATACAGAAGAGACCTAACGTCCCATTAGCAGTGAAAGCTTCTGACCTTCCTGTTTGCAATTTTTTCCGCGTACACTGAGCTGCTGCATCTGCCAACTGCCGGGTTTTATTAACTCCTGTGCCCACACGGATGTCAAATTGGGAGCAGCGGCTGTGAATGTGCAGCTGCTGCCTCCCAATTTGCATAAATGGGAGTGGCTGAATGCTGATGCATGGAACACCTGTGCACTCCATGCAGGCAAAACACGGCCCTCATATAGATATACACTAAGGGCCTATGCACACAGGACACAGAAACACGTCTAAGGTACAGGGCCATCTTTAACCAGCACAGAGATGCACAGGTGTTGCGTGCATCCCCTGGCAGCGTCCCACAGATTTGCATTGGGTAACATGGCTATATGGACACAGCCGCTGTGTTCCAATATATCTTGCAAGAAGACCTATTCGTACACCGTGTTTGTCTCTCAATAGAAAAAAATGGGAAGCAATACCTGTGGATCCCCACGCCGGTAAAAGATGGCCCTGCTCCAAAGGGCGCAGACATGCATCTACAGTATGTGAATGGACACTTACAGTCAGTACTCCCATGTGATTGAGGCTTTAGAAATGAAGCTAATACAGATACAGCAGTCACTGTATATTTACATCACAACTGAAGTACAGTATTATTACGCATGTTTCCTGAGTAGCCATTGTTGATTAATTTGAAAATTATGAAGGGTAAGTTCTCCATTTGCTTAGTAACTAGGCCACAGAAGGGTCCTATATTTTGTATCCAGCATATACTGTACATTCTCATATACTTGTCACAGCTGTATTGTATAACTCCATCTGAGGTTTCACTTAGGGGCAATCCCTGTAATTCATAAAGATGTCTCTTCTAAAATTGGTGCAGCATACGCCAAATTCATGTACCTTTCTAGAACTTGAACTTGAATTTGGCGTATTTTTTGGATTGCATATGAGACCCTTTTGCAAAATGTCTGCACCAGTTTCTCTCTGTACACCAAAAGAGAGTTGGTCTTCATTAACGCCACTTTTGTAAGATACAAACTGTTGGTAATTTATTTTGAATTTGATGCACCACAATGTAAAAGTGGCACCTTTTAGAACTACCTGAATTTGGTGCACAAGTCCATGTTAGAAGCAAAACTTTCACAGATTCTATATGAATTTGGGGCAATATATCAACAAAAGGGGTTAATGCCAGAAAGGTGGCGCAGCAGCTTTATTGAATTCCCTCCAGTGTGTCCTAAAGGACACTAAAAAAAGTTCTATTGTGTTCTCTCTTTAGAAAATCCAGCGTGTTATATTAGTAGTATAGTCAAAAAAAAAAAATACATACAAAAAAAAAGTTTAAAAATGTAAAATAAAATAGACCCAAAACCATTATGGAGTCCCCTTAAATGGCAGTAAGCGCTATGATACGGTTTTAGACACATCATCCAAAACCGGGACACCTAAAGACAGGCAAAAAATCCATACATTGTCAAGTAAATATAAATTGTCAAAATAAATGCTGTGCCTACATACACAGGTTTGTAATGCCTGTGATAAAGAAGTATTTACATGTATACGTAGTTGTGTGATCACTCGGTATTATGAGCCTGCGCTGGTTTCTGATTGTTCAGTAAGGGAATTACCCTTCATGGCACCTTGATCACTACATGTGGCTTTCAAATAGGTTTGAAAATTATGCATGTTATCAGCAGTTTATAATAAGATCGCATTTATTGTTGGGATTATTGGTAGCAAGCACTTTCTTTGCTTTTTTTGCACATGTATCTCCCTAGTTAGTCTAAAATTAAAAAAGAGCTTATTTTCTTTTCGTTATATAACGGAGGAGAGTAATATGCTCTTCTGTACACATTACATACCAGTATGCCGAACTGAAGGACTCTGAACCAAGGGACTTGTGGACAAACTGGTCAGTACCATTGCAGCTGTCACTTTATCCATGTCTATCTCTTCATATTTCCTAGAACACAGAGGAACATTTATTACTAGCATCATACAGCCTACATCCAGCAATGCTGACTCAACAATTTAAACTAAAATAACCATCAAGCATAAACCATACTTGGGGATAGAGTTACAAATTGACTTTAGCTAAAGTGTTCCTTCCTTGCTGCTGCCATCTTCAGCACAGCCAAAGGATGGTTCTGTATGAGGCAAAGGCTATGATCAGCAGATAATGAGTTCCTCACCCTCACACAGAACCCACCCTGGGCCGGGGTGAAAAAGGCAACCAGCAGCAGGGAGTGTGCGCCAGTGAAAAGCTACTTACAGTATCTCAAAAAAGTGAGTACACCCCTCACATTTTTGTAAATATTTTATTATATCTTTTCATGTGACAACACTAAAGAAATGGCACTTTGCTACAATGTAAAGTAGTGAGTGTACAGATTGTATAACAGTGTAACTTTGCTGTCCCCTTAAAATAACTCAACACACAGCCTTTAATGTCTAAACCGCTGGCAACAAAAGTGAGTACACCCCTAAGTCAAAAAGTCCAAATCGGCCCCAAAGTGTCACAATTTTGTGTGGCCACCATTATTTTCCAACACTGCCTTAACTCTCTTGGGCATGGAGATCACCAGAGCTTCACAGGTTTCTACTGGAGTCCTCTTCCACTCCTTCATGACAGAGCTGGTGGAAGTTAGAGACCTTGCGCTCCTCCACCATCCGTTTGAGGATGCCCCACAGATGCTCAATAGGGTTTAGGTCAAGAAACATGCTTGGACAGTCCATAACCTTTACCCTCACCTTCTTTAGCAAGGCAGTAGTTGTCTTGGAGGTGTGTTTGGGGTCATTATCATGTTGAAATTATAGTGTTTGATGTGAAAAATTATAACAAGGTACCAACATCCCAATTGAATATCAAATCTGGGTAGGAAAAAGAACCTACCAAAAGAGTAGGTGGTGGCTCAAGGTGTCTAAACCACCATCCAAAGAGGATGAACGAAAGACAGGAAAAAGTGAAAAAGGAAAAACAAATAAGACAAAAAACAAGAGAACAGGGAGGGAGGGAAGAAGGCAGAAAGGAAAAAAGGAAAAAAGGGAAATTAGGGAGGAAAGGGAAAAGGTGTGAGAAGGAAAGTATGTAGGAGAGGGCTGGTGGGATTTTAAGGGTACCGTAAAGCACAAAATAACAACAGTAGTAAAATCAAGTTATTTATTATAACATTTTAAAAAAAAGTGGGAAGACACATACAGTACATAGTGAAATACATGAAGTCCATTACAAAGGTACATAAGGTAGGCAACCAGTACTATATAACTCATCCGATGTACAAGACTTCGGAGATTAACCCAACATGTTTCGCAGCCTACTGGGGGCTGCTTCTTCAGGGGTCTGTGTCATAATATACATTTATAAGCCTTTATGACCTGTATAATAAAATAACAATTAGTAAAGCAAACAGACATGTGGTTATATATGATAAAAACATAACGGTCCGACATGCAAATGTGGCCCCTATATATACCATGCACAGTGCTCCACCACAGAAGGTCACCCGATAGCACACCAAGGAGAGGGAGGGTCTGCAACCCCCACATAACGTCTTACCCACGGATGTGGAGGAGAAATAAGACAGGGACACCCAAAGAACGTGTAGTTCATGAACCGGAAAGACATCCGTACAATGCCAGTTAAGTTCAAAAAGTTAGAGGAAAAGCCAGAGAAATCCCCAGGGTAACATCCAGAGAATGTGTAAGAAAGAGGTGGGAAACCTATTAGGAATTATTTACCTGAATGGTACTAAACATCCAATATGTTAAATAATATGAGACCCAATTAAGGGACTACATAAACTGGAACCCAAAGGTCCCTATCTCTAAAAAAGAGAAAGATAGAGAGTTTTTAGAGACCATATGGTCGCAGGAAAAAAATGTCATCAGGAAAAGAATATGGGGGGGAGACAGGGGGGGAAGAAAAGGGAAAGGGGGGAAGGGGGGGGAAGGGGAAAGGGGTGGGTGGGGATGGGGAAGAAGGGGAAGGGAGAATGGGGGAAACAAAGGCTACCTCAGAGAGATAAAAAATAGGTGATATTGAGAGGCCAGTAGTAGAAAGCAGCTAGGAATATGTATGGTATGATCGGCAATTCATAATAAAAAAGCCAATTCTCAGGCAAGCCTGTGGAGACTCCAAAGTGGCGTCCAGGCAGCAGTGCCACGATAGGAAGATACCTAGTAGGAAACAAAGGAAAATTGGAATGTCGCATGAGACATATGGTCTCTAAAAACTCTCTATCTTTCTCTTTTTTAGAGATAGGGACCTTTGGGTTCCAGTTTATGTAGTCCCTTAAATGGACAACTTCTGGATATGACACTGAGCACGTGCACTCAACTTCTTTGGTCGACCACGGTGAGGCCTGTTCTGAGTGGAACCTGTCCTGTTAAGCCACTGTATGGTCTTGGCCACCTTGTAACACTAATGAGCAGGCCTGGACTGGAGTTCACATGTTGGCCTCTGCTGGATTGCGTGTCTATGGCGTACGCCTATTCGAGCGCACAGGGGAATCTTCGCATTTAGGAACAGGCGCATGACGCGTGGTGGCCGTGTTCTAACGCAATTTGACATGGATGCCACGCACCATGCCGCACATGCATAAAAGGGCACCTTCTGCAAGGAACTGTTTCCAACACACTAGCCTCTGTTAAAGGGCTGAAAGGGACACAGAGCAGCAGCAGCTGGGTTGCGTGAGTCACTGTGGGTGTATGTTACTGGCACTAATAAGTCCTGTATCTTAGGTAATCAGTGTTGTGTGCATTAGGCTGTAAAAGCTTGGCACAGACCTTGAGTCTGTCTGAAAGAGGGGTGGAGGGAGCACAGTTAGAAAGGGCACTATCATACCACCGTCAGGCCCTGAAGGTCCTAGTCATGCTTCCACTGTGTCTACTCCTCCTGATAAGCCAGAGGCAATTAGCAAATCTGAGCCATTACGGTTGTCAGGCATGGTAGCTACTCTGTGTACTTCTGCCACAGCCTATGTTACCAAGGACGATTTGGCCATTAGCCAGCCTAGAGGGTAGGATTGCTGACATGATTGCAACACCACATGGAGGAAAGAAGCAGGTTAGAGCCCTCTCTCTTTAGCCGCCCCCTGAATCAGTTCAGGATTGGGCAGAGAATGTGGAAGATGTAGCTGAGGGTGACCCTATAGAAGGTCAAGCTGACATTTCCACTTCCGGGAAGTCAGAGCCAGAGGAATCTCTATCAGCCTCTCAATCCCAGAGATTGCTTATCCCAGTCTCTTGCTGAGATGGTCCGGGCTGAGATTAAACTCCCGCCCTTAGAGACAACTGAAACCTCTTTTTCCTCCCTAGGCTCATTGCACCCTCCTCAGGGTCCTCGGTCATTTCCCATGCATTCACTCTTGGAGCAAGAAGTGTATAATGACTGGGATCATCCGGATAGGATGTTTGTTCCTCCTAAAAGGTTTTCATTGATATATCCTATGGAGGATACGTTTTATAAGAGATGGGAAATTCCCACTGTGAATGCAGCCATTGCTTCAGTTAACAAGAATTTAACCTGTCCTGTGGATAATGCCCAGGTTTTTAAAGATCCAGCGTATAAAAAGTTGGAATCTTTACTGAAAGCCTCCTTTGCTGTTGCAGGTTCCGCAGTACAACCAGCAGTAGCAGCCATAGGAGTGTGTCAGTCTTTGAAAGACCGCATAAAGCCCTCTTAATCCTCTTGTATTTTATTGTATTGTAACTGTATTGTCTCCCTCTAACATTGTAAAGCACTGCGTAAACTGCTGGCGCTATACAAATCCTGAATAATAATAATAATAAAGCAAGTGGCCAAGACCGTTCCTTCTCAAGGAGAGTCTGTGGAAGATCTTTCAGATCTACCTCGCACTTTGTGTTTCGCAGTTGATGCTCTTACGGACTCCATAAGGCAAATGTCACGATTTGCTCTGATGACAGTGCATATGCGCAGAATACTTTGGTTAAAGAGCTGGTCTGCGGAATTACCATGTAAAAAAATGACTGTCTAGTTTCCCCTTTCAAGGAGTATGCCTTTTGGGTGATGATCTGGATAAATATATCCAAAACATCTGGGGGGGGGGAGAGTACATTGCTACCCGTAAAGAGGAAGAGCAGGCGTCTTTCCTTTAACCTCCCTGGCGGTATTCCCAAGTGTGGCTCGGGGTTAATTTTCAGTATCAAAAGCGGTAACCCCGAGCCACACTCGAGATTATCCCAGAAGCACACTCACCTTTCCTGCGATTTTAGACGAACTGGAAAACAGCAACAGCGAAACTGAGTTACTTGAAGACCTGAACGATAGCGATTCGTGGGAAAATTCGTCATCAGGTATGGAAAGTGACGACAGCGACGATTCTGATGTCTCTTTCTGGCACATAGCTTGTGGAATTTGGGAAGTATATGAAATGATTCTTCCGAATTTCTAACGGAGCTATGTGCCAGAAAGAGACATCAGAATCGTAGCTGTCGTCACTTTCCATACATGATGACGAATTTTCCCACAAATCGCTATCGCTCAGTTCTTCAAGTAACTCCATTACTGTTGCTGTTTTCCAGTTCGTCTAAAAGCGCTTTTGCGCAAAAAGAACGCTTTTTGGATGCCATGGTCGTTCTCTATTTTCCAGGCACAAAGAACTGGAAAAGCACAGGCAGGGCGCTGGAAAAGTCACCAGGTGCAATCCTGTGGTGAAATGGCATGATACACTGTAATCCGTTAGGATCACAGCTTTGTATCATGTAATTTAGTGTATTTACATTTTTGAAATTGCCGCCGGTTTCACCCCCTTGCATCACAATGCTCGCAGGGATGGGAACCGGAAGGCAGGTGGCGGCATCGGCTGGGAGGATAGCGGGAGGATGGCTGAAGGATGGCAGGGGAGGATGGCGTGGGATCGCAAGGGAAGGTGAGTTTTAAAATATAAAACAATAGATTTCCATGCAAAACACTGTACCGCTCAGTCATTGAGATCCCCAGCACTCCTAATACCAGTGATTCCAATTCCAGGCAGTGGCGACAGCCTTAACCGTCTGCATCCGGAACCAAGCCTTCAGGGCAGGGTCAGAAAAAGCCCTGGGCCCAGAGATCAGCCAAGTCTTCCTCTAAGCCCTCTCAGTGAAGGGGCGCCCCCACTCGCCTGGGTGGGGGGAAGGCTCCTGCAGTTCTCAGGGGCATGGGTGGAGCTAATTCAAGACAACTGGGTTGTCTCCACCATTTCACAGGGATACAAGCTGGGATTTTGGGTGTTCCTGCATCCTCGGTTTGTGAGGTCAAGTATACCAACAGATTCCTTAAAAGAAAGATCTCTCTTTCAGGCATTGGACCAGCTGAGAGCTCAGAGAGGTATAACCAAGGTTCCAGAAAATGAAAGGTTCAAGGGTTTTTACTCAAACCTATTAATAATTTCCAAACCAAACGGGGATGTGGGACCTATTTTGGATCTCAAAGCGCTGAATCAGTTTCTGATCGTTCGTTCTTTCTGCATGGAATCAATTTGTTCAGTCATAGCCTCCCTACAGGGAGAGGAATTTCTTGCATCCATAGACATCAAGGATGCATATCTTCATGTGCCTATATTTCAGACCCATCAAAGGTTCCTTCATTTTCCAATTGGAAACCATCATTTCCAGTTTGTGGCCCTGCCCTTCGGGTTGGCCACAGCCCCAAGAGTGTTCACAAAGATCCTAGCTCCAGTATTTGCTGTTATGAGGTCCCGAGGGACATCTGTAATAGGATATCTGGGCGATCTATTACTAATAGAACGATCGGCGTCAGCTCTAAGCCGAAATGTCGTTCAGACAGTACATTTTTTGAAACGTGTGGGTTGGATACTGAACTTAGCAAAGTCAGCATTACAGCCAGCTCAGTGTCTGGAATACCTGGGGCTTCTTGTCGACACGTGCAGGCAAAGATATTCTTGCCAGCAAGAAGGGTCTCAGACCTGAAGGGTCGGGTTTAGTCTATAGTAAAACTGAGATATCCGTCTATATGTCTTTGCATGATGTTACCGGGGAAGATGGTGACCACTTCGAGGCAATTCCCTATGCCCAATTCCATGCTAGACCAATTCCATGCATGGAACGGAAAAGTTCAGTCCTTATTTCTGCTACCAAGAGTTCGACAGAGTCTGAATTGGTGGTTGTTGACCAGAAATCTGGAGAAGGGGAAGGGACCTGGAAGGTAGTGACTACAGATGCCAGTCTCTCCGGCTGAGGAGCGGTTCTGGAGGAAGCCACTGTCAAGGGGAAATGGTCTTGGGTGGAGAGTCGTCTCCCCATCAACATTTTGGAAATTCGTGCAGTCAGTCGGGCTCTGAAATTCTGGACCCCCAGACTTTGGGGTCACCCTGTCAGGGTGCAATCCGACAATGCCACGGCTGTGGCTTATGTCAACCATCAAGGAGGCACAGGGAGTCGATCAGCCCAGAAAGAGGTGGATATTATCCTGTCCTGGGCAGAGAAGTTTTTGCCATGCCTGACAGCAGTGTTCATTCCAGGAACAGAGAACTGGCAGGCAGATTTTTTGAGCCATCAACAGATGTTTCCGGGGGAATCGTCATTACATCCTGAGATTTTTCAATTGATCTGCCTACGCTGGGGGGTCCCAGATGTAGATCTGTTGGTATCCAGGTTCAATTACAAGTTGGAGAGATTTGTGTCCAGGACCAGGGATCCACTCGCAGTCGGAGTGGATGCTTTGATGACTCCTTGGGAGGAGTATTCCCTGATCTAAGTCTTTCTTCCGGTACAGATGATATTGCGTTTGTTAAGCAGGATCCAGCTGGAGGGGAAACCAGTCTGTGATAGGGGGTCTGTGATGGGTCAGTCTGTGAAAGGGGGTTCTGTGATGGGTCAGTCTGTGATGGGGGGGTCTGTGGTGGGTCAGCCTGTGATGCGTCAGTCTGTGATGGGGTGGGGGGGGGTCTGTGATGGGTCAGTCTGTAATCGGGGGGGGTCTGTGATGGGTCAGTCTGTGATGGGGTGGTCTGTGATGGGTCAGTATGTGATGGGGGGTCTGTGATGGGTCAGTCTGTGATGAGGCGGGGGGGGGTCTGTGATGGGTCAGTTCGTGATGGGGGTCTGTGATGGGTCAGTCCGTGATGCGGGATCTGTCTAGGGTCAGTCTGTGGTGGGGGGTCTGTGATGGGTCAGTCTGTGATGGGGGGTCTGTGATGTGTCAGTCTGTGGTGGGTCAGTCTGTGATGGGGGGTCTGTGACGGGAGGTCCTGTGATGGGGGTCTGTGATGGGTCAGTCTATTATGAGGGGTCTGTGATGGGTCACTCTGTGATGGGGGGTCTGTGATGGGTCAGTCTGTGATTGGGGGGTCCTGTGATGGGGGTCTGTGATGGATCAGTCTGTCGTGGGTGGGTCTGTGATGGGTCAGTCTATGATGGAGGGTCTGAGATGGGTCAGTCTGTGATTGGGGGGTCCTGTGATGGGTCAGTCTGTGATGGTGGGGGGGTCTGAGTTAGGTCAGTCTGTGATTGGAGGTCTGTGATGGGGGTCTGTGATTGGTCAGTCTGCGATGGGGGGTCTGTTATGTAAAAGGGGGAGGGGGTGTGAAGGGGGGTTCTGAGGACACTGATGTAAAAGGGGATATCTGATGTGAGGGAGGGACTGAGGATACTGATGTAAAAGGGGGAACTGAGGACACTGATGTAAAAGGGAGTCTCTGATGTGAAGGGGGGACTGAGGACAATGATGTAAAAGGGGGTCTGTGATTTCTGCACTAGCAAAACACAGGTCTCTGCAAGGGCAATAGAAAAATGGGATTTTTGACTTACCATAAAATCCATTTCTCTTATGTTCATTAACGGACACAGCTCTCGATCTTCATAACCATTGGGTTATTCTGCCCCCTACAGGAGTAGGACACTAGTTAGAAAAATAATCTGGCTATGCCTATGGGCAGTCCCAGGGGGTACACTCCCTCTCCCTGCTATAGTTAGTCAGTCTTGTTACAAGCAGTGTCAGAAGATTTACAACTTCACAGAGGGGTGGGTCCTGTGTCCGGCAATGAACATCAGATAAATTAATTTTACGGTAAGTCGAAAATCCCATTTTCTCTTTCGTTCAGTGACGGACATAGCTCTAGATCTTCATAACCATTGGGACGTTCCAAAGCAGCATTAAACATGAGGGGTGGGAACAGCAAAAAAGTTCCCCAGGCTAAACAGTAGCCAACCAGGCAACAGGAGCTCAACCAAAACAACTCGAGCCCACCTGAAAAAAAACAATACACGCTCAAAGAGGATCAAGTCCTCTAAACAGCAGCCTGCAAAACCTTGTAGACCAAAAGAAGCATCTGCAGATGCCATAAAATCCAAAAAAAGTGTGCACTGCCGACCAGGTGGCCGCCTTAGAAACCTGAGTCACTGACGCCTGATGACGGAAAGCTCAGGAGACACTGCGCGCCCTAGTAGAGTGTGCCTTGACAGGGAAAGGAGCAACCTGACTCTTGATAGAAAAGGCATGAATCACAGTCCATCTGGAAATAGTCGCAGAGGAAATGGACAACCCTTTCCGAGGCCCATCCGTGAGCACAAATAGTGAGTCTGACCTCCTAAAAGACTCCATAGCTGCCAGGTACAACCTAATTGCCCGGACCACATCGAAAGCAATTTCCTTCGGATGTTTTGGCTTGGGACACAGGGAAGGCAACACAATGTCTTCATTCAAATGAAATCAGAGACCGCCTTTGGGAGGAATGACGGACAGGGGCGAAGAACCACCTTATCTCTGTGAATCACCAAGTAAGGTGAACGACAGGATAACGCCAGCAATTCTGACACCCTGTGCGCAGAGGTGATAGCCACCAAAAATGCCACCTTCTAAGAGAGGGTAAGCAAGGGAATCTCCCAAAGATTTTCAAAAGGAAGCTTCTGGAGGACAGAAAGCACTAAATTGAGGTCCCAAGGTGGCAACGGGGACCGCGCTGGAGGAACCAAATGTCGGACACCCTGAAGAAAGGTACACACCAGGGAGTGTGTGGCCAAGGGTCGTTGGAAGAAGACCGCCAAAGTCAACACCTGGCCCTTGATGGTACTTGTGTCAGTTGTGGGTATTTTTAACTGATTCATGACAAATGTTCCCATACATGTGTAATAATATCTCTCACCCACAGGTGGTTTAGTGAGTTTTTGATGTTGTGTATTTTAAAGATGGCTGTCGCATATTCAATGAACCATGTGGTTGTGGGGGGAAGTGCAACCATGTGTTGATGATCTCACTCACAAAATGACCTATGAGTGGTCAAAGGAATGACCACATCCTGTGGGTGGTTTCTGGTATAGAGGACTTGAATAAAGAGTCATTAGGTCATTAACATTGGGGGAAGGAGTTCGTTGGGAGAAGGTTGGCTGTTTGTAGTTGTAGAAACATGCGGCCATGACCTCATTGTCCTGTTGTTCCAGTTATCGAGTGCAAGCTGTTGCCAGAGTTAAGTATTATTTGACCTTTCTTTGGGATATTGGAAATAGGAGTGTCTTGTTATTTGGTGTATTTGTTTATGGTAACTTTTATGTGTAAGGAAGCTTTATTTATTTTGATGTCCAGTAAAGTTTTGTTTTATGCTTTTTATCAAAACTGCTCTTGGTGTGTCTGTTCATTTTAATATTCACTAGATATTTCAGTGGCTGCCCAGTATACCTTTATTATAAATGTTGTTGTTTCCCACATTTTATACAGTACTCAAGGCCAATTTCTTTTCAACCCCCCTGTTGAAGGAAGGTCAATATCTGAGCCACCGAGAAGTAGCGAGGATGAAACCCAAGAGTCGTACCACACAAAGTACGTCTTCCACGTACAGGGGTAGATCTTCCTAGAAGTAGATTTCCTAGCTTTTTACAGCTTTGGAATCACCAACTCAGATAAACCCCTATCCATCAGTACCTGGCGTTCAACAGCCAAGCCGTCAAAGCCAGTGACTGTAAAGCAGGGTGGAAGATTGGTCCTTGGGACAGCAGATGCTCCCTGAGAGGAAGCTTCCAAGGAACGTCGGCAACCCGCACGAGATCGGCATATCAAGCCCGCCGATGCAAGTCCGGAGCCACTAAGATGACCGGATCCTGCGTAGAAGTCTTGGCAGAGGCTTGAGAGGAGGGAAGACGTAAATCATATGATACTGACCCCACGGGTCCACCAGCGTGTCTGTGGCATCCGCCAGAGGATTCCATGACCGAGCCACAAACCTCTGCACTTTTCTGTTGAGCCGAGATGCCAACAGATCCACCTCAGGGATGCCCCACTGGAGACACAACTGATGAAACACCAACGGATGAAGGGACCACTCTCCTTGGTCCAACGCCTGCCAACTGAGGTAATCCGCGTGCCAGTTTTCCACCCTGGGAATGTTCACGGCGGAGAGGGCTGGAACAAACCATCCTGCCCACCTTAAAATGTCGGCTACCTCCTGAGCTGTTAGAACACTTTTTGTGCCACCTTGGTGATTGACATAAGACACGGCCGTGGCATTGTCTGATTGAATGCGCACTGGACATCCCTGAAGATGATCCAATGGTCCAGGCATAGTTTGATTGCTCGAAGTTCCAAGACTGTGATCGGTAGTCTGAACTTTTCCAGTGTCCAGATCCCCAGAGCATCCAGAGACTGTGGGGTCTTATCCCATTTGGCCAGAGTCTCTCCTTGCAGGGACCTCGTATGGAACTGTGCAAATGGAACTGTCTCGAAGGCAGACACCATCAGGCCCAGCACCTGCATGCAGGTCCGGAGGGATGACCATTTGCTTGACAGGAGGAGATGAATTGCAGCCTGCACTTTCTAGAGTTTGTCCAGATGAAGGATCACTCTGGCTAAGGCTGAGTCAAGAGTCAGACCCAGTTAGTCCAGCTTGTGGATGGAACCAGAGTAGACTTCTGAAGATTCAGAATTCAGCTGAACTCCTTCAGAGTTCGTATGGTTATTTCAAGATTTTCCACCAGGGCAGTAGGGGACTCCGCTCGCAGAAGTAGGTCCTCCCAGTAGCCCAGTACCGCAATCCCCAGTTGGCGTAACAACGCTAGCACCGGGGCTAATGCTTTTGTGAAGACCCGAGGAGCAGAGGCGAGACCAAAGGGTAACGCTACAAACTGATAATGCTCCTCTCCCACGGCAAAGCGGAGGAAGTGCTGGTGACCGGCACATATTGAAATGTGAAGGTAAGCATCCTTGATATCGATAGAGGCAAGAAAATCCCCCTGATGCAGGGATGCTACCACCATGCGAATGGACCAAATCCTGAACTTCTGCACCTGCACAAAGCAGTTCAGCGCCTTGAGGTCCAAGATTGGACGCACCTTGCATTCCTTCCTGGGAACTGTAAACAGGTTTGAGTAAAAACCCTGAAAATGTTCCAAAATCAGAACGGGGACAATGACTCCTTGAAGCAACAGGTCTTTTGTACTGCCCCAAACAGACCCTGTAAATGGTACAGGGACAGGCGCAATTTGGAAGGAAAGAACCTTGCCCGGGGACAAGAGTGAAACTAGATCTTGTAGCCGGACTGAATGACCTTGTGGATCCTGGGGAAGTCCACGGGTCCGGAAACCAACAAAGATGTCCCCCCACCCCCGATTGGGGTGAGGGCCCACCTTCATGTTGAAGGAGCCTTGTCCGTGGGCCTGGAGAAGCCCGCTTTTGGCTTTCCAGATGAGGTTCATTTGGATCTTCCAGAAGAGCCCCTGAAAGGCTTCAAGCCCATGTCAGTCGACCCAGAGGGACGAAAAAACTTCTTATGAGCCAAGAAGGAGGGCCCACGTCTACGACGTGGATCTATGCCCTTAGTATCCTGTGGAAGAAAAGTACTCTTTCCCCCGTAAGACCTTTAATGATGTCATCCACTGTAGCCCAAAACAGGTGATCCCCTTGAAAGGGGAGATCAGGCAAGGCCTTTTTAGAAGTCTGATCTGCAGACCAGCATTTAAGCCAAAAGACACGGCGATGGACCACTGCCGAAACAGAGAGCCTAGCCACTAGGGGAGCCGCATCCAAAGAGGCATCACAGATAAACTGCAGCCCCTGGACCAATTGGTCCACCAGCTCAGCAAAGGCAATTCTCCCTCTAGGTCACGGTGTAAAAGCTTAACCAACTCGGTCAGAGTTTGCGACACCAGGGCAATGGTGAATATTAGCCTCCGTGCTGAACCAGCCAGAGTGTACATATAGCGGGCCACAGCCGCCGCCTTCCTGTCAGTCGGATCCTTAAAGGCCAGGGACTCTTCAATCCGAATCATGGTTGCCTTGTTCAATCTGGAAACCGGAGGGTCCACCACTGGTGGAACAGTCCACTTCTTAAAAAGGGACTCCTCATAGGGGTAACACCTAGTAAATCGCTTAGAGACCCCAAGGGGACGCTTTGGTCATCCCCATTCTTTAGCGACAATGCTGTCAAAATAGCGGGGAAAGGAAACACCTTTGCTGCTCTGGATGGCTTGTGGGTGCCAAAGGGAACCTGCGCCTTCATCGCAGCTGCGGCTGCGTCCTCTATCTTCAAGGTCTCACGCACAGATACAATTAGTGCATCTACCAGCGCCTTTTCTTGCACAGTTGCAGATGTGGAGGAATAATCCTCACTATCTCAGGGTTCTCGGTGCGAGGTCACAGACCCAGCAGGGTGACCCACGTCCGCGGCGGCCGAATCAGATTCAGGATCTGATGAGACAGATGAGGCAGGGGTAGGCGGGGGGGCTTTTTGCTAGCCGTCACCCGAAAACCACCTCCACCCGGGACACAAAGGACTCCAGGACCGCCATCAGTGCATCGATGTATAGTTGAGACCCGGAGGGCCCCGCAAGCTCAGAGAGGGGGTAAGGTGAGGAAATGTGCTCCAAAGACTTCATGAGTCACAAGGGGGACCCCACAAAAAGTGTAAAACACTGCACAGGGACATCCCCCACTGCGATGGCCGCACTACCCGATCGCCAGTCACAAGCACTAAGCGATCCTCAGCAGAGCGGGAGAGAACCCCACCAGACTTACCACCCAGCAGACACAGGCACCTGCAGTCACCAGGACAGTCTTCACTCCATGTGCGGTGATCAGGAAGTAAAAAGATCCAGGAGTCAACACCAGGGGATAAGGAGAGGCTCCCATTGCCAAAAACGCTGCCCACAGGGCTCCACTGTCATGGCCGCCGCTATTTTCAATGGCATACCACAACGAAATGGCCGCTGGACTACACAAACATGCATAGAAACACGTAGGCTACAGCAAAATGGCGGCCCTGCGCGGTGCCACAAGACTTTCATGGACCCAGAAGGGATCCCTAGGCCTTAAAGACGGACTCTGTAAGGACGGGGGCCCTGGCAGGAGCCCCCACCAGGTACAACACCCCGCACAGCCAATCGTCCGGTCGCTGGCGGCGCACCCCCCCTGGCCCCCATTGCTAGCAAAGTGCCCTGCCCCCACCCCAGGAGGTGGACCAGACCACCCACACAGCCCCAGCATAGGTGGAAGGGGGGGTAGGATGGGGAACAGATGGTCATGTAGGTTAGTGTAGGGGTCAGGTAGGTCAGTGTAGGGGGCAGGTAGGTCAGTGTAATGGTCAGGTAGGTCAGTGTAGTGGGCAGGTAGGTCAGTGTAATGGTCAGGAAGGTCAGTGTAGGAATCAGGTAGCTCAGAACTACTTTACTAGTGGAAGAGACTCAGGGTGTGTTAAAAGTCCCCAGGTTAGGGGGCGCAAATTACTTGCCTTGCCCTGGGTGCTGACAACCCACGCTACGCCCCTGTGGATCTTTATCTCTGACTCCAAAACTGATGGCAATTAGATTCAGATTCATTCAGAATACTTTATTAATCCCAAAAGGAAATGATTAAAATACAGTTACATTCATTCACAATGATGAACAGAAACAAAACACAATAACAACAATAATGGTACCAATAACAGAAAATGAATACTAAATAATACTAAAAAAAATACTACACTGTAAAGAACAATACTATCCTATTAAAACACTGCATAGAATAAATACCACAGATTTAAAAAATAACAGAAAAGCAAACTACCAAAATGCAAATATTACACCACTTTCGCTAACACCAAAAATCATTACGCATAGTTAACCTAATACCAACATTATATGAAAACAGTGGCGTCACTAGGGGGTAAGGGGGCCATGGCCCCCCAACATTATGCTGTGGCCCCCCATGTGTCCCCCAACAGGATCCCACCTCCTGCTCTGGGATGGTGAGTTGATAAGCCCAGATTCCGGAATCCCGACCCGCCTTTCCCGAGCGTCAGTGTAAAAAACTGAGCCGCATTAGAGGAAGTGGAGCCGATGCTTCCTTTATAGTTCCGGACTGAGTGATACCAAATATACTTTACCTATGACAGGAAGCATTGGCTCTGCTCTCTGCAGCCACATGCTTCCTCCAGCACCGCTCCTGTCACATCTCCATTGATGTCTCTTTGAGCCAGCTGTCGCAGCCAGCAGTACCCACCAGCAGTACCCATCAGCAGTACCCCCCTGCCCCCACCCCAGGAGGTGGACCAGATCACCCACACAGCCTCAGCATAAGTGGAGGGGGGGTAGGATGGGGGACAGATGAAAGGGGGGATGCCTGGCGGGAGGAGGGGAACCCGGGGGGGGTCCGGCTGTCCCAAGGAGGGGCCCACTTCCCCCCCAAAACCCTCCAGGGGGGGACAGCTACTTACCATACCAGGAACCAGGTGGGCACCGCTCCAGACAGAACCCCTCACAATCTAAATGGGTGGGCTGTCGGGCTGGAGCAACTCTGTGACTCAGTTTGCGAACCGTCATATGTGATCTCGCGAGGCGTTTAACTCGCAGGCCAGCCCCCATCCAGTGGGGCTATGTCGCGGCCAACCTAGCGTGGAGCTGAGGTCTGTGTGCGCTCCCTGGCCAGACCGGGGTTACCACTGGATCTAGATTATCCAGCCCGTCGCCCAGTTCGGTAGTTGATTGTAGATCTCAAAGGAAAAAACCAGGAGAAAAAAATAAAATCTAAAAAAATTTGCCAGTACCAGAGATCTCAGCAAGGAACTAGGTCTGTGACGTGCACAGGAGGCTGCGATGTGGAGGATATAATGTGGAGTCATAGCACCAATATGATACTGGGACCTCCACTAGAAGAAATTTTTTCCGAACGGACCACCGTGAATTTTAATTAAGTACCCCTGCTCTATGGAATCACTCCCTTGCTAATTCTAAATGCTACCAAATCTCCTGAACCTATTAAGAGACTGACATCTCGCTGATCCAGCAAGCGAGGGAGAGGCTCTACTAAAACAGATTACCAGCAGCTAACAGAAAGCTCCCAATCGCTTCTTGTGATCTGGAGCTTTCCGATCATGTGATCTTCACGACAGCCAATCATGGTGATCACATGATTATAAGCCCCACCCTGCCTCCCAATATCTAAAAACCTCTTAAAGGGCTGGGAGGCACTGGCACAGAGGGGTTAAACAGACCTTCACCTCTGTATTTAAATACACTGCACCAAAGAGCACAACTGGTTCACGTGTGCATTGTGGTACATAAAGTGTAGATGTATGGTGCATTAGGAATGTGCATGTGGATGCCTTTCAAAATGAATAGCATTGCAATTTAGCATTAAATATATGGTGCATTACCTCGTAATACAGTAATACACAGATATAAATCCAACCTTACAGTAGACAATCCCTCTTTTCTGCAGTTTACATACCTTATCCCAGCAGGTCCTATGCTGAAAACTACCTGCATCTGACACCAAGAACAAATAATCGTAAATAATAGTAACATAGCAGAGACATGGAAAAGGAACATAATTGGGAGGAGGAGAAACAAAAAGAGGTAAGTGAGACAGAAGCTGGGAGGTAATGAGTGAAGCAAGAGATACTATAGGAGTAATAGACAGATGACCTAGAGAGAAAACAAATGAAAATGAATGAGGAATGAGATTGTAGTGTGTGTGAGAGAGAGAGCAAGAGAGCGCACAGAGATACGGAAGGAAAGGCAAAAACCGCTTTCCATTTGCTCTCTGCTCATTTTATTCACAGCTGTAATAAATAGGATATTGAGCTGAATGCTTTTGAAACATATCTGAAATGTTCTTTTATTATTGCAGTAATTTATACAGACTATTCTCCTTATCATATTTTGCTACAAGTGTTTCCTAAGAAGTTTGTGGAGATAAAAATAGAATTTTGCATTTCATGCATGAAACTCTAAATTGGATTTTACATTGTTATGTCCCAGGGGATGACAAGATGCTTGAGAGTAACTGATAGAACAGGTTAAGAATTGCTCTGTAAATAAATAGCAGAAAACGTGTTGCTGACGAAAGACTACCTGCTCTTCAACTGCCATGCAGCTGCAGGATAACTGAAAGAAATACAGAGGCTGATTGCTGCTTTGCTGCCATCAAAGTCACTGATCCAGAACAAGTATACAGTTTAAGAGCTTGACTATATTCTGGCCTCACTTGTTGCATACTTGTTTCAGATCAGTGACTTAAAGTATTGAATTCAGAGGTTTAACATGATAGCCAGGTGAATACATTTTCAGGAGTAATGTGCGGCTGAATGATCAGAGAGCAAGAAACTGTAACTTGCAGTTTACTAAATTGATGCACAGTTAGAAGCAAAAAGCAAAATGTTCAGGATGGCAAAAAACATGCATGCACAATGTAGAATGAAAGCTGCACAGACATGGACTCTTCCCAGCAATGTCTCTGTGGCTCAATCAGGGTAACATGGCTGAATAGCATGATCTCTAAGACTCGATAACAACAGAGAGTCAAGATTAGAATCCCTACTCAGATAAAAACAGAACACTGTTGGCTCTGTGATGTTAGCCATGTTAGCGGGCTTTGGCTGTACTTCTTCTTTAGGTATATATAAGATAAGCCATGGCAGAGTCATGTCACCCTAAACTCCGGTCACCCTGACATGGCAGAGTGGGGTCACCCTAGCATGGCAGAGTCAGGTCACTCTAAACTCCGGTCACCCTGACATGGCAGAGTGGGGTCACCCTAGCATGGCAGAGTCAGGTCACTCTAAACTCCGGTCACCCTGACATGGCAGAGTGGGGTCACCCTGGCATGGCAGAGTCAGGTCACCCTAAACTCCGGTCACCCTGACATAGCAGAGTGGGGTCACCCTGACATGGCAGAGTCAGGTCACCCTAAACTCCGGTCACCCTGACATGGCAGAGTGGGGTCACCCTGGCATTGCAGAGTCAGGTCACCCTAAACACAGGTCACCCTGACATGGCAGAGTGGGGTCATGCAGCTGCCATGTAAGGGTGACCTGACTCTGCCATGCCAGGGTGACCCCACTCTGCCATGTCAGGGTGACCGGAGTTTAGGGTGACCTGACTCTGCCATGCCAGGGTGACCCCACTCTGCCATGTCAGGGTGACCGGAGTTTAGGGAGACCTGACTCTGCCATGCCAGGGTGACCCAACTATGCAGATTTTGGGTTAGGGGTATACATATATATACAGTGGGTACGGAAAGTATTCAGACCCCCTTAAATTTTTCACTCTTTGTTATATTGCAGCCATTTGCTAAAATCATTTAAGTTCGTTCTTCTTCCTCATGAATGTACACATAGCACCCCATACTGACAGAAAAACACAGAATTGTTGACATTGTTGCAGATTTATTAAAAAAGAAAAACTGAAATATCACATGGTCCTAAGTATTCAGACCCTTTGCTGTGACACTCATATATTTAACTCAGGTGCTTTCCATTTCTTCTGATCATTCTTGAGATGGTTCTACACCTTCATTTGAGTCCAGCTGTGTTTGATTATACTGATTGGACTTGATTAGGAAAGCCACACACCTGTCTATATAAGACCTTCCAGATCACAATGCATGTCAGAGCAAATGAGAATCATGAGGTCAAAGGAACTGCCTGAAGAGCTCAGAGACAGAATTGTGGCAAGGCACAGATCTGGCCAAGGTTACAAAAAGATTTCTGCTGCACTTAAGGTTCCTAAGAGCACAGTGGCCTCCATAATCCTCAAATGGAAGACGTTTGGGACGACCAGAACCCTTCCTAGAGCCGGCCGTCCGGCAAAACTGAGCTATCGGGGGGAGAAGAGCCTTGGTGAGAGAGGTAAAGAAGAACCCAAAGATCACTGTGGCTGAGCTCCAGAGATGCAGTCAGGAGATGGGAGAAAGTTGTAGAAAGTCAACCATCACTGCAGCCCTCCACCAGTCGGGGCTTTATGGCAGAGTGGCCCGACGGAAGCCTCTCCTCAGTGTAAGACACATGAAAGCCCGCATGGAGTTTGCTAAAAAACACCTGAAGGACTCCAAGATGGTGAGAAATAAGATTCTCTGGTCTGATGAGACCAAAATAGAACTTTTTGGCCTTAATTCTAAGCGGTATGTGTGGAGAAAACCAGGCACTGCTCATAACCTGTCCAATACAGTCCCAACAGTGAAGCATGGTGGTGGCAGCATCATGCTGTGGGGGTGTTTTTCAGCTGCAGGGACAGGACGACTGGTTGCAATCGAGGGAAAGATGAATGCGGTCAAGTACAGGGATATCCTGGACAAAAACCTTCTCCAGAGTGCTCTGGACCTCAGACTGGGCCGAAGGTTTACCTTCCAACAAGACAATGACCCTAAGCACACAGCTAAAATAACGAAGGAGTGGCTTCACAATAACTCCGTGACTGTTCTTGAATGGCCCAGCCAGAGCCCTGACAAACCCGATTGAGCATCTCTGGAGAGACCTAAAAATGGCTGTCCACCAACGTTTACCATCCAACCTGACAGAACTGGAGAGGATCTGCAAGGAGGAATGGCAGAGGATCCCCAAATCCAGGTGTGAAAGACTTGTTGCATCTTTCCCAAAAAGACTCCTGGCTGTATTAGATCAAAAGGGGGCTTCTACTAAATACTGAGCAAAGGGTCTGAATACTTAGGACCATGTGATATTTCAGTTTTTCTTTTTTAATAAATCTGCAACAATGTCAACAATTCTGTGTTTTTCTGTCAGTATGGGGTGCTATGTGTACATTCATGAGGAAGAAGAATGAACCTAAATGATTTTAGCAAATGGCTGCAATATAACAAAGAGTGAAAAATTTAAGGGGGTCTGAATACTTTCCGTACCCACTGTATATATATATATATATATATATATATATATATAAAAATATACATATATGTATATAGACGCAATATATATATGAAAAACATATATTTCTGTTGCATTGTGGGTATTTGGGAGGGTCTCCAGATGTGTTTTGCAAAAAACGCCTCTGAATGCAAACGCCGCTAAACGCGTCCAAGCGCAGCATGCAAACGCGACACAACGGGCGTTTTCAAACGTCGTTCTGTAGCTGTCAAGTTCCAGCGTTCAAAGGACTTTTTCAAACGTCCCGTGTACATGTAGCCTTAAGAGTTTTCCTCTTTCTCAGGTATGAAGCAATACCTGAGGAAGAAAGGAAAACTCTTGAAAGCTTGTCTTTTAGGTGTTAGGTATGTACAATAAAAAGGTATTATTGCATACTGAATTACTCTTGTATTTTGTAACCTTATTTATATATATATATATATATATATATATATATATATATATATATATATATATATATATTTATATATATATATACATATATATATATATATATATTATACTTTTTTAGGTTTTTTCAGGGGTATGATATAATGGTGAAAATTATGAGTGCCCCCCCCCCAGTTTTGACTGTGGTATCTTATGTGCCCCCCCCCCCCCTATATATTGTTTCTAGAGTCACCACTGTATAAAAACCACAGGAAAATCTGGATCATAAACCAGCACTAAAAGAGAAGAATTATATAATTTGATGGCCACAGGCAAAAATGATTTTCTGTGTCACTTTGTGGTGCATCATGGATGTAACATGTATCAGAAGCTTAACCAGGGCCCCAGCCAAGAGATTTGTTTCTTCATATATGTAATAATTAAAAAATAACTCTGTATTTGAGGGTTTGCATATATTATTACTTTTAGTTTGGGTGTGTATGTGCATGTATGTATAGTATCTCACAAAAGTAATATTTTATTATATCTTTTCATGTGACAACACTGAAGAAATTACACTTTGCTACAATGTAAAGTAGTGAGTGTACAGCTTGTATAATGGCGCGACCACTAAAGTCGCCTCATAAGGGGCGACCTCTAGCGCGACTTCAGCGCGACTTCGGCGCGAATTAGCGCAACTTCGGCGTGACTTAGCGCGACTTCACGCGAGACGACTTTGTATGACTTTGTATTTGGCCAATCAGAATATTATGTGTTGTGACCTAATTTCCCTTTCCTGTTTTTTTTTTTTGCTGGCATTTATCGGGCATTTTTTGGGCGTCTTTGGAGGCAGGCATGTCTTTAGTGTCTGGGGGGTCTAAAAAGTGTACCCGTGAAGTTTCATCTCTGTAGCATGTCCAGAACCAGAAAAAAAAGAGCATTTTTCTTATAATTTTTCTTATAATTTTTATAAGAACAGGAATATGGCTCCTCTCCACCTGGCCGTTATTCTTGCAGGCATTTATCGGGCATTTTTGGAGGCAGGCATGACTTTTTTTGGATTTAGTGTCTGGGGGGTCCAAAAAGTGTCCCTGTGAAGTTTCATCTCTATAGTATGTCCAGAACCAGAAAAAAAAAACATTTTTCTTATAATTATTAATACAGCAGTGTGGGTTCAGTGGGTTCAGTGTGGGTTCTGGACATGCTACAGAGCTGAAACTTCACAGGTACACTTTTTTGACACCCCAGACACTAAATCCAAAAAAGTCATGCCTGCCTCCAGAAACGCCAAAAAAATGCCCGATAAATGCCAGCAAGAAAAACGGCCAGGTGGAGAGAAGCCATATTCCTTTTTTCTGGTTCTGGACATGCTACAGAGATGAAATTTCACAGGGACACTTTTTGGACCACCCAGACACTAAATCCAAAAAAAGTCATGCCTGCCTCCAAAAATGCCCGATAAATGCCTGCAAGAAAAACGGCCAGGTGGAGAGGAGCCATATTCCTGTTCTTATAAAAAATATAAGAAAAATGCTTTTTTTTCTGATTCTGGACATGCTACAGAGATGAAACTTCACAGGTACACTTTTTTGACACCCCAGACACTAAATTCAAAAAAGGCATGCCTGCCTCCAGAGACGCCAAAAAAAATGCCCGATAAATGCCAGCAAGAAAAACGCCCAGGTGGAGAGAAGCCATATTCCTGTTCTTATAAAAATTATAAGAAAAATGCTTCTTTTTTCTGGTTCTGGACATGCTACAGAGATGAAATTTCACAGGGACACTTTTTGGACCCCCCAGACACTAAATCCAAAAAAAGTCATGCCTGCCTCCAAAAATGCCCGATAAATGCCTGCAAGAAAAACGGCCAGGTGGAGAGGAGCCATATTCCTGTTCTTATAAAAAATATAAGAAAAATGCTCCTTTTTTCTAGTTCTGGATATGCTACAGAGCTGAAACTTCACAGGTACACTTTTTAGACCCCCAGACACTAAATCCAAAAAAAGTTATGCCTGCCTCCAAAAATGCCCGATAAATGCCTGCAAGAAAAACGGCCAGGTGGAGAGAAGCCGTATTCATGTTCTAATAAAAATTATAAGAAAAATGCTCTTTTTTCCTAGTTCTGGACATGCTACAGAGCTGAAACTTCACAGGTACACTTTTTAGACCCCCCAGACACTAAATCCAAAAAAAGTCATGCCTGCCTCCAAAAATGCCCGATAAATGCCTGCAAGAAAACCGGCCAGGTGGAGAGGAGCCATATTCCTGTTCTTATAAAAATTATAAGAAAAATGCTTTTTTTTCTGGTTCTGGACATGCTACAGAGATGAAACTTCACAGGTACACTTTTTAGACCCCCCAGACACTAAATCCAAAAAAAGTCATGCCTGCCTCCAAAAATGCCCGATAAATGCCTGCAAGAAAACCGGCCAGGTGGAGAGGAGCCATATTCCTGTTCTTATAAAAATTATAAGAAAAATGCTTTTTTTTTCTGGTTCTGGACATGCTACAGAGATGAAACTTCACAGGGACACTTTTTGGACCCCCCAGACACTAAATCCAAAAAAAGTCATGCCTGCCTCCAAAATGCCCGATAAATGCCTGCAAGAAAAACAGCCAGGTGGAGAGGAGCCATATTCCTGTTTTTATAAAAATTATAAGAAAAATGCTTTTTGTTTCTGGTTCTGGACATGCTACAGAGATGAAACTTCACAGGGACACTTTTTGGACCCCCCAGACACTAAATCCAAAAAAAGTCATGCCTGCCTCCAAAAATGCCCGATAAATGACTGCAAGAAAAACGGCCAGGTGGAGAGGAGCCATATTCCTGTTCTTATAAAAATTATAAGAAAAATCCTTTTTTTTCTGGTTCTGGATATGCTACAGAGATGAAACTTCACAGGGACACTTTTTGGACCCCCCAGACACTAAATCCAAAAAAGTCATGCCTGCCTCCAAAAATGCCCGATAAATGCCTGCAAGAAAACGGCCAGGTGGAGAGAAGCCGTTTTCATGTTCTAATAAAAATTATAAGAAAAATGCTTCTTTTTTTTCTGGTTCTGGACATGCTACAGAGCTGAAACTTCACAGGTACACTTTTTAGACCCCCCAGACACCAAATCCAAAAAAGTCATGCCTGCCTCCAAAAATGCCCGATATATGCCTGCAAGAAAAAATGCAAGGTGTAGAGAAGCCGCCACACTGCTGTGTTAATAATTATAAGAAAAATTATATTTTTTTGGGGTTCTGGACATGCTACAGAGCTGAAACTTCACAGGTACACTTTTTAGACCCCCCCAGACACTAATCCAAAAAAAGTCATGCCTGCCTCCAAAAATGCCAGATAAATGCCTGCAAGAAAAACGGCCAGGTAGAGAGAAGACATATTCATGTTTTAATAAAAATTATAAGAAAAATGCTCTTTTTTTCTTGTTCAATACCATTTTTATGGAAAGTCGGATCACAAGTCACTTCAATTACGATAAGGAGGTGACTCCCATTGAAGTATATGGGACAAGTCGGATCACAAGTCGCCTCAAAGTAGTACAGGACCCTTTTCTGAAGTCGGAGCGACTTCAGTAGTGCCAATTAAGATGGCACTGATTGATTAACATTGCTTTTGTTATGTCAAGCGACCTGGGGCGACTTGGGGCGACACAAGTCGCCTCACAAGTCGCGCTAGTGTGAATGGGCTCTGACAGTGTAAATTTGCTGTCCCCTCAAAATAACTCAACACACAGCCATTAATTAAAACAATAAGTGCGGCGCTAATAATAGTAATAAAACAAACAGTGAATTATAAGAAGTACATGTAAATGACATCACAAAATAATACTGTAATTATGTAGGTTATATGACTTGTGCATGCAATAAATTGCAAAACAATGTGATGGTACATAAAAAGTACCGTGACTATAATTAAAAATCAGTGTAAAGAAAAAAAGTCCATGGATTCAAAAAGTCCAAATCAGTGTCAAAACCATAAAAAATGTGAATCTTCAATATGTGATCCAAGTGAATATTAAATAGGATTGTGATTGAATCAACCACCATCAACATCATGGAGGCTTGCCGGAACAAGTGGATCCAATATACCATATGCCAAATGGGTCAACAGAAGCAGTGATATATATACCCCCAGTAGGGAAGGGAAGAAGGTAGTTGAAATCTCTCCCACCACTTTCCACTCTGTTCTCCACACACAGGAATGCTCCACATCCACCCTCAATGGAATCGACTCAAATAGGGATCCACAGAATCATATTTAAGAATAGATAGAATGTTTTTCAATTAAGCTCAGTATATGGATAACCGGAGACAGAAAAAAAAAAAAGTCTCCATATAGTGAAAAATCATACAATAAAGAGGTTCACTAAAGATCAAGAACACTTACAACTAGGTAGATAAAAAGCGCTTTCAATATGGTATATGGTAGACAGCAAAGATACGCATTGGCACATAATGGAGCTCGACCCTGGGTCATACCATATTGAAAGCCTTTTTTTATCTGCCTAGTTGTAAGTGTTCTTGGCCTTTTAATAAACCTCTTTATTGTATGGTTTTGCACTATATGGAGGCTTTTTTGTTTTTTTGCCTCCGGTTATCCACATACTGAGCTTAACTGGAGAACATTCTATCTATGATTAAATGTGATTCTGTGGATCCCTTATTGAGTCGATTCCATTGAGGGTGGATGTGGAGAATTTCCGTGTGTGGAGAACAAAATGGAAAGTACCTACTGGGGGTATATATACCACTGCTTCTGTTGACCCATTTAGGGTATGCTATATTGGGTCCACTTGTTCCGGTAAGCCTCCTTGATATTGGTGGTGGTGAATTCACTCACAATCCTATATAATATTCACTTGGATCACACATTGAAGATTCACATTTTTTTATGGTTTTGACACTGATTTGGACTTTTTGAATCAATGGACTTTTTTTCTTTACAATGATTTTTATTTATTGTCACGGTACTTTTTATGTACCATCACCTTGTTTTGCAATTTATTGCATGCACAAGTCATATAACCTACATAATTACAGTATTATTTTGTGATGTCAACAGTCATTTACATGTACTATGATTCACTGTTTGTTTTAATACTATCATGATAGCCGTACCTATTGTTTTCATTTGTATATACAGATTGTCCTGTGGCGGCTGCTTATTTATGATTTTTTGCATCAGGGTTATTCGAGCGGTACTTCTTGATTTTCTTTACACACAGCCATTAATGTCTAAACCGCTGGCAACAAAAGTGAGTACACCCCTAAGTGAAAATGTCAAAATTGGGCCCAAAGTGTCTATATTTTGTGTGGCCACCATTATTTTCTAGCACTGCCCTAAAACCCTACTGGGCATCACAGGTTGCCACTGGTGTCCTCTTTTACTCATCCATGATGACATCACTTAATTGGTAGATGTTATAGACCTTGCACTCTTCTACCTTCAGTAGATGCTCAATAGGGTTTAGGTCTGGAGACATGCTTGGCCAGTCCATCACCTTTACCCTCAGTTTCTTTAGCATGGCAGTGGTCATCTTGGAGGTGGGTTTGGGGTCATTATCATGTTGGAATACTGCCCTGCGGCCCAGTCTCGGAAGGGAGGGGATCATGCTCTGCTTCAGTATGAAGCAGAACTGCTGTGGGGGGGAGAAGCCTAAGGGGGGGGGGCCTGGTATCACCGAGAGGCCATGGAAACCGAGGGATACCTGAGGGTCCAATTTTCCCAGGGAGGGGCCCACATCCACCCCAAGACAGCCAGAGAAATGGGGGGACACTTACTCACCATACCAACGACATCAGGTGGGCACAACACTGAACAGACTACCTCTCCATCCGGGGTGGGGGTGTTCTCTGCGACTCAGGGCGACCCAGGTCGTATGAGTCCCGGCGGGGTGTTTCACTCGCAGGCCAGCCCCCGTCCATCGGGGCTCTGTCGCGGTGAGGCCTAGTGCTGGACCATAACCTGCGCATGCTCGCTGGCCGGGCTGGGAGACCTTAAGAATCTAGCATATCCAGTCCGAAACCCAGCCAGCTCTTGCTTGTATTTCTCTCAAGAACAAAAATAACTAAAAAATAAAGTCTTACAAAAAGGTTCCCAAAAAAAAACAGCTAAGACTGAAGTCCCAGCAGGGAACTAGGTCCTACTTCTAAACTAGGCAGAAACAAACTGAAGCCTAAAGCAGAGTGTGTGGGTGTATGCCTGCAGGGACGGCCCCATAGGCGTGGTAAAGCTTTTTCCTGCCTAGTGTTTTACTCCTATAGGGGGGCAGCATAACCCAATGGCCAAGAATTATGTAGAGCTGCGTCTGTCAATTAACGATAGAGAAATATATCACTAGTATGACTGCTGATAGGTAACACATTGATGAGATTATAAAATTACTGTCATATATAAACACCCTTTAGCCAAACAACAATATGTCAATGCGATTACTGTTACTGTAAAAAAACAAAAATAAAAGAAAAAAAAATGGATATTAAAATGTAATCACAATTTGCATTGCAAATCTTTGTCTCACTTACAAATAAGCAACCACAACATATTGGGTCTCTGTGGCTGCAAGCCATTTTCTTTTCCGAGTTGCACCCTACCAGTGAGGGAATTTGCTTTCTTATGAAAGTTTATTGGATACATGAACACTAATGTCTTCCCAGTTTATTCTCTGCGCTGCAGTTTGGACACGTGAGCTGGTGAAGAGAGTTAAAACAAATATCTTTCTCGCATGTGAAATTCTGCTGTAACAGCAGCCTGAGCAAATCACATTTCAAAATAAACGACAAGCTGTTACAGTTTTGTAAAATAAAAGTTCATTCTTGAATATAACTAAGATTAATAAACTGATATTTGCCAGTCAAAGATGGCAACGCTTTGGTGATTAAACTTGAAGCAAAAGCTGGCAGATAATGCACCACCACCATTCATAGCATTTTAGTGTGTCTTGTTTGAGGTATATTTAAACTGCAACAATGAAGTTCTCTTATTTGCTCCTGTCTAGTTATAGCTATTTGATAACTGAAAACAACTTAATTTACCTGTAAATTCTATATCTTGGAGTACAGTACATGGCACAGGAATTTATTCATAGGCCATAGGGTTTATACCACTACCTTCAAGTGACTGGGCACTGGCAAAATCTTTGCCAGGTCAGCCTCCCCTAGTGTCTCCATATAACACCACCCTCTGCATGTGGCCCTTGTGGCCCTCTGCATGAGAAAATCACAGAGAAGAGAAGGGAGGGACCTGTGTCCTGTACTGTATTCAGGGATATGGAATTTACAAGTACATCAGAATTCCTCTTATCTTTATAGTACAGGACAGGACTCGATAGGCCATAGGATGTTCCTAAGCCATAATTGAGGGATGACACATACAAGTCATGCCTAAACCTTAACATCCAAAGGAAGCTAAAAACAAAATGTTAAAGGGGAACTTTAGGCAGAAAATTAAGTCCAGTAAGATCACTTCAGGCTGGCCCATTTTGCAGGTATAGCTATGTACAGTATCTCAGTGAGTACACCCCACACATTTTTGTAAATATTTTCTTATATCTTTTCATGTGACAACACTGAAGAAATTACACTTTGCTACAATGTAAAGCAGTGAGTGTACAGTTTGTATAACAGTGTCAATTTGCTGTCCCCTCAAAATAACTCAACACACAGCCATTCATGTTTAAAACGCTGGCAAAAAAAGTGAGTACGCCCCTAAGTGGAAATGTCCAAATTGGGCCCAAAGTGTCAATATTTTGTGTGGCAACTATTATTTTCCAGCACTGCCTTAACCCTCATGGGCATGGAGTTCACCAGAGCTTCACAGGTTGCCACTGGAGTCCTCTTCCATTCCTCCATGATGACATCAAGAAGCTGATGGATGTTAGAGACCTTGTGCCCCTCCACCTTCCATTTGAGGATGCCCCACAGATGCTCAATAGGGTTTAGGTCTGGAGACATGCTTGGCCAGGCCATTACCTTTACCCTCAGTTTCTTTAGCAAGGCAGTGGTCGTCTTGGAAGTGTGTTTGGGGTGGTTATCATGTTGGAATACTGCCCTGCGGCTCAGTCTCTGAAGGGAAGGGATCATGCTCTGCTTCAATATGTCACAGTACATGTTGCCATTCATGGTTCCCTCAATGAACTGTAGCTCCCCAGTGCCAGCTGCACTCATGCAACCCCAGACCATGACATTCCCACCACCATGTTTGGGAATGTCATCCATGCCCAGAAGCTGTGCAAGGATGATGCGCCTGCACCGGAAGTAACGAGCAGGGCCGGTGCAGGGCATTCTGGGACTCCGACGTCACCGAAGAGGACCCCGAAGAGGATGCTCTGGCTTCAGCTGTCCACACCTGAGATGGCAGCACTGTACAAGACATTTTCAAGCTAAGTATTTCTTCTAAAAGGTAAGTGAACCCGGGGACAGTTCAGAGGCTATCATTGCTGAAATGCACTAGCCCTGACTGTCCCGGGGGTATTTTTATCGTAAAAAATTTTTTGAGGCCGGAACTCCGCTTTAAGGACTAGTGGGAAACACAGGATGGGGTTCCTTTTAAGATCAGTAGGTGGAACTGTCTTTGCAGAGGCTAAAAAGGGGAGGGTAATCAACCTGCCTGAATGAAGATGTAAGGGTGACATCTAAGGCAAGGAATAGAATGTGCTAACCTAGGGAGTATCCAAGAAGTAGGGATATAACCATGGAAGGCTGCCCTGCAGTCATAAGCTAAGGAAGAAAGCTTCTATAGACCACAAGTGAAGAGGAAAGAAGGTCACATAAGAAATCCTGAAGACAGGGGGATGTTCATGACCTATGGAAGTGAAGGCAGGTTAGGCTCCATTGCTTGGGAACGTGTGAGTTAGTGTTCTACAGCCAGCTACAGAAAGAGGAAGTAAAAAAGCGCATTGGGGCTCAGAACAATGCCTGAGGGCTGAAGCAAGGGGTGACATTCTATGGCAAAACAGTGTAGCAGAGGCTCTGAGCACCTCCTGAAAAAGGTATAATGAAAGAAAGTTCATAGTTGAGCCAAGGACAAGAACTGTAACTTTGAATAGAGATTAGGGATATCTACAATAGACGAAAGTTCATTATGAATTTCGACGGCAACTGCTAGGCTAACAATGGACAACAGTCAACTGTAGGGCATGGCCTGCGAAGCTCAAAGGAGGCTTTTAGAAGAATCCCAAAATGCTTATCCACTGAGTACCCCCAATATAAACTGTAGATTGAACATTTAGTGCAAGAATGGCCAGGTCCACAATGAAGATAGACCATTTTTGCATCTATGTACATAGGATACAAGGCTTAAAAGTTATCAGGAGGGGGGAAAATAACCTCTCCAAGCTTGGCCAATCATTTTATAAGGCCCAACTTGCCAGATCCAGTAGGAAAGGACTTTATAGAAAAGGTCCTTTTTTTGAGCATCTTTGAATATATGGGGTTGTGCAGTTCTAGGCAAAGACTATCCAAAGACTAGTATGCACTGCCATGAGTGTGTCAGGCAATTTTGGTTTTGGGCTACATTTTACAGGGGGAATCAAGGCAGAAGAATGCTTCTGTCTGATAGTGGCGGATTCCAGAAGTGGCGATAACCCTTTGAATGGGCCTAACATGGTGGCTGGAAATTCTGCCTTAGTCAAAGAGGTTGCATGTTTTGCACCAGTAATGTAATTAGAGTCATGGGTTGGAGCGGTGTCTGAATTAGACCTTGCTCAGGGACAAGGGAACCACTATCAACTTATAAGGAATTTAGAGTTTCTTCTGTGACTATGGCAGATTCCCTGTTGTTTGTCCCATGTGTGGATTAAGGGAGGTGAGCATATCAGGTATGAGGAAGTTGCAACAACCCAAGCACTAACTGAGTTACAACTGCTGCAGAACCCTGCAACAGGTGGTATGGCAAACGCAGCAGAAAATGGAAACCAAATGTGGAGCTTGGTGGAGTAGATGTTGAAAAGAGCTTTGGCAGGGGAGAACTGCACAATGTATCACGACACATTTCATAGGTACCATAGCCTCACTTCTTCAGGTCCATAAACATCCAAACATTGTGAAGATCTTTATTTTTTGACCATTAAACATAGAATGTAGGGCATGGGAACCACCAAACCACATTAAACCCTCCCCTAGAAGGAGAACAAAGCAGAGACTGAGAAGAAAATAAAGGGGGGGGATAGATACACTCAACAGCCACTGTATTAGGTTCACCTGTTCAATTGCTAACAAAAATTGGTAACAAATTGGTAACAAAAATTGCTAACCACATAACCACATGGCAGCAATTCAATGCATTTAGGCATCTAGATGTGGTGAAGCCAAACACTAACCATGAATGAAAGAAAAGTTTTTTTGTTATCATTCATATTCTCAGAAAAGTGGCCAAGAAATGATAAAACTGATGAGCACAGCTGTATATACATACAGTATATATATATATATATATATATATATATATATATATATATATATATATATATATAGATAGATAGATATAAAATATTTGTCCAAATTGTTGTCCAAATTTTTTACAGTTTAATTATATATATATATATATATATATATAGTTAAACTGTAAAAAAATTTGGACAAAAATCTGAATTGCTCCAAATGAAGACATACCCCAAGAGATCTTCATAAAACGACCACAGTAGGAGGGAAAAAGGGAGAGAAAGAAAGTATACCTTTCTATTTTTAAACAGGGTCTAGCAGCTAGCAGTCCTTCTCCATAGATTCCTGACCAGACACATACATTCCCTGAAGGAGAAAAGCGACTAGAAGTGCCCATAATCAACACCATTGGTCCCCCCAAGGGAGCTACTAACCAATCTCTACTCCAGAGAGAACCTGAAGAAGTGGTGTTATGGTATCCACAAAATGAGTTGTGATAAACCGTGCAATTCCCCCTTGCCAAAGCTCTTCTGAACATCTACACTACCAAATGAGACTACACTAACTTTAAATGAGACTTCTGACCAACAGAGTCTCCATCCCTGTTGCTCGAAGCAAATAAAGGGGGGCAGAAACGCAAATTGGGACTTTGTGTGAGGTGTGACCAGCCATAGAAGTGTATACATGCATATTAACAAGAGCCAGAAGAGTAAAGGTAAAATCGTCTCTTTATTGACTGTCTATAGACCAAAATCAGGTACAACCAAATTGCAAATGGAACCAAGTACCCCATGGTAATGGAGTATACATAATTGAAGCATAAATGGATTTAGTGGTCCAAGACAGAATTACATGGTAATGCGATATTCTCCTGGTACATACAAAACATTAAATTGATATATTATGAAACATAGGTCCTGGAAACATGATTGATATTGACTTGTGGTGAATAAAATCGCCTGTATTGAGCTCAACGCATTTCGTGAAATTATCACTTCATCAGGAGCAGGCGTGATACAAGCGTCTAAAGAAAATGGTACACATAATAAGTAACAGTATACACAGTACATAGATAAACCTCACATATGTATACGGGAGGTACAGCTTACAGTGAGGTAGCGTGTATCCGGGAATGGATCTCACCCGGGAACTGAGGGAGCGAGGCCTGTGTGCACCAGGCAGGTACAAGAATAAAGTAATGTGTAAAGTGACAGGCTTCATAAGGGGATCACATACAGCCTCCATTGAGCATAGCGGTAAAAATCTGTAAAGGTACGAGTATATGTATACATAAGTATTATAATAAGAAGATGATAAGGAAAAATGAATGAGTAGGCTGTTGGTGAGAGCCAGAGGAGCCAGGGATCGAAGGGAGTGAAACACGTAATAATGGAAAGTGAAGTGGAGAGTGACTGAGTGCTGAGAAATAGATATCTAACCCAATAAATATATAGGGGTAGGATATGTAGGGCAGTATATACCACTGAGTGAAATAAACAGCAAGGGTGTGTGAGAATAGATGCAAATGGAAAAAGAGGTATAGCCGCAAGGAGAACCAACATACCAAGTAACTAGTGCTAGGTGAAGCGACAATAAAGATTGGATAAGAAATGTGAACCAGGTTAGAGGTGGAGAGAGTGAAACCAAAAGAAGGTATATACCTGCGTCGGTGCCAAAGCAGGGATCGCACCCAGCGTCACGCGACTACACAAACAGAGGGAAGCCCCCAGAGTGACCTGCTGTGCAAATCACATGCAATGTCTGTGCGATGCAAATTCAGCCATGCAATCTGCATGGCTGAATTTGCATCACATTCGAACTAAAGTTGCACAGGACCCTTTTTTGGTCCGCACCAGAATCGGATTGCATGGGTGTTCACATCTATGCGATCCGATTCCTTTCCAAACTGACAGTTCGCACTGCCATATGCAAACTAATCAGGGGGTGTCGTTAAAGTTGTATTGACACCCTCAGAAGTTCGCATAGTCGGGTGCGATGAGGGAACCCGCAGTGGATTTGCAGGGTTCCCGCATCGCCCCAGTGTGAACCGGCACTAACAGAATTCCCCCTAATGGGTTCCACAAACAACCAGAAAACACATATCTTTTTTCAGTGTTATTTCAACACTCAGCCTTTTCACACAGCAGCAGAGAAAGTGGGAGAGAGCCCTAAGCATCTGCCAGCTCACTTATATAAAGGCCTATGGACTGCTGAGTCTAATGAGTTCCAGGTAAGATGTAAACTCGAGGAATGGAGACCTTGACCTTATACCATCCAAAGCTCCACAAAGTCTCCAGACTCCAGAACCCAGAACAGACATTATCAAGACTCTGAGAAAACAAAATGTTTGGTTAACCTTGGAGCCCCTCACTATATGTACATAAGAAACCAAAGTGACGCATGCAAACTGTCCACAGTTCTGCCAGTCAGTGCCTCAAAGTACATATTTCAGTTTCAAGTTTTAGTATTATGGATAAAATAGAGAGCTGGTGTAAGCACCTGAGATACATTGCACATCAAACGCCTGTATTTAATTCCTGCTATACTGTATATCATGAATTCAATAAATGCCTTGCTTGGAAGATTATGTTTTTTAAAGGTTGAATATGGAAACCCTTTTCATGCTGCCCCCAGATAATTCCCCCTCGAAGAGAGCACCAATATATCAGTAAATCACATATATAGTTCATAATTAAAGAAAATTAGCATTTAAATGACACTTGTGACAAAACCATTCCAATTTTTTTCTTTCATGGTCACATTCACTGGCCTAATTTAGTAAAGCTGTTAATCTCAGTTTCCAAAGACACTAGGAGAGGTATTACATGCCTGAACACTTTCTGTGAATGATCACTCCTCATATCCGATTAATAAAAGACATGTATAGCTTGTGCTACACATACCTGCATACAATGATGGGTAAAAGCCACCTTCTATTTTATCCTTAAAGTGGGCTTACAGGGCCTGAAGGACCATGGCAAAATGAATCCATGTTCTTGTTAGTCTCTCTCATTAAATGTTCAAGTTCCTATGACATTTAAATCTTATTCTCAATATACACTATATTGTCAAAAGTATTCGGACACCCGTCCTTACACGCACATGAACTTTAAAGGTTTCCCAGTCTTAGTCTGTAGGGTTCAATATTGAGTTGGCCCACCCTTTGCTGCTATAACAGCTTCAACTCTTCTGGGAAGGCTGTCCACAAGGTTAAGGAGTGTGTCTATGGAAATGTTTGACCATTCTTCCAGAAGCGCATTTGTGAGGTCAGGCACTGATGTTGGACGAGAAGGCCTGGCTTGCAGTCTCCGCTCTAATTCATCACAAAGGTGTTCTATTGGGTTGAGGTCAAGAGCCTGCACAGGCCAGTGCAGTTCCTCCACCCCAAACTCGCTCATCCATGTCTTTATGGACCTTTTTTTGTGCACTGGTGTGCTGTCATGCTGGAACAGGAAGGACCATCCCCAAACTGGTCCCACAAAGTTGGGAGCATGAAATTGTTCAAAATGTCTTGGTATGCTGACGCCTTAAGAGTTCTCTTCACTGCCACTAAGGGGCCAAGCCCAACCACTGAAAAAACATCTCCCACCATAATCCCCCTCCACCAAATGATTTAGCCCAGTGCACAAGGTAAGGTCCATAAAGACATGGATGATTGAATTTGGGATGGAGGAACTTGACTGGCCTGCACAGAGTCCTGACCTGAACCCGAGAGAACACCTTTGGAATGAATTACAGCGGAGACTGCGTGCCAGTCCTTCCCGTTCAACACCAGTGCCTCACCTCACAAATGCGCTTCTGGAAGAATGGTCAAACATTCCCATAGACACACTCCTAAACCTTGTGGACAGCCTTCCCAAAAGAGTTGAAGCTGTTATAGCTGCAAACGGTGGACCAACTCAATATTGAACCCTACAGACGAAGACTGGGATGCCATTAAAGTTTATACGTATGTAAAGGCAGGCGTCCCAATACTTTTGACAATACAGTGTATGTTTAAAGAACAATTCCAGACAAAAATTTAAATCAATGATTGAAATATTAATGTGATCAGGGGTGATATTATCAGTAAAAAAGTCAGATAGGAGACTCCATTTTTTTACTCTACTACTTTTACTACTTTACTTTTTAGACAATCCACAGTCAAACGTGATATGAAATGTCACACCACACTATCTACAGTGCTCCAACTTAGGCCGGCTATAGTGGAGGCCCATTTCTCTGCAAATCTGAAGTCAGTTGACTTTACATGCACATGCCCAGAGTTGTATAAAGTACTCGAAACCCATACTTGAGTAAAAGTACAAGTGCTCTATCAAAAAGTGACTTGAGAAGAAGTGGAAGTGCTCGATCAAAAAGTGACTTGAGTAGAAGTACTAAAGTATTCAACATTTTTTGTACTTAAGTATCGCAAGTAGTTTTTTTAAAATTTTGCTACTCAAGTACTGAAAGTAAAAGTACCCATAGTTTTGAAAAAAAAAATTGCTACTCAAGTACTGAAAGTAAAAGTACAAGTACTGTGTTATGTAGTTATTAAAGAAAGAAGTCAAAAGTTTGAACATCATATTGTTTTTTATTATTTCAAATGCAGCTTTTATTTATACATACAGTAGCTTTTATTTCCGTATGCGCTGATAATACACATGTTTTGAGCTTGATGAAACCTGCCATCTACTATTCTGGTAGTGGTAATTTTTATAATTGTCCCCCCTGTCTCTTTTAAACTAGGAGACGGGGGGGAGGGCTCAGAAGTAGAGTCAGTCAGGAGGGAGCAGAGGACAGAAGGCAGCTGTAGTGTCAGCAGCGACAGTAGGTCCACAATGTCAATTGGCAGGTCTGTGCGGGAAAATCTCAGACCAAACAGGAATAAACATAACCGCCAATCACGTTTAACTTCCGTAAAACTAAGAGGGGTATATGCTAATGCCAGGAGCCTAGCTAATAAAATGGATGAGTTGGAAATGTTAGTACATGAGGAGGACATAGACCTTGTGGGAATAACAGAGACTTGGTTTGACCCCTCACATGACTGGCTGGCCAATATCCAAGGGTATTCGGTGTACCGGAAGGACAGGGTAGGAAAAAGAGGGGGAGGGGTATGTCTCTATGTCAAGAACAATATAAAGGTGATAGAAAGGAGTGACATTACGGATGGGATGAGCATGGATTTAGAATCTGTGTGGGTTGAACTCCATAGGGAAGGAGAAAAGGGGAAAGTAATTGTGGGGGTTTGCTATAGGCCACCTAACCAAGGGGAGGAGGTAGAGCTGGAATTTTTAGCACTAATGGGTAAAGTGGCAAAATTGGGATCTGTCATCGTATTGGGGGACTTCAATTATCCCGACATTGACTGGGAAGAGGGGACTGCACACTCACAGAAGGCCCGTCTATTCATGGAAACCTTACTGGATAATTACATGTCACAGTTGGTGGATTCCCCTACCAGAGAAAACGCAGTCCTGGATCTATTGCTCACTAATGACCCAGACATAATCTCGGAGGTAGGAGTCCAGGACAACCTGGGCTCTAGCGATCACAGGATGATCACATTTAGTGTAAATAACAATATAACAAGGCAAGTGGGGAACATAGGAACCCTAAACTTCAGAAGGGCAAACTTTCCAAAATTGTACTCATTGATGGAAAGGGTAAACTGGGACCAAACCCTGGGATCCCTGACCACAGAGGAAAAATGGGAATGCTTTAGGAACATATTAGGCAAAGGCATCTTGCAGTGCATTCCTATGGGAAATAAATTTAGAAGAGACAAAGCCAAATCTGGCTGGCTAAACTGTAGCGTCAAAAAACTTATTAGGGGGAAAAAATTGGCCTTCAAGAAGTATAAATCAGAGGGCACAGTATCGGCTTTCGAGTAATACAAGGAGGCAAATAAGAAAAGTAAACAAGAAATCAAGATGGCTAAAATCAACTTTGAGAGACAAATAGCAGAGGATAGTAAAAAAAACCCAAAGAAATTCTTTAAATATATCAACAGCAAAAAAACTAAGGCAGAGCATATTGCACACATAATTAACGATGATGGGAGGATGGTTACAGAGGACACTGAAAAAGCAACCGTGCTGAATGCTTTTTTCTCGTCAGTCTTTACACAGGAAAAGGAGGGGTACACTGACCATGACTGTATGGTTAGTAGTAATACACAGGACTTGCCACTATGGCTAACAGAGGGGGAAATCAGGGAAAGGCTGGATAAACTTAACACAAACAAATCACCAGGACCGGATGGCGTACATCCGAGAGTACTCAAGGAACTCAGTAAAGTTATATCGAGACCACTGTTCCTGATCTTTGCTGACAGTATTAGGACAGGAGATGTACCAGGGGATTGGAAGAAAGCTAACGTGATTCCGATATTCAAAAAGGGCCAGAGGCATATCCCGGGAAATTATAGGCCTGTCAGTTTGACATCAGTAGTATGTAAACTTCTGGAGGGGATGATAAGGGACTATATCGTAGAGTTTGCTAAAGACAACAACATCATCAGCAGTAATCAGCACGGGTTTACAAATGGGCGTTCTTGTCAAACCAATCTCCTAACATTCTACGAGGAGGTGAGCTGTGAGCTAGATAGGGGGAGACCAGTGGATGTGGTGTACTTGGATTTCGCTAAGGCGTTTGATACAGTTCCCCACAAGCGCTTAATTTATAAAATAAGGTCTGCAGGTATCGATAGCAGGGTTTGCTCTTGGATACGGAACTGGCTAAAAAGGCGTGTCCAAAGGGTAGTAATAAACAGCGCATACTCAGACTGGTCTGAGGTGGTAAGCGGGGTCCCCCAAGGCTCAGTCTTGGGACCAACCTTGTTCAATTTATTCATAAACAACATTGAGGTCGGGATCAGTAGTTCGATATCAGTTTTTGCAGATGACACAAAATTGGGCAGGGCAATAACTTCACAACATGAAGCAGATATCCTACAGAATGACCTGGACAAAATAACGGAGTGGGCAACGACATGGCAAATGAGGTTTAACGTGGAGAAGTGTAAGGTTTTGCACTTGGGGACTAAAAACATAAAAACACAATACACGTTAGGAGGGGAGCCCTTGGGGGAATCAAAAATGGAGAAGGATCTGGGAGTCTTAGTTGATGATAGATTAGGAAACAGCATGCAATGTCAAGCGGCAGCTGCCAAAGCCAGCAGAACATTAGCATGCATAAAGAAGGGGATGCATTCCAGAGATAGGACTATGGTCCTTCCACTTTGTGGAACTCTGGTCCGACCGCATCTGGAGTATTCTGTCCAGTTCTGGTCGCCAGTCCTCGGGAGGGATGTGTTGGAGCTGGAGAGAGTCCAGAGAGGGGCAACTAAACTGATTAGGGGATTGGAGGACCTTGACTATGAAGAGCGTCTACAATCGCTCGATTTATTCTACCTGGAGAAGAGACGTCTGAGGGGAGACATGATAGCAATTTATAAATATCTTAATGGGGATCCCAGCTTAGAAAAAAAGCTGTTAATTCGAAGGGATTGCATGAGGACTCGAGGGCATACAATGCGATTAGAGGAGAAGCGTTTTAACCTCAGGCAACGCGGGGGGTTCTTTACTGTTAGGGCAACAAGATTGTGGAATTCTCTACCACAAGAGGTGGTTTCTGCGGGTAGTATGGTGGCTTTCAAAAGACTCTTAGACTTACATCTCAAGGATCAGAACATTCAGGGGTATGTGAGATGATTACAGCCACACACACCTACACAGGTTGAACTAGATGGACTATTGTCTTTATTCAACCTCACCTACTATGTAACTATGTATGTAACTATGCAGCACAAAAAAAAAAAAAATATTGGAGTAGAAGTATTGAAATCATTGAAAAAATGTAGTGAAGTAAAAGTGGAAGTAGGAGAAAAAAATTCTACTCTAGGAAAGTACAGATACCGCCTTTCGGTACTTAAGTACAGTAGTGAAGTAGTTCTACTTAGTTACTATACATCTCTGCACATGCCTGTACTATAGCACTATGAAGTAGAAGCACTTTCCCTCTGATCCTTGAAGGCCTGTTTGGGATTAACTCTGCCATAACCAATAATGGTTCAGGTGTAAGCACTAGAGTTTTGTCTGAGAATAGGAATGTCTGTTGATTACTGGTGCAATCTTCTTTCTGAAGACTGAATAGATTGAGATATAATATGTAGTCCTTGCCCTGACGCCTTTATTTTATAACTTCCATTCTAATGTATTACATACCTTGCTTGAGGGACATCAATATTTGATGACACCACCTTGCGCTTCTGTTCCAGCAGACAGACTGATCTTGCACATTCTTGACTTACTTCCTGTTCAAGTTCGATTATTCTGCTAGAGCTTCTCAGTACCATGTAGGAAGCATCCTTCATTTCCTCAGTAATTCTGGGATCCAAGCTACCGGGACTTCTCCTGATGTTCACTGGATGCTCTTTTGCTTCCCAGTTTTTTTTCTCACGTGTTATCTGCAAAAAAGATTCAGTACTTATATGTTTTAAGGAAAGCCAAACTTTTAATATTGAAAACAGTAATGCACATCTTCATTTACAATATATCTGTCACTTTAGACACAGGTTATAATCTATAGTGACCCATTGCAAGCAGCAGCTTGTGCGGTAACCTACAGTAACCAACTAGAGTCTTATGTATTACCATAGCTATCAATCAGACCTGCCCTGAAACTAAGGTGGAAACCAACTTGTGACAGTAGAAAAATAACTCCACTCCTCAGTAAACATTAATTGATACATAAGGCCCTCTGAGTTAACTGTAATCAATTTATCCATTATACTTTATTTGGGGAGGCTGCTTGACACAGAAGGCTTTTTATCTTAATGCATAGAACCTTCTGACTTTAAAACTCCTTTAATCCTCCCTGTCCCCGGCCCTCCCTCCATCAATATGCAATGAACATTTTTTAATCAAATAATTTTGCTTTCAAGAAAAACCTATTTTGAGACCTGGTGACGTCTTTCTGCTGGCCTTTGTGCCATAGCAAGATTGCGTTTGGTGAGAAGGGCTAGAAGACACCTGTAAACATCACAGCACCTTGTCTTGAGTGTTATATGAAATAACAGATCCCTGGCATCCCTTTTGGTGCGCATTCCAGCTGGCAGCAGCTGACTATTTGTGATTGGAGGTTAAAAGATTTAGAGTTTCTGTCAACTTTCTTAGCTGTCTGTGTTCCTAATTCTCCCCACCTTCTATTTGCTGAGTGTCACGTAGAAAAATACATTTGGGAAAATCTTCATGCTTGTAGGTAGGTTGAAATTCCGGCTGTCTGTTTACACTGCCCCAGTCAGGAAGCTAAGAGTTAAGTGTGTTCCAGGGTTTTCTGTTTGGCAAGCGTTGCTGGGTCTGGCCCAATGGTTCCATGTGATATAAAAGGAACAGAGGGTCCACACCCAAGGGGGGAAGAGAGAGAGAAAGCCGGAGCCTAAAAAGGGAAGAGAATAGGATACGGCCAGAGTCGGATGAGGCCCAGAAATGTGGGAGTTGGAATGCTGCCATGCTTTAACCCACTATGGACTCATCCAATTATGGACTTAATCTAATCAGGTATGCTGGGGCAGCCACATGCCTGAATTAGAGACTAGGGATGTTAGGGGAATGTCTGCACTTTATTTCAAACTGTTACATGTAAATGTCATCATGTTAATTTATTCTTCAGAAAAGCTTTTTGAAACTTTGCCTTTACCTGGTATGAAGTTATTAAAGGGGTGCAATGTAAGTAACCAGCACATATAGTCTACAGCTTGGGTCACTAAACACATTGGGTATGAAGACACCAGTAAAAAGTTAATGCAGTGTGAAGACACAAGTGGTTTCCAAGGGTAAAGACGGTTTCTCAAGCAGCCTATCTTCAACCATGAAATACTTGTGGCAGAAGGGATAGCTTCTCGCAGTGAGGGAGATTTTGTCGCCACTCCTTCAGCTGCAATCTGTCTCCCATAGCAACAGGAGCAGCTCAGCACCACAGAGGGCCCCCATACCGTTATTGGGAATGAGGTAGCAATGATATTCTAGACAAGCAGAGAGGGCATTGGTTCTGCATGTCCCTCCTAAAAGCACAAGTGACCGTATTGGTGTGTGATATCAAAAGAGATTACTAGAGTTTGTTAATGGTTGTCATCTACCAGGTCGTGAGCCTGGCTCAAGTGAAAGGTACCCCATGTGTAAGGCAGTGACCTTGTACAACAGGCCTTGACAAATTTGCTAGAAATCTAGGAGCCAGCTAAAAAAAGTTAGGAGCCAGTTTTTATCGCGCATGCCGAAAGGCCGGTTTCTGTCAGACCGGCTGCCATACATACGAGCCCAATGGTGGCCAGTTTTTAATGAATCGGCTGATGTTGCCTGGCATTTGACCGTGTGTACTTTGTTTACTTCTTCTGAGAGATATTGAAGGGACACTCCAACCACCATGACCACTTGAGTGATTTGAAGCGGTCATGGTGGTAGGAGTCAGAAACACTGCACATGCTAGGATATTTACAATTATATGCGGGGGGCTAGTTGCCCCCCTGGCACATGTGACTTACTGCTGGCGGGTACTGCTGGCTGGTACTGCTGGTGGTTACTGCTGGTTGATACTGCTGGTGGTTACTGCTGGCTGGTACTGCTGGTGGGTACTGCTGGCTGGTACTGCTGGTGGGTACTGCTGGCTAGTACTGCTTTAGGTACTGCAGGCTGGTACTGCTGTGGGTACTGCTGGCTGGTACTGCCATGGGTACTGCTGTAGGTCCTGCTGGTGGGTACTTCTGGCTGGTACTGCTGGCTGATACTGCTGGTGGGTACTGCTGGCCAGTACTGCTGGCTGGTACTGCTGTGGGTACTGCTGGCAGGTACTGCTGGTGGAGAGTGTAAGGAGGGGCGCTGAAAGAAGCATGCAGAGCCAATGCTTCCTGTATCTCTCCTCTCACAGGTGGAGTGCATTTGATATCACTCCGCCTGTGAAAGGACAGAGCCAGGACTATACAGGAAGCATCAGTTCCGTTCTGTTACAGCTGACAGACACCGTTCTGCTGCCAGACATCCCAAGTCTCCTGCGAGGTGCGGGATTCTCCCGCATGCAGGCGCGGCACTTGCGGGTGTCAAGGAACCGTGCCCCACATGCGGGAGACTCTTGCACCTCGCAGGAGACTTTGAATGTCTGGCAACAAGACACCTGCCGCAGTGTAACCCAGGCGCAAGGCTGCTAATTCTAGTCGCCAAAGCAACCTGGCACCCGGGGTTTGTCAAGCCCTGCTGTACAAACTGCAGCCCAGCCCAGAAGAAGCCACCCCAGGGTAGGCCACTCCTGTCCCCTCCACAGCCCAGCGCTCTAGTGAGCACATGTGTGGGGGCGAGGGGCAAGCAGAGAGCGGTGACTGACAGTCACCAGCTCTCTGCTCAAGGAGCACTGAGAACCGAGCAATCAGTGGTGTGATCCCTCGATCCCCAGTCTTAGAGCCAGCGGGGCACAGATGCAGCACCGGATCAATGCTGCATCCACCTAGGTAAGTATCATTAAAAAAAAAATTCCCATACTTATCTTTAAAGTTTAAAGCATTTTTGGTACCTAACAGCTGTATAGATTTTAAGCAAGCAGACAAGGAACATGTGAGTGGGTGTATTCTATGCCACAAAAAGCCCACCTATCACTAGCAGGAGAAATTTAAACATATGTAAAGTGAGAAATAACTTGAAAACCCAATACAGTAAAACCTTGGATTGAGAGTAACTTGGTTTAGGAGCGTTTTGCAAGACAAGCAACATTTTTTTTAAAATAAATTTTGACTTGATAAACAAGCAATGTCTTGATGTACAAGTAGCATCTTGTCACAACTGAGTATAAAAGAGAAGAAAGGTGCCTCTAAGTGTAGCAATATGGTTACATTTAATGAAGGTTCAACATTTAGCAACTCACATGGTTGATGATTAAAACAGGCAAATCTATGTATGCAGGCATATGGGGTAAAGCTGTCCATATAGACCGTCCTCCTCACCGCCATCAACATCATCCCTTCCACACTGTGCTCCACGAGCGCCTTCAAGCCTCGCGTTCAGTTCGCTCTACTGCAGGGCAGTCTTCCCCGTCATGACTGCAGACTGACAGCGCTGAGAACTGGCGGTTAAGAAGGCGATCTAGGTGGACAGCTTTAGCCCAGTTGCCTGCATAGATGTGCCTCTTTTAATCATCAATCATGTGAGTTGCTAAATGTTGAACCTTCATTAAATGTAACCATATTGCTACACTTAGAGGCACCTCTCTTCTCTTTTACACTCTGTAGTTCCTGCAGGATTTTGCTTCTAATCCCCTTGTGGAGGCTGCCATTTGTGGATGGACATTTTATGGTTACACATCCTATAACATTGCTAGAATCTTTTTATATGGACTATAAACTGAAAGACTTATGAATAAATGGTTGTGGAATGAATCACCTAGGTTTCCATTATTTCTTATGGGGAAATTGGCTTTGATATAAGAGTGCTTTGAATTACAAGCATGTTTTTAGAACGAATTCTGGTCACAATTCAAGGTTTTACTGTAATACCCCCCGCCACCTTTATCTTTATCCAATACAAAATTCAAGAGTTGGAAAAGACTCTAGGTAAAGTAGAAAAGTCCTCTGAAGGATCTTTCATAACAAAAATGAATTCAGAAACATGCTAGTAAGAAGAAATATGGTATTTTATTGTTTAATATATAAATTATAATGTAAGTTTCTTTCTTTGTATCTACAAGCTATTAATCCATGTCTGAACAGTACAGAACAATAAGGTGTGATAAGTGCTGGAGTCGGCGGCTTGTGTTGATTATCTTCTGTGTCTATTATAATTAATACTACGTAAAAACTGTGAGTGTACATTGAATAAAACATTCTCCTGAATGTGACTTTTTTTTGTATCAAGTTAGCAAATGGCACATTGTTGATATCTCACTGTTCATTAGTAACTGTAACACCTTTGCTGTGATTTACTGCAATTATATGGCAAATAACATATTGTAAATGTATCCCATGGTTTCTACTTTGACTTTGTCACCATTTTAGTGGACGGTTTTCAACATTACCATGGCTAATTTATATACCTCCCAACTTTATGAGATGAGAACGAGGGACACCTATTGGCAAAAGTATGTAGGCAAAGATTAGCTAAACCCACAAGTACTTTTTTTTACCACTACTATTCCTTTATATTGGCTTTTGATATTTACAGATGCAGCAATTTAGAAATTGGATGAAAGGTTTAGCTTTGGGTAACACTTTTTAAAGATAAAAAGTGCATTTTATAAACAACTATATAGATCAGACCAAAATGTTGGACAAATGAGGAGGAAAGAGGGACAGAGGAACTTTATTCCAAATCAGGGACAGTCCCTCGAAATCAGGGACATCTGGAAGCTATGGATTTAACCAGTCACTACTGATGCATATGGGCATACCTATTGCTTCTATAATAAAGGGCATTATATCCACTGCAGAATGATAGAAATTGTCTGTAAACCCAACTATGAACTATCTGCTCCCTTTTGTTCTGTTAAATATACCACTTAGGGCTCTTTTACACGGTCCGCTCCGTAGGCGGATCCGTGTTGCTCAGCAGGGATCGATCCGCGATCCCCGCTGAGCCGGCGGGTGACAGCTCTGTCTCCACTTGCAGAGCGGAGAGGGAGGTGTCTCAGCACCCGCTGCCGTCTATGGGGGATCGGATGAGAGCGGACCGCTTGTCTGCTCTCATCAGATCCGATCCGCTCCGATTACTGAACGGATGGAAAAATAGGGTTTCCATCCGTCCAGATTTCACGGACAGGATCGGATGCGGATGGCAGCGGGTGTCAGCGGAGGTGTCTCCGCTGACACCCGCTGCCCCATAGAGCTGCATGGAGGATCCGATCAGATCCGCCTAAAAAACTGACAGGCGGATCTGATCGGACCGCCCGTGTGAAAGAGCCCTTAAAAGATTTTGTTATATCTGTTGGATAAGTGCAACAAAATATCTGTTTATTATGGCAGAAATCCAGAGCACTTCTAGCTTTCTGTGGACTGTAATTGTACTGCACTCCAAGAACCACATAATACATGGGGGTTGATTTATAAGACAATTATACTGTGCACTACAAGTGCACTTGCTTCAGAGCTTAGTAAATAAGGTAAAGCTTTACTTTGCAAAAAATCACATGCAAGAAAAATAAAAAACAGCATTTTTGATTGCACGTGATTGGATGATAGAAATCAGCAGAGATTCTCTGCATTTCAAAGCTTCCCCTCAGATCTAGAGGAACTGCACTTGCAATGCACAGTTTATTTGCCTTTAGTAAATCAACATCCCTATATTATGAAGATAAGGAGACAAGGGGTGTTCTGTAGTCCAAATCAGGAGGAAGAAGCCTTTGGTTACCCCGCTGCTCTTCCAAAGATACAGTACTGTGAGTGAGCGTTGTCACCTTATGACAGGAAGTGAGTTACTGGCAGGTTCAACATACAAAGATGAAATAGAAAGAGGATGGGTTAGCTAAGGTTCAGTTAGTGAAGACAGAATGGCAAAACTGATCAGCTCACAACCCATGTATTTAAGGCAAATGGCCACTAGAATAGACAGCTGTCTGTTCCCGACTGTGGCAGGTGGCAATGTAGTGCACAATTTAGTGCATCACATACAGGTCCCTTTTTTTTTGTACAAATTTTTTTTGAAGTGTACAAACTTACACTTTAACCACTTCTGGACCGGAAGATTTTTCCCCTTAATGACCAGGCCCTATTTTGAGATTCGGCACTGAGTTAGTTTAACGGACAATTGGGCGGTCGTACCCAAACTAAATTTACATCCTTTTTTCCCCACAAATAGAGCTTTCTTTTGGTGTTATTTAATCACCTGTGCGATTTTTATTTTTTGCGTTATAAACAAAAAAAGAGCGACAATTTTGAAAAAAAATATATATATTTTTCACTTTCTGCTATATACTGTAACATCCCCCCCAAAAAAAATCAAAATTTTTTAACATTTTAGGCCTTTAGGCCAATTTGTTTTCTGCTACATATTTTTGGTAAAAAAATCGCAATAAGCGTATTTTCAATGGTTTGCGCAAAAGTTATTGCGTCTATTAACTACGGGAAAGATTTATGTAATTTTTTATTGTTTTTTTTTTTTTTTTACTAGTAATGGCGGCGATCTGCGATTTTTTGCGGGACTGCGACATTGCGGCGGACAGATCGGACCCCTAACTGACATTTTTGACACTTTGGGGGGACCAGTGACATTACTACAGTAATCAGTGCTAAAAATATGCACTGTTACTGTAATATTGATACTGACAGGGAAGGGGTTAACAGTATAGGTGATCAAGCGGTTAAATGTGACCCTACGGGATTGATTCTAACTGTGGGGGGGCGTGGCTTCTGAGATTACCACAGAGACATGTGATCCTATATAGCAGGATCACATGAGCTCTGCGATCATCCCTGGGAGAAGGACTCGGCTGTGTTTACAACAGCCGACCGCCCTTCTCTCTCAGCGGGGAACAATCGCAGGTGTCAGGCAGCAATCGGAGCAAACCCAAGACTGATTCACTAGCAAACCGATCTCATATGTCATAACACATTGGCCAAAAGAATCCACCAACCACAAAACAGTACAGATGAAGACTGGCTGTTGCTGTAGATCTACCAAAGGGCTCAAGGGGCTCCTAGTAAGCTTAAGCTGGATACACACTATACAATTTTCTGTAGATTTTTTCCTTTAGACTTACCAAAACCATATAATATGAGGTCAGACCTAAACATTTCCAATTTCTATGCAATGAGGCAGGCCCTTCCACTACATAGTTGAAAGTGAATCTAAAGGAAATCTACCAACAAAAGTTGTATAGTGTGTATCCAGCTTTAGGACAAATGTCTGCTTTTCTTTGCATCATAACCTATTCTTTCAGCTATAATACAGCCTTATTCAAGAGAGTAAAAAGCATGCACACTGCAGCAACATATAACAAACAATCTCAAATAATCACTAGACTAATCCAACCTATTATTATTGAATGTGTGTTTTAGGTCAGCGATTCAGCAGTACTAAAGCCAAAGCCAAGCAACTAGCATTTTCATAAGGTTAACATTAGCAGCCTTCATAATTCTCTAATGACTGCTGTTCTGTAAACTGGATTATGTAATTGAAGAATGCCAGATGCCAAGGTTTTGTTAGTAGAGAGGCAATGAACCATTCCCATCTATGGATTAGCTGAAATGATGAAGCCACTCAGGCTATGCGGTCACATTCCCTCTTACATGTAGAGAATGTAAAAAGATTTCTTGGAAGCTGCTTTAAATGAGAAAAATATAATCGTACACTTAGAAGCTGCAAAACAGTTTTCTTTTCTACCGCTGCACATAGAAAATGAGTTACAACCTCTTAATGGCTTTGTTCCTGGAAAGCACAAAGGCTGAAGAATAATTGTATTTGCAAAGAACACTGCCATCTACAGTCAGAACTGCCCAGCCAACATCGGGAAGGAATATCGGAGACTCGCTGCTGATTATATAACGTAATAGACATTACTCTGCCACGACCAGCAGCAATTTTCTTCTAATCAGAATTCTGTTGCAGATGGATTCATTTCTGCTAAAAGGCAGACAAACCTAATACCCATTACCAAGTACGATATTTAAAGGAAAGCTGTACTGAGGAAAAATTATAGGCAGCTATTGGTAACCTCCTTCTAAAAATACAACTTGCTTTGCTGTTTCTGGCTTTAAGAATTTCACAGATTTGGAACAAGTGTCTCGAAAATATGTCAAACACCAGGCCGTGGGACGAATCCAGCCGCCAAGCGATTTCATGTGGCCCTCAGAGATTTTTTCAGCTGAAACAGAATGCAACTCTATTCCGATACCTAAAGCCCTCGCCCTCCACTCACCACTGTCACTTGTATAATTTCTCTTTATTAATTTTTAACAGTTACATAGAAAAACAAGACCAAAAAATATAAAATTAAAAACAAACAAACAATTACCTCCCCCATTCCCCAGAGCACCCAGTCCACCCACTACAGACACCAAACAGCCTCAGCATCAGGAATATACTAAATATATTAAATATATTGAGCCACCTACGGCTCCAAACCACAATAGTTAGTGTACCTAATTACTGAACAGACCCTCTGTCTAATACTTGAACGGTCCAAACATTTCAAAATCAGTGGCAAAAAAAAATTAAATTCACCTAATATAATTTCATCAATCAATCTGAAGCAGTATAAATAGAACCAACCCATCCACTCCATACCTTATGAAATTGCGTGGGCATTCCTCTGTTCAAATAAGTTGCTTTATACAACGGAAGAACCCTATTCACCAGCGCCTTCCGCACATCTACCTTTTTCCAGGACAGTATAATCAATTTTCTGGCATAGAATAACAAGAGGTTTATGAGGGTACGAATTGCCCTAGTGGGAGCTACCCTATCAACCAAACTCAATAGACAGACCCTTATGGACCGGCTGAGTTCAATACTAGTGACCGACTGAATGCAATCCATAACCCGACCCCCAATAAGTGCGGATGCTGGGACACTCCCAAAAGATGTAAATGAAATCCACTCCAGTGGCAGAACAACGCCAACATAAGGTTGGGACTGTACTAAAAATGTTCCCCAACTTAGAAGGAGTCAAGTGTATGCGATGCAAAAATGTATAATGAATCAGATGGTCCCTTGCTGATATGAGTCTAAGGAAGGGAGCCTCCCACACATCCTCCCAATCCTCCCGATCTAAATCCGGGACATCGACTAGCCATTTATTTCTACATCTCTCTAACAATTTAGATGTCTCCGGAAATAAAAATTTACATAAAACTGATAATGATTTAATTTAATTAAGTCCACATCTCTCAACAACTGTTCCAGTCCCGAGGGAAATAAAATAAGTATATAAAACCCGCGCCCTTATAGCAGCGAACTCATACAGCTGGATGTATAAAAGAAAATGATATAAAAAGAGTCGCGCTCGGTAGAACAGTCAATAAATCCCATGGAAGAAGAGCAGCAATAACTGGGAATCACATCACAGCCACATTCAGCCTTGATGAGTATACAGTTCAGGAAAATGCAAGGTAAATTTCCACCCTGGTGTAAATTGCAGACAGACGCTTGTGAAGCCCTTCACCACATATAGCCTCTTACCAGAGAGAGACGGGGCATACACGGTAAGTAGTTAGAGGACTACTTCGCCTGTATCCAGAAAATCAGCTCCAGTACGAATCCAATCATACGGTGTTCACCAATGTAAAAGATGTGCTGACGCTTTAAGGACTTCTAGAAGCTGCTGAATGAGCCCGGGGATCACTCCACATGAGTGGGTCCTTAAAGCGTCAGCACATCTTTTACATTGGTGAACACCGTATGATTGGATTCGTACTGGAGCTGATTTTCTGGATACAGGCGAAGTAGTCCTCTAACTACTTACCGTGTATGCCCCGTCTCTCTCTGGTAAGAGGCTATATGTGGTGAAGGGCTTCACAAGCGTCTGTCTGCAATTTACACCAGGGTGGAAATTTACCTTGCATTTTCATGAACTGTATACTCATCAAGGCTGAATGTGGCTGTGATGTGATTCCCAGTTATTGCTGCTCTTCTTCCATGGGATTTATTGACTGTTCTACCGAGCGCGACTCTTTTTATACCAGTCCCGAGGGAGCCATTTCAATAAATGACTCACCAAACTGTGCCCCATAAGCGTGTCTCAGTTGTAAAAATCTAAAGAGATGACTATTTGGCAGATGGAAGGCTGACTTCAGAGCATCAAACATTTTGAATTCCCCATGGTCGGTAATATCCGCTAAAATTTTGATCCCAAATTTCATCCAAACCACCGGGTCAGGATAACAATAAAAGTGGGAAAGATGTGGATTTTTCCATAGGGGGATATATGGAGAAATAGAAAAAGGCCCACCAAAGGCAGCACTATGGGATACTTGCTAAGCACCTAGCACCGACCCCATAGATACTGTCTGGGTATGGGGAGATCTACTCCCCCTATATACCATATGTGCCAAAGCCTCATAGGAACCAACCACAGCAGCCTCCAGCGCAACAGCCGCGTCATCCAAAGGACCCGTTAGCCATCTATGCGCAAAGAACCACTGTCCTGCTAAAAAATATTTATAAAAGTCAGGAACCGCTACACCCCCCTTCTTCCATGGCTGTTGTAATATCTGCAATTTGATCCTAGTAGTACCCCCTAGCCATAAAAAATCTGATATTACAGTATGAAAGGATTTGAAAATGGCCTTGGGGATCCACACTGGAGAATTCCGGATTAAGTAGAGAAACAGGGGCAAAAATGTAATTTTAACCAAATTAACCCTCCCGAGAGGAACATTTTTCCAGGCACCAAGGCACTGCTTGGGAGACAATAAAAGTGGAGAAATATTTAATTTATTAAAATCCGTAACAGGATTAGTAATATGGAGTCCCACATATTTAACTTGTGCCACCCACTGTAGCTGGGACGCAGCGGCTGAGGGAGGCACATCCCCCTCACCAAGGGGGAGAACCTGCGATTTATGCCAATTGCCTTTCAAACCTGAAAGTGGAGCAATTTGATGCAAGACCGCTGACAAAGAGGCATCTGCATCATTTGAAAACACCACCAGGTAATCAACATATAATGTCACCTTTTCGACTAGACTACCCACTTTTACCCCATTCACTGCTGTGGATGACCGCAACGCCTGGACAATGGGCTCCATCATAAGAGCAAAAATTCCAGGTGACAGGGGACAACCCTGCCTGGTACCGCGGTCGACTGAAAAAAAAACTGACAACTTGCCCCCAATTTTAATGGCAGCCACTGGTTGATCATAGAGTATTTGAATGCAAGTCAAAACATTTTCCCCAAATCCCATTTTAAGGAGAACTGTCCTCTTATAGACCCAATCCACATAATCAAAGGCCTTTTCAAGATCAAGAAAAGCCATAACCCCGGTGTCTGGAAAATCCACCCGCAGCGGAGTATGAGTAAAAACTCAGATTCTCAGATTAATATCCGTCGCCTTTGCAGGCATGAAGCCAGTTTGGTCTGAGAATACCAGGAGATGAAGAATTCTTGACAATCTTGTGGCTAAAATTTTGGTCAAAATCTTTTGGTCCATATTAAGGATGGAAATGGGTCTATATGAGGCACAGTACAATGGGTCCTTTTCCTTTTTTGCTAAAAGAACCATGTGAGCTTCATAAAAAGACAGTGGAAGGCCCTAAAGCATTCCTTATAAAGACGTAAAAACTTAGGAGCCAGCTCCTCTGCATAATGTTGGTACCACTCTGCCGGGAGCCTATCAGGACCTGGGGCTTTATTAATAGGAAATGAGCCAATTTCCACAAGCACCTCCTCAGCAGTAAATGGAGCATCCATCCTAGCCCAGGAATAATCTGAGAGAACTAGGAGGGGTATACCCTCCAAAAAATTTGCCAGGTCAGAGTGGTCCACCTCAAGCAGAGGAGCATATAAAGTGCGGTAAAATTCCACAAGCACCCGAGGACCCCCTCAGCCGAAGATTGCAGAGTCCCCCCAGGGAAATATGCTGCAGGAATAACAGTAGGAGCCTTATCATCCGCTGTCAACAAAGCCAACAGCTTGCCCTTTTGATCACCGTTCTCAAAAAGATATTCCATCCGTTTTTGGGCATTACACTGTGTTAAGTTAGAGAACTGCAGAGAAACCTCCCTCCTAACCTGCCGCAGAGATGCCAAGGACTCCATTGAGGGGCCATCAGCATGAGCTTGCGCACATGCCATCTCTTTCTCCTGTAATAATTTAATAGCAGCCTGCTGATTAACTCTAGCAGCCGTAATGGCTGAAATATATTCCCTCCTAAAAACAGCTTTAAATGTGTCCCAGACAATCTGGGGAGTGGATGAGCCATCATTGACCGGCCAGTACATAGCAAAACGTGCCGTTACTGCCGGTTCAACCTCAGACTCCTTCACTCAGCCAGGTTGAAGGTGCCAGGAACGGGCAGCCCAGGGACAAGGTAAAGACAAAGTAACTTGAAGAGGAGTGTGGTCTGATATACCCACGGCGAGATACGTGGCATCTTTTACCCAAGGTAACAAAGATGAACTAACAAAAGCCATATCATTCATTGATGAGGAGTGAAAAGTACCTGACAAATATGAATATGATCTTTGTGAAGGATGTCTCCATCTCCAGGTCTCAGTAAACGCAGCTGACTCAGCCCAATGCCAGAGATCTGGATTTGGGGCCCTGTTGGAGTTGGATGTATCCAATAACCCATCTAAGATATTACTGAAATCACCCGCAATCAAAAATGTAATAGGAAGAAACGGAGTTAACTTAGCCAGCATTTTATAAAGGACATCCCTGAAAAAAGGGGGAGGCACATAAACATTAACCACCACTATCATGTGAGTCTCAATTTTAAGGAGAACAGCCATGTATGTCCCCTCAGGATCCAAAAACACTCCCTGCACCTCACAATGCAAAGACCTATGTAACAAAATAGTAACTCCTCTGGCATAAGAAGAAAAAGTGGCATGAAATGCCCTTTGGATCCAATTTCTCCTCATTTTCAGAACTTTGTTTCCAAGTAGATGAGTCTCTTGTAGCAAAACAATATGAGGGTTCTGGGATTTCAAAAACTGAAGAATCTGTGACCTTTTAACCTTTGAGTTCAGACCCCTTACATTCCAGGAAACTATTCTGACATCAATTGCCATAGTTCAATCTGAAAAATAAAAGATAAGAGACCACAGGAGGACTCCTCAAAAATATGAAAGGCCATCCGACACCCATAGCAGGCAGATTGGTACTGTCCCAACAAGGGGCGAGGAGGAAAGTAAAAAAAAAAAAAAACCCAAACAAAAAAAAAAAAAAGAAAAAAAACCCCAAAAAAAGAAAAATCCCCTGTTCCTTCAGCAAAAAATCCACAAATGACCTTCTGTGCTTTTGCAAATCAGGAGAAAAATCAGGAAAAAGGTGCAGAATAGTGTTTTCAAAACAGGTGGTCTGAAGGGCCGAGGAGGGGAGTCTGGAGGCCTCATACTGGCAGGCATCCTATATGCCCTCTCTACCTGGTACATTGGAGAGATTTGTTGAAGTTTAAGGATTTGCTTGAACAGGGCCTCAGCAAATATAGCTGGTTGGGCCCCCTCCACTCCCTCCCGGAGACCGACCACCCGTATATTATTCCGGCGGAGTCTGTTTTCCGCATCATCTGAACGGGCCATAAGAAGCTTAACTGTATGCTGCATTTCAGCCAAGGTGGTGGTGTGAGACGAGGTGATGACCTCCACCCCTGCAATGCGGGCTTCTGCTGTACCAAGGCGGCCCCTAAACTTATCAAGATCTTGCCTGATTAGGCCACATTCCAGGGCTAGGGAATCAATCCTCGTCAGAAGAGAGGTTTTGCTTCCTTCAATGGCAGCTAGAATGGTAGCAGTTGCAATTTCCCCGGCTGGGACCCCCCCCCAGAGGACAGGGCAACACTCTCACCGGACTCAGCGGTAGACTCAGCAGTAGCCATAGGAATCAGGCTTCCTCCCTCCAGCTGCACCGCGATAGAGATCCATGTCGGCCCCCTTGCAGGTAGGATGACCGTGCTGCGCGTCACAGGCAGTGAGCCGCGGGACCCGCCAGAGGCTTGCTTCTGCACTGAGCCCCGCTTCGGTAACATGGACAGCAAAAGCGAAGGTCCTTGCAGTGGAGGGAGTAGTTGGTAGGCAGCCTAGAGGGAAAAACCCCCAAGCACCAGGATAAAAGGCTTAGGATCCTAGGATATCAAGAACCTCTGCAGCGCGCATCCTCTTGGCTTCACATCCGGAAGTGTAACAGGTGGTCCAGTAAGTATATTATTGCCTTCTCTGTTTACAAGGACAGCTTTCATCTCATAGGCTCTCACAGATCTCTGCCTGCCCTGCACTCATGGCAGGGACAAGGGTGATGCAGATGCAGTGTGGAATGGGGCATCACATGGTAAGTTGCACTGTGATCCTCATCTGTGCCTGAGTTCACAGATGCCCAACAATGATTTCCCTGCAAGTGAGAGAGAGAGACAGAGCCACCTACATTGTACTAGAGCCGGGCTGGGTAAGTGAGATGCGAGGAAGCTTTGGAGTACACCCCTAAACCCTGCACTCTGTATGTAGTGCACTTTTCAACATAGTACTCTGTACACAGTGCACCCCTGAACTCTGCACTCTGTATAAAGCCCATCCCTGAACTCAGCATATAATGCACTCCTGGCATTTATTGCTTCTTTAAGATCTGCCTACTGTTAGTACAAATTAGCCACACCCACCATTCATTCCAGTTTGGTCAGGGGTTGAGATCCTGCATCTATTCTCTGAGAAAAAAAAAAAGTCCTGGATACATTTATATAGTCTTACAGATACAACCGGCCCTTTGAGGGTGTCAAGGTCTTACCTTTCCCTCCTGTTGGCAGCCATCTTGGACATGTGCAGACTGCTGCCTCTTATAGACTCTGATTGCATCATCACTTCCTGCTGCCTGGGCGTCACACATTGATGATATCACACACGACCCCGGCTTGGAGTACTACCCGCTCCTGGACTTGACCCTGGCTTGTTCCTGCTCTCATTTACTCACTGTTGCTGTGCAATTATTATTATTGTTGTTGTTGCTCCAATAAACTGCTTCATTTTACCTGCATTCCCATGTGGTCTGGTTTCCTGGCAACCCTGACAAAAGGCAGCCATAATGCTGATGCAGCCTGCGATAAAATTGAGTTTGACACCCCTGTTCTAAGAAGTTTATTAACATTTATGGCTGTCTATCAAAATGGAAAGATTTAAAGAGATTCTGTTCAAAATTAAAACAAAAAACTGCAGCATTCATAAAGGGCAGGAACATAGTCATGCTTATTGTATATATGCCTGCAGCAGCTTCCCAAATTTTCCTGCCAAATGTGAGCGGTCTGACCTGTCAAAGCTTCTTCCCAGTGCTAAATACTGCCCATCCTTTCCTGCCTCCTGCATATTCCCTTAGGAACTGAAAATTCCCTTAGGCGCACTGAAAATCCTAAAATTTGATCAAAAACCGGAAGTGCGCCTTATAATCCGGTGCGCCTTATATATGAACCTTGAGTATTGAAAGGATCTCAAAACAATTTCTGTTTCACATTGCGCAACAACAAACTTGAAGCAGAAATCAGAAATCCTGTAAATCCAAAGTGACTTCGAAATGGAGACTTGCTTACGAGGCAGATTTTAAATTGAAAGCAATCAACCATGCAAAAGAACATGGAAATAGATCTGCAGCTAGAGAATTCAACATTAATGAGTCCATGGTGCGCAAGTGGAGAAAGCAAGAAGATGACCTACGTCTTGCAAAGAAGATGAAGAAAAGTTTCCGCAGCAATAAAGCAAGATGGCCGCAACTAGAAGACAGACTAGACCGATGGATTTCGGAACAAAGAGCAGCTGGCAGAAGCATCTCCATCTCTCTCTGTATTTTTTTTAGTGTTTTGATTCTTTTTAGGCTGCCTTTAAAGGCTACAACGATCCATGAAAAATGTTTGCAAATTTAGCACCTGCCAGTAAACCCCGCGATCGCGCGATTTCGTTAGTAATTTGTTTGCTTGTGAAAGTTGCGCGCGGATCAACGTTGCAAAAAAAAAAAAAAGCGCCTTATAATCCGGTGCGCCTTATATATGAAAATAGTTTGAAAATTTACCATTAACTGATACTGCGCCTTATAATCCGGTGCACCTTATGGTTGCGAAAATACGGTAGGAGCTTTGATTTTGCTGTAACTGGCTGTACACTTACACTGGTCCAAAGCTTTGTACACACTATAAGAAAATGGAAGTCAATCGTACAGTTTTCTGATAGTGTGTAATACACTTTATGAACGAAAACTTCCGAAGGGACAAACTCCAAAATTTCACAGGCAATCTCAAACACAGCGTACACTGGGATTTTTTTTTTTTTTTTTACACAATTGGCTTGGTTTCATACAGCAGCAGTACACCAATCTGAATAATTTAAATTTGCAATATTTTTTTCAGTTATTTTTAGCATGAATATGTGCTTTTTCACAAACAGTATTGCACCCAGTAGAAAAATAGCTGATACTCTGCTGCAGGATCCAATACCCCCTCCACCATCAATGACAGGAGCCAGTCCCCTGTAGTCGTCAGTCACTAAATTAAACTCTGCCACTGCTCAGAAAGGAGCAATGGGAACCCTTCACTGTATTAGAAACCTTAAGGCTTCATGTACACTTGTCCGTCATTTACTGCAGCTGCGGGAAAATACAGCAAAATTGTGGCAAACTTTTGCGATCAAAACGTTCTTATCCTGAACGCCATTTTTCCACGTTAAGGGGAGCGAGGCTGGACCTCACCAAACTGTAGCATCTCCTAAACTCTGCTAAAAATATATGTGTACATTGACACATAGGCTTTTATATAGTAGAATTTAGGAGCTTTGGCAAAAAAAAACAAAAAAAACAAAAGCTCCTAAACTCAAGTTTAGGGGTTGCTAGTGTGCATGAAACCTAAATCTGTTTATTACTCGATCCAACAAGCAGACCAGTCCATCTGATGTAAAAAACACCCTAATGCATATCAATCAAAAAGGAGCTTACTTATAGCACCCTATGAGTAAGCTCCTTATAAGGTGATGCACATTAGGGAGTTTTGTACTTTGGATGGACTGGTCTGTTTTTTGGATTGAGTAACAAACTGATTTGAGGCTTCTAATACAGAAAGCAGTTCCAATTTCTTCCTTTGGAAAAGTTGCAAAGTAATAGACCTGCTTTGACCAACAGATAGAAGTTTGCCAATAGTTCACCTTGGCTGCCATGTTCTTGCTCATGCAAAACTGTCCTGCTGCTGGCCAATTTCTAATAAGCATTTGTTGAAAAATTAGGAGACTTAAGATGATACAACAGTATAAAATTGGCCAGCAGCAGAACCATTTTATTGAGGGAGGGGTAGCCATAATATAGTAAAGAAAAAGGGTACAGGCAGGTGTTTTACAACATAAATTATGAGACCACAGTGTAAATCTGGCCATCAGAAAGACAATTGTACATACTGTAGCAAGGCTAGACCCAAATTTACTACAGACATAAAGCACAGGCTTGGGTTTTACTACAGAGATTAAGATACTGTAGAGGATACAGCAGTGTAAAATTTTCCAGCAGCAGAACAAAATTATTCAGGGACAACAGGCCCAACTGGTGTATGCCTATATATTTTATCTATGGCGAGCAGATGTGGTACAGTTATGTAAAATGGTTTAGGTGAACACAGTTCTCACACTTTTTATTTTTTCGAACGTTGCAGTAACACACTGCAAACAAAAGGCTGCTCCTTTGAGCACCCCAAACTTAAAAAAAATATTTATAAAATAAAAATAGAAAAACAAACAGAATAAATTAAAACTCCAAAATACCACCCCGAAACAAAAGCTAATTTTTTCCCTTCAAGACGTTTTTATTATTTTCAAAAAGCAAAGTAATACAGGCATTCTGTGAGTCCAGACTTTTTACAAAGAGTAAAAGTTAAGCTGGCCATTTTTTTTTTTTACTTGATTTCCCCATCCACACATTTTAAGTGGATGAAGGAATCCCTCCTGCTATACAGCACATTGCTTAGTAAAAACTGCACACAGTACACATAGTAAACATTGTTAGGCACACTTTTAACCCCTTGATTGACCTAGATGCAAACCCCTTCCCAGCCAGTGCCATTAGTACAGTGATAGTGTATAGTATTAGCACTGATCACTGTATTAGTGTCACTGGAAATGTCAGTGTCAAGTAAGCAAGTTCCCCTCTATTGTCAGTTATTGTCAGATTGCCAGCCACACAAAGTTGCTGATCACTGCCATTAGTAGTATAACCACTTCAAGACCAGGCATACAGTATTTCTGACATTTGTTGCTTACAAGTTAAAATCTGTATTTTTTGCTAGAAAATTACTTATAACCCCCAAACATTATATATATATATATTTTTAGCAGAGACCCTAGAGAATAAAATGGCGGTCATTGCATCATTTTATGTCACACTGTATTTGTGCAGCAGTCTTTTAAACTCAATTTATTTGGGGAAAAATACACTATAATGAATTTAAAAAAAACAGAACAGAAAATTTAGCCCAATTTCTTTATAATGTGACAGATGATGTTATGCAAATTGATACCTAACATGTCATGCTTTAAAACTGTGCACACTCGTGGAATGGCATCAAACTAGGGTACTTAAAAATCCCCATAGGTGAAGCTTTAATTTTTTTTACTGGTTAACTGTTTAGAGTTACAGAGGAGGTCTAGTGCAAGAATTATTGCTCTCGCTCTAAGGATCACGGTGATACCTCACATGTATGATTTTAACACTGTTTACATTTTTGGGTGTGACTTATGTATGCGTTTTCTTTGGCGCGCAAGTAATGGGGCGCTTTAAAAAAATGTTTTTTAACACTGTTCATTTAAAACTTTTTTTTCTGATCATCTTGAGACAGTAAAAGGCAGTGACAGGTACGCTTTATGGAGGGATGTGGGGTCTAAAAGACCCCAAACCCCTCCTCTGTACCTGAAAGTATTCAAAACGCGAAAATCCACGTTTTTGAATACTTCGGATTTTTTAAAACTGGCATCGTTGGCTGCCGAGTAAACCAGAAGTGACATTGTTTTGTCGCTTCTAGGTTACTACATCAGAGACCCAATCAAAGCTGATTCCGGCTATTTTCTGGTTTCCGGGCCACCCGACGGATGTGGCGGCTGGTTGTTTGGACGGGGGACACGGGGGGGGGGAAGTGGTGGAAGGCGGCGGGAGGGTGTGGCGTCCCCTCCCACTGCTTGTAATAACAGCTCAGCGGCTGTTCAGCTTCATCGGTTGTTATTACAAGAAAGCCGATCATCGGCACTAAAAAATGGTACCGGGGTGATGCCTGCAGGTATGTGATTTTGCGGCAAGTGGAAAAATAAATAAATAAATAAATAAAAATACTAATATATGTACCATAGAATTTAAACTCTGTAACTTTCACACAAACCAATCAATATACACGTATTTCGATTTTTTTTTTTACCAAAGACATGTGGCAGAATACATTTTGGTCAAAACTTATGAAGACATTTTTTATTGAATATGTTTTATTGCAGACGGTAAAAAAAAAAAAAAAATATATATATATATATATATATATATATATTTTTTTTTTTTTTTTTAAATATTTGGTCTTTTTTTTGTGTATATCACAAAAAAAAAAAACAGTGTTGATCAAATACCACCAAAAAAAGCTCTATTTGTGTGACAGACAAGTTTTAAAATTGTCACCAATAAAAGTAGGGGAAATCTTCTTCAATTTGGGGACACTCACTTTTTAGGTTTATAGAACAGGAGGGAAGGAAAGTCTGCCTAATGGAACACAGATAGCCAAAACACTTTGCAAGGGTTTAACCGTTCCCTACTCCAGACAAAATAAGAAAAGTTGTTCATCATCAAACTACTAAAAAGACTCTCAAACTTCGAAATTTATACTGTAATAGTATCAGTGAATAATAGAGCTCAGTTACATAATATAACACCTTTTAAGTTTTCTGGTCTTTTATGTTAGTCACTGGGCATCTGTTATTTTAAGATCAAATGTGCTCTGTTACCAGCTCTGTATTCCCTACAATATCACAGCTTGAGTGGCCAGCATAGCAAATTTATGGATATTTTATTATCTTCTTACTTAGCTGCTGCTGCACAATTTCTCTTCAATTTGCTCTCATGCTGTTGTGGCATATTGGACTTGTCTGAATTCTGCAAAGCAAGCAATTAAGTGGCACACAGAAATGATATTCCCTGTGAATGTTTTCATGTGAATATTTGTGGTTTGCTCACACAAGTCTTAGGCCTCAGCAGGTTCCTCCACTACAGTGGGCAGCAAATAGCTGCTCTGGGGCAGATCCACTCCGAGGTATGGAAGGTGCCTCTGTTCTTAGCATATAAGATTCAAGCTGTCATTGTTCCATCTTTAAAATAAGAATGACAGCTGAAATTGGATGGCTCATGCAACATTATTTTCCCTTTTTTTAAAAAAAAAAAATAAAATAAAGTTTTCACAAGGCCCAGTACACACATATAAAGCATCTAAAACTGTAAAATATATAGATATATATATATATATACACATCCTAAATATGAAGACACAGAAACATAGAAGAGTGATATCAGAAAAAGAGCAACTAGTCCCTTAAGTTTACCCCAGTTTTTTTTATATGTATACTGTTTATATATGTAGCAATACCCCCGCAGGAGCCGCTGGCAATTTTGGGCCTTTTTCCCTAACTTACATCATGCACAGCCAGGCACACAGGATTTGCAGCATTCTTGTTTTGGCTCAAGAATCAGTCTAGGGGTTTCTTTTGGGGGTAATATTGGAAACAGGAAGCACAGGATAGGGATTGGAAGCATGGGATACTCCAAAACCTTAGAACTTGAGGACAGCTAGGCTTCTGGCTGCTCTGTAAAAAAAAGTGCAGGCTGTATTGCACAACCTCAGGCTGCACTGTATTCTATTAGCTGACTTGTACAACTCCTGGATGTCTCGCACATCTCCTGGCTGTACACTGAGTACACTTTTAGCAGTATTTCATGCTCCTGGCTTTCTTGCACAACTCCTGGCTGTACTGAGTACACTTTAGCAGTATTGCATGCTCCTGGCTTTCTTGCACAACTCCTGGCTGTACTGAGTACACTTTAGCAGTATTTCTTGCTCCTGGCTTTCTTGCACAACTCCTGGCTGTACTGAGTACACTTTAGCAGTATTGCATGCTCCTGGCTTTCTTGCACAACTCCTGGCTGCACTGCACTTGCTTGTGGGATAAAACACCCCACAGTCACTTCTCTATATAGCAGGATCAAGTACTTACTCAGTCACTGAATAGTTAGGCTTCCTCCCACTAACTCACTCCTGGCTCTGCTCAGTCTCTGATCCAGGCTCTCTTCAGTAGGCCCCCCAACTAAGCCTAGCTGGGACCTTGATGTCTTTAATAGGCTCCTCTATCTCTCTCTATCCTAGGGGAAGAGCCCCCTACATAGGGGTCTCCTCCAGAAGGCTGGACCATGGAACTCTGCTCCCTGGCTGCCAGGCCTCAGAACATTTATGGGCTTCCCTCCACCTTCCTGGAACACCTCCCCAGGGATTGCCTGTCCTGTCCAGGGATTTAGGCTGCCTATCCTTTCCACTATACTTCTAGAAGTCTCCAAAAGACAGGGGGGAGTAGCAGAACAGCAGCCTGTGAGACATTGAACAGCCCCAAGCAAGCAACCCTTGCTCCACTGTTTACAGAGGAGCTAACTAAATTTACCTAGCAGACTACTCTGAATTAGAAGGGTGCTACATATATTTTTTTAAGATCTATCATTAGAATTTTTATTTTACAGTTCAGTTTCCCTTGGAACAAAGTATATTTAGTACTTTGTCCCATGTTTCTACGTGCTTTCTAACCCTGGTTATAAGTACCAACCTGCCCACCATTCATTTTTTTCTGTTGCTTGACTCAAGAAAGTGTTCACAGTCGAGGCAAGTATAAGTTATGTATCAAGTGTTTCCTTCAAAGATGTTGTTGGATCAGCCACGGCAGGATAGGACAGGAGCAGGCCGGACCTCATAACTAGGGTTAGAAAGCACTTAAAAACATGGGACAAAGCACTACCTTGTATTTTGTCCCATAGGGGATGGAACTGTAAAAATAAAAATTCTCATTTTAGATCCTTCATTTTTTTATTTACTCGTTTTTTTTTTACTCTTTGTCCCAAGCATGTTGGAATCCACTTGACTTGTTGACTCACTACCTCTGCTGGAATACTATTCCAAACAAGCAGAAAAGGAACCAGCTAAATGTTGGTTTCTTCGGCCACTGGCTTCCCTACACAGGTACTTCATAAAGTATGTCACCTGGCTCGAATGACAAATGCCAAGCAACACTGTATTGACTGCTGCAGAATGACAATAACAGCAAATACAGTATAACGGCTCTACAGGGGTGGATGCTACAGTATAATCAATTCAAAGACATTGTAGGAAGTTCAGGGTACCTTTTTACAGACGACATCCGCTTTGCTTCTGTGCAAGTGCCGCTCTCACTGCTCTGGTGACAGGCTGTGCACTGCTCCTAATATACAGCGGCCAAGTATAATGCAGACATCCCAAGTCTCCCACGAGTCGCGGGAGTCTCCTGCATTTCAACTGCAGCTCCCTGACACCAGCAAGTGCAGCGCAATATCCTGGCTGTCAGCCGCAGCAGCCCTTTGCCACCGCAGCCGTACTCCACTCACTCAACCGCAGCGGGTCCCGGATCACGGCATGCTGTGTAAAGCTGGCAGTACTGTCTGCACCCGGGAACCCACCAGAGGCCAGATGTCCTCACTCAACGGAAGACCAGTCTATGTGAAGAGGAGTCACACTGACTCTGGTGCGCACAGGCTGGTCCTCCAGAGTGTGTGAGTTCTTGCACAGTGTGGATAGAGTGACACAGTGACGCTGAGCATTACTGTGTCTTTGCGGCGGTCGGCTTGTAGTTCTCAATTAACTACCATGTTGAGCGCTCTAGGTAGTTCATTGTCTCTTCCTGTCAGCGTGTATCTTCCTGCCTGTATGAGGCATGAACAGACAGATACACTGAGAAGTCTGCAGGGGGCTTGCATGGCAGCCGCTGTCTGCTGATCGTGGGTGCAATGCTTTCCAGGCTACAATTAAAAAAAATAATAAATGCACTTTTTTTTCTTGCAAAAAGATGTGCATTTATTTTTTTTCAATACAGGGCACTTTCACCCCCTTCCTGCCCAGGCCACTTTTTAGTTTTCAGCACTGTCACACTTATGACAATTGCGCAGTCATGCAACGCTGTACACAACTGAAATTTTTAGCATTTTTGTCACACAAATAGAGTTTTCTTTTGGTGGTATTTAATCACCACTGGGTTTTTAATTTTTTGCTAAAAAAAAAAAAGAAAAACGTACATTTTGAGAAAAAAGTGTGACAGAGCTATGTAAATCTCATGTCTGAATGGGCAGAAATGCAAATCTTTTGTCAAATAAAAACAACCTGCATATATTTTTCCTGTGTTCAGCTTCTGCCATCAACACTGAAAAAATAGAAAGGGAGGCAGATTAATTCAGAGATAATATGAAAACCTCAATCATGCATTAAATGGCACAGGACATTCCATAAGAAGGTCCAGTGCAAATCGTAAAAAATCTATAGGTAAACTGTAAGATATCTTTGGGAACATCATAAAAGCTTAAAAAAAAAAAAAAACACAAAGTATGGAGAAATACAGATTGTTATTTTTATTTCACTTTAATCAGAACTTTTTTTTTTCGACCTAAAATAGCTGAATTTAAATGGCAATTCCTCCCAGAGTCTGTAGCTCCAGACACTTCTCCGACATCAGTGTGGGGAGCCTATCAATGCCTGATTTGAGGTTATTTATTCAGCATGGGGCCAAATGAAAAAAAACAGGCAGGCACACGCAGATACATTAATTTCCTAAATTGCCACCTTAGAGGCAACACATAAATTCTCCTTCGCACAGAAACAACTGACTGAGCTCCAAGCCCTTAGAAATAAACTACTTTATCTCCTGGTGCAGAGAATAAAACATTCCTTTACCATCAGCCAAAAGGTACTTTGAGTACAATAATAATAAGTACGGAAAAATGCTAGGAGATCCATTCAAAAGAAAATATCCTAAAAGATTTTTGAGACATATTACTACATTATTTAATAAGGCAGTACAAGAAGCGTAAAGTGCAGTGACCCATAGCAGCCTACTGGATTTTGGTTTACTGCATTCAATCATTGAGAGAAGGTCTAAGTTGCTAGAGAGTATTTCATTGTTTTTGTCAAAATAAATATATAAATGAGTTACTTGATGAATGCTTTCAGCACCTGCCAGCCAAGTCTCACCACCCCACAATGTCCAGATGGATCCTCTCAGTCATCAAACATATGTGTGAACAATCCTAACATCAAAGTGTATTGTACAGCATAACTAAAGGGAAAACTTTTCTTTTAGTTCTGGATAGAGTGCAGAGGAATTAGAATGCTTGTTAATTTGTATTGCGGTCTGTGCCCCCGTTAAGGTGATTCACCCTCTCTATTTTTCCTGTTTACCTTTATCATGGTTGTGAAAGTAAAAGAAAATCTCAAATTTTGGGTTATCGACAGCAAAGTAAGAGGGGAAATCTTCCAATGGGAACACTAGTTCTGGTGACATGGGGGTCCCCAAGAAATTCCTTTATTTTCAAGGATTTCCTCTCACTTCCTGTTTGGCTATGAGACAGAAAGTGAAGGGAAATATCCGTAATGGGGCACAGATGATAAAAAAAAAAAAAAAAAAATCTGACAGCGGTTATAACCCTTCCTATCCAAAATGAAAAAAATAAATTTGCCCAGATTTCTACTTTAAGTTAAAATATTATTTCTGGCTTTGGATAGAGTGGGGAGGGGTTACAATGTTTTCAAGTTTTTATTGCTTTCTGTGTTCCCACTCGGGAGATTTAATGCTTCTGTATGTCTTGGCGATCATTTTCACTGGGACAGACAGTGAAGGAAAATCCAATATTTTGAACTGTCACCAAACTAAGAATAGAGGGAAATGCTTCCATTTTGAACTGTCCCCAAGCTAAGAATAGAGGGAAATGCTTCCATTTTGAACTGTCACCAAATTAAGAATAGAGGGAAATGCTTCCATTTTGAACTGTCACCAAATTAAGAATAGAGGGAAATGCTTCCATTTTGAACTGTCACCAAATTAAGAATAGAGGGAAATGCTTCCATTTTGAACTGTCACCAAACTAAGAATAGAGGGAAATGCTTCCATTTTGAACTGTCCCCAAGCTAAGAATAGAGGGAAATGCTTCCATTTTGAACTGTCACCAAATTAAGAATAGAGGGAAATGCTTCCATTTTGAACTGTCACCAAATTAAGAATAGAGGGAAATGCTTCCATTTTGAACTGTCACCAAATTAAGAATAGAGGGAAATGCTTCCATTTTGAACTGTCACCAAATTAAGAATAGAGGGAAATGCTTCCATTTTGAACTGTCACCAAATTAAGAATAGAGGGAAATGCTTCCATTTTGAACTGTCCCCAAGCTAAGAATAGAGGGAAATGCTTCCAAAAGTGACACTTGTTCCACTGACAACTAAGATTAAGGGGAGACAGCTGGGGTTAAGACAACTTAAAGGATTTCCCCCGAGTGTCTAAAGGAAACAAAGTAAAGGGAAATCTCCCCAATCATATAGCGTGGGTTTAATTTAAACCAACTTCTGAAGAGCAGACATTGAAGGACCTTTTTCTGGGCTATCCAAAATTGTTGCCGAAACAAAAGATTATATGATTATTCAAAATTGTTTTCCTAAACTCAAGACTCCAGGGCTATATGAAATTGTTTCCCCAAACTCATGATTCCAGAGTTATTTAAAATAGTTTCACTGAACTCAAGTCTCCAAGGCTATGCAAAATCAACTTCCACAAATTCAAGACTCCAGGGCTATCTGAAACAGGGTTCCTCAAACTTATGACTCCAGTGCAATCATTTCCCCAAACTCAGGACTCCAGGGTTATCTGAACTAGTTTTCCTCAAATCCATGACTCCAGAGCTATTGTTTCCCCCAAACTTAAGACTCCAGAGCTACCTGGAATAGTTTTCCTTCAACTCATGATTCTAGGGCTGTCATTTCCCTAAAATAAAGACTCCAGGGCGATCTAAAATAATTTGCCTGAACTCAGGACTCCAGAGCTATCCCAAATCATTTTTTTTTTGATCCTTGCAAGAAGCTCACACCCCAGGACCAATCAGTGGCATCCTGACCATCCTATATGGAGCTCTCCACTTTCCAAACCAGGGATAAGATATCCCACACATTCATGACCATTACATAGGCTTTTAACTTAGTGTTCCATTCGCAAACCCTACAGGGACATGAGCAGGGCCGGTGCCAGACTATTTATGCCCTAGGCAAGACCAGCTACTTGTTGAAATATTTGGGCCCCTTACACAGCTTTAGGCCTAAACCCTATTTACCCCTTACATTAGGGTCCCCAAAGTCCACCCCTCTTATATCAGAGTTCCCAGAGTCCACCATTACAACAGAGACCCCACTTTCATTAAGATCCCCAAAATCTTCCCTTACATCAGGGTCCCCGTAGCCTCGCTTACTTTAGGGTCTCCAGAGTCCCCCTGGCTGTGGCTGCACCCTAGGCGGCTACCTAGTTAGCCTAGTGGTAGCACCGGCCCTGGAAATGAGGCACTTTCACAATGACAAAGTCAGGACTAGTCCATACCACCACTTTTAGCCCACTCTATAGCAAACAACTCCACCCTCCACTTTATAGCAGATTCTTGCATTGTGATAATGTTCTTAATAACAGCAAAGTCCAGACCAGACATTCTGCTCATTACTTGTGAATTTTGGTACAAATCCAGCAAAGAGGTGCTATTCTTTAAGGAAATTGCTTCTTTTCTTCAGAGTATACAATGCCTTGAAAAAGTATTTATACCCCTTGAAATTTTCCACATTTTGTCACGTTACAACCAAAAACCATAAATGTTTTTTATTGGGATTTTTTCTGATAGACCAACACAAAGAGGCACATAATTGTGAAGTGGAAGGAAAATGATAAATGGTTTTCAAATGTTTTTACAAATAAATATCTGAAAAGTGTGGCGTGCATTTGCATTCAGCCCCCTTTACTCTAATACCCCTAACTAAAATCTAGTGGAGCTAATTGCCTTCAGATGTCACCGAATTAGTAAATAGAGTCCACCTGTGTGTAATTTATTCTCAGTATATATACAGCTGTTCTGTGAAGCCCTCAGAGGAGAACCTTAGTGAACAAACAGCCTCATGAAGGCCAGGGAACACACCAGACAGGTCAGGGATTAAATTGTGGAGAAGTTTAAAGTAGGGTTAGGCTATACAAAAAATATCCCAAGCTTTGAACATTTAATGGAGCACTGTTCAATCCATCATCCGAAAATGGTAATAGTATGGAACAACTCAAACCTAACAAGACATGGCAGTACACCTAAACTGACAGGCCGAGCAAAAAGAGCATTAATCAGAGAAGCAGCCAAGGGGCCCATGGTAACTCTGGAGGAGCTGCAGAGATCCACAGCACAGGTGGGAGAACCTGTCCAAAGGACCACTATTATTCGTGCACTCCACAAACATGAGCTTTATTGAAGAGTGGCAAGAAGAAAGCCATTGTTGAAAGAAAGCCGTAAGAATTCCCATCTGCAGTTTGCGAGAAGCCATGTGGGGGACATGGCAAACATGTGGAAGAAGGTGCTCTGGTCAGATGAGACCAAAATTAAACTTTTTGGCCTAAAAGCAAATCGCTATGTGTGGTGGAAAACTAACACTGCACATCACCCCGGACACACCGTGAATCATGGTGGTGACAGCATCATGCTGTGGGGATGCTTTTCTTCAGCAGGGACTGGGAAGCTGGTCAGAGTTGATGGGAAGATGGATGGAGCCAAATACAGGGCAATCTTAGAAGAAAACCTGTTAGAGTCTGCAAACGACGAGACTGGGGCAGAGGTTCAACTTCCACCAAAACAATGATCCTAAACATACAGCCAGAGCTACAATGCAATGGTTTAGATCAAAGCATATTCTTGTGTTAGAATGGCCCAGTCAAAGTCAAGACTCCAATTGATAATCTGTGGGAAGACTTGAAAATTGCTATTCAGACGCTCTCCATCCAATCTGGCAGAGCTTGAGCTATTTTGCAAAGAAGAATGGGAAAAAATGTCACTCTCTAGATGTGCAAAGCTGGTAGAGACATCCCCAAAAAGACTTCCAGCTGTAATTGCAGAGAAAGGTGGTTCTACAAAGTATTGACTCAGGGAGGCAGCATACAAAGGCACGCCACACTTTTCACATATGTATAAATGTTAAAAAACATTTATCATTTTCCTTCCACTTCACAATTATGTGCCACTTTGTGTTGGTCTATCACATAAAACCCTAATAAAATACAGTTACGTTTTTGGTTAAAACATGGCAAAATGTGGACAATTTCAAGGAGTAAGGAAACTTTTCCAAAGCACTGTAAACAACATATAATTCTTCACAGTGCATTTGGTATGAAAGAATAATCCAGGTGTCTCCGCTTATCTCCCCTAGGAAAGAGTGGAGCAGTTAGTTATAGAGTGGACTAAGTGTAGTGGTATAGACTAGTCTGACCTTGGCATGCTGGAGGTCCCTCATATCCCTGTAGTGCTCCCCCCCCCATTGAGCTCCACCCACCTCTCTTTTTAAAGTACTTACTGTAGGAAGAGCTGGCTTAAAACTTCCTGGGCAGGGCACAATCAATTCAAAGACATCTAATACCGGTAGCACCCATCAAATTACAACCTAGCCTACACCACGAGTATACAACAGCCCTACATACGTGAAAAAAAAAGACAAAACCAGGGTGTGTAGTGACATCTAGTGGTGTTTAAGAAAACAACAACTGACATCCTACAGGATAGGGATGTAACAGCAAGGGAGCTATGCTCGGGCATACCCTAATCACCCTGTGCTGCACATATTCACATATTCCCCCTGCTGCGTGGCTGCAGGGAAAGGGGGTGGGTAATCTCTGCCCTCAGTCCTTTCTCTGTCTCAAAAGTGAGACATCAGGGGTCTGTTTAGATCCCTGATATTTCACCAAAGCTCCTCAATGAGGCTCCTGACCAATTTTAAAAAATAAATAAAAAATAATTGTAAAAAAAAAATAATAATTTTGTGTGTGTGTGTATATATGTATACACATATATACATACATACACACACACACACACATGCATGTGTGTTTGAGCTTTGTGGTGCATACCTGAATGCAATAGGCTGTGCCCACACCTATGCACCTAGGTACATTGGACACATGGCCAAAAAAAAAACAGGGGTTGACAGGGGTTTTAAACATTCACTACTCTATCCAAAAAAAAAAAAAAAAAAATTTGCCTTTAGATATAATTTTATATATGCATTTGCACAATGTGGCACACTTAACTCCCTAACTGCTCCCTTCAGAAATGCAACATCTAAGTTGTTTAGGCTGCTGATACCTTTGCACGGTCTTCTTAAGGGTTCAGAGTCTAAAGTCACTTTGATTGGCTGGCCTAGGATGAGGTCATTCCCGTACATGCACATGAGAATTACTTTGAGATTGAACACCAAGCTGCACATGAGCAGCTCAGTTTACACTCAGAACAAAATTTCTGCTAGGAAGGGAAGAAGCTTTTATTACAGAAGCGATAGCAATGTTCGGTTTCACACTATTTATTTATATGTTTACTGGCAGAAAAAACTCTCATGAAAGGTCTTAAGTGCACCTTTCATCAAAAAGCAAGTTCTGCTCATTTTTAGACTGCTGCTCCCCTTAAAAAAAAAAACAAAAAAAAACAAAAAACATATTTTTACATTAAGCAGGGGGTCTACAAATAAGTACATCTGGCGATTCATTTTTTTTTTTTTTTTCATTTATCTCCTAATTGTCTGATTTTTTTGTAAGATACCGTAACTTTTTGTAGGTTTTGCTGCTTTTTTGTATTTTTCTTCTTGCAACACCGAGGCAAGGGTGATGTCACAGGATTTCCAGGGAGAATATGAGAAAGCCGAAGATCCCAAATCTGGTGAGAAGATGCACTTAATGTAAGCTAGAGCATCTTCTTGTGGGATTTGAGATGCTCAACTTTCCTGGAAATTCCTGCGAGGCCCATGACATCGCCCTTGCCTAAGCAGTCAAATAGGTTTATTTTTATTACTAGATAGTCAAACAGGTATAATGAATACTCAATATTTAAATGAATCTGCCTGCCCATTGACTGCAATGCACGCACCTCACTGACATTAATATATCAAACATGGTTACATTATTGTGTAAAAAACATTTTTAACAAAAAGATATTTAAACTCTGTCTAAGAAAAGAAAGTAATCCACCCTACAACAGCTATAGGGAATAAATTAGCTCAGCATGATTGATAGTAACCTCATTCAGGAGAAACCTAATCTAACACATGAAAAGAATGCAACTACTTGATAATCAGACATTTGTTAATTGGTGTGCTGTTAGCATGATTCATGCAGGAAATACAATTATAAATCAGCAATCACTGAAATCAAGCATCCTATTTATTCCATGACCATTTAAACCATTGAAAAAAAAGGTCAAAAATAATGTCCATATAGTCACGACTGCCAAATATGTACTAAACAGCCATTCCAGTTTCCATAAAAAGCTCTATGGAACAGGGCTGTCAATAGCACAGGTATGTAACAGCTTAAAGGATATGATGCAAAAAGCAGAAGTGGAGCCGCTCAACTTCAGAACACGAAATAGGTTTATTAAAGTTATCCGATACAAGAAAAATCCACCTGCTCCTCACTTACGCGTTTCACTCTATTGGAGTCAAAGGGGAGCACGTTGATTTTTCTTGTATCAGGTAACTTTATTAAACCTATTTTCGGACTCTGAAGTTGAGCGGCTCCACTTCTATTCATTGCATCATTATCTTTAGCTAGTCACAGACTGTTTAGAGCTGGCACCTATCTGTCGGTGCAGCAGGGGGGAAAAAAACCTAGAACAGAGTATTTGGAGACTGTTTGCAGTAAAAGCTAAAAGATATGTCCAGCCAAAACCTTTTCTTCATTTTGCATAGACTTAGCAGGGGTTTAGAACCCCTCTCATGTTCTTACTGCTATCCAGGTCTAAATTCCAGAAATGTCCTCACATTTTTTGTTTTGATGAAAACATTTTTTTTTTTTTTTTAGACAGGAAGTAAAAGAAACTCCTTAACAGCAACACAAACAAAAAATAAAAATGCTTTTCTATAGCAAAGTAGGGGGAAGGCTAGAATTTCTCTATATGTAGGTGTCCCTGTTACAGATGTGCATCTTGTCTAGGGAAAGTGTTGTCATCAGGACAGGAAATGAGGGTAAATTTCTCTAACAGAGCCTTGAATTGTAATGAAAACTAAACACATTATCCAAAACTTTAAAAAAACTGGATTATTGTCTTACCGTAAAATCCTTTTCTCTGATGTTCATTGATGGACACAGCTTCATATCTTTCTTGACTGATGGGTTACGCTGCCCCCTACAGGAGTAGGACACTAGGCGTAAAAAAAAATTGATTACACCTATAGGGCAGTCCCAGGGGGTATACTCCTACTTCCTGCTATAGGATCTTTGTAACAAGCAGTGTCAGAAGAATACATAACCCAACTCCACAGAGGGGTGGGTGCTGTGTCCGTCAATGAACATTAGAGAAAAGGATTTTACGGTAAGACAAAAATCTAGTTTTCTCTTTCGTTCATTGACGGACACAGGTTCATATCTTCCTTGATCTATGGAACATCCCAAAGCAGTGTCAGCATGAAGGGTGGGAAAAAACACAGCAAAAAACAGAATTCCCCACAGGCTTAACAAAGCCAACAAGGTACCCAAAGAGCTCAAATAGGAACAGCTGGAGCTCACCTACCAAGAAAATTACACCCTCAAGAGGCAGAAGCCTCTGCAACAGCTGCCTGCAGAACTTTGTGGCCAAAGGCAGCATCTGCAGATGCGAAAACATCCACCTTGTAAAACTTAGCGCCCTCGTAGAATGCGCCTTAACAGGGAAAGAAGGAACCCGACCCTTGATGGAACAGGCCTGCCCCACCGTCTGCCTGATCCATCTGGAAATGTTTGCAGCGGATGTGGCCTGCCCCTTACGAGAACCATCCGTTGGGACAAATAAGGAATCCGATTTGCTAAACGACTCAGTCGCCACCAGGTACACCCCAATGGCCTGAACCACATCCAGGGAATGCAAGGCAATTTCTTTTGGATGTTTTGGCTTAGGACACAACGAAGGCAACACAATGTCTTTATTTAAGTGGAACCGGAAACGACCTTAGGAAGTAACGATTGACAGGGATGTAGCATCACTTTGTCCCTGTCAACCACCAGGTAAGGCGACCGATAGAGCAACGCAGCCAACTCAGAGACTCTATGTGCAGAAGTAATAGCTACCAAGAAAGCCACTTTCCGTGACAAGGTAAGCAGAGAAATCTCACGAATATTTTCAATGGGCGGTTTTTAAAGAAACAACAGTACCAGATTAAGATCCCACGGGGGCACCAAGGACCGTAATGGAGGAGCCAGGTGGCGAACCCCCTGCACGAAGGTGTAAACTAAGGAATTTGTGGCCAATGGCCCTTAATGGTGCCCAGGGCCAAACGTTGATCTACATCTCTTTGTAGAAACTCCAGCAGACGTGACACCGAACAAGAACAGGGGAAAACCCCCCAAGACTCACACCAAGTAATATACGTCTTCCAAACTCAATGGTAAGTCTTCCGAGAAGTAGATTTCCTAGCTTTTAACAGAGTAGGAATCACCGAATCCGACAACCCCCTTACCTTTGGTTTCTGGCTTTCAATAGCCAGGCCGTTAAAGCCAGCGACTGTAAAGCAGGATGGAAGATCGGTCCTTGAGACAAAAGATCTTCTCTGAGAGGAAGCTGCCAAGGGGCATCAGCTACCAGTCTTACCAGGCCCACGTACCAAGCCCATCGAGGCCAGTCTGGGGCCACCATAAGTACTGGAATCCCTTCTACCTCAATTCTGCGCAGAAGTTTCGGCAGAAGCTGTAGTGGAGGAAAGGCATATATTAAGCGAAACTGGCCCCAAGGGGAACCAGAGCATCTGCGATGTCTGCCAGAGGGCCTCGAAACCTTCCCACAAACCTCGAAACCTTCCGGTTGATGCGGGAGGCTAACAGGTCCACATCTGGGTTCCCCCACCGGAGACACTGGTCCCTTCACCCGGAGGTGTTGAACCCCGGGCTGATTCTGTGCCCAAGACACCTCCCCACCCGGTCATCCTCAACAGGATCAGATTGTCCAGGAACCGTGGATTCTTGTCCCATTTAGCTATAATCTCTATTTGCAGAGGTCTGGTATGGAACTGAGCAAATGGAACCACCTCGAAGGTGGAGACCATCAGGCCCAGCACTTGCATGCAAGTCCTGAGAGTTGACCGGAGGTTGGATAACAGGAGCCCAATCGCATGCTGCAATTTCAACAGTTTTATTTCTGTTAGAAGGAAGCTGAGGCTGAATCCAGAGTCAGACCCAGGTAGTCCAGCCTGTTGGACGAAGTCAAAGCTGATTTCTGAAAATTCAGACTCCAGTCGAACTCTTGCAGAGTTCGCACCATGATGTCTAGATCGTCCTTCAGGGCAGACGAAGACTCTACTCGCAGAAGGAGATCATCCCGGTAACCCAGTACCGCGACCCCCCTCTACCTGAGTAAGGCTAACACCGGGGCCAACACTTTTGTGAAGACCCGAGGAGCTGAGGCGAGACCAAAGGGTAATGCCATGAACTGATAATGCTCGCCACCTACGGCAAAGCGAAGAAAATGCTGATGCGTAGGATATGAAGGTAAGCGTCCTTGATATCGATGGAGGCCAGAAAATCACCTTGATGCAGGGAAGCCACTACTGTGCGAATGGACGCCATTCTAAATTTCTGAATTTGCACGAAGCGGTTCAGGGCCTTGAGGTCCAAGATTGGACGGACCTTGCCCTCCTTCCTGGGAACAGTAAATAGGTTTGAATAAAACCCCTGAAAACGTTCCTACTCTTGGACTGGTGCAATGACTTCTTGTGAGAACAGATCTTGAACCGCCCTGAAGCCGATCCGGGGACAGGCGCAGGTTGTAAGGAAAGAACCTTGCTGGGGGTAAGGACTGAAACTTGATCTTGTAACCAGACCAGATCAACTCGCGTACCCATCTGTCTTGAATGAAAGAGGTCCACGGGTCCGGAAAGAAGCAAAGACGTCCCCCCTTCTCATGTACAGGTGAGGGTACCCCTTCAGGCAGAGGACTTGTCTGCGGGCCAGCGGAGCCCGCTGTTCACTTACCAACCTAGGGTCTCTTGGAACCTCCTGAGAAGGCACGGGAGGATTTTGAACCTATGTTCTGCAACCCTGCGAGACGAAAAGGCCGCTTGTGGGCCGAGAAGACAGGACCATGTTTGCGGCGAGGCTCTTTTCTTTTTATAACCTGCGGAAGCAGGGCGCTCTTGCCTCCCATGAGCCCTTTTATGATCTCTTCCATGTAAGCTCTGAACAAGCGATGCCCCACGAAGGGGAGATTCTTCAGCACCTTTTTGGAGGTCTGGTCCGCAGAGCAGCATTTCAACCAGATCATACGGCGCAGAGTCACCGCTGTCACCGACACCCTGCAGGCTAAAGGGGCCGCGTCCTGGGAGGCATCACAAATGTACTGTAACCCCTGTATAAACTTGCCCGCCAGCTCCACCAGAAGGAGGACACTGCTCCTTTTTTTCCCAAGGGAGAGGGGGGCACCACTCCGGGCAGATCACTTCCCCATCTTGGAACGGGGGGGGGGGGGGTGCTGCAGGTCAGTGGTATGCTGCGACTCAGGCCGCCTAGTGTCCTACTCCTGTAGGGGGCAGCATAACCCATCGGTCAAGGAAGATATGAAGCTGTGTCCGTCAATGAACGAAAGAGAAAAAATGTTTTTGTTTGGCAGAAACTGGGCTACTGGGTTATAGTGGTGCAGATTCTTCTTGCAGTGTGATAGGCTGTGAGGTTGTCACAGGTACAGTAAATCTTTTAGCAAACGTTATAAAAAGGCTGAAGAATCTATCAGCAACCTCACATGGCAGACACTGCAGCAGCTGAATAATGGGTCCAAGAGGCATGGGGCTGTTGTGGCAAATCAAAGAAAATAACTATTGATGGAGTGTGGCTAGGCCAGGTGCCATAGGGAGCCAAGCTGGATGAATTATGACAAAACACTGGACAATGTCAGGCATGGTTTGTGATCCTTACATACATATTTAGCAATTGTCTAAGGCTCCATTCACATATATGCAGTTTGCTTTTGAGCGTTTCTGCAGTGCTTTTTGCGTTTTTTTACAGCGATTTAAGTGGTAAATATGTGGTAAAAACTGACTACATACTTTTCTGCAGCTCCTCTGTTAAAGTCTATTGAACTAAAAAAGCAAAAAAAGCACTGTTTTGCATTTAAAAAAAGTCCCTGATCTTTTCCAAAAACGCAGAAGCACAAAAATGCATTGATGTGAACATGTTCCATAGGAACCCATGTTAAAAATACTGTAATGTTCTGCGTTTCTGCAAAAAGCATGAAAAAACGCATAGGTGTGAATGGAGCCTCAGTGAGCATGGATGTCAGGCAGCTTGCTAAGGCTAAGAATGCTAGTAATAGATGGAACAAAAAGGTTGGAGAATTTGGCATGTACACATAACTAGTATACATTGTGTTCAGAACCTAAAATTCCATTGATGCAGCCTATAAGCACACGACCAGTGGAACCCAGAGCAGCACCCTTCTTCTAGGATCACCCCATTTACTCAAAACAACTTTTGTTCTCTTAGTCCTAACCTGGCATAGAATATTGCCCAACTCCAGGAATTAGACAAAAACCTACCCTTGCCTTCAAAACCCCCCACGCACTGCAAGAGTTAACTGCTTGTTAATTCTAGGACATGAGGAATAAGGAAGAATACATACCTTACACTTCGCTCACATAGGCTCCCAAGGCCTCCTATAGCACTACTAACTGCCATTGCATGCCTGCCTCCTCCATGTACAGTATTGGGGTATTTAGTCCTGCATTGTACATGATGATGCAGAGGGAATACCCAGAGCACCAGAAGGAGAAGGGGAAAGCACTGAAGGTTGTCAGAGCAGGGGTGTAAGGTAGGTATTACAGCCTCTTCAGTTTCCTTAGGCCTTATGGTCCCTAAAGCCTCGTACACATGCAACGAATTTCGGTCGTCCGTCTTTTGTCCAGAGTGGTGTCTGCTGGTTGGAATGTGCTCTAGACTGCACACGAATTTTCCCGCATGACAGAATTCTACTTCAGAAGTGATGTCATGTGTTGGATTACTTTGTATGTGTTCTTTCATCTCTGAGCATGCCCAGTCTTGCTCATAAGATTTTTCCCCATCGATATCTGTACTGACTGCACGAAAATCAGACGTTGTTTTGACGGAGGACAAAAATTTTAAAGCCTGCACACCAGGATTTTTTCGGCCGAAAAGTCGGAGTCGGTTGTCGAGAACACCATACTAACAGATCGGTCGTCGGACGAAAATTCCCGGCCGAATTTCCACTCGTGTGTATGGGCCTTTAATCTACTTTGACCCTTGAAGTGCGGGGGGGGGGGGGTAGATCTTGTATAGTTCTTAGAGTTGGGCATTAAGACACAATATGTACCATTTAACAAATATTTAGCAAATTACTGGGTGTAGAGTATAAAATGAAACCCCATAGTTTATTATTCAAGCCATTGGCCAATTCATTGTTTAGAGTCTCCATTGACTATATTATTGTAAATGACTGTACTGAAACATGCTGTTAATAACAAAGAGAAAGCAGCACATGTGTTATGAACAGGGTGACAATAAAAGACCAAATCTGATGGTGATCTCATAAACATTCTGCATATTTGACTCCATACTGGGTCTAAGGGACAAAAGTGTTCATTAAAAAAAATAACTGCACACCGAAACACCTTTTTATCAAAATCACTCCCTCTATTCTCTGTATGCATTCTATCTAGAACAAACAATCGAATGGCTTTAGATGTCCACCATACTTATAGAAAAAATGTTTGGATACAGAGGAACAAAGCTTTGGATGTCTGTGATGTGGTTATATACACATATATGACATCAAAAAATCTTGCGCGTTCCTAGGGAAATGGTAATAAGTATACTGTGCCCTCCAGATTACAATTACCATAGTGTGTGGCATAAATTATTCTTTCCATTTGAAACAAGAATTAGGCAATCTGAGCCTTGTCCCTTATGTTGGCAATAATTAGGACTCCTGCAGAGAAATGTACATTTTATCTCACAGCTATCACCTCCAGATGATCTCTTGTAGGGACTATTGGTAATCCTCTCACATCTGGCACTGACAATGTAATGTGTAGATTGAAAGGACAATTTGCTGCACTAAGAGATCGAATCAAAAATAGTGCTGTTGTTTTCACATTGTTGTAACATATAATACGATTACTGTTATACATTATGTAATTCTTTTTTTTTTCTCAAGATGGTTTGGATGTCAAACATTGCAGAATAAAGCACCTATAAACTAATGGCAGTTGCCCATTCATAAGATAAGTATGCCTATTACTAGCTGAAATAGTGACTAATGTAGAACATTGTGCTACTGTCTATGAACATTTGCATGATTGCAGGCCTTAAAATGTCCATGAACTTCACCAAATAACAAAAAGCAACAAAGCAGGCAATCAAACTGAATTTTAGTCACATAATCACGCGATCAGAAATCACACGAAATTTTCCCCACATGTCGGCAACGACCCATGCAATTCATACATACAAACAAATCAAAACAAATACGTTCAAAAATTAAATTATGCAAAGAAGAAAGGGGTTCCCCTAAACGAGACTTTTTAGGCACTGAAATATATAAATCGATCGATGAATTTCAAAAAAGTGATATTTTATTTAAATGTGTATAAACAAAGAGGAATAAAAACAGGTGCAAGCATGACCAGATAACATTTATAACCAAACATTAGAGCTTTAAACCCGACATGTTTCGAAGACAATAACTTACTCTTCTTCTTCAGGGGAAGCTCACATAAGTGCTAAGGTTGGTAGTATCTGGACTTAAAGCTTGCAAAAGGATTAAAACCAAAAGAGCTGGGCTTGATCTGACTGGCGGTGTAACTTGCTGGTGTGATTTATGCAGGTATAATCTGCTGTCTGCTCGCTGGAGAGGATCTGCACACTACATCTAAACGCCTTCAAGTTGTTTGGCTTACCTACCAACAGTAGAGGGGATCAATTTTTGGCACCTGCTCTGGCTTCCTACTTACTTTGGACTTCAGATGCCTGCAGTGAGAGACTCATGCCTGACTCCCCCTATTTTGATATGATTATACCTGCATAAATCACACCAGCAAGTTACACCACCAGTCAGATCAAGCCCAGCTCTTTTGGTTTTAATCCTTTTGCAAGCTTTAAGTCCAGATACTACCAACCTTAGCACTTATGTGAGCTTCCCCTGAAGAAGAAGAGAAAGTTATTGTCTTCGAAACATGTCGGGTTTAAAGCTCTAATGTTTGGTTATAAATGTTATCTGGTCATGCTTGCACCTGTTTTTATTCCTCTTTGTTTATACACATTTAAATAAAATATCACTTTTTTGAAATTCATCGATCGATTTATATATTTTAGTGCCTAAAAAGTCCAGTTTAGGGGAACCCCTTTCTTCTTTGCATTGTTTATTAGGGATGTGGCACCATGAACACTGGTTATGTACACCCCCATCAAAATTAAATTATGTGTATTAAAATGGAATGACACAGGGAAAAAGTATTGAACACGTAAACTGAAATGCATTTAATACTTTATACAAAATCATTTGTTGGTAATGGCAGCTTCAAGATGCCTCCTATATGGAGAAACTAGTAGCATTCATCGCTCAGGTGTGATTTTTACCCATTCTTCCACACAAACAGTCTTCAAATCTTAAAGGTTCTGTGGACCTCTTCTATGAACTCTGATCTTTAGTTCTTTCAATTAATTTTCTATTGGATTCAAGTCAGGTGATTGGCTGGGCCATTCTAGAAGCTGCCCCTTTCACACATACGGTCCGTTCAGTTCATCAGTTCAGTCACGTCAAAATGTATCAGTTTTCCATCCATTTTTCATCCGTTTTTCATCAGTTGTTATCTGTTTTTCATCCGTTGTCATCCGTTTTCATCCGTTGTCATCCATTTTTCATCAGTTGTCATCCGTTTTTCGTCCGATCCGTTTTTTTGACGGATGAAAAATAGGGCATTCATCCGTTCATAAAAACGGACATTGACGGAAGCAGATGAAAATGGATGTTAACTGATGATCATCCATTGTCATCCGTTTTTACATAGAGATACATTGATGTCCGTTTTTCATCTGTCAAACGGATGGATGAAAAACGGACAAACGGACAGCATGTGTGAAAGGGGCCTTATTTTCTTTCTTTGAAATCAATTGTTTCTTTGGCTTTGTGTTTGGGTTCATTGTCTTGCTGAAATGTCCACCCTATTTCATATTCATATCCTAGCAGATCCTGGTAGATGGCAGCAGATTTCTATCAAGAATGTCTTGCTACCTTTTTCCATTCATCATTCCTTCAATGATAAAAAGTTTCCCAGTGCTGTATGCTGGAAAAACAGCCCCACGCCATGATGTTCATACCTCCAAACTTCACTGTTGGTATGGTGTTTTTGGGGTGATGTGCCATTTGACCTCCAAACATGGTATGTATTAGGCATCCAAAGAGTTCAATTTTGGTCTCATCTGACCAGACTATGTTCTCCCAGTATTTCACAGGCTTGTCTAAATGTTGTGCAGCAAGCTTTAAAAGAGATTCAGCATGATTTTTCTTCAGCAATGGAGTCTAGCGTGATGAGCTTGAATACAGGCCATGGCGGTTGAGTGCATTACTTATTGGTTTCTTTGAAACAATTGTACCTGCTAGTTCCGGTCCTTTCTGAAATTCTCCACAAGGGGTCCTTGGCTCTTGGAAAACTCTTCTAATAATTAGTTTCACTCCTCTGTCAGAAATCTTGTAAGGAGCACCTGTCGTGGCTGGGTATGGTGAAATGATGTTAGTATGGCCCCAACAGTGCTCACTGGAACATTCAGAAGTTTAGAAATCCTTCTGTAACCAATGCCATAAATATGTTTTGCAACAATAAGTTTGCAAAGGTCTTGCAATAGCTCTTTGCTTTTACCCATCATGAGATCTTTCTTGTGTGACACCTTGGTAATGAGACACCTTTTTATAGGCCATCAGTTGAGACTGAACCAGCTGATATTAACCTGCACTGACAAGGGGCAGAATTGCTTTGTAATTACTGATAGATTTAAGCTTGTGTTTTGGCTTTCAATGTCTTTTCTCACCTTACCTTCTTCATGTGTTTAATACTTTTTTCTCTGTGTCATTCTATTGTATTACACATAACTTAATTTCTGAACTTATTTAATTGGATTTCTTTATATGTATGGATTTTATGGGTTGCTGCCTTAATTTGATGAACAATTCATGTCACTAGCACCTATTGAAATATATTTACATAGAAAAATTGTGACGTGTTCAACACCTATTTTACCCACTGAATGTGCCTAAGACCCACCTCTATTGGCTACACCTCTTACCACCCATTGCTTAGCATTGATCTTGTCAGTGAGTAAAGCCCCATACACACGCAACGATTATCGGCCGACCGATCGTCCGACTTTTGTCCAAGTTGTGTTTTGTTGGTTGGAATGTGCCTAGACTGCACACGAATTTTCTCGGCCAACAAAATTGTACTTCAGAAGTGATGTCATGTGTTGGTTTGTTTTCTTTGTGTTTCTTCACTGAGCATGCCCAGTCTTGCTCATCAGATTTTTCCCTGTCGAAATCTGTACTGACTGCACGAAAATCGGCCGTTATGTTGACGGCCAACAAAAATTTTATAGTCTGCACACCAGATTTTTTTTCGGCCGAAAAGTCGGAGTTGGTTGTCGGAAGCATCATACTAAAAAGCCGAAAATCGGCAGATCGGACGTTGGCCGAAAATTCCCTGCCAATTTTCGACGTGTGTGTACGGGGCTTTACTGAAAAAGGGTTACAACTGTTCTCTGCATATGCATACATGTAGCTAGCATCCTCTCAAGCCTCATCCCACTTATCGCCCCTTTTACATGGGTGGTTCGATCCGGTCAAGCTGTCACTTTTTAAGGAGGACCTGATGAGAAGCTCAATGTTAGTCTAAGGGTCTGGAGAGCTGCAGGATTTAAATTCAGCAAAAAAAAAAAAAGAAAAGAAAATGAACAGACATGGGTGTCACAAAAGTGACATTATTTCAATTCAGCTTCCATTCAGCAGGGGGTGTTCAGATCCCCTGCTGATTGGGCCAGACATGGCTAGTGTGAAAGGGGCATAAGAGGACATCTATGTACCACAGCACATCAATACTTAACCTACATATTTTGTTTAATATAAAGGCCCAGCCACCCTCTACCCAAATGCTCCTGCATGGTGATGCATGTACAGAGAGCCAAATAAAAAATGGAAATGAACTAGAAATACACGGGAACACGCATTGTTACGCTCATCAACATACATGTACATTTTTGCTGAGCATTAACGCATGTGCATTATTGAGCATTGTGTTGTCATGCTGTGTGCAGTATTGTCAGGTTTATTGGTATGCTGCAACACAGGTTCATTGCCTTAGTGCCCTGGTGCCCAACTTGCAGCCCTTTGACCCTCAGACTTCAGCATTCTGTAGTAGGAACATTAATTAGGGTTAAAGCATTGACCTCTACTAGCCTCATGTAACATATTCCCTGTTTCGTATTGTCTTCTGCAACACCTCCCCAAACAAAAATGTGTCCTGTCCACACTCTGACCCTCATTTCCTCTATTAGGTCCGTAGTTTCTGATAGTCCTCTCAAGCATTACATACACTATATTAGCAAAAGTATTGGGATGTCTGCCTTTACACGCACATTAACTTTAATGGCATCCCAGTCTTAGTCTGTAGGGTTTATTATGGAGTAGGCCCACCCTTTGCAGCTATAACAGCTTCATCTCTTCAGTGAAGACTGTCCACAAGGTTTAGGAGTGTGTTTATGGGAATGTTTGACCACTCTTCCAGAAGCACATTTGTGAGGTCAGACACTGATGTTGGAGAGAAGGTCTTTCTCACAGTCTGCGCTCTAATTCATCCCAAAGGTGTTCTATCGGGTTGAGGTCAGGACTCTGTGCAGGCCAATCAAGTTCCTCCATCCCAAGCTCATCCCTGTCTTTATGGACCTTGCTTTTTGCACTGGTGCGCAGTCATGTTGGAACAGGAAGGGGCCATCCCCAAACTGTTCCTGCAAAGTTGGGAGCATGAAATTATCTAAAATGTCTTGGTATGCTGATGCCTTAAGAGTTCCCTTCACTGGAACTAAGGGGCCAAGCCCAACTCCTGAAAAACAACCCCAACTCATAATCCCCCCTCCACCAAATGATTTGGACCAGTGCACAAAGCAAGGTCCATAAAGACAAGAATGAGTGAGTATGGGGTGGAGGAACTTGACTGGTCTGCACAAAGTCCTGACGTCAACCCGATAGAACACCTTTGGGATGAATTAGAGTGTAGCTTTGTCATCCACATCAGTGCCTGACCTCACAAATGCGCTTCTGGAAGAATGGTCAAACATTCCCATAGACACACTCCTAAACCTTGTGGACAGCCTTCCCTGAGGAGCTGAAGCTGTTATAGCTGCAAAGGGTGGGTCATCTTAATATTGAACACTACGGACTAAGACTGGGATGCCAAAGTTCAGAGGTATGTAAAGGCAGGCGCACCAATACTTTTGGTAATATAGTGTATACTGTATACTGAAAATTATGTTCGGCCCTTTGGTGATGTCAGGGGCCACATTTGATGCCCCCTTTTGCTTATAAGTTAACAACTACTACTACCTTAGTGCATTGGGGAGCCTTCAAAATGAATAGCACCGCAACACAGTATTATGCACAATGCTTAGCACATTACCACAATATGTTTGTGTCACTAGACCCTAAGAGCCGGTTCACATACAGGCGACCCAACTTGCCAGGGCGACCTGTGAATTCAAGGTGCACAGCGCGCACCGCGACCTCGGAGCGGCATGCACGGACTTCATATCATTGAAGTCAAAGCAGGTCGCTCCAGGTCGCCCCAAAGTAGTACAGGACCCTTTTTCTAAGTCGGAGCGACTTGTGTCGCTCCTATTAGAACGGGTACTGTGCTAATCTATGGCAGGCGACCCACGGCGACTTGTCAGGCGACCAGGTCGCCTGACAAGTCGTTCCAGTGTGAACCGGCTCTAAAAGTAGCAATGCAGAAAAAACCTATTCTTTATCTTTGTGTAGAGTGAGGAGTCATTAAGGCTACATTCACACCTGAGCGTAGCGTTTTTCGCGCGTTTTTTACCGCGATTTTAGCGGCGTTTTTTACCGCGATTTTTACCGCGATTTTTGTGCAGGCGTTTTTAGATTGAATAGAGATCAATGGAAAACGCCTGTAATCTGCCCAAAAAGAAGCTCATGTACTTTTTTGAGCGTTGGGCGTTTTGTATACAGCGTCAAAACGCTCAGATGTGAACAGGGGCCATTGAAATGAATAGGATTTGTCTTGTTGGGCGTTTTGAGAGCTGATCCTAGAGCAGAAAAACGCCCCAAAAACGCCCCAAAACGCCTAGATGTGAACGGAGCCTAAAATATCCTTTATGTTACTACTAGTTTCTGTGTCCCCACTTGGCAGATTTCCCATCTTCCATAGGGACAGCAGTAAGGGGAATCTATTCAAGAGGACAAAGACAGCAATCAAATCACTCCTATTAGTAAAATGAGAAAGGATTATCTCATTTCCTGCTGTGTCACCAGGATATAAAGTGATCAGAAATACATCAAGTGGGGAAACAAACAGCAATGGAAACCTAAAAGTGGTTCTAACTTTTAAAGCGGAGTTCCGGGCACATAATCGATCTTTTTTTTTTTTTTGTGCCCGTCCGCTTGTTCTCCTTCCCCTGAAACAGAATTGGATAGTTAGGTTTTTTTTTTTTTTTGTACTCACCTTGTAATTGTAGATCGAATATACTCACCTATTCTTCACTTCCTCCCTCTGCGCCGCGGCTCCGCCGTCACTTCCTGGCTTGCAATGATTCCTGGGAGCTGAACGTCATCGCTCCCAGGAATCAATGCGATGGCACCGGCCCCGCTCGTCACTTCCGGGGCGACGCCGCATTCCCTGCTAAACAGCTTCTGGGCATGCCCAGAAGCTGTGGAGGAATGCGGCGCCGCACGGAAGTGACTAGAGGGGCCAGCGCAGGCGCATTCTGGGAGAAGAGGACGCGGAAGAAGACGCAGAAGAGGATCGCGCTGGCTTCAGCTGCCCACAAAAGAGATGGCAACGCTGTGGAAGAAATTTTATAAGTGAGTATTTCTTCTTGCAGGTAAGTGCGAACCGGGACAGATCAGAGGCTAGCCATTGTGGAATGTACTAGCCCTGACTGTCCCGGGGGTATGTTCACTGAAAATTTTTTTCTGTGCCCGGAACTCCTCTTTAAGCCTCGTACACATGCAACGATTGTTGGCCGTGATTTTTCGGCCACCGTCCGATCGGCCGATTTTCGGCTTGTTAGTATGATGCTTCCGACAACCGACTGCGACTTTTAGGCCGAACAAAATCTGGTGTGCATGCTATAAAATCTTTGTTGGCCGTCAACAGAACGGCCGATTGTTCCTCAGTCAGTACAGATTTCGGCAGACAAAAATCAGATGAGCAAGACTGGGCATGCTCAGAGAAGAAAAAACACACGGAAAGTAAACCAGCACATGACATCACTTCTGAAGTTGGTTTTTGTTGGCCGATAAAATTTGTGTGCAGTCTAGAGCACATTTCAACCAACACAACAACACTGGACAAAAGACGGCCGATCGGTCGGCCAACAATCGGTGCGTGTGTACGAGGCTTTACAGACAAAAAAAACAAAAATGTTTTGGCAGAAGTTTGACTGTTCAGCATCCACAAAGGTCTGCAGCACAGATGGGGCCACTACCAGATATTTTTACATTTGGAACTTTGAGCACATACACAACAATGCCCTTGGCAGACTGCAATGTGCGGCTCTGGCACACACGGGAAATGGCAGTGAATATTTAGACACTGAACGTGACCTTTTTAATGGTTTGAACAATCGTGTGGGATAATTTGCACTTTTAACTATGAATTAATAACTATATAGATTTCTGGCATGAATCATAGACTTACTACAAGCAAGCTAATTAACAGCTGTTTGATCATCCAGTAATTGCATTCCTTTCATTCTATCATGTGAACTTGGTAGGGCTTCTCCTGAATTATTTTCACTACCAATCATTCTGATTAAACTTGAAGCAGTATTAAACCCAAAAGCAAACATTAAATATATTGCAGCTTATCAATTCTTAGACCTGGTGGCTGCATTCACTTTATTTTTTCTATTTTCATCTAGTGATCCAGCCAGCAAGTCAGGTGACCTGATCTTTCTTATGTCACTGGACAGCAAAAGAAGCAGCACAATGATGAGCTGATCTTTGTCACTTTGCTCTTTCCTCCTATTAGCATGCTCCTTGCACTGTCACACACCTGACTGGCCCCTGTGCTGCTTCTCCCTTCCCCTCTCTGAGCAATGCTGTACTGCAAAAGGCTGAGAGCAAGTAGAATTCAGGTACCTGCACAGCTTGATATGCTGACGCCCTAAGGCTCCGTTCACATATTGGAGTCTCGCATCGCGGGCAGAATCACCATGGCACCCCAAACGCAGCGTGATTGTGCCGCGATTGTCGCCCAACAATTTGCGGTAAAATTGTGCAAACAGAATCGCGGGATGCTTGTGGCCCAAAAAAAGTGCAATAACTTCTTTTGGGCGACAGAGGTCCTGTGATTCTGTTTGGGCAACAAGTGCGGCAAAATTGCACCGCATTTGGGGTGCCATTGCAAGTCACAGGAATCGCACGGGCTTCCCGTGATTTGCAATGATTTGGGATCGCGAGATGCCAATATGTGAACGGAGCCTAAGAGTCACTGGAACTAAGGGGCCAAGCCCAACCCCTGAAAAGCAACCCCACACCATAATCCGCCTCCACCAAATGATTTTGACCAGTGCACAAAGCAAGGTCCATAAAGACATGGATGACTGAGTTTGGGGTGGTGGAACTTGACTGGCCTGCACAGAATCCTGACCTCAACCCAATATAACACCTTTGGGAAGAAATTAATGAACCTGAACCGGTCAACACAAACGCACAGAACATCGCAAACCGCAGCTGGACATGTGTGAACCCAGCCTGAGCACTCGTTCACATTGGAGTAATTTGTCATGCGATTTGAGAGGTCAAATCACATGACAAGTCGCCGCTTATTGCCGGTGATGGCATTGTTCCAATCAGTTCAACACCGACTTTGCAACGCCACACCGATTTGCAAAAGTAGTTCCTGCACTACTTTTGCCGATTTCAGGTGTGACTTCAATAGACATCTGTGCATAAAACTATACAGATGTCTTTCACGTAGCAACTGAAATCACACTGACCTGCTACTTTGAAATCATGCTACTTCATGTTAGATAACAAGATTTCAAAGTAGCATCAATGTGAACCAGGGCTAAGTGTCATTTCTCTCTGCTGCTTTGTTCCTTTGCTATCAGCATGAATCACTTCTGTCATGTTTTCCAAGAGCTGCACGATTCTGGATAAAATGAGAATCCCAATTTTTTTGTTTAGAATAAAGATCTCGATTCTCTCACGATTCTCGACGTAACATCATCTTTGACATTATACAAAGAAAATGGGCTAACTTTACGGTTTTTTTTTTTTAATTCATTAAAATGTATTTTTCCCCCAAAAACTGCGTTTGAAAGACTTCTGTGCAAATACCATGTGACATAAAAGATTGCAACGATCGCCATTTTATTCTCTAGGGTCTCTCCTAAAAAAAAAAAATATATATATATATATAATGTTTGGGGGTTCTAAGTAATTTTCTAGCAAAAAATACTGATTTTAACTTGTTAGGCTCCATGTACACGGGACGTTGTTAAAAGTCCCTTTGAATGCTGGAATTTTTAGGACGTTTGAAACGTCCGTTCGGTCGCGTTTGTACCCGCGTTTAGCAGCGTTTGCGGGCGTTTGCGTTTAAAAGCGTTCCTAGAGGTCAAAAAAATGATTCCCCTTTAAAATGGAAAAACGCGAACGCTAAACGTGGGTCATCGCGTTCAGACGCGTTTGGACGCGTTTATGCGTTTGAAACGCCGGGAAACACACGTTCGAACGCAAATAATTGCGTTCTAAAAACAGTCCCTGAACGCAACTGCCTGCAAATGACTGTAAACGACCTGGTGTACATGGACAGATCAGATAAAATGTAGATGGGTTCAGGGGCTTCTGAAAAAAACGCCCAACTGCTCCTAAACGGCCATTTCCAGCGTCCCGTGTAAAAGGAGCCTAAGCAACAAGCGTCAGAAAAAGGTTTAGTCTTTAAGAGGTTAAACTGCCCTCACTTACAGACGGAAGTTCATTACTTGATCTAAAAGAAGGAAATGATACATTGTAAAACATTGTGTCTGTACAGGCATACCCCGCTTTAAGTACACTCACTTTACGTACACTCGCGAGTACGGACACGGCCTGGTCAGCTTGGCATGGCACTATTCCTGATTTTTAACATTGACGTCTATGGGAAATCTTGGTCAGCTTGACATGGCACTGCTCTCAAACCATAAGTGACAAGAATACCAAACTTAGGGAGCACCGAGAGGGGACCCAGGACTACAACATATCCTATTTGTGGCCGGCCAGCTTGTCTAGGTAATCTACCATGTCATAGTCCTTGATCCGCTTAACATGCTCCCCAAGCTTGGTGTCCTTGTCACTTACAGTTTGGGAGCAGTGCCATGTCAAGCTGTCCAAGATTTCCTATGGAGCTGGTGTATTTACATGCATTGAGAAATGAAAAAAGGTATTGCTTCACTTTAAGTACATTTTCGTTTTACATACATGCTCTGGTCCCATTGTGTGCTTAAAAGTGGGGAATGCCTGTAGTTATCTAGCATCCTTAGCAATGTTGATAATGTTTTTTTGTTTTTTTTGACAGCTGCGAGTGAGCAGAGAACAGCTCTGTAAGAATCGAGGACATGCAGTTTTAAGTTTGTGAGGGGGGGGGGGGGGGTGAATTGAGATCGTGATTTTTGAATGGTTAATCGTGCAACTCTACCTGATACCAAAAGATAAATGGTGACAGGGGAGGGACCTCCACCCTTGAGGTTAGCGTGGCAATAGGAAAGATTGAGCCTTTGGATCTCAGATTCTGACCACATCTTGCTAACGCTGTGTTCCTAGTGGCACTCTCACGTTTTCTACACGCTTCAGCCAATACCTACAGGAGACGGGGTGTATGTTCTTTTTTCGGCCCTCTTCCCTCTCTTCCCCCTCCCCCCCCCTCCCCACCCTGGGTTTCGATGCAGATTTTGAAGTCCTTTCTAATTAATTGGGTCCTCATTCTATGTACCCATTGTGGTTCTGTGGAGCTATGAGCAGTGGCACCCTTTGGTCTAACCTTTGAGCTACAGGTGACAGCAAAAAACACTCTTTTGTGCTTTTCATTATTGTGCAGCCCCATCAGAAAGAATGCACTGTGTAACCATATACCCCCGAGGAAGAAAAACGATACAATTTTTCGAAACGTGTTGGGTTCATATCGCTGTCATTACAGTTGATTTGAGGTTACGCCTCCACAACAGTAATATATACTTCAACCGCAATGTTATGTGATTTTATTGTACTTTTGTATTCTATTGTCTTTTTATACATATATGTAAAATAAAATGTCATGCACTTTAAATTGTTTTGGTGATCTTTTTGCCCTAAAAAATCCCACATCAGGGGGGTCTTGCCAATAGAGTGCAAATGAAGAGAAGCCAATAAGCAAATTAGTGGCTCCCGATGATTCAACTCCTTAAAGAGCATAGAAAGGAAGCCCCATTGTGTTATGGGAAGTTTTTGTTTTTCCTTTGTTCATACCTACTCAGCTATGATTGGAGGAGGGGGACTGGTCCCATACAAAGAAAAAAATAATTTAATTCCTGAGCATGCACCGGTTTTGAAAATTGTGACTTTCCTAAAACTGCTTATTACAAATAACACTGAACTGGGTTCTTTAAATGACTTTATAACAAGGCCTACGTGTTATCATTCCATTGTTCCTGAACTATCAGTTGGAAAGTCGACTCCTAGCTTCAACGGTGTTCTCTGCCATCACAAATGACTAGCACGCAGGAATTAATTAAAAACATAAAAACCCTACACAGGCAAGTAGATTTGAAGAGCTACATCTATGTGCCGTGCATCTGTGATGGTGTCATTTGCTCAGCATGCGAGACAAACCTATGACAGCTCATTTGCTTGCATAATAGTTAGCGGTGTCAGAAATCATTATGTGCTTCACAATATAAACATATGATGAGCTTGTGCTAAAATGATATATTCCTTATTATTAATGCCTTCTTGTTTTTGACGCAGTTGGGAATAAAAACGAGATGTAAATATGGAAATACAACACTGAGTCTAGTTAGCTTATCCTTCTATAGCTGAACGACTGTTTTCCCCCAATGAAATGTATAATTTAAAGTACTAAATATTTATGTATACACTCATCAGCCACTGTATTGGGTACATCTTGCTAGTACCAGGTTGGACACCCTTTTGCCTTCAGAACTGCCTTGATTCTTCATGGCATAGATTCAACTAAGTAAAAATGTCCAAATTGGGCCCAAAATGTCAATATTTTGTATGGCCACCATTATTTTCCAGCACTGCCTTAACCCTCTTGGGCATGGAGTTCACCAGAGCTTCACAGGTTGCCACTGGAGTCCTCTTCCACTCCTCCATGATGACATCACGGAGCTGGTGGATGTTAGAGACCTTGCGCTCCTCCACCTTACGTTTGAGGATGCCCCACAGATGCTCAATAGGGTTTAGGTCTGGAGACATGCTTGGCCAATCCATCACCTTTACCATCAGCTTCTTTAGCAAGGCAGTGGTAATCTTGGAGGTGTGTTTGGTTGTCGTTATGTTGGAATACTGCCCTGCGGCCCAGTCTCCAAAGGGAGGGGATCATGCTCTGCTTCAGTATGTCACAGTACATGTTGGCATTCATGGTTCCCCCAATGAACTGTAGCCTCCCCGTGCCGGCAGCACTCATGCAGCCCCAAAACATGACACTCCCACCTCCATGCTTGACTGTAGGCAAGACACACTTGTCTTTGTACTCCCCACCTGGTTGCCGCCACAAACGCTTGTCACCATCTGAGCCAAATAAGTTTATCTGTCTCATCAGACCACAGGAAATGGTTCCAGCAATCCATGTCCTTAGTCTGTCTTCAACAAACTGTTTGCGGGCTTTCTTGTGCATCATCTTTAGAAGAGGCTTCCTTCTAGGACAATGGCCATGCAGATCAATTTGCTGCAGTGTACAGCCTATGGTCCAAGTACTGACAGGCTGACCCCCCACCCCTTCAACCTCTGCAGCAATGCTGGCAGCCCTCATATGTCTATTTCCCAAAGACAACCTCTGGATATGACGCTGAGCATGTGCACTCAACTCCTTTGGTTGACCAATTGCAGGACTGTTCTGAGTGAAACTTGTCCTGTTAAACTGCTGCATGGTCTTGGCCACCGTGCTGCAACTCAGTTTCAGGGTCTTGGTAATATTCTTATAGCCTAGGCCATCTTTATGTAGAGCAACAATTCTTTTTTTCAGATCCTCAGAGAGTTCTTTGCTATGAGGTGCCATGTTGAACTTCCAGTGACAAGTAAGAGAGAGTGAGAGCGATAACACCAAATTTAACACACCTGCTCCCCATTCACACCTGAGACCTTGTAACACTAATGAATCACATGACACCAGGGAGGGAAAATGGCTAATTATGTCCAATTCGGACATTGTCACTTAGGTGTGTTGAGTTATTTTGAGGGGACACCAAATTTACACTGTTATACAAGCTGTACACTCACTACTTTACATTGTAGCAAAGTGTCATTTCTTCAGTGTCGTCACATGAAAAGATATAATAAAATATTTACAAAAATGTGAGGGGTGTACTCACTTTTGTGAGATACTGTGTATATATATATATATATATCTATCTATATATATATATATATATATATATATATATATAGTTTTAGCATACTATAAAAATATATCTTTAAGCACATTATTTGACCAATCCTTGGGCAGGGAGAGACTGTCAGGGTCCCTTTGTTGTTGCTGAGGCTATCGTACCCCCTACCAGCTTTTCCCCCTCTTCCATGATAGTCCAGTATCAGCAGATTGGAGTTTTATTGGAAGTGCCTCTGCTGGGAGTAGGTTCCCTACTGACCTTCCCTAGTCTAGCCTAAGGAGTATGCACACCTAAAGGGATTCCAACGTATGCTTTTTTTTAATAGCTCTGCATGCAGAGTATCCATGTCTGCAGGCAATTTAATCATGAAGTGGAAGGAAATCTAAACTTGATGATCTCAATACAGCTCTCAAAGGAAAGCATAGAAAAAGGACTATTATATTTGCAGACATAGTTGATTTGCCTGGAAATGTCAAAAACCCAAGATGCAGTGCTAATAGCTAAAATAGAGTGTGAAACGGAGGGTCTAACCTTTCCCTACTTTATCCCAAGCTAAAAAAAAAATTGGCTTTGTCTAGTCTTCACAGGGGTGTGCGGTGGATCTCTTTTCAGAGGCCACGTGACAGGCAGTGAGGAGGTCATATGTCACCTCCTCACTCCCTTTTTTAACCCTTGAAATGCCAGCCCACCATGCCGCAAAAGCAGCTCAGCCGTATTCACTTCAGCAGGTTGTTTTCGGCAGTAGTGCTACTCACCAAATGTGACATGCCATTTCATTTTTGCCCTTGCATGTGTACAGCCCTGTGTTTAGGAGGGGGAGGTAAAACCACAGTTTGAACCACCTGCTTTTACCCCCCCCCCCCCCCCAACTGCTCGCATGAACAAGCCCTACCTGTGTCATACACATATTTTCAATTTTAATATTTATACAGCAGAGCCACTAGACAGACTCTATGGGGTTGATTAACTAAAGGTAAATAGACTGTGTTTGCAAGAGTAGTTGCTCCACAGCTTGATAAATGAGCAGAAACTCCGCTAACTTTCATCATCCAATCACGTGCAAAATTAAGCCTTTCTTTTTTCCTTACACGTTATTGGCATGGCTGGACCTATCATGGGTCCGGCTGAGTTTATTGGACCCAGGCGGCACTTTGAGAGGGATGGCGCTAGGGCAAATGCCCGGGCCCGAAACAGCTGCCCCTGGAGCCAACGCTGCCTACACGTTGGGGGCTGCCCCGCGCCCCATGATGCCACTGACATTGAGTCAGTGGTAGTCTACAGAAAGCAGGGGAGGGGGCAGGGCCAGAAGTGCCACTGACTCTCAGACCCTGGCCAGATGCAGTTTATATGGTCGGGAGGAGGCCGAGGCTGCAGGTGCAGCTAAGTAACAGGTTCGGAGTAAAAATTATGAGACGGCACTGATAAGCTGCACTGATGAGGCTGCACTGTTCGGGCGGCACTGATGGACACTGATAAGGCTGCACTGGTGGGCACTAATAGGCTGCACTGATGAGGCTACATTGTTGCGACTGCACTGATGGGCACTGATATGCTGTACTTATGAGACTTCCCTGATGGACACTGATGAGACCACACTGATGAGAGTGCACTAATAAGGTGGCATTAATGGGCACTGATGGGCCCTGATATGCTGCAGTGATGGAGCTGCACTGATTTTCAATGTAAATGTCCCCTGTCTTAGAAAAGCTGCACTTTACCGTGACCAGTGATGCGCTGTGTCCAAGGGAATGAGCTCACCACTGATCGCCGTGCTTCGCGTCAAGAATGACGTCCTCCCAGAACAAGAGCCGTTCCTCCCGCCTGTCATTGTACCATAGGCCGGGTGGGAACCAGTTAAATGTTGCTGACATACAATAGATCTAAATGTGGGAACATCCAAATAGCAGGCAAAATATTTCCCTGCAGCGCAGTGTTCCTATAACCTTTTATCTCCTAGATGTGGATGTCCAAGCCTTATTTTATCCTAAGGCTTAAAGTGGCTGTAAAAAACCTTTCAGTGTGCAGCTCCCCCCAAGCCCCCCTAATACTCCCAGTTCTCTCCCTTTTTATTTGCTTACACACAGCAGTGAGGAGGGAGCGGGAGTGGGAAGCGGGACTGAGCCATACTCTGTATGTCCCCTTGGTGAAAAATGCTTGCCCAGGGTTCAATCAATATTAAAGACATCCCTGGGTGGCCACCCTTCTGCCCTAAACACGCATACTCATAGTTGCCGGGCCAAGGGTGCTCATCTAACACCAGCTGTTAAACACCCAAGCACACATGAAGAGTTCAAGTGTGTGTGCTGTCGGCGGTGGGGTACCCACAAGAGACAGAGAGCAATGAAAGATCCTTTTCCCAAAGGCTCCGCCAGCAGCCGATGTTCGGGCGCTGCTTGCTAGGCTTGCATTTCTATTGGGTGGAAATGGAGGAGGGGGTGCGGCCGGCCTCACGCTTGGCCCCCCTTCTTCTGCTCTGGTGCTTGCGTGAGGCTAGGCACCGAAGACTGTGGGAGCACTGGGAGAGAGCAACAGAGAGGTAATATAGGTTCGTACTGCTACCCTAGCCAGTCCATATACTACCCTCGCCCACCCATATACTGCATATAGACAAGGTGCTGTTGCATTTAAATATGACTTCCTGATAAATTGAATTGTAGTTTTAATTATCATTAAATAAAATAATGTATGTGGGGGCCTTTTGGTGGGTGTGACTTTTTTTTTGGGGGGGGGCAGCATTTTATTCTTAGACCCAGGCAGCACAATATCCTGGGCCAGCCCTGGTGATTGGGTATTCCTCGCAAAGTGAAGCACAGGTTTTGATTTCCTGAAGGCAAATAACTGTGCACTTTGGAAAGTGCAGTTGCTTCAGAGCTTGGTACATGAGGGGAAGCTCTGCTGACTTCCATCATCCAATCATGTGCAAGCAAAAATGCTGTCTTTTAATTTTCCTTGCACGTGATTGGGTATTCTTTGCAAAGTGAAGCTTTACCTAATTTACTAAGCCTTGGAGCAACTGCACTTGCAGAGTGCACAGTCTGCTTGCCTTTAGTAAATCAACTCCACAGTCTGTTTGCCTTTAGTAAATCAACCCCAATGTGCTAAACAATGTGAGAGGATCTTTCCCCAAGACAACAGCAATTTTTTTTTTTTTATATATCTGACCAGTCTGTTTACATTTCACCATTCTGTACATGTTTAGTTTGCGCCAAGTAAATAGATACCCATCATGCCCAACCTTAAAATTGTGTGCGCTCATGAAACAGCAACAAACTTCAGTACCCTATATTTTCTATAGGTGACGCTTTAAAAGCCCCTTCAGGTCATCAGTGTAGAATTCATTGAGAATAATTGGCCAGGAATTCTTGATCTCACTCTGATATGCGCAGTGATATGTAGTATGTGTAGCACAATCACTTTTTTTTGGGGGGGGGGGGGCGTACGCGCCCCCAATGCCTGCAATTATATTAGTACTTTTGTATGTGTGAGGGTGGGTGCTCAAAAAACTTTTTGAGGGGGGGATTTTTAAATATCTCTGCAGAGGAGATCACTGTACTAACATCAGATTGTGGGTACAATGGCTCTGACCTGAGCTGATACTTTGTTTTTCGTTCAACTGAAAAAAAAAAAAAAAAACTGATAGTGTGTACCAGGCTTTAGGCAGCTAATGTAGGGCAGATCACAGTACATTTGTTTCTTCCGGAGGCATACTGGCTGGGTAAAGTGACGACGGGACCCGTAAGCGACAATTCACACAGCATTTCTGGGTCATAAGCAGGAACGGGAGATCAGTGAATGGATGCTCAGTGATCTCCCTCCTCTCTACCCGGTGACACCTGCCATGCTAATCCAAGGTCCACCAATGGGTGCGCAGAGCCTAGGAAACATGGCGTTGTGCATGTGGGTGGGGAAGGACCAAACCATAAGGGGGTGTGTGGAATCAATCCAGCAGCTACAAAGCCACCAGATTTCTTCCAACTGACAGCCAATAGTTGGCTTGACAGATTTACACCCACTTGTGTGTAAAACTACCTGAAGCCACCGCCATCAGGCAAAATACACTAAAATGGAAACAGATTATTACAATTGGGGGACTGGTTCATCTCATTTCAGGGCTATGATTTGCCAAGTGCAATTCTCCAGTCCGGTAGTGTCCTTAAGCACTGAATGCCAGGTGTACGCAGCCCAGCAGTGGGTATTAAAGCTGATCATACACGTAAAGATTCCCCATCCAAGCTAAACAGCATGGATGGACAAATCACCTGATGCCGACTATTACATTCTGACAGCGGGCACCCACAGCTATCAGCAGGGGTCTAAAGCTGTTGGCCCTCCAGCTGTTGCAGAACTACACTTCCCATGAGGCATTGCAAGGCTGACAGTTACAAGCATGACTCTCATAGGCAGAGGCATGATGAGTCTTGCAGTTCCGCAACAGCTGGAGAGTCGCCAGTTTTAGACCCCTGGCTATCAGAATATCCAAACAGCTGCAGCCACTGTTCAGCTGAATTTTTTTACACTGGGCTCTAACGATTTCTCAAATTTAGGTCAATCAACAGGATTTAGCTATAATTAGATCTGTGTAAGGCCAGCTTAATGCCGAACTGCCTTTACATGCACATGAACTTTATTGGCATCCCAGTCGTAGTCCGGAAGGTTCAGCTATAATTATTATTATTATACAGGATTTATATAGCGCCAACAGTTTGTGCAGCGCTTAAAAATGAAGGCAGACATTACAGTTACAATATAATTTGGTACAAAAGGAATTAGAGGGCCCTGCTCGTTAGAGCTTACAATCTAAAAGAGAGAGTCAACTGATACAAAAGGTAATAGCTGTGGGAGATAGCTGATAGATAAAGTAAAACAGTGTATTAGTTGGAAGCCAAATAGGCTTCTTTAAAGAGAAGGGTTTTCAGGGATCATCTAAAGATGGACAGATTAGGGGACAGTCAGACATTGGGGTAGAGAGTCCCATTGGATGGGAGAAGCTCTGGAGAAATCCTGGAAGCAAGCATGGAAGAGGTGACAAGGGAGCTAAACAGCAAAAGGTCTTGGGAGGACCGAAGAGAGCGGCTTGGTTGAAATTTTGAGATCAGGTTACTGACGTAGCTGGGGGCAGAGTTGTGGATGGCATTGTAAACTATTGTTCGTACTTTGAATTTTATTCGTTGGGAGAGTGGAAGCCAGTGAAGGGATTGGCACAGAGGGTTGGAGAACACTGAACAGTTGGTAAGGTGGATGAATCTTGCAGCAGCATTTATTATGGACTAAAGGAGGGATAGTCTATGTAAAGGTAATCCAATGAGGAGGGAGTTGCAGTAGTTGAGGCGAGAGATAACCAGGGCGTGAATTAGAAGCTTAGTGGTGTCGTTGGTTAAAAAAGGGCCGTATTCTAGCGATGTTGCAGAGGTTAAGGCGGCATGATTTGGACAGCGATTGGATGTGGGCCTGAAAGGGCAATGCTGAGTTCAGGGTAACCCCTAGCACCCTGGCATGTGTGGAAGGACAGATAGTAGTTCCATTGATCTTGACAGAGAATTCAGGGGAAGGGGCACGTGGAGGAGGAAATATTATGAGTTCGGTTTTAGATAGATTCAGTTTGAGGAAGTGGTGTGACATCCAGGCTGATATGTCTGTTAGTAAATAAGTTATGCGAGAGAAGATTGATGGGGTGAGCTGAGGGGTAGAGAGGTAGATTTGGGTGTCATCAGCATAAAAGTGGTAGTGGAAGCCGTGGGAGGCTTTTAGCTGACCCAGGGAGGAGGTATAGACTGAGAATAGTAGAGGTCCAAGGACAGAACCTTGGGGTGACCTCATCGGTAAGAGGAGTTGCAGAAGAGTAAGTGGAGTTGTAAGTGACACTGAAGGGGCGGTGAGATAGGTAAGAATCAAACCAATGGAGAGTACAGTCATGGAGACCAAGCAAATGGAGTTTTTTGAGGAGGAGGGGGTGGTCAACTGTATCAAAGACAGCAGAGAGGTCCAAGAGTAAGAGTACGGAGTAGTGACCATTGGTTTTAGCTGGTAATAAGTAATTTGTGAGTTTTAGAAGAGAAATTTGCGTGGAGTCCTGCCGGCGAAATCCAGACTGAAAAACATCAAGATTATGAGGTGCTTGCTCAGTCGGTTGTAGACTAGAAAATCAACGAGATTGGAGGCAAAAGAAAGTAAGGAAATGAGGCTTGGGTTGTTAAGATTGGTGTGGTCTAGTGAGGCTTTCTTTGGTATGGGAGTGACTAATGCATGTTTTAGAGGGTTGGGGAAGATGCCAGTGGAGAGGGAGAGATTGAAGATATGAGTTAATGAGTGTAGGATAGAGCCAGAGGGTGACCGTAGTATTTGAGAAGGAACAGGGTCCAGGGGGCAGGAAGTTAGGTGGTGTTAGAAAAAAGTTTAGTGACTTCCTCTTTAGTAGTTGGGTTAAACAAGGGAAGTACTGATTCTGCAGGAGGACAAGGAGTGTAAGGTGAGGGAGATATCTGTAGAATAGAGATCTCGTCAGGAATTGTATCAATCTTATTTTTGAAGTGATTTGAAGTGATAACAGCCTCAACTCTTCTGGGAAGGCTGTCCACAAGGTTTAGGAGTGTGTCTATGGGAATGTTTGACCATTCTTCCAGAAGCGCATTTGTGAGGTCAAGCACTTATGTTGGATGAGAAGGTGTGGCTTGCAGTCTCCGCTCTAATTCATCCCTAATGTGTTCTTTTGGGTTGAGGTCAGGACTCTGTGCAGGCCAGTCAAGTTCCTCTACCCCAAACTCACTCATCCATGTTGTTATAGACCTTGCTCTGTGCACTGGTCCAAATCAAATGGTGGAGGGGAGATTACGGTGTGGGGTTGTTTTTCCAGGGGTTGGGCTTAGCCCCTTAGTGTCAGTGAAGGGAACTCTTAAGGCGTCAGCATACCAAGACATTTTGGACAATTTCATGCTCCAAACTTTGTGGGAACAGTTTGATGATGGCTCCTTCCTGTTCCAACATTACTGCACACCAGTGCACAAAGCAAGGTCCATAAAGACATGAATGAGCGAGTTTGGGGTGGAGGAACTTGACTGGCCTGCACAGAGTCCTGACCTCAACCCGATAGAACACCTTTGGGATGAATTAGAGCGGAGAATGCGAGCCAGACCTTCTCGTCCATATCAGTGCCCGACCCCACAAATGTGCTTTAGGAAGAATGGTCAAACATTCCCATAGACACACTCCTAAACCTTGTGGACAGCCTTCCCAGAAGAGTTGAAGCTGTTATAGCTGCAAAGGGTGGGCCAACTCAATATTGAACTCTATGGATTAAGACTGGGATGCCATTAAAGTTCATGTGCGTGTAAAGGCAGGCGATCCAATACTTTTAGTAATATAATGTAGATGTGTAAAACTGGTGTTGCTGTTCTGTTCTGGGAGCAGGTTCACTCTGTGCCCCCAACACTGGAACTGTGCTGATACTGACAGCTAGAGCTGCACGAACAATCGTTAAAAATCACGATTTCGATTCAACCCTTCCTTACGATCTCAATCCAGCATTTCCACAATTCAGTGCAGAGCCGTTTTCTGCTCACTCACAGCTGTCAAAAAAAAAAAAAAGAGGCTCTGGAAAATGTTTATCAACATTGTTTAGCACTGAGAGATAACTATAAACCAAGTATCATTTTGTTCCTTTAGATCAAAGGGATGAACTTCGGTCTGTAAATGAGGTCAGTTTAACCACTTAAAGACTAAAAACTAAAGTTAGTCCATTTTTTTTGTATAATGTGAAAGATGATGTTATGCCGAGAATCGAGATCTTTATTCTAAGCAAAAAAATTGTGATTCTCATTTTATCCAGAATCGTGCTGCACTATTGACAGCTTTACAATCGAGAACCAGAGGGAATATGCTTACAATCACTTGATCACTATGACAGCCAATCACAGTGATCACATGACTGGGAAGCCCACAAAATACCTTTGACGTTAAGTAAACCCTAATTTTATGACATTTAGTGTGCTAAAGCGCTGTTGTAAAAATTACCAAGACTTTTTTTTCACACAATATTTTTTTATTTTTTTATTCATCATTTGTTTGCTTTCCTGTCCTGCTGCTCTCCTGCAGTGTCTTTTCAGCCACTTCCTTTTTACATGCATTGGTTTGCTGACAGTGACAACATTGAACCACGCTTGCACACTGTGCGTCAGTATGGCCACCAAGGATGCATGTGACAGCTCAGCTGGGAGACAGTGGTCACCCAATAACAGGAAAGAGCTTCATGGCAGGATCACCAGGTATTCTTTTAATAAAATTCTACAGATTTAAAATATTACAAAACGTATATTATATGGAGGAGTTTGGATCTATTCTAATAGCCACAAAAGTTCTCTCACTGGACAGTTGGGGAGGGCTTAGCCTTAAAGTAAGGCCCTTTAAAACAGGGAAACTGAGTTTATAAACTGAAAGTTTATTTAAAATGTATCTAAAGCCCAAACTTCTTTTTTTAGTTCTAGACAGAGTAGTGAGGGACCACTGTCAGGTTTTCATTGCTGCGTCCCTACTGGAGAGATTCACCCTTTGTATAGGTTCTGTACTTTATTGTCACTGGGACTGAAGCTAAAATTTGAAATGGCATCTAGAACAGGAACGGAGAATATCTCCAATGGGGACACTAATTTGGGTGACAACTTTGGAGAGATTTTCTTTGCCTTCGTGTGTCTTGAGGACAGGAATTAAAGGGAAATGTCTTAATGGGGCAGAAATAGAAAAAAAAAAAAAAAATGGGTGGCAGTTTAACCCTCTCCTACTCTATTTATCCACTTTACCACCGGAGGATTTTGCTGTCTTACGTCCAGGCCACTTTTTGCGATTCGGCACTGTGCGACTTTAACTGACAATTGCGCGGTCGTGCAACGCCGTACCCAAACAAAATTTACATCCTTTTTTTCCCACAAACAGAGCTTTCTTTTGGTGGTATTTGATCACCTGTGCGATTTTTACTTTTTGCGCTATAAACAAAAAAATTAGCGTAAATTTTGAAAAAATAACAATATTTTTCACATTTTTTTATATGAAATTCCCCCCCAAAAAAATGTAAAAATCAAATTTTTTTTACATTTTTGGCCAATTTGTTTTCTGCTACCTATGTTTGGTAAAAAAAAAAAAAAAATAAGCGTATTTTGATTGGTTTGCGCAAAAGTTATTGCGTTTACTAACTAAGGGAAAGATTTCTGTCATTTTTGGTGTTTTTTTTTTAACGAGTAATGGCGGCGATCTGCGATTTTTTTTGCGGGACTGCGATATTGCGGCGGACAGATCGGACCCTTGACTGACATTTTTGACACTTTTGGGGGGAGATTTCTATAGTAATCAGTGCTATAAATATGCACTGTTACTGTAAAAATGACACTGGCAGGGAAGGGGTTAATTTTATTGGAGAGGGAGGGGTTAATGTATGCCTGGTGCTTGCCAACGTGTGTGGGGGGAGGTGACTGAGCGACACAGGGACAGATCGCATGTTCAGCTATGTTGAACCCTGCAATCTGTCACTGTTTGTCACTGAGGAGATCCGCCCGCTCTGTTTACACAAGAGGGCGGATCTCCAAACTCGATTTCGCGACGATCGGGGAAGAGCAGCGGCGATCACCGCCGCTCCTCCCCTGGCCCGACTCCCGCTGTGAATGAATACAGCGGGAGCGAGCCTCCGGCAGCGCGCGAGCGCCGCCCACAAGGGACGATAACGAGCCACTGTGCCGCAGTAGAGGCACAGTGAGCGGTCATAAAGTGGTTAATATAAAAAGTGGATTCAGATATGTTTTTATTACATTTAATACAGGGGGTTCCTAGATGCTCAGTTTGCAGTTGTACTCTCCAGGAGGAAGTGTCCTTTGAGAGTCATTCTGCATTGTGTATAATCGGATCTCTCTGCTTTTCAGGGATTCTAGCATGAAGCTCACCACATGAAGGCGGTATATGGTAAATATACATACAATCATCCCACTGGACATAATCGACTCAATGGGGTTCATTCAGCAAAGACAAATAGACTGTGCACTTTGCAAAGGCAGTTGGACTCTGTGGGTTCATTTTCTCCAGAGCTTAGTAAATGAGGTAAAGCTTTATTTTGCAAAAAATACCCAATCACATGCAAGGAAAAAAAAAGAAAACACATTTTTGTTTGCACGTGATTGGATGATGAAAGTCAGCAGAGCTTCCTCTAATTTACTAAGGTCTGGAACAACTGCATTTGCAAAGTGCACAGTCTATTTGCCTTTAGTAAATCAACCCCTTTCTCTCCTCATTAGTTCCCTGTCTCTACTGGTCCATTGTAATTCCACTTACAGCTTCATTTTCTGCTGATACCTGCTTTAATCTTTTATTTTCTTTCAGTGTATCCAAATCCCAATTCTCAGAAACTGTTCCAAGGTATATTTTTATCCAAAACTATTCATGCTGGTAGCATAAAAATGCGTCTTTAATACATATAGTACAATTTGTAGTATTACTACACTTCTGATATATACTGTATGTGTGTATATATATATATATATATATATATATATATATATATATATATATATATATATATATATATATTATAACAGCAATGGCCAAAGCTGTATCTTTAGTATATGCAGTTTATACATTTTCTTACATTAGGAATTTATACCCGGAAACTTCCTAATCCTTTGTAAGAGTCCATTTGTAAAACACTAATTGCAAGATTGTCAGATGCTGTCATGCAAGGTGAACAAAATTTCCCGTATTTTTACTGAGATTAATGCCTGTATCATCAGCCCCATCTAGTGGCCAAAATAGAGTATGGTTTTCTGAAATACCTTTGAGAGAAAACGATACTGCATTTTGGCCACTAGATGGAGCTAATGATAGAGGCAATAGTCTCTTAGGAAAAATACAGGGCATTTCGCTCAACACAAATGCTTCTGACATCTTGCAACAAATATTTTTTATATTTTGATATTTTTATTGAGGTAGTAAAATAATATCAAAAAGGCACAATTTTTGAACAATAGTGCAAACAGGTATAAGATCAAATACAAGTACAGGAATGTATTTTCTTTAAGTTGTTCATAAACATTGAATCTCCTAACAGTAAAGGGATATCCCAGTAATGAGAAGAAAGAATGAAAAGAATTATCAGTCGGGGTAACAAGACAGTATATAAGAGTATGAGAAAAAAGAAACAAAAAAAGGATAAAGAGGAACCCCATTGTACATTCCTATTTGTATCATCAGTATAGAACTATATGTTCTCTCAAAACATTATGTAATTATTAAAGAAATCATATAAGCGGAGAGGAGAAATTGTAAGAAAGAGGAAAAAGGTAGGAAAAAGAGGAGTAGATCAGGCAAAGTAAAGGAAAGAAGGAGGAGTCAGTCAGAGTTTCATTAAGGTATGGATAAGGTATGGATAAGGGATGGATGGATCCATGGATCCTATGTCGCATCGAATTCCTTGGTGGAGTTGTGGAGAATACAGGTAATCATTAACCATTATCCATTTAGGTTTATTCTTCACGTATTCAAGGGGAACCACTGACTGTTTCCAGTATTTAGCAATAGTTTTTCTGGCTGCTAAGAATATATAGGTAATGAGTTTTGTCAATTTCTTGGGAACCTCCTCAGGAAGTTTTTGAAAAAGCGCTGGTTTCAGGGATATTAACCCCTGTCACTGAGTGTATCAGATTAAATACACAAATCCAGAATCTAGTGACTACAGGGCATTGTCACCAAACATGATACATTGTACCTATCTGGCCACAGCACCTATAGCAAATGAGAGATGCAGACAGGTGCATCTTCGCAAATCTGGTCGGGACTGGATACCAATAAGGAAGGGCGCTACTTGTTGGTGAAGGGACACCTGGGAGAGAATTTAGTAAAATGTTTGGTTTACTATGCCCCCAATACGAACCAAGTGGCCTTTCTCCACTACTTACTTCAATCTTTAGCTCCAGAGTTTGAGGGAGATGTTTTTCTAGCGGATGACTAACTTGGCGCTAGATCAAATTTTAGACAAACCCCATACATCTCAGCTACGATCCCCCCTAAACAGAGCCACAAATTCACTCAACACCACCATGATCTTATTGACGCTTGGAGGAAGGCCAATCCTATTGCTCGGGACTACTCTCATTTTTCTAGAGCACACAACAGCTATTCCCGTCTTGACCATATATTTCTTCTTTCGGGACTGTTACCTAGACTACTTTCAGCTAAGCTCGTTTAAACACCCTGGTCTGACCATGACCCTGTTGTTTTTTACTATTCTCTAATTTAACTTTGTCAAATTAGCTAATTAATTGGAGTTTGAATGAATCTATCTTCAGTAATGAATCCCATTGTCTAGATATCAGTAGCCAGTTAAAAACCTACTTTGATGCTAATAAAGCAGAAGACACTAACCCCACTATCAACTGGATGGTACATAAAGTTTCTATCCAGGGTTTTCTGATTCAGCTATCATCTAGACTTAGGAAGGCTCTCAACGAGGTAATTACTGCCAAAACCAAGAAATACAAAGCCCTAGCTGACCAACACAAACGTTCCCCCTACCGTGACCTACTGAACAAACTTGAACAAGCTAACACGGAACTTAATATTTGCCTAATTACAAAGGCGGAGAAAGACTTACGATGGGCTAATCATACATTTTTGTATCTGGCATGACCGACTGGGCTCGTTGTTAGCACGTAAACTCACCCCTAAACACACGTATACAGCCCTTCCAAAAATTTGACTTTCAGGAGGCAATCTCTCAAAATCCCCAAAAAATCCTGTAAGAATTTCAGTATTTTTATACCAAATTATACAATCCACCTCAAGATCCTGTTTCAATTTCTATTAATAGGTTCCTGAATGCCTTATCTTTAACATCTCTCACAGAATCCCATGGAGAGCTCATGGACCAACCCATTACAGTCAAAGAAATTCACACTACTATCAAAACATTGTCCTTAAATAAATCACCAGGTCCCGATGGTCTCCCCAGTATCTTCTATAAAAAAAAACATTTCTGAACAGTTGACCCCTCATATGACTCTATATTTTAATTCCTTATGCAACTGCGGAAAAGTTCAGTTTGATGAGAATAAGGCCTTCATCAGCGTTATACACAAATCGAATAAAAACTCTACTGATTAATTAAGCCTTAATTACCGCTCTATTTCATTGACTAATTGTAAGCTCAAAATTCGAACGAAACTTCTAGCTTTACGTCTAGGCACTTTTTTAGCGCAATATAACCATAAGGATCAATCAAGCTTTATAAACGAATGCCAAACATTAGATCAGATCTGTCGGTCTATACCATTGGTGTCCAACCTTTTGGATTCTCTGGGACACATTGAGTGTAGAGAAATTTTCTAGGGCCGCATATAAAGTAATAAAATGCCACGCCCTTCCCGCGCCGCCGTGCCCCCCGCACTAATTTAACACAAGTAGAGGATGATCAAATGAAATGAAATCAGCATACAGAGGTTTACTTCTTCTGAGAGATAATAAAGGAACACTCTAACCACCATGATCACTTCAGTGATTTGAAGTGGTCATGGGGGTAGAAGTCAGAAACACTGCACATGCTCCCCTCCCCTCTGAGGCAGCCTCTGCCTACCGTTAGTTGGAAGCTGCTGTGGCCGTGCCCCCGGCCCGACTTCCTTCCTCAACCAGCAAAAAAAAAATTCAGGGGGCAGTGGGCCACATTGCCTGCAGTTTCGGGCCGCAGGTTGGACATGCTTGGTCTATACCCTTGATCTCTGCGGTACGCTACAACTGGGATTCTTCCCTACCTAGAGAAATGTTACTTTTTTCATTAGACCGTCATAAGGCCTTAGATAGCCTAAATTGGGATTATTTATTTACCACTCTAGAGACCTTTGGATTCGGCTCTATCTTTATTTAACTACTTTACAGCAATCCGTCAGCTCAGGTTTCCATTAAGGGTTTGAAGTCGCCTTTGTTTCTTATCCGATGTGGAACACGACAAGGCTGCCCACTTTCTCCATTGCTGTTTGCATTGGCAATTGACATTCATTACCCATGGAACTATCCTTTCCGGCTGCAATTCACTTATTATGCCATTTTTTACTTTGCTAATGCTATGGAGAAAAAACGAAGGGTGGCACTCTGTTTGACACGACGGCTCTCCTTTACAGAAATGAAAAATATTTTTTAAATAGGCACCAAAATTGATTAAGAATTAGCAGGTATAAATAACTCCACTATCTAGAGTTTTTCCAAGAAGGTGGCCCTATTCATGTTCATCTGGAGATTATATATTAGAGCAGTGGTTCTTAACCTTGTTGGAGGTACTGAACCCCACCAGTTTCATATGCGCATTCACCGAACCCTTCTCAATTGGAAAAATAAAATATGATTTTTTCAAATTCAAATCATAGGTATATATTTAGGTATAAATTTATACATAGGTGCACAAAATGAACAAAACCATTAAAGAAAAAAATTTGGGATAACTTAACTTCAGCCGCTTTTCCCAGCATGATATTCGCCATCTTCAACACAGCTGGTTTTATGAGTGTTTCACCAATGGTGTGTGGTTTGCCCTGCTTTGCGATCAGGTAAGCAACTTTGTACGATGCTATGAGGATCGGTTTGTTGATGGGTACAAAGCCAGGAACAGGCAGACTAGCCTTTTCATCAAATCTGGCTCTCCTCACCTTGAATTCAGCGAGCGTTGTGCTCTTGCATTTTCCATCTCCATGCTTAAGGAAGTGTTCTCTTAGTTTTGCCGGTGCTAGACTAGAATTGCTCAACTTGGCATTGCAAATCATGCAGTTAGGACGCTGACTCCCATCACGTTCCGTTATACATGTGAATCCATATTGTACATATTCGTCCGACCACTTTATTTTTTTGCTCGACATAGTTAGTATGAAGGGATTAAAATATTAAGAAAGAAATCACACGACGTACCATCACGGCAGTTACAATTCGACTAGTGGACGCGCCAAATTCCCTGCAGCACAGATAGGCCAAGCAATGTTGCGTGATGACCTACAGCCAATGAGCGGGGCGTGTCATCACGAATCATATGTCGGGTGTGTGTCTTGACCTCCGCCGAACCCACGAGACTGACTCACCGAACCCCTGGGGTTCAATCGAACCCAGGTTAAGAACCACTGTATTAGAGCCTGTTCCACACTGGAAAAACACCAGTCACTACTAGAGAACATAGAAAACATTTTTTTTCTATGTGACCCATTTGCACTGCATTGCAGCCATGAGGTCCAGTGCAGCGAGCTGCAATAAAATGCAGACTTGATAGGCATGTCTTAGCACAGCAGTGCAACGCGCCGCGCTGCTGCATGTTGACCTCAATAAGGTGTCCCCTTCAAATACAGCTGACAACAAAAAGAAATAAAAAGGAACTGTGAGATGGGCTGAAACAGGCATCACGCTGCCTCATTACCACCACTCAGTAAACCGCTCCAGTATAGGTTGTGGGCCCTTATAGGAATTCTAGTGAAGGATAAATACCTGGATTTTTGACTTACCGTAAAATCCTTTTCTCTGAAGTTCATTGACAGATGCAGCTCCATATAATTCTTGACGATTGGGTTATGCTGCCCCCTACAGGAGTAGAACAGTGTTCTACTCCTGTAGGGGGCAGCATAACCCAATCGTCAAGAATTATATGGAGCTGCGTCTGTCAATGAACGATAGAGAAATAATATTTTTATTAATAATACTAAGTTCTTTTCCATTGATTCTTCAACATTGTTTATACTTTGGTGGGGCCAGACTTTATTATATTGGGGTTGATTTACTAATGGCAAACAGGCTGTTCAATTTGCAAGGGAATTTGCCCCAGAGCTTAGTGAATGAGGCCACATTCCACTTTGCAAAGAATATTCGATCATACAGAAAAAAAAAATGCATTTTTGCTGACACATAATTGGCTGGTAGAAGTCGACAGAACGTCACCGCATTCACCAAGGTCTAGGGGAAGTTCCCTTGTAAAGTGAACGGTCTGTTTGCCTTTAGTAAATCAACGCTATTGTCTCTTGATTTCCCAAAAGTCTCTCCATCCTAATCTTGTAATCCTCTTTATCCAACAAAACAATGGCCTCCCCCTAGAACTACCGATTTAGACTTTTTTATCTCGGCCCTTTTGCCCTATTCATTATCAGCTTGTATAGCTTGTATAGATCTCCTAATCTTATTAATACCGGACAAATCAACCAAAACAACATTCTTTAAGAATCGACATCATTTATACATTAAAGGGATTAAATGTGTATTTATGACACAGTCAAGTATGGTTATAAATAAAGGATTGGCTTTATTATTCAGATCTCTTTTTATACTAAATATGTCCTCAGATTAATCTTTCTACTTTACTCCTGGACATCCAAATAAATATCACATTTATTGATATCAGTATTTAAAGTACATGGAACATGTTAAGGTTGAACTCAGTCTTGCCCCGTTGCACCTCTTCAGTACTGAAATGGCTTACTCTGATTTCACTGCAAGCTGTGAACTTCTCACAGTGTGCATTTGAAGCTGTAGAAAGTTAGAGCTTGCCTCATTTCCTGATTAGTGGAGGCCCAGCATCATCTAGCTCTTTCATCCCCAGCCTGACCATCCCTGCCTCAACTCTTTCATTTATTGGAATTTAGTTCTTTCAATCATGGCGGCTGGGCCTAACCTCAGGTGTTCTGCATGCAATTCTTATCCTAAATTTAATGCAGTGAGTGCATTTTGCTTTATTATATGCATTTTAATAAATAATCTACACTTAAGTCTGGTACACTCCAGTAGTTCGTTTTTTGTTCAGCCCTGCAAAAAAAACTGACAGCTCCGAAGGAGTCACTGTACTAACAATCCAATATTAGTACAGCAATCTCCCCTGCTATTCTAATGTGTTCTGACAGGGGGATGCATGCCCCCCCCCCCCCCCCACACACCAAAACACTCTGGTCAGTGCTCTGGAAGCCAATCGGCAGACCTTTTCCGGTCAGTCCCTTCAACAAAATCCGGCTGAAAGCTAGCTTCTGTTGGACCAACACCAGTACACACAGGCCAAATGCCGGCCGGTTTCTATTAAATGGGCCAATGGCACGTTGGCCCATGTGTACTAAGGTTTATATGCTGGAGTCCTCTTCTGTTTACTTAACCTGCCTAGCGGTATCCCCGAGCGTGTCACGCTCGGGGTGGATGTGCAGAGCGTGCAGCGGTGTCTCTTACCTTCTCCTGGCGATCCAGCGATGATCTCCCATTGCTGTGATCACCAGCCGAGATCCCCGCTGCTCGTCCGTCCTCCGTCGGTGTGATGACTTCCTAGTTCCGTTCCCTGCAGCAGCAATGCTGCATGGGAGCGGAACTAGGGAGGGAAATTCAAACTTTGAACGTTGCACAAAACACAAACACACACATAACATTTATATTATATATATATATATATATATATATATATATGTATGTATGTATGTATATATATATGTATATATATATATGTGTATATGTGTGTGTGTGTGTGTATATATATATATATATATATATATATATATATATATACACACACATATATATACACATATATATATAATATAACGCATGAATTATAATCTAATCAATAATATAATTTTATTATATAATATAATATATATATATATATTATATAATAAAATTACATTATTGATTAGATTATAATTCATGCATTTGTGTTTCAAATTTATCACATCTGGGATGTCTACTAGAGACTTGTTTTGGTCAGGTTTAAGTCAGTAATTACTAAGAATTGTAGGCCTATAATACATAACGCCAAATTTCCATGAAAAAAATTGTACCGCTTTTGGTACAGAATTCCTGACATAATCATACCGCCAGGGAGGTTAATACATGAAAGTGCTGTCAGCCTAGAGTCCTCCTCCAGACACCCACTCATCAAGGTGTTTTGAATTAGGGGCCACTCAATAGCCAGTTTGCATCAAGGCCCAGGGCTCTCGAGAAGTACTGAGCCAGGGTGCATTGCATAGAGAAGCACTGAGACCCAGTGGTGACATCACTGGATCTACAGTATGGTATGTAACGAAAACAGAAAGGTTTTATTTAAATTCTTATTAGTCTGTTGTTGCTGGGGGGGGGGGGGTGGGGGGGGGTGGGAGGAACTTAAGAACTGGGGGCAAAAATTAAGAAGATTAACCACTTCAATACAGGGCACTTTCACCCCCTTCCTGCCCAAGCCAATTTTCAGCTTTTAGCGCTGTTGCATTTTGAATGACAATTGCGCGGTCATGCGACAATGTACCAAAACCAAATCTATGTAATTTTTTCCCCCACAAATAGAGCTTTCTTTTGGTGGTATTTGATCGCCGCAATGTTTTTTCTTTTTTGCTAAACAAATAAAAAAAGACCGAAAAGTTTGAAAAAAAAAAACGTTTTTTTTTGTTTATGTTATAAAATGTTGTAAATAGATACGTTTTTTCCTGCACTGATGAGGCCACACTGACAGGCACTGATGGGGTAGCACTGATGATCAGGCACTAATATGCAGCACTGATGGACACTGATAGGTGGCACTGATGGGCAATAATGGACACTGGTGGGCAGCACTGATAGCAAGGATGGGCACTGGTGGGTGGCACTGATAGATGGCTATGATGGGCAGCACTAGTGAGGAGGGCACTGACAGGCTCCCTGAGCCCTGATTGGCATCCCTGATGGCATGGGTGGGCATCCCTGGTGGCCATGGGTGGGCATCTCTGGTGGCCATAGGTGGGCATCTCTGGTGGCCATAGGTGGGCATCTCTGGTGGCCATGAGTGGGCAATCCCTGGTGGTTTTAGTGTCATCCCCCAAGGGTCTGCGCTGGTAATCAATGCTCTGATTACCAGCACAGACCCCCCCTGTCAGGAGAGCCGCCCTATCAGGTGCGAACTGAGGAAAGCCGATTAACGGCACTTCCTATTTACTATGTGACCAGCTGTGATTGGACACAGCTGGTCACATGGTAAAGAGCCTACGTCAGTAGGCTCTTTCCCGAGATCGAAGATGCGGTGTGTCACAGTGACACACCGCACCACCATTCGCCATTCTGCGCGCCGCCTGCTGGATGTCATATGACGCCCAGTCAGGATAGAACAACCACTTTGCGGCCGTCATTTTGCTATATGACGGATGGGACTTCAGCTTCCACTTCCTTGTGGGAAATGGAAATAATGTCAAAAATAACTTTGTCTTGTTTTTGTCTTATTTTGCTTTTGGATCCCTTCGACTAAAGCACAAAATTTTGCTAATGTATAGATTTTATATACAATAAAACTACCTACATTTGAAACTTATAGACAAATGGAGACACCACAATCATTCAGTACCTACAGTATGTTGATCTTAGTGCTGGCTAGGGGATTACATGGGGCCAGTAATGGTTATTTTTTTTTACACCACAAAAATGACTTGTAGTATTTTTCTCGATGCATGGCAGTTCAGCACACAGGTGTGAATGAGCCCCTAATAAACAATGGTAATCCTCCTATCATGCACTAATGCATGTTGGGTAACACATGCTAAGATTGCACAGGTGTAAATGGTGGCTTACTTTGGAAAAAACGTTAAGTCTTCTTAACATTGATTTATAGTATTTTCACTGCCTTTAGATATATACATAGGTAAAAGACATCACCTGGATATAAATACGCTCAACTATAAAAAAACTATCTATGTATGATTTATAATGATGTATACATTTCAGGGCAGCCATATTTGCTGCTTTTTTCCTGCTTTGCGGAGCTACACAGTGATTGTGCTTTACAGCTCTGAAAGCAATTCACCCCCCATGTGGCTGAAATCTGATCTCAACAGATTTTAAAGAATAGGATCACCTTTAAAAAAATAATAAATTCACATCGGAAGTCGGTGCTGTACCATTAAGGCTACGTGCTCGGAGCTGACAGCTTCTCCTGGTACAGCCCTGACTTCCGATCCTCCAGTGACGTCACTTCCGCGAATGCGTTCTATGCTGTCCAGCATGAGACTCCCACTGCTGCAGAGAGTTCCTGTCTCCTTCCATCTACTGCCAAGCGATCAGGACCCATCCCGCGAAGCCTACTGGATGGTTACACACCCCGGGATGAGTACTTTATTAAGAGCACCTTTTTAAACTTGTATTCTGTGTTTTTATCATGCGATATTAACCACTTGTCGACCGCCCACAGGTGCAGCAGTCAGCCCATCCTGGGCAAAGCGACGTAGTACTATGTCGCTCGCCCAGGAGCCTGCAGGGGGCGAGCGCGCGCCGCCGGAGGCACGCTCCCACCCCCGCTCGTTCATGGCCATCCATGGGGCTCTGATGTCCGCCGGCCACTCGCGATCTCCCGCTGGAGAGGGAGAAAGGCAGGCGGCTAATGTAAACAAAGCCGCCTGTCATTCTCCCCTGGTGTAACTGCAGAGATCATACGATCCTGCTATGTAGGATCGTATGTCTCTGTGGTTACATCACAAGCCACGCCCCTTTAGTTAGAATCACGCCCCTAGGGACACACTTAACCCCTTGATCACTAATAAAGTTAACTCCTTCCCCGCCAGTGTCATTTTTACAGTAACAGTGCATATGTATAGCACTAATTACTTTAGTAATGTCACTGGTACCCCCAAAAGTGTCAAAAATGTTAGTCAGGGGTCCGATCTGTCCGCCGCAATGTCGCAGTCCCGCAAAAAGAAAATCGCAGATCGCCGCCATTACTAGTTAAAAAAAAAAGCAATAAAAATGATATAAATCTTTCCCTTAGTTAATAAACGCAATATATTTTTTTTACCAAAAATATGTAGCAGAAAACAAATTGGCCTAAAATGTTAAAAAAGTTTGATTTTTACATTTTTTGGGGGGAATTTCATATAAAAAAATGTGAAAAATATTGTTATTTTTTCAAAATTGACGCTCTTTTTTTGTTTATAGCGCAAAAAATAAAAATCGCACAGGTGATCAAATGCCACTAAAAGAAAGCTCTGTTTGTGGGAAAAAAAGGACATCAATTGCATTTGTGTACAGCGTCGCACGACCGTGCAATTGTCCGTTAAATTCACACAGTGCTGAATCGCAAAATAGACGCTGGTCTTTGACCGGGGCTTAAGTGGTTAAAACATTACTCTAATAGTACACTTAGTTGGCGCATCCCCCTCCTTTTCTTTATGTCTTTCCAGAGTTGGACATACTCTTAGGATGGCTGCCTTTGCTAGTCTCATGACATTTTAATTGGGGCTTTTTATTTTGTTTTATGAACTCATGGAGTGAGGATCCTCTAATCCTCCCTTTTTTCAACCATTAGTCCCGGTTCACACTAGTGCGGCTGCGGCGTTCGCATGTAATATCGGAGCGCACTGCTCCTTCATTACATGCGATCGGCTGTGCGGTGCGAGTTTAGCCATACACTTTGTATGGCTAAATTCGCACCGCACCCGCAGCAAAGACGCACATGAGCCTTTTTTTCAGCCGCATCAGGATCGGATCGCACAGCGGTTCACACTTGTGCGATCCGATCCCGTGCGAACTGTAAGATCGCACTGCGATATGCGATCAAACTGGGGGTGTCGTTAAGATTACATTGACACCCCCAGCGTATCGCATATGGCAGTGTGAACTGCCAGGGGTGCGTTTGCGATGCGGGAACAGGCTGCTAATTCGCAGCCTTCCCGCATTGCATAAGTGTGAACCGGGGCTTACTCAGAGACTTCCTCTTATTTGAGACATTCACCCTCTGTGGGCCAGAACTTTATGCTTTACTTCATCTACACATACTGTAGCTGCTGGCTTTTAATATTATGACACTTACTTGTCCTTGAATCCAGCGATGTCGACACCCCAGCTGATGTTTCCACTGGCCCTCGGGTTCTGCGGCCGCCATTCGTGGCAAAGGAAACCGGCAGTGAAGCCTTGCGGCTTCACAGCTGGTTCTCTACTGCACATGCGCGAAGTACGCTGCGCTTTCTAAATGAAAGGGGAGGAGGAGGAGGGCCGAACTTCTGACGTGGCAAGGTCCAAAGGGAGTGGGGACAGGTACCTGTCAAAAACAGGTACCCGCTCACCTCCGAAAGGTGCCAAATATGGCACGGGGGGGGGAGGGATGTGGGGGGGGGATCTGATAAGCGGAGGTTCCACTTTTTGGTGGAAATCCACTTTAAGCAGTAACACAGACTGAAAATTTGCCGTTCAGCAGGAAACAGCCGACTTTCAGTCCTAGTTTACTGCTGTCAGTTCAGCACAAGCCGGTCTAACAATGTCGTTGATGGGTCTTGCTGGAAAACCAGTGTATACTGCCGGGGATTGGGGGGGGGGGGGCCCGTTGTCAGAATACAATAGCATAGAAATTGAAAACCCTGCATTACATATCTATGTCGGGATCTGGTTAGAAAAAAAAACTGAATGTGTATGGCCTGGGCATGTCCTCTAGTGTGAGCCATTCTGCAGTGTGTGTAATCTGATCTTTCTAGTTGCCCAGATCCATTGAAAGCATTAAAGGGTAAACGTAAAATAATAATATTCAATATTTCCTATTTACCTGATTACCAAGAAAGACATTTCATTTTTGAACATAACAAATGACATGTTCAATTTGCTAAGCTATTAAAGCCAAAACGACCATTATTTTTAGCAAGAAGAGCTGAAAACAGCAGTGACAAGGCTGACAATTATTGTTATGACAAATAACACATGTATTATAGCTTTGTGAATTGAGCCTAATAGAAAAACACTTATCATTAAAGAAGATATTTAGAAAGTAATGAAATATGCAGGGATAAGGATAGAGCACAGGGCTCTGTGTTAAAACCCTGAAAATCCAACCTCTGTTTTGCACACAGCTAATTTAGAAAATACTTGAGTTCTCAGATTTATTGATCTACCCATTGTAAGAGGGAATAGGATTCTTAATATAAGAGATTTTATACTTGTATCAAACACAGTATAAAAGTCGTAAACCTAAATGCAACCCTAGATGGAGATATAGTTTAGGCGCCTTCCATATAAAAATGTCACAGAGCACTAGATTACACCCAAAACCTCTTTTGTTACTTGATTTGTGAAACGCCTTTGTTGATTGCATTACAGGCAGTCTCCGAGTTATGAACAGCCGAGTTACGAACGACTCCTACTTAAGAATGGACGTCAATGCCGGCCACTTGTGCTCCACACTGGTCCCGGATACCGCCGAGCAGCCATCTTGCAGCGCCGGATACATCTCACACTGCATGGCATGGCCAGAAGAGCCCCAGATAACAAGACTGCAAGCCCAGAAGAGCCCAGGACATCCCACATGCCTGCACAGGCTTCAGTTACACTTAAAAATGGACTGTTTCAACTTAAGAACAAACCTACAGTCCCTATCGTGTTCATAACCCGGGGACCGCCTGCATACAGAGTGGATCACTACAAAAAGGAACAATGTACATTAAATAACACATTTAAAGCGGTAGTAAACTCTTTGAAAAGAAAAAAAGTTTCCTTCTGCAAGACAATGTCATAATATGAGTATGCATCACACTAGCACATTCTGAAAGACTTACCTTAAAATGAAGCCCTCCAGCGGCGCGCTGTCATCGCTGCAGAGGCTTCTATCTTCACCCGCTCTTTCTTCCAGGTCTGCGGCCACTTGAATGGCCGAGCTGCAATGATGTCGCTCCTGCGCATGCGCATGGAAGTCTCAGCTGCGACACACAACTCTGAAGGAACAGCATGGGCATGCTGTTCCTTCAGAGCGCATGTGCCGGTGATGTCACCAGCTGCTGCTTGCTAGAATATCTCCTAAACGGTGCACATTTAGAAGCTATTCGTTTTAAGGTAAGCTTTATTTGAAGCTTAAAAATGTATAAAGAAAAAAATATATTGAAACGTGATAGCTGAAATATATCCGAAATATACCGTAGCCTAAATGTGTTCAATTACTTGTGCCGTTAAATAATTTTAAAGCATAAATTCCTAAAATAGAGATATACACCTCTCCGTGTATCGTGCGGATATTCCCAGTTAACAACACATACTGTATGTATCAAAACATATTAAATATGTAATAAACCTGGTGAAATTAATTAAATAGAACTACTAGAGAAAACCCTTTGTAAACTTTCATACGTGGTGGTATTATGATACATTCATACATTTACATAGAGACCCGATCAGAGCTGAATGAGGCTTTGATTGGGTCTTCTCTTTGGCGGCCGTGCAGGATGGTTGCCCGGGTCTCCCGGTGGGACTGTAGACCCGGGAGAGCTGCGGAAAGGCGGCAGGAGGGGGGGGGGAGACGTCCCCTGTAATGACAGCCGAGTGGCTTCTCAGCCGCATTGGTTGTCATTACAAGACGGCCGACCGCCGGTAGCGGAGTGATGCATCTAGCTGCAGGCATCACTCCGGTACAAGCACTTTCCCAAAATATTGGCAATATCGGTAACCTCAGGGGCCGGTTCCGATATATCGGGGAAAGTGCATATGGCCCCCCCCAGATATATAAATTGGTCGATCCCTAGTTTAAATCTAAACTGGTAACCTGCAAAGGCTTTTAAAGAGTCACCTATGGATAATTTAAAGGACTGTGGTTTGTCGCCATTCCATGAGTGTGCACAATTTTAAAGCGTGACATGTTTGGTATCTGTTTACTCTGTGTAACATCATCTTTTATATTTTACCAAAAAAAAAAAAGTGGTATTATATTGTGTTTTTGTTCATTAAATTCACTAATTTATATTTTTTCCAAAACATATACCTTTGAAAAACTTCTGCGCAAATACCATGTGACATAAAAATCTGCAACACCCACCATTTTATTTTCTAGGGTCTTTGCTTTAAAAAAATCTAGAATGTTTGGGGATTTCATGTATTTTTTTAGAAAAACGAAAGTAGATTTTTACATGTATGTGAGAAGTGTGAGAAATGGCCTGGTATTGAGGTGGTTAAGCTGGGTATGCACATATCGAAATTCATCCAGTTTATCAACAACCGTCCAAAATTCGATCAGTGTGTAGCCCTGTCTGTTTAACAGAAGCCGATCGCTAGACTGGCTTCTGTTGAATGGTCCTGCTGGAAAACCAGCATTCAATCAGCTGCTGCAGCGTTGATCAGTATATTCTAATGGGGGATGGGGGAGACAAACTGTCAGAATACAATAGCATACGGGGGAATCCCTGCATCCACATCCTTTGTTCATCTTCAGTGACAGTAAAAAACAATCTCAAAAACGTAGCAATTGCTATGGATTTACAGTGAACTTGAGAAGCCAGAGCAGCGACACTCTGTACACACACCTGTACCATATATAGCGGTAGAGCTTGGGTAAGTTTTTCTGTTGCATAATCTCAAAAACTTACCTTTCCCCCTAGGAATCAATCAGCGGGTCTTCACCCTTACTGGGCCGGCCACATGATCAACCATACCAGAGCACTGAATATGCTGCGTCTGCAGGTGTAAAATATCGGTGTTCAGATAATTCTGCTGATTGGACAGCACTGCCTTTACATTTTGGCAGAGATTACTTGGGTCAAAGTGCAAATAGTGTGTTTACTGGGATAGGGCTGAGAAGGTCTCCACAGTGGAGGTGTACAGTGGTGTTCACATGAATGAAACCTCATGAGATACTTCCATACTTCATTCACATGGCTCTTGCCACATGTATTGGAATTCCATCTGGGAAGAGTCCAGCATTTACTGTATATCAACGAGGCTTTGCATGATCAGGGGTATCTGGTGATTACCAGTCAGTCCACACAAGACCTAATAACAGCACAAGTACAGCCCCTGACAAAGGCAAAGTGCTGAAAGTCACTGGACAGCGTCCTTTGTCAAGTAGGATGAATGGTACTTTATATAGGCAGTTTTTTTTTTGTTACTGTATACTAATATTAGTCTCTGTATTAAGTAAACACTGAACAAATAAGATACCTGTAAACTGTCATGTTCTTTATATGTTTTCATGTGGCAACACTGAAGAAATGACACTTTGCTACAATGTAAAGTAGTGAGCGTACAGCTTGTATAAGGGCTCTTTCACACGGCCGCTCCGATTTCTTCTTCCGCTGCGGCACTTTTTTTTTCACGGACACGGATGACACTTGTGTCATCCGCTCCGCATGTCCGCATATCATCCCATCCGTTTGCGAATGATATACGGACATAATGTATGTCTATGGGGATTGAGGATATCAGCGGATGACATCGCTGACATACGATTTTGCATCCGTTCCGTTTTTTTAACGGAAGAAAAATAGGGTTCTGTTCCATTCCAAAAAACAGAACAGAACTGAAAGGACACAAATCGGATGTCAGCGGATGGTCATCCGCTGACATCCACAATCCCATTGACATGCATTATGTCCGTATACCACCCGCAAACGGATGGGGTGATATACGAACATACGGAACGCCCGTGTAAAAGAGCCCTAACAGTGTAAATTTGCTGTCCCCTCAAAATAAATCAACACACAGCCATTAATGTCTAAACTGCTGGCAACAAAAGTGAGTACACCCCTAAGTGGAAATGTCCGAATTGGACCCAAAGTTCAATATTTTGTGTGGCCACCATTATTTTCCAGCACTGCCTTAACCCTCTTGGGCATGGAGTTCACCAGAGCTTCACAAGTTGCCACTGGAGTCCTCTTCCACTCCTCCATGATGACATCATGGAGCTGGTGGGTGTTAGAGACCTTGAGCTCCTCCACCTTCCATTTGAGGATGCCCTACAGATGCTCAATAGGGTTTAGGTCTGGAGACATGCTTGGCCAGTCCATCACCTTTACCCTCAGCTTCTTTAGCAAGGCAGTGGTCATCTTGGAGGTGTGTTTTGGGTTTTTATCATGTTGGAATACTGCCCTGGGACCCAGTCTCCGAAGGGAGGGGATCATGCTCTGCTTCAGTATGTCACAGTACATATTGGCATTCATGGTTCCCTCAATGAACTGTACTGAATGTAATGAACTCATGCAGCCCCAGACCATGACACTCCCACCACCATGCTTGACTGCAGGCAAGACACACTTGTCTTTGTATTCCTAACCTGGTTTCTGCCACACACGCTTGACACCATCTGAACCAAATAAGTTCATCTTGGTCCAGTAATCCATGTCCTTAGTCTGCTTGTCTTCAGCAAACTGTTTGTGGGCTTTCTTGTGCATCATCTTTAGAAGAGGCTTCCTTCTAGGACGACAGCCATGCAGACCAATTTGATGCAGTGTGTGGCATATGGTCTGAGCACTGACAGGCTGACCCCCCCCCCCCCAACCTCTGCCAGCACTCATACGTCTATTTCCCAAAGAAAACCTCTGGATATGATGCTGAGCACGTGCACTCAACTTCTTTGTTCGACCGTGGTGAGGACTGTTCTGAATGGAACCTGTCCTGTTAAACTGCTGTATGGTCTTGGCCACCGTGCTGCAGCTCAGTTTCAGGGTCTTGGCAATCTTCTTATAGCCTAGGCCATCTTTATGTATAGCAAAAATTCTTTTTCTCAGATCCTCAGAGAGTTCTTTGCCATGGGGTGCCATGTTAAACTTCCAGTGACCAGTATGAGAGATTGAGAGCGATAACATCAAATTTAACCCACCTGAGACCTTGTAACATTAATGAGCCACATGACACTGGGGAGGGAAAATGGCTAATTGGGCCCAATTTGGGCATTTTCACTTAGGGGTGTACTCACTTTTGTTGCCAGCGGTTTAGACATTAATAGCTGTGTGTTGAGTTATTTTGAGGGGACAGAAAATTTACACTATTATACAAGCTGTACACTCACTCCTTTACATTGTAGCAAAGTGTCATTTCTTCAGTGTTGTCACATGAAAAGATAGAATAAAATATTTACAAAAATGTGAGGGGTGTACTCACTTTTGTGAGATACTGTATATATAAATATATATATTTATATAATATTAAAGCAACTATCCACAAAGTTTTTTTTTTTTATATAAATTCACATAGTACCCTGGTCAGCCTGGAATTAAAAAAAAAAAATATATATATATACATATATATTAATATCAATATATATATATATTGATATTTTGCAATATCTCGCTATGCGTATACTGGAAAAGTAAACTGTTTAGTAAAACATTCCTCAACACTATAATGCATTCAATTGAAATAATTCCTCTGTATTTATGTAAATGTTGTTGAAATATCAGCTTGTAATTTGTAATTAGTTTCACAATGGTTGTGGCACGTGGCATGACATCATACCAGTAGAAAATAGTAGTGGAACAGTCAGTCCCCTTCTCTTCCATGCAAGTGGTATATTGTTTACATTAAGCAGAAGTGACAAGGGCAATCTGAGAGAAGGAGGGGGACGCGAACTGGGAGGTCAGGGTTTAACATAAAGAACAATGATGTTTTGTATCCCATAGAAAAGAAAATCATATTTTCCCTTAAATTAGTTCTGCATTGTCAAACAATACATATTTTCTAGCTGGTGGTACCTTTCTGAATGTCTTCCTAGAAAAGAAAAGGTTAAAAAAATATCTGCACGTTTTTTTTTTGTTTTTTTTTTTTTAATGCTGGTCCCATGTGGCTCTACCTCCCAGTTGCATGTGTGCAAATTTTAATTTTAGCTGCTCTTCCTAAGCATGCCATAGTGTAAAGCAAAAAGACCGTTCTCAGATGTGATTTTTCCTTGAGCACTGCTGTCAATCAGCTGTCAATCGGCACTGCTGTCAATCAGCTGTCAATCGGCACTGCTGTCAATCAATGTGGAAGAGTAGGGGAGGCACTTAGTTTACTGGGATGTTAGGAACTACATTTTCATATTTACTTTCTCACTGCAATGATCATCAATAGCCAGGATCATTACTTATATTAAGGGGTACCTTAGATTGTAAGCTTCTTGAGAGCAGGGACTTATGTGAATGTACAATATATTTGTAAAGCACTGTGTAAATTGTCAGTGATCTATAAATACCTGAAATAAAAATAAATAAATACATTTTATCAGCTCTTTATTAAAAAATAAATAAACAAATAAATAAATAAATAAATAGCACCCTGTGATTTCAGTTCTTTCATGACTGCATGCATAATCCAAGCTAACCACAAACATTACAATCTCCTCAAGGGCCGGCTCACACAAGATGCAGGCCACTGCATTTTTTTACTGCATCAAAAATGCATGGACAGTAGATTATATGGGTTCCAATGGCATAGTTCACACCAGTGCAGTTCCGGTGCAAAAAAAAAGTAGAACATGTAGTATTTTTTCTGCACAGAACTGTACTGGAACGCAGCAAAACACATAACAAACACACCAGAATGCACCGAAACGCATCTAAATGCATCAAAACTACACTGGAATGCATCATTCCCCCAAAAAAATAAATAAATTAGGGAACCTTATGGAAAAAGGAAAACCAAAAGGGAAAATGGACTGGAATTCATTGAAAATGCATCAAAAATGCGCATGCAGAAACGCATCTGGAGTGTGTTTTTGTGGTGTGAATCAGCCCTTCGCACTGTTCGCGGTTTGGCTGTAGTGCAGCTACTCCCACTTTTCTTGCTGGTTACCCGCAGTTTCCCATAGACTTTTCTACTATGTTGTGCTTCTTTGTTGCACTTTCTGACTAGTCCTGCATGCTACATCTTCAGGATGCTTTCAGAAAATGCACCAAAAACGCAGGATATAGCAGAAAGGGATGAGAAACCATGGGTAACCCACATGCAAACCACAGGTACACTGTGCTGCACCCACAATGTGGCCAAATCGCAGCACAGCACTGTGAAAGTGGCTCAGATCTACCATCCATATGGTGTAAGTGCTTGCCTGATTGGGTACACATTGATTATGATCATGCAGGATTGATATAGTGCCAACAGTTTGCACAGCACTTTACATTATAAAGCGAGACGGTACAATTACAACACAATTCAATACAGAAGGCATAGGAGGGCCCTGCTCATGGAGCTTACAATCTATAGGGATAGATAGCATAGAAGAGATGAGGTAGGTACACATATTACATAGTTTTGATAGATCTAAAGTTGATTGTACATTTAGATTGTAACATGTATGGTGACCCTTTGGGTTGTTTAATAAATGCAGGCGACAATCATGTGCAATAACCCACCTTTAACCCTTTATCGGAACAATGAAAAATGATTGGCAGTTTTATGATTCCGAGGTCTGTCTTATTAAATAAGCCCAGTAAGGCTCGGGTAATTCTATAAATTGGGGTTTTTGGGGCCTAAAAAGTGTCAGGTCCATAGAGATGGTGCCCCGTCCTCCCTACGCTGCACCTGTCACCAGCAGGCTCCATAAACTGTGCTCCTAGCAGACAATGTAGGAGGAGGGACCTGATGCTCATATGGATGACATAACTGAATGGAAGTAATTATTCACTGTTGTGTATGGTTGTGTATGATTGTGTATGGATGTGTATGGACAACAAACAATCCCGCTCATACAAACACACAGATGCCTTGCCAAGCAGGCAGCGTGACGTCACATTCCACCATAAATGACACGCAACCACCGTTTTCTCCTTTCTATGGATCTGCCAAACAAAGGTTCATAAAATGAAGTTGTCGGGGACAGTGACAACCAACAGTTTACCATCCACAGGCTTCTTCGTGCCACCAATTACCCACTTACCTGTGTGGCTGGGGATCCCCATATGTCATGCAGTATTTTTAGTTTATGAGTGGATCCCCCCCCACTCCGATCACGCCCCCCTCCCGGGCTCAATTGATGAATTCCTGAGCTTTTATGACTTTACGTCCCTTAGAGGAAAGTAATTTTTTTTTTTGCACTATGTCTTTGTTTGAACCCCGCTCCCATCCATCCTGTAAACTGTGCGAGGAGCTCGCCGTCACTCCCACTTCTCCCAGCGCTCTGCATGCATAGCGTTCCCATTCTCTGGAAGGTTTGCCATGTGAGAAATCAGGAATGGGGGGTGGGGGATTTATTTTTTTAGTATATAATTGATTATAGACTGCGAAAGTATTTTCCCAGCATTGAGGCAAAGCCTTTGTTATAGCAAACACCATGCCAGAGAGGAGGCTCTCCCTGGGGTGCTGTCACACAAAGCCCCACATGTTCACTTTATGGTGGGGGGGGGGGTGATCAGAGCTTGGCACATCTACCCCCCCCCCCCCCATGCTGTGTCAGTTGGCAGTGCCAGGAGGTGTGAGGCACGTGTGATGCTGGCTGGTGAAGGGGGTGTGAGCCAATGTTTATCAGCTGCATGGATCGCTGTACAGGGCCAATGTTCAGCGGATCGCCTGCAATTGTTGCTTCAGGGGGGGAGGCACCGATCTGTGCCCCCTGTGTGCCCGATCCCCGGTCACGTCAACTAGTTTCCTTTGTTACAGCGAGGGAAACAAGCCTGGATGCTGCAGCACATGGCTACCCCGATCACGCCCACTCCGTGCTCTGCGCCCAGCGATCTGCACCCTGCGATCTGTGCCCAGCGATCAGCACCTACCTTATATGGACAGCGCACAGCTCCGGGACTATCGCCATCCTCCCGGCACTGGCCGCCCGCTGCCCGGCCTCCCTCCGCCGAGGACACCTTGCTGCCCAGGACGGAGCGCTTGCTGAGACGTCGAGGCTGCATGTTCTTCCCCGGGACTGTCCTGTCTCCTCCCCCTTCAGGTCCGGGGAGCTGTCAGTTCCAGCACCTCCCCATGTACACCCACCCCATATACACCAATACTGGACCCACCGACCTACCGGGGACTCCACCAACCTGCACTGCATGGAGATCTGCACTTCCCTGGAAGGTGACAAAGAGTCACAAGGATGGGGGGGGTCACTGTGCCATCCATTCATCTACAACCTGCCTGCCTGTCATCAGTCACTTCATACAGATCACATACACAACACCGACCATCATTACATGGGTGACTGCATTCCTTTTCTATTTATTTTCACCTGCTGATTGGTCAGTGACACACCCCCTGCAATAGGCTGGGGCATCCCATACAGCAGCACCCCCAATCTTTGTGACACCAGGGACCTATTTCAGGCAGACAATTTTCCAAGGGACGTGGGGGTAGGTGGTGGGTGGCCGTTGAACGTATTGGGGGATGGGATATTCACAAAGTTAGTCCTCAGCCCCCCCCCCTCACACCACAACCCCCCTTTACATTACAGTGCCCCCTTTACAGTGCAGTCCCCTTTACATCACAGTGCTACCTTTACATTACAGTGCCCCCTTTACAGCGCAGTCCCCTTTACATCACAGTGCCCCTTTTACATCACAGTGCCCCCTTTACATCACAGTGCCCCCTTTACAGTGCAGTCCCCTTTACATCACAGTGCTACCTTTACATTACAGTGCCCCCTTTACAGCGCAGTCCCCTTTACATCACAGTGCCCCCTTTACATCACAGTGCCCCCTTTACAGCGCAGTCCCCTTTACATCACAGTGCCCCCTTTACAGTGCAGTCCCCTTTACATCACAGTGCTACCTTTACATTACAGTGCCCCCTTTACAGCGCAGTCCCCTTTACATCACAGTGCCCCTTTTACATCACAGTGCCCCCTTTACATCACAGTGCCCCCTTTACAGTGCAGTCCCCTTTACATCACAGTGCTACCTTTACATTACAGTGCCCCCTTTACAGCGCAGTCCCCTTTACATCACAGTGCCCCTTTTACATCACAGTGCCCCCTTTACATCACAGTGCCCCCTTTACAGTGCAGTCCCCTTTACATCACAGTGCTACCTTTACATTACAGTGCCCCCTTTACAGCGCAGTCCCCTTTACATCACAGTGCCCCTTTTACATCACAGTGCCCCCTTTACATCACAGTGCCCCCTTTACAGTGCAGTCCCCTTTACATCACAGTGCTACCTTTACATTACAGTGCCCCCTTTACAGCGCAGTCCCCTTTACATCACAGTGCCCCTTTTACATCACAGTGCCCCCTTTACATCACAGTGCCCCCTTTACAGCGCAGTCCCCTTTACATCACAGTGCCCCTTTTACATCACAGTGCCCCCTTTACATCACAGTGCCCCCTTTACAGCGCAGTCCCCTTTACATCACAGTGCCCCCTTTACATCACAGTGCCCCCTTTACATCACAGTGCCCCCTTTACAGCGCAGTCCCCTTTACATCACAGTGCCCCCTTTACATCGCAGTCCCCTTTACATCAAAATACTGCTTTACAGTGCAGTCCCCGTTACATCACAGTGCCCCCTTTACATCACAGTGCCCCCTTTACATCACAGTGCCCCCTTTACATCACAGTGCCCCCTTTACATCACAGTGTCCCCTTTACAGTGCAGTCCACTTTACATCACATACAGAACACCAACCATCATTACATGGGTGGCTGCATTCCTTTTCTATTCTTAGGCTTTTCCATTTATTTTCACCTGGTGATTGGTCAGTGACACACCCCCTGCATTAGGCAGCAGCGCCCCCCCCCCCATTACATCACAGTGCCCATTGTACAGTCCCCATTACATCACAGTGCCCCCTTTACAGTACAGTCCCCTTTACATCACAGTGCCCTCTTTACAGTACAGTCCCCTTTACATCACAGTGCCCCCTTTACAGTTCAGTCCCCTTTACATCACATTACCCCCTTTACAGTACAGTCCCCTTTACATCACAGTGCCCTCTTTACAGTGCAGTCCCCTTTACATCACAGTGCCCTCTTTACAGTGCAGTCCCCTTTACATCGCAGTGTCGCCCTTTACAGCGCAGTCCCCTTTACATGAAAGTGCCCCCTTTAAAGCGCAGTCCCCTTGTGCCCCCTTTAAAGCGCAGTCCCCTTTACATTGCAGTGCCCCCTTTAAAGCGCAGTCCCCTTTACATCACAGTGCCCTCTTTACAGTGCAGTCCGCTTTACATCACAGTGCCCCCTTTACAGTGCAGTCTCCTTTACATCACAGTGTCGCCCTTTACAGCGCAGTCCCCTTTACATCAAAGTGCCCCCTTTAAAGCGCAGTCTCCTTTACATCACAGTGCCCCCTTTACATCACAGTGCCCCCTTTACATCACAGCGTCGCCCTTTACAGCGCAGTCTCCTTTACATCACAGTGCCCCCTTTACATCACAGTGCCCCCTTTACAGTGCAGTTCCCATTACATCCCAGTGCCCCCTTCACTGTATAGTCCCCTTTACATCACAGTGTCCCCCTTTACAGTGCAGTCCCCTTTAGATCACAGTGCCCCCATTACAGTGCAGTTCCCATTACATCACAGTGCCCCCTTTACTGTACAGTCCCCTTTACATCACAGTCCCCCTTTACACTGCAGTCCCCTTTAGATCACAGTACCCGCTTTAAAGCACAGTCCCCTTTACATCACAGTGCCATCTTTACAGTGCAGTCCCCTTTACATCACAGTGGCCCTCTACATTAACCACTTGCTGACCAGCCACCACAGATATACGGCAGCAGGTTCCCACGAAACACCGTACCCATACTCCCTTTTGTGGGAGTGAGTGTTGAGGCGCGCACGCACCCATTAGCCAGCGTGAAAGCTGATCTGCGGGGCCGTCGGCCACAATTGCCACCGGGCACCTGCGATCGCTCCCCATGGAGACAGAACGGCAGTCTGCTGTTGTAAACACAGCAAACCGTTGTTCTGTCAGCAATCAACACAGGGCTCCTGTGTTCCTCCTATTTAGTTACACAGTTCCCTGTGATGATTCCATAAGCCCATCCCCCCCACAGTTAGAAAACACCCCCTGGGAATACATTTAATCCTTTGATCGCCCCTGGTGTTAACCCCTTCCCTGCCAGTGTCAGTACAGTAACAGTGTATATGTTTAGCACTGATTACTGTAGCAATGTCACTGGTACCCCCAAAATTGACAGTTAGGTGTCAGATCTGTCCACCGCAATGTCACAGCTCCGCTAAATAAATAAATAAATAAAAATGACATAAATCTTTCCCCTAGTTTGTAGACGCAATAACTTTTGTGCAAACCAATCAAAATACACTTATTGGGATTTTTTTACCAAAAATATGTAGCGGAATACAAATTGGCCTAAAATGATGAAAAATTTTAATTTTTTTTTTCATTGGGAATGTTATATAGCAAAAAGTGAAAAATATATATATTTCTTTTTAGAATTGTCCCACTTTTTTGTTTATAGCTCAAAAAAAAAAAATCGCACAGGTGATCAAATACCACCAAAAGAAAGCTCTGTTTGTGGGGAAAAAAACAATTTTATTTGGGTACAGCGTCGCACAACTGAGCAATTGTCAGTTAAAGTAACACAGTGCCGAATCGCAAAAAATGTCCTGGTCATTAAGGGGGAAAATCTTCCAGTCTAGAAGTGGTTAATGAAAAAGGGACTTCTCTGTAAAGGGGGCACTATAATGTAAAGGGGGGCTGCGATGTGAAGGGGAACTGAGGGCACTGTGGGACTGCTTTTAAGGTTGGCTGTAATGTAAAGGGGACTGCACTGTAAAGGGGTACTGTAATGATTACAGTGCAGCCCTTATAATATTACAGTGCCCCTAGCAATTACAGTCTCATCCATCATAGTGCCCCTGCAGTCTGCCCCCACCCTCCTTTTTTTATTCTAACATTACCCTCCCCCATTCCAATCCCTGCACAGGACCCCTACCTGTGGCTGGAAAGAGAATGTTATCAGTCTGTGTGTCCTCTCCCGACTCCTCCACCCACCCCAGCCCATGATGTCATCCTATCAGCAGGGCAGGGGGTGGGAGGAGCTCTCCATTCCGATCTGCAGCTCCTCCCGCCCCCTGCCCTGCTGATAGGATGACATTGTCGGCGGGGTGGGCGGAGGAGCCAGGAGAGGACACACGGTCAATCTCCCTGCCCTTGCATGGATTGAAATTGGGCCAGCAGAGATCCATGTATGGCCAGCTTAGGTTCACACCTGGGAGTTTCTGAGGAAGAGGTACAGCCTTGAAAGGCGTCAGCCGATTTCCTGGACTTAGACAGTGGACTCCAACATTATGGAGCACATTTTTCATTTGCTTTCATAATGCATTTTTCTTTTGCAGGAGGAGACTGGTGATTAACCACTTCAGAACCCGCGCTATAGGCGAAAGACGGCTACAGCACAGTTCTCTTATTCCGGGAGGGCTTCCATGGACGTCCTTCGCGAACCATGCACCCCCTGAGGCACGCATCCTTCGGACACAGCTAATCACAGATCAGGGGAAAAGGGCCAATCACAGCGGCCCTTTACAATGTGATCTGCTGTGTCCAATCACAGGTGATCACATGTAAACACATGCCAGTTATCGGCAGTCCTTTCCTCAGATGCAGTCACAGCATGAGGAGAGGAGAGCTAGTAACCAGCAAGTGTGAGAGGGGACATGTACACAGATAATCAGGGCACTGATTATCAGCATAGCCCCATCAATGCCAATCAGTGCAGCCTATCAGTGCCCATAAGTGCTGCCTATCAGTGCAGCCTTATCAGTGCCCATCGGTGCACTTACTTATTTGCAAAATTTTATAACAGAAATTAAGAAAAACTAAACTAAGAAAAAAATCAAAATGTAATTTTGGTGCAGTGTTACATGACCACACAGTTGTCATTCAAAGTGTGACAGCGCTGACGCTCTATTCACACATGGGCATTCTGGAATTGTGGGCAGGATTCCAGAATCATGGCAAAATGTGGGACGCATTTGCAATGCTATCATTTCTTATTGGCACCTCAAACGCTGTGCGATTTTGCCATGGTTCTCACGCAATAGACATGGTTTGGAGAAGTGGTTGTACCGGGGTAATGCATGCAGCTAGAGGCATCATTCAGGTACAGTTTTTTAGAGCCAACGATCGGCTTTCTTGTGATAACAACCAATGCGGCTCAGCAGCCACTCGCCTGTTATCGCCTGGAGTGGGAGGGGACGTCCCGCCGCCCCGCCAGGGTCTCCCGTCCCATCGGCAGACCGGAGCAACCAGCCGGCTCATCTGCTGGCTGGTCAGAGTCCCGAACAAAGCCGGATTTGGCTTCGATTGGACCCTGATAGTAACCTGGAATCGATGTCACTTCCGGTTTACTCGGCTGCTAATGGCGCCAATTGTAAAAAAATGACAGTTTTTAAAAAAACAGATTTTGGCGTTTTGAATACTTTTAAGTGCAAAGGAGGGATTTGGGGTTTTTTTTACACCCCCGATCCCTCCATAAAGAGAACCTGTCACTGTCTATTACTGTCACAAGGGGTGTTTACATTTCTTGTGACAGCAATAAAAGTGATCAGATTTTTTTGTTTAAAGTAACAGTGAAAAAAAATTTTTTTTTAAAGTGCCCCTGTCCGGCATGCTGGCGCACCAAAGAAAACACGTGTAAGTTGCGCCCACAAATGTAGACGGTATACAAATCACACATGTGAGGTATCGCTGTGATCATCAGAGCGAAAGAAATCTAGCACAAGACCTCCTCGTCAACTCTAAACTTGTAACAGTTCAAATTTTGTAAAGCTTCACCTATAGAGATCTTTAAGTGTATTTTTTCCCAAAAATTGCATTTGAAATACCGCGTGGCATAAAATATTGCAAGGATCACCATTTTATTCTCCAGGGTCTTCGCTAAAATATATATATATAATGTTTGGGGGTTCTAAGTAACTTTCTAGCAAAGAATACTGATTTTAACTTGTAAACAACATGTGTCAGAAATAGGCCTGGTCCTTAAGTGGTTAAAGTGGTAATAAATCCAGAACCAAAGATGGAATACATTGCAGCTTACCATTTATTAGATGTGGTGGCTACATTCATTTTCTTCTCATAGGTTTTTTTTTCCCCTCTGTTTTCACCTGGTAATCTAGCCAGTGACACACCTCCTGTATTAGAGTGCCTCCACTCTGCAGAAAGCACAGGGGCACCTCTGGGGGGAGATGGACTAGCAGATTTAGATGCACTAACAAATTGAAGCCAAACTCCAGCTAATACTTTATAAGCAGTTACAGCCAGGGCCATCTTACTGAACGGGCATGCCCGGGGGCCCCACTTGCCCGGGGGGCCCCACCTGCCCAGCGACCCAGCCCCAGCCAAGCATTAGTCCGGATTCCCGTGTGCATCTTACCACCAAAGTTAGCAGGTGGCAAGCGCCTGTTGGCCCTGCGCTGCTGTCAAACCATGTGGGCCGTGGAGGGGGAGCCCACAACTGCAGGAATGCCTCCATGAGAACCGGCGCACACAGGACAGTCGAGTCTAAATCCTGTCCGTGTGTGTGTTCACCGGACCCAGCCGCCGAACTTGGAAGCTGTCATTATCCTGGCACTGCTGTATTAATAAATATTGCCTTATCGCTAATTTGCATTTTTAATTATTGTGTGATTGTGCAGGCAGGGACCCCAGTGCACTGCATATCCCAGGGCCCTTTAACGCTCTAAAGATGGCATTGGTTACAGCAACAGTTTTCTTCCTTTTGGGATAAGGCTAGGTTTTGCAGAAACACACTACAGTCCATGTAACATTAGTTCCTATGAGTGACCAGGGCTGCTGTTAGAAATTGCGGGGCCCCGTACAGACTACCTGGCAGGGCCCCCCCCAAGAAAATATTAAAGATATATTTAGCTAAAATGACAACAAAATCACTATTATCAGACACAAATATAACATAACTCGCATAATTCCTGTTAATCTAAAAAAAAAAAACTATGTTAAATAAATAAATAAGAAGAAGAGATGAGAAAAATATACAGGCTGGGCAGTTGGAGCTCAGTGATCAGAGAGACAGAGAGAGAGAAACAAAGTTACAATTTACAAATAAACTCCTGAGCAGAGATAAGTGCTGGGAGGGGGGCCTACACAAGGGAGGGGGATTAGTGAGGGATGACTGTCTCTTTCTCAACAGATACAAGCTGATAGCAGGGAGAGGGACAGATCAGATTCAGGTGCTGGAGGAAGATTTCTGTATTTGTTGTCCATCACTAATCCCCCTCTCTGTGTGGGCCCCCCTGTGTGCTCGGGCCCCCTACAAGAGGGCTGGTGGTCCCCCCCTATCAGCGGCCCTGTGAGTGACGTTCACATCTTTGTAGTTTCCACCACTGTGTTTTTTGGAAAGGTGCAGGGACTTTTTTACACTCTTAGGCTCCATAGACGTCAACGGAATCACATTAAAAACTGGATGTACATACAGACTCTTCCTAGCAACATTAACACATCCCAAAATTGTAAAACTTAACAAAAACTTGCATAAAAAATGAAGAACGTGCCAGAAAGGGGCCTTAAAAACCCATTAAGAACCTATTCACAGTATATGCAGTGCGTTTTTTTTTTGCATCAAAAACGCATGGAAAATAGGTTATTTGGGTTCCAATGGCATAGATCACACCTTTGCAGTGCGTTCCAGTGCTTTTCCATTCCAGAAAAAAATATACAACATGCTGCTTTTTTCCTGCACAGAACTGTACTGGAAAGCAGTAAAAAGCATAAAAATTGCAATAAAAATGCATCAGACCTCAGTACAGTGGAAAAAAAACATGAAAAACTGCAATGCATCTGGAAATGCATCATAAACTCAACGGAAACGCATTATAAATGCTCATGCAGAAACACATCTGGGTTGGATCTGGAGGATGTTTTTGTGGTATGAATGGGTGCTAACCGCATATGCATAGATTGAACCTAGCCTAAAGGTTTTACATTGAAAAAGCTGACCATTGTAAGCACCCCTGTCAGTAGTAAATGGTTTGTCTCAGTCCTATAAACTGCTACATCTGCAGGACAACTTGTTCTGTTGAAAAAAAAAAAACAGACTACCTGGCAAATCACCAGGTGAAAAATAAAGGAAAGAAAGCCTAAAAAGTAAATGAATGCAGCCATCAGATGTAAGAATTGGTAAGCGGCAATATGATTAATGTTTGATTTTGGGTTTAATGCCACCTTCAACACAAAAATCCTACCAAAAACACATGTAGATGCATTTTTCATGCGTGTTTAATCAGCTTCCAATGAAGTCTTTGAAGCCAAAGTCACCAGCCTGCATGTAAAAAGGTCCCGGCACCTTTCCAAAAAACGCATTGCAGGAAACTGCCTAGATGTGAACAGGACCCATAAAAGGATTGTACTGAAAAACACATACAGGTGCATCTCATAAAAATATAATATCATCAAAAAGTTTATTTATCTCAGTAATTTAATTCAAAAAGTAAAAAAAACACACACATATATATATATATATATATATATATGCGTTACACACAGAGTGATATATTTCAAGCGTATCTTTCTTTTAATTTTCAAGAATATGGCTTACAGCTAGTGAAAACCCAAAATTCAGTATTTCAGAAAATTAAATTATTGTTAAAAAGTTCAATATTGTAGACTCAAGGGGGTTGATTTATTAAAGGCAAATGCACTGTACACTTTGAAAAGTGCAGTTACACTCTGCAAGAGCAGTTGCTCCAGAGCTCAGTAAATGAGCAAAAGCTCTGCTGACTTCAATCATCCAATCATGTGCAAGCAAAAATGCATTTCTGTGTTACTTACTTTGCAAAGTGCACAATTTTTTTTGTTTTTAGTAAATCAATCCCATAGTGTCAAACTCTAATCAGCTAATTACCTCAAAACACCTATAAGACCCCGTACACACTGGGGCGACCCGACTTTCGGTGGCGACCTGTGAAGTCGCGGTGCGCAGCTCGCACCGGGACCTCGGAGCGGCCGGCACGGACTTCATATCATTGAAGTCAATGCAGGTCGCTCCAGGTCGCCCCAAAGAAGCTCCGTACCCTTGTTCTAAGTCGGAGCGACTTGTGTCGCTCCTATTAGAATGGGTCCACCGCTACTCTATGGCAGGCGACCTGTCAGGCGACCAGGTCGCCCCAGTGTGAACGGAGTCTAAAGGTCTCCTGGGCCTTTAACTAGTCTCTCAGTCTGGTTCAGTAGATTACACAATCTGGTGGAAGATTGCTGACTTGACAGTTGTCCAGAAGACAGTCATTGACACCCTCCACAAGGAGAATAAAGGCCTGTACACACGTAGCGATTGTCGGCCGTAAATATTCGGCTTGTTAGTATGATGCTTCCGACAACCGACTGCGACTTTTTGGCCGAACAGAATCTGGTGTGCAGGCTTTAAAATTTTTGTTGGCCAACACCAGAACAGCCGATTGTTCCTCAGTCAGTACAGAATTCGGCCGACAAACAGCAGATGAGCAAGACTGGGCATGCTCAGAAAAGAAAAAACACACGGAAAGTTAACCATCAAATTACATCATTTCTGAAGTTGGTTGTTGTTGGCCGACAAAATTCGTGTGCAGTCTTGAGCACATTTCAACCAACATGACAGCACTGGACAAAAGACGGCCAATCGTTTGGCCGACAATCGGTACGTGTGTATGGGGCTTAAGTCACAAAAGGTCATTGTTAAAGAAGCTGGCTGGTCACAGAGTGCTGTATCCAAGCATATTAATGGGAAGTTGAGTGGAAGGAAAAAGCGTGGTAGAAAAGGTGCACAAGTAACAGGGATAACTGCAGCCTTGAGAGGATTGTGAAGCAAAGGTCATTCAAGAATTTGGGGGAGATTCACAAGGAGTGGACTACGGCTGGTGTCAGCGCTTCAAGAGCCACCACATACAGATGTATCCACCAACAATGTCAGAAGCACCTTACCTGGGCTAAGGAGAAAAAGGATTGGACTGTTACTCAGGAGTCCAAAGTCCTCTTTTTGGATGAAAGTAAATGTTGCATTTCATTTGGAAATCAAGGTCCCAGAGTCTGGCGGAAGAGTGGAGAGGCACAGAATCCAAGTTACATAAAGTGTGAAGTTTCCACAGTCAGTGATGATTTGGGGAGCCATGTCATCTGCTGGTGTTGGTCCACTGTGTTTTTTTTAAGTCCAAAGTCAGCGCAGCCCTCTACCAGGTAATTCTAGAGCACTTCATGCTTCCCCCTGCTGACCAGCTTTATGATGGAGATGCTGATTTCATTTTCCAGCAGGACTTGGCACCTGCCCACACTGCCAAAAGTGCAAATACTTGGTTTAATGATCATGGTATCCCTGTGCTTGATTGGCCAGCAAACTCACCTGACCTAAACCCAATAGAGAATCTGTGGGGTATTGTCAAAAGTAGGGTGACCACGTCACGTGGTGTATTTAGGGTTTGTGTTGCCCTAGGCCGGACTAAACTCATGTACCCCCTAATTTACCTACGACCCACCCCTTCCTGTTTCAGACCCGCCCTGTCATTTGTAAACCACACCCCTTCCTCTTTAGGCACCACCTCTTCCTCTCTGTACATTAAAAGTGGGTACAAAGTGCCTACTTGTATATTTTGTTGTTTTGTATGGGTACGTTGGTTCGTGGGAGCGCTCCTGGTGGCCCCCACTCGGCAGCGGGGATGCCAATCCACGGGGGCCAGCAGGAGCAATTGCCGCCGGGCACCCGCGATCGCTCCCGGCTGAGAGGGAACGACGGTCTGCTGTTGTAAACACAGCTGGCTGTTGTTCTCTCTGAAATGATCACAGAGCACCTGTTATCCTTCTATATAGAATCACAGGTCTCTATGTTCATTTCACAAGCCCCTCCCCAATACAGCTAGAAAACACCCCCCTAGGCTCACACTTAACCCTTTGATCACCCCGGGTTAACTCCTTCCCTCCCAGTGTCATTATTACAGTAACAGCCCTGGTGTATTTGTAGCACTGATTACTGTAGTAATGTCACTGGTCCCCCCAAAAGTGTCAAAAATGTCAGTTAGGGGTCCGATCTGTCCGCTGCAATGTTGCGGCCCGCTAAAAATCGCAGATTGCCGCCATTACTAGTAAAAAATAAATAAAAAAATAAAAATGACATAAATCTTTCCCCTATTTTGTAGACACAATAACTTTTGTGCAAACCAATCAATATACGCTTATTGGGATTTTTTTTTACCAAAAATATGTAGCAGAATACAAATTGGCCTAGAAGATTGAAAAAAATGTGATTTTTAAATTTTTTTGGGGGAATGTTATATAGCAGAATGTGAAAAACAATATATTTTTTTCCCGAATTGTTGCTCTTTCTTTGTTTATAACGCAATAAATAAAAATCGCACAGGTGATCAAATACCACCAAAAGGAAGTTCTATATGTGGGAAAAAAAAGGACATTCAATTTTTAGAGTACAGTGTCGCACAACCGTGCAATTGTCCTTTAAAGTAATTCAGTCCTGAATTGCAAAAAATGGCCTTGTCATTAACGGGGAAAATCTTCCAGAGCTACAGGCATAGTGCAGGGGCTGCGGGCATGGTATAGGAGATGCAGGGGTTGCGGGCATGGTGCAGGGGCTGCGGACAGGGTACAGGAGATGCAGGGGTTGCGGGCATAGTGCAGTGGCTGCGGACATGGTACAGGAGATGCAGGGGTTACGGGCATAGAGCAGGGGCTGCAGACATGGTATAGGAGATGCAGGGGCTGTGGACATGGTACAGGAGATGCAGGGGTTGCGGGCATAGTGCAGGGGCTGCAGACATGGTACATGAGATGCAGGGGTTGCAGACATAGTGCAGGGGCTGCAGACATGGTATAGAAGATGCAGGGGTTGCCGGCATGGTGCTGGGGCTGTGGACATGGTACAGGAGATGCGGTGCTGCGGGCATGGTACAGGCATGGTACAGGAGATGCAGGGCTGTGGGCAGCATGGTAAGAAGATGCAGTGCTGCGGGCATAGTGCAGGGGCTGTGGACATGGTACAGGAGATGCAGGGCTATGGGCATGATACAGGAGATGCAGTAGTGCGGGCATGGTAAAGGAGATGCAGTGCTGCGGGCATGGTACAGGCATGGTACAGAAGATGCAGTGCTGTGGGCATGGTACAGGAGATGCAGGGCTGTGGGCAGCATGGTACAGGAGATGCAGTGCTGCGGGCATGGTACAGGAGATTCTGTACCATGCCTGCAGCACCTGCATCTGCTGCTGCGGAGTCTCACCTACCTTGAGGCGCCTTACATTTAAAAATGCGCATGTGCCGCCTGCCCGGGAATAGCCGAACATGTACGGGCTTTTTTTTCCTTGTTCCACCACTGGCTCTACACTGCCTGAACTGGTTGCTAGGACTGCCTGCCGCCTGGCATCTAGCAACCAGTGATGTCATGTCACCACATAGTGAGGCTGAGGCGGCCCCAACATTCAGAGCGAAGGAGGATTTAACTCCCCCCTCCTCCACGCCTAGTGCTTTAGCTCCATCCACCTCCTCCTCAATCTTCTCTCAGAGGTGAGGCTGGGGATGGATGTAACACCATGTGTGTCATGGGGCACTGACTGCAGAGAGAACAGCAGATGAGCTGGCAGCAGAGGACAGATGACCCCCTTGGATGGATGGGAGGAGGACACATCCTTACATTTTAGGGGTTCATGCTGGGACTTGTAGTCCTTTACTTTGGGGAGATGTGAATCCCCCCAAAAGTGAAGGACTATCACTATAGGTCCCAGCATGAAACCCTCAGTCATGTGACACCCTGCCGCCCCCCACTAGTGAAGAACTACAGGTCCCAGCATGAAACCCTCAGAGCTGAAGATGTGACACCCTCCCGCCCCCCACTAGTGAAGAACTACATGTTCCAGCATGAACCCATGAATTCTTTGGGGGTCACATCTTTAGATCTCAGGGGTTCATGCTGGGATTTGTAGTCCTTCAATTTTCTTTTGGGGGGGGGAGTCACATCCTTGGATATCAGGGGTTATAATTTGGGACTTGTAGTCCTTCACTTTTTGGGGATGTGAACTTTTGGGAAGGGGGGGGGGGTGTCCCCAAATGGCAGTTTGGAAATGTGGTCACCCCAGTCAAGAGGAAGATGAGAGGCACCAGACCCAACAATACAGACGAGCTGAAGGCCACTATTAAAGTAACCTGAGCTTCCATAACACCGCAGCAGTGCCACAGGCTGATCGCCTCCATGCCGCTCTGCATTGTTACAGTAATTCATGCAAAAGGAGCCCGGACCAAGTACTTAGTGCATACTATACCGTACATAAACATATTTTTCAGTAAGCCAACATTTCTGTAATAAAATTTTTTTTTTTGATCTTATGTAATATTCTAATTTTCTGAGATACTGAATTTTGGATTGTCACTAGCTGTAAGCCATAATCATCACAAATAAAAGAAAGAAATGCTTGAAATATATCACTCTGTGTGTAATGCATCTATATAAAATATATGAGTTTCACTTTTTGAATTGAATTACTAAAATAAATTAACTTTTTGATGATATTCAATTTTTTTGAAAAGCACCTGTAGATGCAAACCTAGCCTAAAGCTGGCCAAACGTGTTGTCAGTTAAAGAGGAAAGGGAGTGTTAGATACACCCCGGGTAACACTTTATAAGCAGTTACAGCAAACAGTTTTGTTCTTTTTAGTATAAATGGTTTAAATAAATACATTTAAAAAGCTGATCGTTGTAAGCACCCCTGTCAGTCATAACTGTTTTTTCTCAACCCTCTAACGGCCATATCTGCAGGATAGCATGTTCTGTTGAAAAACAACAGACTAAAGCCCCGTACACACGTACGGATCGTCGTCATACAAACGTTCGTCTTTTCTCCCCGGGATGTCGGTGTCTGTTGAAAAGTGCAAAGACAGCACAAGGACAGCACAAGAATTTTGTCTGCAGACTTCAGCTGACTGCAGAAGTGATGTCATGTAATGGTTAACTTTCCCTGTGTTTTTTATTTTCTGAGCATGCCCAGTCTTGCAAATCTGCGGTCTGTCGGCTGATTTCTGTACTGACAGGCGAACAATCGTCCGTTCTGGTGTCCGCAGACAAAAATTTTCATGTTTGCAAGAAAGACTCTTGTCCGCGGATTGTGCACAGACATCTGTCGGAGGCACCATACTAACACGCGTACAATCGGCAGATCTTTCGTCCGCCGACGTTTGTATGACGACGATCCGTACGTGTGTACGGGCCTTTAGTGGCTGCACTGGCTGGGTGACTAAATAAAAATAGAAGAAAGAAAGCCTAAAAAAGAAAACTGCTGTAGCCACCACATCTAAGAATTGAAAAACTGCAACATAATAAAGGTTTGGGTTTAATTACGCTTTAAAACGCAATTTCAAAACTGGCGGTTAAGGCAATTTTAACCGTCAGTTTTGAAATTGCGGTTTAAAGCGGAATTAAACCCAAACCTTTATTATGTTGCAGTTTTTCAATTCTATGCGACTTCATACACAGTTGCCAATGCAAGTCGCACATTAAATCACCAAAAGTAGTATGTTGCAGCCTACTGATCCTTAAAGCTGAGGCTTAGGTATGGTAAATGTTACATAGTTACATTGGTCCAGCTGGGTGATTGTAAGTAGAAATATGCCATACCTGTGGGATCCCTGTGGAAGATGGAAATCACTGTAGTATTCATGGCTAATACAGTGATCACCACTAGCTGCCGAATACTGTGCCAAGCTTACCAATCAGTTTTTCCATCCTTACATGTGGTGGCTGCATTCCTTTTCTTTTTTTTTAGCGCTTGTTCACACCAACACGTGCTTCTTGGCATGTTGCACATTAGAACAGCCTACTAGACTAATGCCTCATACACACGCACCGATTGTCGGCCGAACAATTGGCCGTCTTTTGTCCAGTGTTGTTGTGTTGGTTGAAATGTGCTCTAGACTGCACACGAATTTTGTCGGCCAACAACAACCAACTGCAGAAGTGATGTCATGTGCTGGTTGACTTTCCGTGTGTTTTTTCTTCTCTGAGCATGCCCAGTCTTGCTCATCTGACTTTTGTCGGCCGAAATCTGTACTGACTGACGAACAATCGGCCGTTCTGGTGACGGCCAACAAAAATTTTATAGCATGCACACCAGATTTTGTTCAGCCGAAAAGTCGCAGTCGGTTGTCGGAAGCATCATACTAACAAGCCGAAAATCGGCCGATCGAAAATTGGCTGAAAATTTACGGCCAACAATCGGTGCGTGTGTACGGGGCTTAAGTGAGAGTTATTCACTAAACCTGCAGGATGCAAAATCTGGAGCAGCTATGCAGAGTATCCAATCAGCTTCCAAGTCTTATTGCCAAAGCTTAATTGAACAAGTTGAAGTTAGAAGCTGATTGGCTACCATAAATACTTGCATCAGATACTGAGCTGAGTGCTCTACTTTTAGTAAATCTACCCCCCTTAGGCTGCCCTATGCACATGAAATGTGCTAAAAAGATACCAGCATCGTTTTGAAAAACACCCTGCACCATGTGTTTTTTCCGGGTGCCAGTGGCGGCTGGTGATAAAAAAAAATTTGGGGGGGGGGGGGGGGTGGCATTGCAAACATACCCCTCCAAATCCTTACCTGCAAATGGAGCCTCTATTCTGGGCTGTCACGGCTCCCCTGCTACTCGACGACTTCCATGTTCCATAGTCAGCCTCCTAAATGGGCCGGACACAAAACCGGAAGTGACGTGATGTTGAATTTTGATTGACTATAGTCAAAAGGGGTTGGGTTTAGTGCAGTGCTCTGCGCCCCGAGCACAATGTACAGTGCATCCAGAAAGTATTCACAGTGCCTCACTTTTTACACATTTTGTTATGTTACAGCCTTATTCCAAAATTGATTACATTAATATTTTCCTCAAAATTCTACAAACAATACCCCATAATGGCAACCTGAAAGAAGTTTGTTTGAAATCCTTGCAAATTTATTAAAAATAAAAAGCGCCATAAAATCACATGTACATAAGTATTCCAAGCCATTGCCACGAAACACAAAATTGAGCTCAGGTGCATCCTGTTTCCACTGATCATCCTTGAGATGTTTCTACAACTTGATTGGAGTCCACTTGAGGTAAATTCAGTAGATTGACATGATTTGGGAAGGCACACACCTGTCTATATAAGGTCCCACAGTTAACAGTGCATGTCAGAGCACATATCAAGCAATGAAGTCCAAGGAATTGTCTGTAGACCTCCAAGACAGGATTGTATCGAGGCACAGATCTGGGGAAGGGTAGAGAAAAATGTCTGCACCATTGAAGGTCCCAGCACAGTGGCCTCCATCATCTGTAAATTGAAAAAATTTGGAACCACCAGGACTCTTCCTAGAGCGGGCTGACTGGCCAAACTGAGCGTTCAGGGAGAAGGACCTTAGTCCAGGAAGTGACCAAGAATCCAATGGTTACTCTGACAGAGCTCCAGCGTTTCTCTGTGGAGAGAGGAGAACCTTCCAGAAGAACAACCATCTCTGCAGCACTCCACCAATCAGGCCTTTATGACAGAGTGGCCAGACGGAAACCATTCCTCAGTAAAAGGTACATGGCAGCCCACCTGGAGTTTGCCAAAAGGCGCCTGAAGGACTCTCAGACCATGAGAAACAAAGTTCTCTGGTCTTATGAGACAAAGATTGAACTCTTTGGCCTGAATAGCAAGTGTCATGTCTGGAGGAAACCAGGCACTGCTCATCCCCTGGCCAATACCAACAGTGAAGCATGGTGGTGGCAGCATCATGCTGTGGGGATGTTTTTCAGCAGCAGGAACTGGAAGACTAGTCAAGAATGAGGGAAAGATGAATGCAGCAATGTAGAGAGACAACCCTGATGAAAACCTGCTCCAGAGCACTCTAGATCAGTGGTTCTCAAATCCGGTCCTCGGGACCCACTAACAGGCCAGATTTTAAGTATTACCTTGGGGGATGCAGACTAGAATACTGCAATCACTGAGAAGCAAATGAGATCACCAGTGATGTAATTTAGTTATCTTGCAAACCTGGCCTGTTGGTGGGTCCCGAGGACCGGATTTGAGAACCACTGCTCTAGATCTCTTCCCGTTGGAAGATGAACCTTCGCCCCAGTCTAACAATGCTAAGCACACAGCCAAGTTAGCAAAGGAGTGGCTATGGGACAACTGTGAATGTCCTTGAGTGGCCCAGCCAGAGTCCAGACCTAAACCCGATTGAACATCTCTGGAGAGATCTGAAAATGGCTGTGCACTGACTCTTCCCATCCAACCTGATGGAGCTTGAGAGGTCCTGCAAAGAAGAATGGGAGAAACTGCCCAAAAATAAGTGTGCAAAGCTTCTAGCATCATACTCAAATAGATATGCACTGATTTTGTTTTTTCTTAAAATTCTAGTAGCATTTGTTGATATACATACCCACGTTATTTGCCCCTGAGGAAGCGGTCACCCGCGAAACATGTCGGGCTGGGTTTGGGTATAGACACCCAGGTCCAACACACCAGACCCACCAGTCATACCATCTCTGGCATAGGTCTGCAGTGGACAGCGTGATCTACACCCGCCCTCCGTGGATATTTGGCTCTCCTGAGCCTTTATGTTGTATGTACTGTATGACTATTTCCAATTGCTCTGTATGCTGTAATATTATTGGTGTTCTGTCAACACGATAATAGTTACTTTTAATGATTTTCTTCCTTATTTTTGGTTTTGTATAATAAAATTTGTTTACTTTTACATATAGGTCTGATTTTTTGCTATTTGTCTTGATGACAGTATCCCTTTAAAAGTCCCCTCGGCCCATTCATTTTCCTTCTCTACACTTAATTGGGACGTGGATACTTGTACTCTTTGATCTAAAAAATTCTTTTGTTGGTTAGCTGTCCCCTTTGTCCATACTATCATACTCAAAAAGACTTGATGCTGTAATTGGTACCAAAGGTTCTTCAACAAAGTACTGACCAAAGGCTGTGAACATGTACGTTCACAGCAGGGCGCCGGAGTGTGGAGTGACAGGAGTCGAGCCAGCGAGCCAGCCCACTGCCCAGGACAGCAGGTAAGTGATTGAAGCCGCTACAGTGGGTAAGTAGCAGTGCTGTGCCATGCCTGTACATACTGTGACATGCCTATACCTACTACTATGCCATGCCTGTACATACTGTGCCATGCATATACCTACTGTGCCATGCCTATACCTACTACTATGCCATGCCTGTACATACTGTGCCATGCCTATACCTACTGTGCCATGCCTATACCTACTGTGCCATGCCTGTACATACTGTGCCATGCATATACCTACTGTGTCATGCCTGTACCTACTGTGCCATGCCTGTACCTACTACTATGCCATGCCTGTACATACTGTGCCATGCCTATACCTACTGTGCCATGCCTGTACATACTGTGCCATGCCTATACCATCTCCTGTACCATGACCTGTGACATGCCTGTAGCATCACCTGTGCCATGCCCTTACCATGACCTGTGCCATGCCTATACCATCATCTGTGCCATGCCCTTACCATGACCTTTGCCATGCCATTGAAAGGGGGCATGCTGGTATCTCTGCATTGAAAGGGGGCATGCTGGCATCTCTGCATTGAAAGGGGGCATGCTGGCATCTCTGCATTGAAAGGGGGCATGCTGGCATCTCTGCAGTGAAAGGGGGAATGCTGGCATCTCTGCATTGAAAGGGGGCATGCTGGCATCTCTGCATTGAAAGGGGCATGCTGGCATCTCTGCATTGAAAGGGGGCATGCTGGCATCTCTGCATTGAAAGGGGGAATGCTGGCATCTCTGCATTGAAAGGGGGCATGCTGGCATCTCTGCATTGAAAGGGGGCATGCTGGCATCGAAAGGGGGCAGGCTGGCATCTCTGCATCGAAAGGGGGCATGCTGGCATCTCTGCATCGAAAGGGGGCAGGCTGGCATCTCTGCATCGAAAGGGGGCATGCTGGCATCTCTGCATTGAAAGGGGGCATGCTGGCATCTATGCATTAAAAGGGGGCATGCTGGCATCTCTACATTGAAAGGGGACATGCTGGCATCTCTGCATTGAAAGGGGGCACGCTGGCATCTCTGCATTGAAAGGGGGCACACTGGTATCTCTGCATTGAAGGGGGCATGCTGGTCTCTCTGCATTAAAAGGGGGCACGCTATACCTTAATTCTGTAGCGCTTTACAATTCAATTACAAGCAAGTGGGTCCCGAAAAAAATCTGTATTCATAAGTGGGTCTCGGCCCAAAAAGTTTGGGAAGCCCTGCTCTAGACAGCTCCTCCTAGACTCCTCCCAACTGCTTCTGGAATCTTCTCCAAGTTTCCAGCAAGCAGAGGGAGTCACCAGAGATGCTGTTCCTGACTCATACTAGTCCTCCGTAAGTCACTGACCATGATTAACACACAGGCTGCCAGCCAAGCCTTACAATTTACCTACACTAGAAAAATCCTAACATTAGCACTCTAGCCACGCTAGGGGTGCTTCACTTTTCCTCTATGAGCTCCTGAACCTCTCCTGTTCCCTCTCACTTCTGTTTGTTTGGAATGAGCAGTTAGCTGTGATCATGTTCAATGCCCTATGCTCACTACACATCCCATAGTCCATCGCAGAAGCCAGCAGCAAAAGGTGTCTATATTCATACCACAGTGGGGCCATGAGAACAAAGTAAATCCCCTTCTAATAGGAACTCAGATCATAGCACAAAAAAAAAGGAATCACACTTACCTAGGTGGATGCATCTGTCCCCCAGCACCTCTAATACTGAGAACTGAGCAATCTAACACAGCCACCGGCTTTCTGACCCCCGCCCCCCCACCGCGCTCACTGGAGCCCTGGGCTGTGTAGGGGACAAGAAAAGAAAGAAGCAAAGAAGCTCAAAGACCAAATTTTGGCCCTGAGCCAGGTGCCTTTTTGAATGCGTGTTTTGCCACGCAACCGTGCCAAGATCAGATCACAAAAATGCATTGTGCTGCAATTTCTGTGCAAGCAGAATTGCACTGATTCTGCCCGGCATTCCGAAAGTGTGAACAGGGCCTATGGGTTTTACATAAATTAATAAAAGCTGAGCAATGTAAGCACCCCTGTCAGTGTTAGATGGTTTGTCCCAACCCTCAAACTGCCATTTGTGGTGTACAGCTACTCTGTTGAAGAAGTTAAACAAATAACAGACTTACTGGCCAGATCACCAGGTGAAAATAAAGGATAAAAGCCTATTACAAAAATTTTCTTCCAGCTTACCAGTTCTTCAAAATGGTGGCTGCAATGGACATTTTTTTTTTAAGCTTTTTTCCTTTATTTTCACCTGGTGATCTGTCCTGTCTTGGAGTGTCTCTACTATGCATGGAGGAGCAACTGTGACAACTTGGACAATGGCATTGTCATAGTGCTGGGAGGGGTAGTGTTTTGGTGGCCATACACTTCAATAAATGATTGATTTCTTTTCTGATCAATCTCTACTGATAGAAATAATCTGTTTATAGTCACCATCATATTCGATCGATATAACACACACAGGAATGTGGATTTTGATTGATAGTTGGAAGATCGTAAGTTATTGATCACATCTCATAATCAGATTACTTATATCCATAAACAAAACATCTTTATCTGACAATCAATGCAACATGATCAATAATGTTCCTCCCTGGCTGACTGACTCAGTTGTGATCGAATCACTTTTTTAAGCAGTTACAGCAAAAGTCTAAGGCCTAGTTTACACCACAAAAATGTCCTCCAGATCCGCTCCAGATGAGTTTCTGTATGCGCGTTTTTAATGTGTTTCCAGGTGTATTCCAGGTTCTTTTTTATATTTCTTTTTTCCCTGTTTTTTTTCATTGTACTGTACTTGGGTCCGGTGCGTTTTTGTTGCGTTTTTTGATGTGCGTAGGTGTGTTATTTTTACTGCGTTCCAATACATTTCTGTGCAGGAAAAATGCAGCACGTTCTACTTTTTTTCTGGAACACACTGGAACTGCAAGCACTGGTGTGACTGGTGTGGCTATGACATAGAAAACTGTGTAACCTACTTTCTATGTGTTTTGGAGTGCATGTGCTGTAAACTAACAAAAAGAAAACGAATGCAGCCACCACATCTAAGAAATGGTAAGCTGCAATATAAAAAAAAAAAAAAATGTTTGTTTTTGGGTTTAATACCACTTTAAGCTGGCCATACACTAGTAGAGATTGGTACAAAAATGTTTTTCGGAATGTTTGCTTGATTTTCTTAATGGTTAATCTGATTTCTCAAGTGCATACATTTCAAACAGTGTATGTGGTTTTCATTCCAAAATCAAATGTTAAAAGCAAACAAAATGTTGACATAGTTTTAAACAACATTCATCAAGTCATATTAGCATTATCCAATGACTTTTTTGTATGAATGTTACCAAAGTCTGCTAGAGTACGGCCAGCTTTATGCAGGGCTGACACCAGGGATTGATGGAGGGGACAGAATTCCTACTAATTCCTTCCTAATGCTTTCTCAGGATGCTGGTCCTGAAGTATGTTATTACCAGTAATTTCTTATCCCATAGACTGAATTTATTGTATATATACTAAATGAGGCGTCATAGCTAAAGATTTATAATGAAATGGGACCAACTGAATATCCCTTTTCACCCATCAATATATTCTGTTAGTGGTTTAAGTGTCCCCAATCACCTATTAATATATATATATAGTCAGGGAGTTTCATGAGTGTCCCATCTCATCCATTATTATATATTGTGACAAGCTTTACGTTTCCCTGCTTCCTTCTTTTTGTACAGGTTGAAGTGAGATATTCGCTTTTCTTACATTACAGGGATCTCCAGACTTTCTAAGCAAAGGACCAATTCCTTGAGATTGTGGGGGGGGGGGGGGGGGCAGACTGTGGCCAGTGGGTTCAGAAGATGTTGCTTTGTCAGTGGGAAGGGAGTAAACATTTCCTCATCCTCAGTGATCAGGGGAGTACAAATGATCCAGGGTTGGTGATCAGTGGGAGCAAAAATGACCTACAACCTCTAGTCAGTGGGAGGTGGAATAATGCCCTATTGTTGGTTTCAGTTCAAGGAATAGTGCCCTATTATTGGTGTCAGTAGGAGGAATAGTGCCCCATCATTTGTGTCAGTGAAAGGAATAGTGCCCCATTATTGGTGTCAGTAGGAGGAATAGTGCCCCATCATTGGTGTCAGTGGAAGGAATAGTGCCCCATTATTGGTGTCTGTGGAAGGAATAGTGCCCTATTGCTGGTGTCAGTGGAAGGAATAGTGCCCCATCATTGGTGTCAGTAGGAGGAATAGTGCCCCATCATTGGTGTCAGTGGAAGGAATAGTGCCCCATCATTGGTGTCTGTGGAAGGAATAGTGCCCTATTGCTGGTGTCAGTGGAAGGAATAGTACCCCATTATTGGTGTCTGTGGAAGGAATAGTGCCCTATTGCTGGTGTCAGTGGAAGGAATAGTGCCCCATCATTGGTGTCAGTAGGAGGAATAGTGCCCCATCATTGGTGTCAGTAGGAGGAATAGTGCCCCATCATTGGTGTCAGTGGAAGGAATAGTGCCCCATCATTGGTGTCTGTGGAAGGAATAGTGCCCTATTGCTGGTGTCAGTGGAAGGAATAGTGCCCCATTATTGGTGTCAGCGGAAGGAATAGTGCTCCATCATTGGTGTCAGTAGGAGGAATAGTGCCCCATCATTGGTGTCAGTGGAAGGAATAGTGCCCCATCATTGGTGTCAGTAGAAGGAATAGTGCCCCATCATTGGTATCTGTGGAAGGAATAGTGCCCCATTATTGGTGTCAGTGGAAGGGATAGTGCCCCATCATTGGTATCTGTGGAAGGAATAGTGCCCCATTATTGGTGTCAGTGGAAGGGATAGTGCCTCATCATTGGTGTCTGTGGAAGGAATAGTGCCTCGTCATTGGTGTCAGTGGGAGGAATAGTGCCCCATTATTGGTGTCTGTGGAAGGAACAGTGCCCCATCATTGGTGTCGGTGGAAGGAATAGTGCCCCATTATTGGTGTCTGTGGAAGGAATAGTGCCCTATTGCTGGTGTCAGTGGAAGGAATAGTACCCCATTATTGGTGTCTGTGGAAGGAATAGTGCCCTATTGCTGGTGTCAGTGGAAGGAATAGTGCCCCATCATTGGTGTCAGTAGGAGGAATAGTGCCCCATCATTGGTGTCAGTAGGAGGAATAGTGCCCCATCATTGCTGTCAGTGGGAGGAGTCGTTTCCCATCATTCAGCTTCGGGTGTGGCTGCAGGAAGGTTCTCTGGCTGTGTGTCTGGAGCTGCTCCAGGTGATCTGTTTGAGAGGGGAGTCTGGTAAAATCTCTCCCAGCCCTGCTGGCCCCTATCTGGGGAGGCCATGCAGGCCAGCAGGGCCTCTCCTGCTGGAGGCTCTCAGCCATCCCCTGGGCTGATGAATGACATACCTGCTCCTGGACAAGCCATGGCTGGGGATCTCTCTGCCCCTGGTGAGGATGAGGATGCCGAGTCCATTCGGGAGCGAGTGGTGGCCGGGATCAAGGTCCTGAATAGGGAGAGAGACCAGCTCTACAAACTGAGAGCGGAGTTGAAGCGTCTGCGAAAGCAACGTGAAGGTTTGCACAGCCGCAACCGTGGATCTATGGATCCGGAAATCCAGTTGGCAAAGGTCCGGGTTCAACACCAGGAAACTATTGTGGCCATGATGGAAGGTAAAGAGGGGCCCTTTAAGGAAAAGTTTTGCAATGACCGGAGATTTGCAAGGATGGCAAAGATGGAGGTGGAGGAGGAGACCCCCGGTTCTGACCCCCTGACTCCCCAAGGTGAGGTAAGCAACCCGTTGCCTTCTCAGGGCTCAGGAGGCATGCTGACAATGATCCAGGCAGTGGAGTCTCCAATACGGGGAGATCAGCTGGTGTTTGGTGAGGAGAATTTTCCTGATAATGTGCCTGATAAGGTAAAACCTAGCAAGTCCCAAGTGACTGATAAAACTATTTTTGTGCCATTTAACACCTTGGCTAATGCGGATGTTTTGCCCAATGACACCCAGGCTGGTAATATTATATCCAGCAATTTTTCAGCTGCTGATGTTTCCTTGCAGGAAAAACTGTGTTTAAAAAATGACATTGCAGCAAAGGAACTACAAGAGCCAGAGCAACCCATTAACCCCCATTTTGCTGAGTCAAAGGCTGTTTGTCCAGTCACAGCTGTTGTTCAGGACTCTATACTGCAGCATCAGGCCACCTGTGGTACTACAGCAGAAACTGTGATAGTGAATACTGATTGTTCTGACATTTCTTCCAACACAGCTGTTCTGAATAATCCTACTAATGTGTGTGTAATGGGAAATCCTACTGGCTCAGTACAAGCAATTAATAATAAGGATAATAATAATAATGTACCAGCTAAAGTTACATCGGTGTGGGGTCTTGGCCCTGATAAGCCTTCTTTTGCTCAGGTGGTACGCTCTGCGCCTGGTAATGTTATTAAGCCAGGGCTGCAGTCAATAAGGAACCCTGCTTCCAGGCAGAGATTTACACCACAAACTGCCACTTTGAGCACCCCTGGTTCTGGTCTTGGGTCTCTGGCTTCTGCTGGGGGTCCAAGACGTAATGTCGTTATACTTAAATGGGAAGGTGGTGCAGTCTCTCCAGCACGGCGTGTGGTGGTGGATATGATTTTGGAGATGGGCTTTGGGGCGAATGACCTTTATGCCCTAATACACGTAGCTGGGAGCCGGGAGTACACAATCAGCTTCACCAGGCCAGAGGATCTTGACCTGTTCTGGGAACGATATGAGGCTCGGTGCAGGTCAAGACCCGAATGGGAAGATCTGGCACCAGTTGCTGTTTCGCAGAGATCAACGGTTAAAAAAATAACCATCATCCTCAATAATGAGAGTGTTCCCGCTCGGGACCTAGAGGTCTGGTTAAGGAACTATGGTGAGGTTTTGACAAGGCTAGAAAAAATCCTTGATGAACGTGACATCTGGACTGGGGGTTGGTCAGTAACGGTCAGGTTGGCCAGGGATGGGAATGTTGTCCGTCACCTGCCCTCCTCGGCTTTCATAGGGAGGGATAGGATGACTATTTTTTATCCTGGTCAGCCAAAGCTGTGTCACCGCTGTGGAGAAAAGGGACATTTTAGCTCCTCCTGTTCAGCCTTAATATGTTCGGTATGTCGGGGACAGGGTCATGTGGCCAGGGACTGTACCCAGGCGATAAGGTGCAACCTGTGCCTGCGCCTTGGCCACCCCTACAGCCGATGTCCGGAAGCCTGGCACAATATGGAGAAGGAGGTAGTAGATGAACTGTTGAGGCTGGACGGGATGGAGGATGAGTCCCCTGGTGTACCATCCTCCTCAGCGGTGACTGACCCCCCAGGTCCTGTTCAGGATCCCTCCCCAGTTTCTGTGGCCAACCCTCCTGTGTCTGTAGGTATTCCTTCTGTGGCTGTCTCTGTGTCCCCCCAGCCTACTGTACCCGCTCCTCTTGTGTCAGAACCTTCTAAGTCTGTGCCCCCCCGAGTCAGTCTTGCCCCATGAGTCTCCTAGGTCTGACTTAAGGGAAGGTCCCCCCCTACCTGGAGCGGTGCATGTGCCAAAAAGGGTGCTGCTGCTTCTTCTGTAAAGAAGTCTTCTGCGAAGACTTTGAAGAAAAAAACAAAAGATGAAAACATCTCAGAGTCTGACCTGCAGTACCTGGAGGAGAGAAGGAGGTTTGTGAGGCGGAAGAGACAGGCGGTGAGGACGGAACAGGGACAGGAAGCCCCAGTGTCTGTCCCTAACCGTTCTAGGGCTTCCGCTTGGCATATTTCCTCATCTGGAGCTTCCTCTGAACAAAATTCAGACTCAGAAATGGAGTTGGAGGAGGCCTCAAGAAAAAGAGAGGCTTCTGGTGATGAGCAGCAGAGGGGAGCTAAGAAGCAATCCACCCAATAACCCAAATGGCGGTTCCCCCTCCGTTAAAAGTGGTGACAATAAATGTCGCCAGTATTAAGTCGGTAAGAGCTCGTTCTATGGCCTTCTTTTTGTTCAGCCAATTAGATACTGAAATTTTATTTTTGCAGGAGACTAGGCTCACCTCCTTGGCAGATATTCATATGGCCAAGAGAGAGTGGAGGTATGGTCCATCTTACTGGTCTCTTGCGGCCGAGCCTTACGGCGGGGTGGCGGTGTTGTTTAAAACCGGCATGGTAACTGTCCGGCGGGTTATTGAGGTGGAGATTGGGAGATGTATGGTCTTAGACGTTCTTGTGGGAGGGCAGGACCTGCGCCTAATTAATATTTATGGGCCGCACACAAAGTGGGACAGGAAATGCCTTTTTACAAGGATCAAGCCATTTCTTTTTACATCCCGGCAAGTGGTTTTTGGAGGTGACTTTAATACTGTGACTAGGCCCAAGGACAGGAAGGACTTCAATGACCGGCTGGGATATGATAGCGTTTTTTTAAATAGTATGATTAGGGATGCTGGTCTTGTGGATGTGCACATTAAGCACCTTCCGGATGACACAGGGTTCACCTTTTATCGAGGTAATAGTCAGAGTAGGATAGATAGGTTTTTTTTGAAGGAGGCCTCTGCTTTCTCACCCCCAGTGGTGCAGGCAGTGGAGTTCTCTGATCACTGTATGCTATCTGTGGTCTTGAATGCTTCAGATTTCCCTCAGAGGGGCAAAGGCATCTGGAGATTAAATTCGACTCTCCTTGAGGAAGAACATGTTAGACAATCCTTTGAGGAATTCTTTCAGGCACAGGTGACCATCCTGGACTTTTGTAGCAGCAAGGCTGAGTGGTGGGAGCTGACCAAAAAGAGGATTGCTGGATTCTTCAGGGGCCTAGCCAATAAAAAACAGTTTAATAGATACATGACCTATCAACGTTTGCGGAGGAAGCTGGATATTCTTGTCTCGAGAGGAGGAGATCCTGGGGCAATCTCTGAAGTGAAAATCCTCCTCAGGAAGTGTCAATATGACCGGCATACCTCTTTGGTTCTGGAGCGGGACTATGGGAAATACCACTCGCCTGACCCTTACCAGAACTGCAAACAGGGTGTAGCCGTTAAGATGGTCGTTGGCCTTAAGGATAGTACAGGTTCCTTGACAAAGTCCAGGTCAGGGATCCTGGAGGTCGTGAGGTCTTTTTATGCTGAACTTCTTGGGAGGAAAGAGCTTGACCGAGACAAGATGGAAAGCTTTTTGGACTCTACTCCAGGTCTAAATGGTGGAGATGTCCCTTTGATGAGTTTGACAGAAGAGATCACAGTTGAAGAGGTGACGAGGGCAATTGAACAGCTTGCCATCAAGAAGTCACCTGGACCGGATGGTCTGACGGCTGAGTTTTACAAAGCCTTTAAGTCTATTCTGGCCCCACATTTGGTAGAGATTTTTAACAGTTGTCTTGCTGAGGGGGTGCTTCCCCCTTCCATGAGACACTCAGCTGTGATTCTTCTTTCAAAAGGTAAAGATCCTTCGATGATTGAGAATTGGCGCCCCATCAGCCTTCTCAATGTCGATAGAAAGGTGCTGGCGAAGATACTTTTCTGGCGCCTATCGGCAGTAGCAGAGTCTTTGCTTTCTCGCCATCAGCACTGTTCGATCCAGGGTAGGAGCACCTTCACAGCGGTTTTAGCTGTCCGGGAGGCCTTGGAGCAGTGCAGGGCTGCAGGCTGGGGAAAGTATTTACTGGCATTGGATCAGGCAAAGGCTTTCGATCGTGTCAACCATGAGTACCTGTGGTTGCTCTTTAGTAAGTACGGTCTGCCGGGTGGTTTTGTCGATTGGTTAAAAGTCTTGTATAAGGGGGCAGAAAGCTTCCCTCTTGTTAATGGTTGGGTTGGACAGTCCTTTGAGGTTGGCTCTGGGGTGCGCCAGGGTTGTCCCCTGAGTCCCCTGCTCTATGTGTTTGCAATCGACCCCTTCATCAGGAGGCTAGAGAGCAGCATGTTGTGTGGGATACCAGTGGGAATCCCGGGTGAGCTGCCTTTGAGGGTTGTTGCCTATGCGGATGATGTGTCAGTGATTGTCACTGGGACAGATGAAGCGGAGGAGGTGGTCTCTCTGACATCACGGTACTCTGAAGCATCAGGCTCCAAGATCAATCAGGAAAAGAGTGAAGTTTTTTGGATGGGATAGGAAGGTGAGGGGTTTGATCTCCCGGACACCTTTCCAGTGCCTCAGGAAAAAATTAAGATATTAGGCATTGAATTTGGACCTGGCGATTATGGCCTCAAAAACTGGGAAGGCAGGCTGGAAGTTGCCAATACTAAGGTGGTCAGCTGGAAGAGATGGAAGTTATCTCTGAGGGAAAGGGTTGATCTGATTAAGACTTACCTGATACCGATCTTCTTGTATGTCAGCCCTGTCTGCATCTTGCCAGTGTCTCTCTATGCTAGGATCTATAGTGTGTTCTTCCAGATGCTGTGGGGGAACAGACTGAACCCCATCAAGAGGAATGTCACCTATCTATCCAGGAGGGAGGGTGGCTTAGGTATGGTCAACCCCGTTCTTTTCTTTTCACTGCTATTTCTCAAGTTTAACATTGGTAGTATGCTTGCAGCGGAACCTCCTGGATGGGCAGGCATGTTTAGATCTTGGTTTAGGCCTTTTCTGCGACTTTGGGAAGAAGGTGGTCAAGTGAAGAATCTCAGGGGTCATCGTGGTCAGCTCCCAGCCTATGTCGCTCCGTGTCTGAAGTTGCTGCGGCAGTGGCGACTGTCGGCTGAAGATCTCAGATCCGCTCCGAGGAAAGTCCTTATGAGCCGAGTCTTGAGTGAAGTCTTTCATGACCCACTGGCCTTAAGGGATTGCCCAGGCCCAATTTTGAGGGAAGGGTTAGGACTGATTAATTTGGCTAGAATCCCCCTTAAATTCAGGGATCTGGCCTGGTTGTGCTTCCACGGGAGGCTCTATGTTCGGGGCAATTTGAAATTCCGTAGTGGAATGGATCGTGGTTGTCCTCGGGAGGAATGTACAGGTGAGGAGGAGACTATGGACCATTTTCTGCTTCGTTGCCCTTTTAACATAGAGGTATACAAACAGGTGGGACGGGCCCTCGGTGTTCCTTTCCTCTTCAGGCTGGATTATGCTGAGTGGGTGTACGGAGCATTCAATACTGGTGGAGGCTTTTGTTTGGATACACTTTTTTTAGTTAGTTTAGTAGTCCGTTATTACACCTGGAACGCACGGTGTCAGGTCACCCTTCGGCGTAAAATCCTTCCTGTTCAGGTGGTGGTGTGTGACATTCTGCATGAGGTGGGGAAGATTCGGGCGCTTGAGAGAGACAAGTGGGGTCAGAGGGCTTGGTTGAAGGCGTGGAGGGGTTTCAAGCCTCCCTGACTGCCAGGAGTCTCTTTCCCGGGTGTGGCTTTCTGTCTCTTATCACCCTAGATTTTTTCTTAATGCTCAGTTTTTGATAAATGGCTGCATACATAGGTGATGGGTTGTGCCTCTTAGGCCCTCTCTGCTGCTTTATGTAAATAGTTTTCTAAAAATGTTGGAAGTGGATTATGTATATATTGTATATATTCTGCACATGGATGTGTATTCCTTTGTTTTCTGTTGGAATATTGTACTATAGTTCTGTTTTTTACTTTTGTATAAAATATGTTGCTTGATTCTTTTCAATAAAAGATCAATAGTGCCCCATCATTGCTGTCACTGGGAGGAGTCGTTTCCCATCATTCAGCTTCGGGTGTGGCTGCTGCAAGGTTCTCTGGCTGTGTGTCTGGAGCTGCTCCAGGTGATCTGTTTGAGAGGGGAGTGAGGTGAAATCCCTCCCAGCCCTGCTGGCTCCTTCCTGGGGAGGCCATGCAGGCCAGCGGGGCCTCTCCTGCTGGAGGCTCTCAGCCATCCCCTGGTCGGATGGATGGCACCCCTGCTCATGGACAAGCCGTGGTTGGTGATCTCTCTGCACCTGGTGAGGATGAAGATGCTGGATCCATTCGGGAGCGAGTGGTGGCTGGGATCAAAGTCCTCAATAAGGAAAGAGACAAGCTCTACAAGCTTAGAGCGGATTTAAAGCGCCTGAGAAAGCAGCGTGAAGGCTTGTTCAGCAAGAACTGCGGATCCATGGATTCAGAGGTCCAATTAGCTAAGGTCCGTGTGGAACATCAGGAAACCATCGTGGCCATGATGGAAGGCAGGGATGGTCCCTTCAGGGAGAAGTTTAGCAACGACCGAAGGTTTGCAAAGATGGAGGTGGAGGAGGAGACCCCATGTTCTGACCCCCTTCCCCCTCAAGGTGAGGTAAGCAGCCCATTGCCATCTCAGGGCTCAGGAGGCATGCTAAAGGTAATCCAGGTAATGGAGTCTCCAGTACAGGGAGATAAGCTGGTGTTTGGTGATGTGGAGGACTTGCCGGATCATGTACCTGATAAGATAAAAGCTATCAAGTCTCAGGTAATAGACAAAACTGTTTTTGTGCCTTTTAGCACCTTGCCTAATAATGAGGGTTTTCCCAGTGACACCCAGGATGATACCCCTGTGCTCAGCAATGCTTTGCCTGCTGAGAAAATGTTACGTTTAAAAAATGACATTTCTGCTCAGGAACTACAAAACCCAGAAGAGCCGATTAACCCTGCTTCTGCTGAGCCCAAAACTGTCTCAGTAATAACTAACCAGGACTCTACAGCGCAGCAGCAGGAAGCATTTGGTACTGCATTAGAAACAGTAACTACACCTAATAACATTGCAGGTGTGGTGGGACCCACCATTGTATGTTTAACTGATAATGCTGCTGATTTAGGCCAAGCTGAAAATAATAATAGAAATGTACCTGATAATGTGACATCAGTGTGGGGTCTTGGCCCTAATAAGCCTACATTTGCACAGGTGGTAAGCTGTGCTCCTGGCAATATCATCAAGCCAGGAATACAATCAAGGAGGAGCTCCGCTTCCAATCAGGGTTTTCCCTTGCAGGCTGCCACTATGAGCACCATTGGATCTGGTCTTGGGTCTATGGCTCCTGCTGGGGGTCCAAGGCGGAACGTAGTCCTCCTTAAATGGGAAGGTGGTGCAGTCCCTGTAGCACGGCGTATGGTTGTGGACCTGATCTTGGATATGGGTTTTGGGGCTAATGACCTATATGCCTTGATACATGTGGCTGGAAGTCGGGAGTACACGGTTAGTTTCACCAGACCAGAGGGTCTTGACCTGTTCTGGGAACGATATATGGCTCGGTGCAGGTCAAGACCCGAATGGGAAGGTCTGGTGCCAGTGGCAGTTTCCCAAAGGTCAACAGTAAAGAAAATCACTATTATCCTCACAAATGAGAGTGTTCCTGCTCGGGACTTAGAGGTTTGGTTGAGAAATTATGGGGATGTTTTGACCAGGCCAGATAAAATTTATGATGAGCGTGGCATCTGGACCGGGGGTTGGTCGGTAACGGTCAGGTTGGCTAGGGATGGGAATGTTGTCCGTCACCTGCCCTCCTTTGCCTTTATAGGGAGGGATAGGATGACCATTTTTTATCCCGGTCAGCCAAAACTGTGTCACCGCTGTGGAGAAAAGGGGCATTTTAGCTCCTCTTGTTCAGCTCTGATCTGTTCAGTGTGTCGGGGGCAGGGTCATGTGGCCAGGGACTGCACCCAGGCGATAAGGTGCAACCTGTGCCTGCGCCTTGGCCACCCCTACAGCCGATGTCCTGAAGCCTTGCATAATATGGATAGAGAGGTGATAGATGACCTCTTAAGGCTGGACAGGATGGAGGATGAGGCCCCTGTTGTACCACCCTCCTCTGCGGTGACTGACCCCCCTGGTCTTGTTCAGGATCCCTCCCCAGTCCCTGTGCCCACCCCTCCTGTATCTGTAAGTTTTCCTTCTGTGTCTGTCCCTGTGTCCCCCCAGCCTACTGTCCCTGCTCCTCTTGTGTCAGAACCTTCCAAGTCTGTGCCCCCCAAGTCAGTTATTCCCGATAAATCTTCCCTTCCTAAGTGTGACCTTAAAGAAGCCCCCCACCCACCAGGAGTGGTAGAGGGTACCAAAAAGGGTGCTGCTGCGGCTTCCTCTGTAAAGAAGTCTTCTGTGAATACTTCAAAGAAGAAGAAGAAAACAAGAGATGAAAGCATCTCTGAATCTGACCTGCAGTACCTGGAGGAGAGAAGGAAGGTTGTGAGGCGGAAGAGACAGGAGGTGAGGACAGAACAGGGACAGGGTGCCCCAGTGTCTGTCCCCAACCGTTCTAGGGCTTCTGCTTGGGATATCTCCTCATCTGGGGATTCTTCTGAGCAGAATTCAGAAATTGAAATGGAGTTGGAGGAGGCTTCAAGAAAGAGAGAGGCTTCTGGTGATGAGCAGCAGAGGGGAGCTAAGAAGCAATCCACTCAATAACCCAAATGGCGGTTCCCCCTCCGTTAAAAGTGGTGACAATAAATGTCGCCAGTATTAAGTCAGTAAGAGCTCGTTCTATGGCCTTCTTTTTGTTCAGCCAATTAGATGCTGAAATTTTATTTTTGCAGGAGACTAGGCTCACCTCCTTGGCAGATATTCATATGGCCAAGAGAGAGTGGAGGTATGGTCCATCTTACTGGTCTCTTGCGGCCGAGCCTTACGGCGGGGTGGCGGTGTTGTTTAAAACCGGCATGGTAACTGTCCGGCGGGTTATTGAGGTGGAGATTGGGAGATGTATGGTCTTAGACGTTCTTGTGGGAGGGCAGGACCTGCGCCTAATTAATATTTATGGGCCGCACACAAAGTGGGACAGGAAATGCCTTTTTACAAGGATCAAGCCATTTCTTTTTACATCCCGGCAAGTGGTTTTTGGAGGTGACTTTAATACTGTGACTAGGCCCAAGGACAGGAAGGACTTCAATGACCGGCTGGGATATGATAGCGTTTTTTTAAATAGTATGGTTAGGGATGCTGGTCTTGTGGATGTGCACATTAAGCACCTTCCGGATGACACAGGGTTCACCTTTTATCGAGGTAATAGTCAGAGTAGAATAGATAGGTTTTTTTTTAAGGAGGCCTCTGCTTTCTCACCCCCAGTGGTGCAGGCAGTGGAGTTCTCTGATCACTGTATGCTATCTGTGGTCTTGAATGCTTCAGACTTCCCTCAGAGGGGCAAAGGCATCTGGAGATTAAATTCGACTCTCCTTGAGGAAGAACATGTTAGTCAATCCTTTGAGGAATTCTTTCAGGCACAGGTGACCATCCTGGACTTTTGTAGCAGCAAGGCTGAGTGGTGGGAGCTGACCAAAAAGAGGATTGCTGGATTCTTCAGGGGCCTAGCCAATAAAAAACAGTTTAATAGATACATGACCTACCAACGTTTGCGGAGGAAGCTGGATATTCTTGTCTCGAGAGGAGGAGATCCTGGGGCAATCTCTGAAGTGAAAATCCTCCTCAGGAAGTGTCAATATGACCGGCATACCTCTTTGGTTCTGGAGCGGGACTATGGGAAATACCACTCGCCTGACCCTTACCAGAACTGCAAACAGGGTGTAGCTGTTAAGATGGTCGTTGGCCTTAAGGATAGTACAGGTTCCTTGACAAAGTCCAGGTCAGGGATCCTGGAGGTCGTGAGGTCTTTTTATGCTGAACTTCTTGGGAGGAAAGAGCTTGACCGAGACAAGATGGAAAGCTTTTTGGACTCTACTCCAGGTCTAAATGGTGGAGATGTCCCTTTGATGAATTTGACAGAAGAGATCACAGTTGAAGAGGTGACGAGGGCAATTGAACAGCTTGCCATCAAAAAGTCACCTGGACCGGATGGTCTGACGGCTGAGTTTTACAAAGCCTTTAAGTGTATTCTGGCCCCACATTTGGTAGAGGTTTTTAACAGTTGTCTTGCGGAGGGGGTGCTTCCCCCTTCCATGAGACACTCAGCTGTGATTCTTCTTTCAAAAGGTAAAGATCCTTCGATGATTGAGAATTGGCGCCCCATCAGCCTTCTCAATGTCGATAGAAAGGTGCTGGCGAAGATACTTTTCTGGCGCCTATCGGCAGTAGCAGAGTCTTTGCTTTCTCGCCATCAGCACTGTTCGATCCAGGGTAGGAGCACCTTCACAGCGGTTTTAGCTGTCCGGGAGGCCTTGGAGCAGTGCAGGGCTGCAGGCTGGGGAAAGTATCTACTGGCATTGGATCAGGCAAAGGCTTTCGATCGTGTCAACCATGAGTACCTGTGGTTGCTCTTTAGTAAGTACGGTCTGCCGGGTGGTTTTGTCGATTGGTTAAAAGTTTTGTATAAGGGGGCAGAAAGCTTCCCTCTTGTTAATAGTTGGGTTGGACAGTCCTTTGAGGTTGGTTCTGGGGTGCGCCAGGGTTGTCCGCTGAGTCCCCTGCTCTATGTGTTTGCAATCGACCCCTTCATCAGGAGGCTAGAGAGCAGCATGTTGTGTGGGGTACCAGTGGGAATCCCGGGTGAGCCGCCTTTGAGGGTTGTTGCCTATGCGGATGATGTGTCAGTGATTGTCACTGGGACAGATGAAGCGGAGGAGGTGGTCTCTCTGACATCACGGTACTCTGAAGCATCAGGCTCCAAGATCAATCAGGAAAAGAGTGAAGTTTTTTGGATGGGAAAGGAAGGTGAGGGGTTTGATCTCCCGGACACCTTTCCAGTGCCCCAGGAAAAAATTAAGATATTAGGCATTGAATTTGGACCTGGCGAATATGGCCTCAAAAACTGGGAAGGCAGGCTGGAAGTTGCCAATACTAAGGTGGTCAGCTGGAAGAGATGGAAGTTATCTCTGAGGGAAAGGGTTGATCTGATTAAGACTTACCTGATACCGATCTTCTTGTATGTCAGCCCTGTCTGCATCTTGCCAGTGTCTCTCTATGCTAGGATCTATAGTGTGTTCTTCCAGATGCTGTGGGGGAACAGACTGAACCCCATCAAGAGGAATGTCACCTATCTATCCAGGAGGGAGGGTGGCTTAGGTATGGTCAACCCCGTTCTTTTCTTTTCACTGCTATTTCTCAAGTTTAACATTGGTAGTATGCTTGCAGTGGAACCTCCTGGATGGGCAGGCATGTTTAGATCTTGGTTTAGGCCTTTTCTGCGACTTTGGGAAGAAGGTGGCCAAGTGAAGAATCTCAGGGGTCATCGTGGTCAGCTCCCAGCCTATGTCGCTCCGTGTCTGAAGTTGCTGCGGCAGTGGCGACTGTCGGCTGAAGATCTCAGATCCGCTCCGAGGAAAGTCCTTATGAGCCGAGTCTTGAGTGAAGTCTTTCATGACCCACTGGCCTTAAGGGATTGCCCAGGCCCAATTTTGAGGGAAGGGTTAAGATTGATTAATTTGGCTAGAGTCCCCCTTAAATTCAGGGATCTGGCCTGGTTGTGCTTCCACGGGAGGCTCTATGTTCGGGGCAATTTGAAATTCCGCAGTGGGATGGATCGTGGTTGTCCTCGGGAGGAATGTGCAGGTGAGGAGGAGACTATGGACCATTTTCTGCTTCGTTGCCCTTTTAACATAGAGGTATACAAACAGGTTGGGCGGGCCCTCTGTGTTCCTTTCCTCTCCAGGCTGGGTTATGCTGAGTGGGTGTACGGAGCATTCAATACTGGTGGGGGCTTTTGTTTGGATACACTTTTTTTAGTTAGTTTAGTAGTCCGTTATTACACATGGAACGCACGGTGTCAGGTCACCCTTCGGCGTAAAATCCTTCCTGTTCAGGTGGTGGTGTGTGACATTCTGCATGAGGTGGGGAAGATTCGGGCGCTTGAGAGAGACAAGTGGGGTCACAGGGCTTGGCTGAAGGCGTGGAGGGGTTTCAAGCCTCCCTGACTGCCAGGAGTCTCTTTCCCGGGTGTGGCTTTCTGTCTCTTATCACCCTAGATTTTTTCTTAATGTTCAGTTTTTGATAAATGGCTGCATACATAGGTGATGGGTTGTGCCTCTTAGGCCCTCTCTGCTGCTTTATGTAAATAGTTTTCTAAGAATGTTGGAAGTGGATTATGTATATATTGTATATATTCTGCACATGGATGTGAATTCCTTTGTTTTTTTCTGTTGGAATATTGTACTATAGTTCTGTTTTTTACTTTTGTATAAAATATGTTGCTTGATTCTTTTCAATAAAAGATCAATAGTGCCTCATCATTGGTGTCTGTGGAAGGAATAGTGCCCCATCATTGGCGTCAGTGGAAGGAATAGTGCCCCATCACTGGCGTCAGTGGAAGGAATAGTGCCCCACCATTGGCGTCAGTGGAAGGACTAGAGCCCCATCATTGGTGTCTGTGAAGGGAATAGTGTCCCATCATTGGTATCTGTGGAAGGAATAGTGTCCCATCATTGGTATCTGTGGAAGGAATAGAGCCCCATCATTGGTATCTGTGGAAGGAATAGTGTCCCATCATTGGTATCTGTGAAGGGAATAGTGTCCCATCATTGGTATCTGTGGAAGGAATAGTGTCCCATCATTGGTATCTGTGGAAGGAATAGTGCCTCATCATCGGTGTCAGTGGAACACAAAATCGCTCATTGTTGGTGTCAGCGGAACAAATTGTAATCCATTGCTTACATTAGTGGAAGGAAAATTCTTCATTGGGAAGAATAATGCCCCATTCTGTCATTGGGAGGAAAGCCCTCCAAAGACTGGATAAAGGCAAGCAAAAGACCATAATTTGGGGATCACTTTTATAATATGTAAGCCCCAACAAGTGCCACCATTGGACCACTCTTTTATGCCATCTATAGATTAACATGGATTTTAAAATCACACCTTAATATTTACTGTTATAGGATTTCAATGTCCATAACCACCTACTATGAAATATATGTAGTCAGTGATTATAATAAATGTCTCGCTCAGCTGGTAATGCTGTATATCCTGTGACAAGCTGAGGTTTCCCCACCCCTATCCTATAGTACAGGATGAAGCTTGTCCTTTATTTTTTATATTGAACATAAGCACCAATGGACATCACCACTATAGAATCTTCACTTTATAAAAACTCCAGGCTAAACTAACACTAGAATAAATTGGATTGAGTTGGCCCCTCCCCCCCCCCCCCCCCCCTTCAGCTATAAAGGTTTCAACTCTTCTGGGAAGGCCGTCCACAAGGTTTAGGAGTGTGTATATGGGAATGTTTGACCATTATTACAGAAGGCACTGATGTTGGATGAGAAGGCTTTGCTAGCAGTCTCCACTCTAATTCATCCCAAAGGCGTTCTATTGGGTTGAGGTCAGGACTCTGTGTAAGCCAGTCAAGTTCCTCCATTGGTTTTGAAGGCCAGGGCATTAGCTTAATAGGCCAGGCAGAATCAAGAGAACACTAAGGAACTATTACAACATTGTACATGATGTGTGCATAACAGAAACAATTCTTCTTGTCCATAGCAACCATTAGGAATGTTTTCAAAATGCCCAAATACGATGTGTTCAATTATTCAAGCCAACTGGCAAATGGTGTCTGTCTTGGTGGTAACCAGATGTTTGCAGAAGGATCTCATGATTCCAAAGACTGGCACTTACAAGTTGAAAAGGGAATAGAAATACTGAACCAGTTACAAAAGCAAAATCCTTGGCATAGGAGATTGGAAACAATGGATGATATTGTGCTAGGCATCCCTTCGTCATCAGAGGAGGGGTTAAAGGGATGTTGCCCAGGCTGGGGTAAGAATTAGGAAGTGCTAAGTAACTACTACCTAACAAAGAAATCCTAGTGGCTGCACACCTGGAAAGTTCTGAATGTGACTTTATTAATAACAATTTATATCAATAAAAAAAAGCCCAAAATCCACACACAGGGGAGAGAGAGATGATTGATGAGTTTCACGCTTTGTTCATTGCTTACTCCTGATCTGACTGACTGAGCACTGAACTGAGTGTGAAACGCATCAACAATCTCTCTCTCTCTCCCCCTTGTATGGATTTTGAGCTGTTTTTATGGATATACTGTAGATTGTTATTAATAAAGGCTCGTTCAGAAGATCCCAGGTGTTCAGCCACCTGGATTTCTTCATTGTGTGACACTGGGCTGGTACCCTCCTATGCTGGATAAACAGAGTCCTGTGTTTTGTGCTTAGCAGGGCAAGCAGAAAATTATTCATTATAACTACTACTGATGAAACGGTTTAGTGCTGAAAACTTTGATTGATGCCTTATTTGTAACTCAGCCTGATGTGAGCCATAGACGTGCGCAGGGGGTGTGCCTAGGCACACCCTAATCACTACGTGCCATGCGATTCCCCCTACTGCCTAGGTTTCCCCCATGTTGCCCACCCCCACCTGCAGTGCTGCTGGCTTCACTCCTCTCCCCCAGGCTGCTGCTGGGAAAGTTTTAGGATGGAGAGCAGGGGAAGTGGATAGTCAATATGTAATTTACCAGCGCCTTCCTTTTAAAAAAGGACCCAGGGAACCTACTCACTCACTACATTCATTCATAACTGAAGCATAGTAAACTGTGTTTACTATGCTTCAATTTGTGAATGAACACAAAGCCGCTCAGTACAGAGCACTTCCCATTCATTCACTGTCCAGTGCAGCTGAAGCTGCAGAGAAAGCCATGTGTGTGTGAGATTTGGGGTGCACACTCTAATAAAGGAGAAAAAACAACTGCGCTAATTCAAAAAAGCAAAGCAGCAGCTTCAAGTGCGACTGACACCCCAAGAAGAAAATATATAAATAAAGCTGCGCTAACAATTGAAACAGTCCATGTGAATGTCCATAAATGAAAGGGAAAAATGATGACTCTAATGCTATAGGCTGCGCACACCTATGATGTAAGCGCATGTCTCCAAGACTAATGGCAGGCCTGGAGGAGTGAATGGAATCTGTTCAATGATGTTAGGTGTTGGACAGTGTTGGGAAAGTGTGAATTACCTTCCTCTTCAATGGAAAGAGGGATTATGTAGACTAATAATGTTGGGGGAATACCCAATTTTACTTGTGATAATCAGCATGAGCCACTATAATATCAGGCATTACTGTGGAACACAAGGGGCCCGGTCAAAAATAAGTTTTTTTTTTTCCTACTTCACTGATATGCACTGAAGGAAGACATGACACCTAGGGTGGTAGTACTATAAATGAACTGTTCCTTCTTCTTCCCTAGTGCCTTGAGCTAAAAGAAAAGAAGCCTATTGATTACCAGTAGGGGTGAGGTTCAGGTATGCCACTGCCATGGGTTTGAGACAAATAATGCAGGTTCCTGGTCCCAGTGAATTTAGAGTGAATTTCACTGGCCTGAATTATTTGTAACCATAATGCATGGCCTTTTCACTTAAAGCGGAGTTCCACCCAAAAGTGGAACTTCCGCTCCTTTGTTTCCTCCCCCCTCCGGTGCCACATTTGGCACCTTTCAGGGGGGAGGGGTAACGGGTACCTGTTTTTGACAGGTACCCTTTCCCACTTTCAGGATACGGCGCCATGGCGCCGTCCCTTGGAAGTTCGGCCCCCTCTTCCTTCCTCCGCCGTCACGCCAATAGGAATACACAGCGCGCTTTCGCGCATGTGCAGTAGGGACCCGCCCACTGCCAGGTTCCCTTACCGGCAATGGCGGCGGCGGCAGCACCTGACAGCCGATGGAAACATCAGCTGCGGTGCAGACATCACTGGACTCCAGGACAGGTAAGTGTCCTAATATTAAAAGTCAGCAGCTACAGTATGTGTAGCTGCTGACTTTTCATTTTTGGAGTGGGTGGAGAGGGAGGTGGAACTCTGCTTTAAACCAGTATTAAACCCAAAAGCAAACTTTTATTATATTTCAACTTACTAATTCTTAGATGTGGCTGTGATAGTTTTCTTTTTTTTCTCTTTGTGATCTGCCCAGAAAGTCTGTTTTTTTTTCAACAGAACAACCTGTCCTGCAGATGTAGCAGTTAGGGGGCTGAGACAAACCATTTACCACTGACAGTGGTGCTTACAATGATCAGCTTTTATGTATTTATGTAAAACCTTTATCTCAACGGAAAACAAAAATGGTTTGCTGTAGCTGCTTAACCACTTCAGCCCCGGAAGATTTTACCCCCTTCCTGACCAGGCGGTATTTTGCGATTCGGCACTGCGTGACTTTAACGGACAATTGCGCGGTCGTGCGACGCTGTATCCAAACAAATTTGGCGTCCTTTTTTTCCCACAAACAGAGCTTTCTTTTGGTGGTATTTGATCACCTGTGCGATTTTTTGATCACGCGCTATAAACAAAAAAAGAGCGTAAATCTTGCAAAAATAGCAATATTTTTCACATTTTTTTATATGAAATTCCCCCCAAAAAAAATTTAAAAATCAAAATTTTTTAACATTTTCGGCCAATTTGTTTTATGCTACCTATGTTTGGTTAAAAAGAATCGCAAAAAGCGTATTTTGATTGGTTTGCGCAAAAGTTATCGCGTTTACTAACAAAGGGAAAGATTTTTGTCATTTTTGTTGTTTTTTTTTTTAACGCGTAATGGCGGGATCTGCAATTTTTTTTTGCGGCACTGCGACATTGCGGCGGACAGATCGGACCCTTGACTGACATTTTTGACACTTTTGGGGTTACCAGTGACATTTCTTCAGTAATCAGTGCTATACATATGCACTGTTACTGTAAAAATACACTGGCAGTGAAGGGGTTAACTTTTTTTGAACGGGAGGGGCTATGTGTGTCCCTAGGGGCGTGCTTTCTACTGTGATTGGCTGTGGCTTCAGATGTATGAGGAGTGATCAACGGTTCTACATAGTAGAACCGTATGATCATCCTTCATACACAGTTTACACAAGCTGCCTGACTTTCTCCCTCTCCCCCGCTGATCGCAGAGTGACCGGCGGACATCGGGTCTGCCGGTCACACGTGCGGGGGGGTCCGTGACCACGCGGGAGCGCGCCTCCGGGGGCGCGCGCTCGCTCCCTAGACCCTCACAGGCTAGTGACGTAGCCCTACGTCACTTTGCCTGTGAGGGGCTGACGTAGATCGGCGTTAGGCAGTCGGCAAGTGGTTAAAAAGTGTTAGCTGGAGTTCACCTTTAATTTTTTAGTTAGTGTATCTTAATCTGCTAGTACATTTAACATCTATCAGATTAACAATGCTGCCAACAATGAGGGCTTTGTTATGTGCTAGTTCCCTAACTATAAAAAGGTGGCTTCCCAGCAGTCATTTGTCAGTGTGTGTTGGAGCAGTTTAGAGATTACTGATAGTCTGTTTCAGGAGAATTACTTGCTTTATTGTGCTGTGGTGTAGCTGGGGCTGTACTGTGCTAAAGAATTGTGGATTGTGGTGTGATGGGCTACATATTCTTGGGTACCCCCTAGTGTTCACATTTCAGACACCCAGTAGACCTTATTATGAGTAGGACTATCTTTTTTTAGCGTCAACTATGGCTGCTGTTAAGCTGCTGACCACCAGGGGAGGACTGGGCCAGGGGGACAATTGCCCCCTGGGCTGCTCTGATGCCCTATAAAAAGGCTGCGCCGCTTCTGCCACAGACATGCCTAAAGGATTCCTGGTGAAGAGAAGCAAAACGTCCCTGTGGCTGACCTACTGAGTGTGGGTTGAAGACAAGGACAAAGCGCAGCTCCCCCCCCCCCCCCCCTAGCATGGGTGATGTAAACTGTGTCTGAGGAGAGGCCGGGTCCATGCCCCACTGGAGACTCTTCTGCCCCAGCTCCTCCCAACCTCCCCCTGCTGGCCATGTCGGGAACCCGGATTCAGCAGGTAAGTAGCAAGAATCTGGAGCAAGGTTTCAGCTTGGAATGGGGGCCAGGAGGAGGATTGGAAGAGTGGGGGGGGGGGGGTGAGGGAAAATGGGAGGGGGGCCCAGTCGCTGCACCATGGGCCTCTGGTTTGTACTTGCCCCCTGGGCCGAAAGTTGACGGTCTGCCCCTGCTGACCACCCACCTGAAATCTTTTTTTTAGCTTTATTATTTTTTAATTTTATTTTATTTTATGTTTAGCAATTTTTAAACATTTCTCCTAGGTAAAAATGTGTTGAGGTTGAGCATTTCAGGATAAATGTACTTTTTGGGAGGTATATTTTATTTGGCCTTTTTTTATTTTATTTCAGGGAGTACAATGTACACTTGTTTCTGCCCTTGGTTTGCGGCACATCTCCCCATACTTGTGTGGTAAAGTCATGGTCACCAAAGCACCATTTATCTATTCCTCTTATTGCTATAGCTGTCACTAGATGTAGGTAATCCTCCTAATTTAAAATGTCAGGAAGGCCTGAAATGAGAGGAAGAAGTGTTGAGCAGGTTATGTAGTACAAAGCAATGGTCAGGCCGCACTGTTTAGAAACAGGTCACATCTGTCTTTTCTAGCGCAGAGTGACCGTGTTTTCCAGAGCTTGCACAGTAGGTGGTAGAGCTCCTGACTTGCCCTGCAGCCACTAAGCTGTCTGAGAGGCTCTCCAGTGCATCAGAAGTTTTTGTTAGATAAAGGCAAATCTGCTTGTCTCCTGACAGCGTGGAACAGCTTACTTTCATTAAAATTAACCAATCTTGGACTAGTAATGACTATAAAATCTCTGCTGCTGATGTTAAAGACTAAACTTTTAATTTTCATCCAACTTCCAAACAAAGAAAAAGATTCCTGACACTATTACCAGCTCATGACAACTCTTCTGGCCAATTCTAGTGCTCAGGTACTTTGAAAGTGCCACACAATGTTTTGGCAGCTGGATCTCAGCTTATTTAATTCTCCATCAGGACTTGGCACCGGCCCACACTGCCAAAAGTACCAGTGGTCACAAGATCATGGTATCACTTTGCTTGATTGGCCAGCAAACTCGCCTGACCTAAACCCCATAAAGAATCTGTGGGGTATTGTCAAGAGGAAGAGTACAGACACCAGACCCAACAATGCAGATGAGCTGAAGGCTGCTATCAAAGCAACCTGGGCTTCCATAACACCTCAGCAGTGTCACAGGCTGATCGCCTCCATGCCACACCGCATTGATGCAGTAATTCATGCAAAAGGAGCCTCAACCAAGTATTGAGTGCATACTATACTGTACATACTTTTCAGTAAGCCAACATTTCTGTATTAAAATAATTTTTTTATTGGTCTTATGTAATATTCTGATGTAGCCAGGTAAAGAAATAGTATATGGTATAATTTAGGCTGAAGTATTTTTTGTTTAAGACTAGTGATCAGTGTTGGTTCTTCTGCAAGAGCGGTGAATTGGTTTACGGGAGATGTAGTTGGAGGAAGGATAAAGACTGTGCAGGATGGACTTTACTGGACTACACTCCCAGGGAGCCGAGGGATCCGCAGAGAATTGTGGGAGAGAAGATAAATAGGGGGTAGGGTCGGATGTACGCTCTCGCTTCGGGGACCTCATGAAGAGCGGAGGGTCAGAGAGGAGAGCAGAGCCACTGCTGAGAGTGGAGTGATTGGAGACTGAGGCCTGAGCCAAGAGAACGCATCGGAGAGGCACCGGAGGTTGCGGTGAGGTGACTAGCTCTGTACGGAGGTCTGCTGGACAAAAGTGATTGAAAGTTGGGTGAGAGAGGCTAACTGTTCTAAGTGGAAGATAGTCTGTGACCTAGCACAGAAAAGGAAAGAGTCCCGAATAGCTGAGACGGTTGCCATTGGACACTCCTGAAACTCTGCAGTGCATGGTGAACCAGAGATATGCAAGTATATTAAAAGTAATACACACTGATCATATTTCAAGAAGAATCTGGATTTACTGCTACCCCCTTCCCTGTGGATTACAAATATAATTTATTTAAATGACCAGAGCTCCAACTGCCGGCGAAGAATTGCAAGGCCTTGCTAGGAAAGAGATTCTAGTAATTCCCTGCTAAAGGGGGCACTGTATAGGTGATGGAGTGCATTCTTTTAGTTGCAAGATAAAAGGTTAAAAGGCATTTTAATCACATACATACATATATATATATATATTGTTACAGGAAGTCAGCTAAATCTGGGAATGTAGTCACAGGAAGGAGATACATTTCCACCTGATTTAGAAAGTCCATTAATTAATTTAGGGTGTTGGCTACAGAGCTAGCCAGCAGGAAGTTGAAAGGCCTTCACCTGTTCAGAATGAGGGAGTTAAGGCTCTATAATTTGTTCAGAGAAATTCCTATTGTTTGCTGCCTCCAGAAGCTGTGTCCTGAAGCCATGTGGGCTGGGAGCAGGAGGACAGTCAGCGTGTGCCTCCCGACAGGATGTGTGGGCCTGGGAGAAGACCCCCCGGAGTGATGTGTGCCCGGGACGGTAACCAAGGGTGAATACGTCTCAAAGGTGAGAAGACGAACTGTTGATGTGAAAGAAACAAAAGGACTGTGTTGCCCTGTGAAGCTATTATAAAAGGACTATTGAGTGTCCGCTGTAGGACAAGGAAGTCTGCCCGACGGTAGGTTGGAGACAGACACTTAGGCAGGTTCCAGTTGTGAGAAGGTAGCCGCCCACAGAGGCAAGGATTTATTTTCTGTTTTATTTTATTTTGGATGTTTTGCTGCATACAGCCTGGTGAAGAAAACACCATTTAATAAACCACACTGTTTGTTTGCAAGCACTTGTCGGCTACCTCTCTGGTAAAACGCACCCCCCAAGGGGTCATCCACACCCGCCACCGAGCTAATCCCTCACATATATGTGAGGGATTAGCTCGGTGGCGGGTGTGGATGACCCCTTGGGGGGTGCGTTTTACCAGAGAGGTAGCCGACAAGTGCTTGCAAACAAACAGTGTGGTTTATTAAATGGTGTTTTCTTCACCAGGCTGTATGCAGCAAAACATCCAAAATAAAATAAAACAGAAAATAAATCCTTGCCTCTGTGGGCGGCTACCTTCTCACAACTGGAACCTGCCTAAGTGTCTGTCTCCAACCTACCGTCGGGCAGACTTCCTTGTCCTACAGCGGACACTCAATAGTCCTTTTATAATAGCTTCACAGGGCAACACAGTCCTTTTGTTTCTTTCACATCAACAGTTCGTCTTCTCACCTTTGAGACGTATTCACCCTTGGTTACCGTCCCGGGCACACATCACTCCGGGGGGTCTTCTCCCAGGCCCACACATCCTGTCGGGAGGCACACGCTGACTGTCCTCCTGCTCCCAGCCCACATGGCTTCAGGACACAGCTTCTGGAGGCAGCAAACAATAGGAATTTCTCTGAACAAATTATAGAGCCTTAACTCCCTCATTCTGAACAGGTGAAGGCCTTTCAACTTCCTGCTGGCTAGCTCTGTAGCCAACACCCTAAATTAATTAATGGACTTTCTAAATCAGGTGGAAATGTATCTCCTTCCTGTGACTACATTCCCAGATTTAGCTGACTTCCTGTTACAATATATATATATATATATATATATATATATATATATATATATATATTTATATATTCAGCTGAGTTAATTAGATCCATCTATTCTACAAACAGTTAGTGTAGACAAGCTTGTCTGATAGTCACTCTCACAAGTCTTTTGAGTAAGTTACATAATATATTTATATGTACACCAAACTGGATATTTTCTATTCATATCTATTCATTTTCTGTCATATTGTTGTTGCTAGATTTTGGGCCTCGAATCTCATATTTGTATTTGGGACTTGGAGATTCAAAACCTTGTTATATTTTTTTAATTGTTATTCCAGTTGTGTCTAAAGTATATCAGTTTATCTCCTATTTCAATTCAGTAAATTAATATACTGATACTTAAGTCTCATTGAACTAATATGTCAGAACCAATAGTGCCTAGCGGGTCGGAGTTACCTCAGGGTCCAGGGAGTGCAGAGGAAGTGAACATACTCAGCAGCCCCCGAGGGGGTCATGCTATACTAATTTTCTGAGATACAGAATTTTGGGTTTTCACTAGCTGTAAGGCATAATCATCAAAATTCTTTAATCTGCCTGAGAATGGCGCTGTTAAGGACTTGCAATAGTGTTTGGCAGCTTACCTGTTCCTTCATGTGTGTACTAGAGGCCAGACTTCACTTCTGGTTCCCTTTTATCATCTCTCCTTCCTGTTCCTGCCCCACCACAGGTCATCACAGAAAGTCTATGTTAACCAGTGCACTGCAGGTCTGCTTTGCTGTTTAACAGTGTTTGTTTCTTGTTTACTATTTGCCGTGTGCTTGATCTACCTTTCTGTGTACCGCCTTTGGCTTGTCTCTGACTATTCCTGTTTGCCTGTTATCCTGACCTTTGGCCTGTCCCTTGGTTACCCTCGTCTGCCTGTTACCCCGACCTCGGCTTACCCCTCACCATTCCGTGTGTCCTGAGTGGCTGCTTCCCTTCTCTCCCTACAGAGCGTGACCCGGGGGACCTCAGGGGCCGCGACCTGGGCCCAGCTGCAGCCAAGTCCATCCTCACCACTAGAGGATCTGGTGAACACCTGCTGGGTCTTAGACTCCGCGCCCTGGGGAATCTTGGGCTCACATTCCGGTCCATTCGCAGCAGTCTGCTATCGGGTTCACTACCTTGCGCTGCACCCCTGCCTCCAAGAGGGTGCAGTTGTCACCTGGCCGCAGGTGACCTGACAGGTGCCTAGTCAGCAGGTGACCATAATTTATATGATTGTAGCACCCTCCTAGGTAGGTGCTGGCAAAAAAACATCTATTGCTCCTTCTGCTTATCAGGGGAGCCTGATCTGTTAGGTTGCCTGTTGCATGTTTCCAGGTGTGATTCACTGTGTCTGAGGGAGTGTCCCCACTGTATCCAATGAGAGAGCTTATTGGACAGTGAAAGAAACCCAGCCAGTGACACATTAGCTTTTATGGGAGTCCCAGTGGGAGGGCATTCTTGCAATGCATCCTGGGATTGCTCATAAAAGCGGAGGGGACATGTGACAGGGCATCTTTGGCAGGAAGCAGAGTCCCAGGATGAGGTGGGTGGCTGTCTCTCCTCCTGCTGTGTATGAGGAAGGTGGTCTTAGGCAGTTGGCCTTGTGAACCAGGTGTGGAGCCTCAGGAAAAAAGTGTCCGTGAGTACTCAGAGATTTGCCCAAGGGGCCTGCCCAGGGAGGGGGACCACTCCAGTGAAGTCAGGGGATCAAGGAGCTAGCTCACACAGAGAGCGATACAGTAAAGGGGGTACCATTTAGAAAGCCCTGAAGAATAAGAACAAAGGGGGTGCAAGGAAGGGTCCTGAAGAGTGTTCTGCAGTACAGTACAGTTTATCTAAAGTGGTTCATCAATTACTTCTTCATCGTTAGTGACAAAGTGAAGCAGCGGCCTTGCCGCAAACAGCAATATCTAGTGGTCCCAGCAAACTGTGCATAGTTTATACAAGTTGGAGTACTCCACTCATTCCCTTCTCCTATCCAAGTTCTCAATAAAACAACAAAAACCAAAACTCCTAGACTGTTTCCTGACTGAGCCAAAGCACTTTAAAAATGCTGAACTGTCATGTCGTTGCTAAGGGTAACCCAGGGGAACCTGTAACCAACAGCTCCCATGGGAGTAGTGCTTCACATTGTACACACACTAGGTAATATGTAAATGTACAAAGTGGCATTTGAAATAGGACGATAAGACTTAACAGAAGAAAATTTAGTAGTCTTTATATACTCTTCTGCATCTATTGTGAAGCTTCCCTGTGCCTTAGTAGGCACGTGGTCTTGCCTGCAGTCTGTGTGAGCACCTGCTATATTTTAGACTCAGAGAATTGTTTAAAAGCAACTGTGGATCAGATTACAATCTTGTGCATTAAAGTAGAACTTTTTTAAACTTTGGACAAAGTAAGGTAGGGTTATAAACCCTGTCTTTTTTTTTTTGCCATCTGTGTCCTGTTGTGAAGATTTTCATTCACTAGCTGTCACAAAACCAAAACAGGAAGTGAAAGGAAATCTCTCCAAAGCATGGGGATCCCTGGTTGTCACCAGGATGACTGAAACTAGTGTACCCATTGGAAGGTTTCCCCTTTATTGCTGTTCTGGTGATAACCCAAAATGGGCTTTTGGTTTACTTTTACTTTCAGTGATAAGGGTAAACAGGAAAGGAGAACTAGGGAAGATGAATCTCCCTAATAAGGGCACAGAAAGCAAAAAAAATAAAATAAAATAAAATAAACTGTCAGATTTTCTAATCAATCTCTACTCTATCCAAACAAAAAACTGTTTTGCCTTTAGTTATACTGTAACCTCGTGTGTCAGATCTCATTCAGTAAAAGCAAATCATTCCACAGTTTGGGAAGCTGTGCATTCATTGACATTTTCTAGATATTGAATTTGCTTGTGGAATTACAAACACCGTACTTTTTAGAATTATCACTGCTGAAGGATTCACTGTGCTGTGAAAGACTCTGTACAAGCAACTGTGTGCATAACCTGTAACTGGCCACAAATACAGTAGTTATTTTGCTCGCATTTGAAGCAACATGTCTCAAAATATCTGTACATCCACTACAGTTAGGGTTCTTTCACGCGGACTTTCCGCCCGGCAGACTACGTTTTGCTCAGCGGGAATCGATCCGCCAATCCCTGCCGAGCAGGCGGGTGACAGGTCCTTCTCCGCTTACTTTGCAGAGATGGACCTGTCAGATCCCTGCTCTCCTCTATGGGAGATCGGATGAAAATGGACATCCTATCCGATCCTATCCTCCAGACAGATGGAAAATAGGGTTTCCATCTGTCTGGATTTCATGGACAGGATTGGATCGGATAGACGCGAGTGTCAGTGGAGATGTCACGGCTGACATCCACTGCTCCATAGGGATGCATGGAGCATCTGATCAGGTCCGCCTGAAAAAACGTACAGGCGGACCTGATCAGAAAGCCTGTGTGAAAGGGGCCCTAGACATTTAGCAACCTTCTCTTTCCTATGATGACACTGATTTGCAACAATTAGATACATCTGCTAGACCCAAAATGCACAGTTACAGGCCCGTACACACGATCAGAAAATTGGACTAAAAATGTAGACATAGTAGCGATGGAGGCTTGTTTCTGTGTGCCTCAGATCATATAATTTTTTGTTTGTGCAATATTTGGGTGGAAGACACCCCGGTCCTTTATAATCTGTCGCACACCAATTATGTAAACCACTATATCCATTAGGGATAGACCGATTATCGGCAAGGCCACAGGCCCTGTATCAGCCAGCCAGTCATAGGCACTGTACCAGCGAGCCAGTCAGCCACCCACAGGCCCTGTACCAGCCAGCCACCCACAGGCGCTGTTCCTGCCAGTCACAGGCACTGTACCAGCCAGCCACCCACCCACAGGCCCTGTACCAGCCAGCAGCCCACAGCCCCTGTGCCAGCCAGCCACCCACCACAGGGTGCCAGCCAGCCAGCCACCCACCACAGGGTGCCAGGCAGCCAGCCAAGCACCACAGGGTGCCAGATAGCCAGCCACCCACAGCCCCTGTGCCAGCCACCCACCCACCACAGGGTGCCAGACAGCCAGCCACCCACCACAGGGTGCCAGACAGCCAGCCACCCACCACAGGGTACCAGACAGCCAGCCACCCACCACAGGGTACCAGACAGCCAGCCACCCACCCACCCCAGGGTGCCAGCCAGCCAGACACCCACCCACCCCAGGGTGCCAGCCAGCCATCCACCACAGTGTGCCAGCCAGCCACCAACCACAGGGTGCCAGCCAGCTAGCCATCCACCTCAGGGTGCCAGCAAGCCGGCCACCCACCACAGGGTGCCAGCCACCCACCACAGGGTGCCAGCAGCCCAGCCATTAAGCATTAAACAAAAATGAACATGTTCAGTACCAGATTTGTGTAAAAAATTGTCTTTATTTTTCAAAATTTTAAATGTACAAAATATCGGCCCATATCGGCCGATACTGAAATGTTGTGACCAAAATATCGGTATCAGCCCTGAAAAAACATATCGGTCTATCCCTAATATCCCTTATGACACTATTATATTTTATTTTAGCATTACCAGTGACAGGTATTGGATTGGCAGCAAGGATGGGAAATGCCATTATATTGGGGGACTTTAATTATCCAGATATAGACTGGGCAGAAGGAACCGCGCATTCAGCCAAGGCTCGGCAGTTCCTAAATGTTTTGCAGGACAATTTCATGGGTCAGATGGTGAACGCACCGACAAGAAACAATGCGGTACTAGACCTACCGATTACCAACAATACAGACCAGCTCACGGATATAGAAATACGGGGCAACTTAGGAAACAGTGACCATAGGTCAATTCGTTTCAGTATTAATCATAGAAATAGGAAACACAAGAGTAATATAAGGACACTGAATTTCAAAAGAGCCAATTTCCCAAAACTGCGCTCTTTGCTACAAAATTTTAAATGGGACAGAACCCTGGGAACAAAGAACACGGAGGAGAAATGGGAGTGCTTCAAAAGCATACTAAACAAAGGGATTGTCCAGTGCATTCCAAAGGGGAATAAATTTAATAGCGCAAAAGTAAACCCAGGGTGGCTAAACTCCAACATAAAAATGCATATTAAAGAAAAGGCCTTCAAAAAATACAAGGCTGAGGGGTCATTGGCAGCATTCAAGCATTACAAAGAGTGCAATAAGAGATGTAAAGGCGAAATCAAGGCGGCTAAAATTGAACACGAGAGACATATACCGGAAGAGAGTAAAAAAAACCCCAAGAAATTCTTTAAGTATATAAATAGTAAGAAAGCGAGGCCAGAACACATTGGCCCCATAAAAGATGACGAAGGGAAGCTGGCCACTGAGGACAGAGAGAAGGCGAAAGTGTTAAATAATTTATTCTTTTCAGTCTTCACAAAAGAATTGGGTGGCTACACTAACCCAGCTTGTAATGATAAATTAAATAATACACCTCAGGAAGTACCCCAATGGTTAACAGAAGATAGACTTAGAACTAAACTAGAGAAACTTAACATAAATAAATCACCGGGACCGGATGGCTTGCACCAGAGGGTACTTAAGGAACTCAGCCAGGTGATAGCCAGACCATTATTTTTGATCTTTAAGGATAGTCTACAGACGGGTATGGTGCCAGCTGATTGAAAAAAAACCAACGTGGTACCAATATTTAAAAAAGGGTTGAGATATATCTCGGGTAACTATAGACCGGTCAGCCTAACATCTGTAGTCTGCAAGATTTTGAAGGGAATGTTAAGGGACTATATACAAGACTTTAGTAATGAAAATGGTATTATTAGTAGTAACCAGCATGGATTCATGAAAAATCCTTCTTGCCAGACCAATCTATTAACAAAATAATGGGGTGGGCAACTACATGGCAGATGAGGTTTAATGTTTAAAAATGTAAAGTAATGCACTTGGGCATCAGAAACACGAAAGCAAGCTACTCACTAGGGGGGGGGAACCTCTGGGTGAATCTAAGATGGAAAAGGACCTGGGGGTACTAGTGGACAACAGGCTTGGCAGTGGCATGCAATGCCAAGCCACTGCAAGCAAAGCCAACAGAATGCTGGCATGTATAAAAAAGGGGATTCACTCCAGAAATAAAGAGATTATTCTCCCACTCTGCAAGACTCTGGTCTGGCCACATCTGGAGTATTCCGTCCAGTTCTTGGCACCGGTCCTCAGGAAGGATGTGCTGGAACTGGAGAGAGTCCAGAGAAGAGCAACAAAAATAATTAGGGGAATGGAGGATCTCAGCTATGAGGAAAGACTACAGGCATTGAACTTATTCTCTCTGGAGAAGAGACGCTTGAGAGGGGATATGATATCAATGTACAAATACTGTACTGGAGAGGACCCTAGCATAAGGAACAAACTTTTTAGGGAAAGGGAATACAATAAGACACATGGCCACTCACTAAAACTAGAGGAATAACAGTAAAAATATGTAGGGGGTTCTTTACTGTCAGAGCAGTAAGGATGTGGAATTCTCTTACACAAGCAGTGGTATCAGCAGGGAGCATCGATAGTTTCAAAAAACTATTAGATGGGCACCTTAAAGGCCACAACATAAAGGGGTATACAATGTATGGTTAACAGCAAACACACACACACACACACATCATAGGTTGAACTGGATGGACTGATGTCTTTTTTCAACCTCACAAACTATGTAACTATGTAAGGTATAGTGAGTACTGGTGAGTACTCTGGACCCCAGGATTGGGAGCCCCCCCCCCCTCTCCGCTTCTTTCTCTGATCCCGTTGTCTGGCTCATCCCTGGTCAGCGCCAGAATGGAAACCTCTCCGCCCTCCTGTGGTCCCGCTTTTAACAGGTACTTAGGGCTTTGGGGTTGGGGTGTGTGTAGGGGGAGGGGGGGATTGGAGCACTATTCATGTTCCTGGCTCCCTGTCTGTGTCCTCTTTTTTTCCCCTTGTTTTACAGCCCTTCCCATTCGGATAATCATCACTCCTCACATAGGAGCAAGCATCGATCAGGCTCACACCACCTGTACTCTTCAAGATCAGCTCGGAGGTCCCCGTTGGGCTCCCAGCATCAAAAAAGGGGTCTACATCAGCTGGCCCCTCACGAAAACCTGACAAAGCGGGTTGTTGGGGTTGTGGCGCCCGGGTCCCTGAAAATAAGTCCTTATGTGACAAATGTTTTTCCCAGGCTGGGGGAGAAAGGGATACAAGAAATGGGCAATTTGGGACTTTATGTGAGAACTGGCGAGCACTGCTCAGTGTCTCCATCCCTGTGAATAGTCAAATGAAAAGCAAGATGGGATAAATGAAGGTGTGTGAAAAACAGCCGGTCCCTAGTTTGAAATACTTACCCACCAGTCTGCTAACAAACCAAAATAAACCGGTCTATCAATATAAGTTAAAAGCAGGAGTTTAGTTAACACATATTTGCAAATGCATGCGGAAGCTGCAAGGCCAACGACAAGGCATCCTGCGTTACTTGCAGAACCTAACACTAAATAACACTACTCAACCTGAGTGTCCAAGTGTCTTCACAAAGGGAAGTACATGCTTGCTAATAGATGGATGGGAAACAGATGGGATTGGAGACCGCCCAATCCTCCCCCACCTGCTCCAATCCATGCGTTTTTCATTGCCAGTCATGGATTGGAGCAGGTGGGGGAGGATTGGGCGGTCTCCAATCCCATCTGTTTCCCATCCATCTATTAGCAAGCATGTACTTCCCTTTGTGAAGACACTTGGACACTCAGGTTGAGTAGTGTTATTTAGTGTTAGGTTCTGCAAGTAACGCAGGATGCCTTGTCGTTGGCCTTGCAGCTTCCGCATGCATTTGCAAATATGTGTTAACTAAACTCCTGCTTTTAACTTATATTGTTAGACAGGTTTATTTTGGTTTGTTAGCAGACTGGTGGGTAAGTATTTCAAACTAGGGACCGGCTGTTTTTCACACACCTTCATTTATCCCATACATAGTTACATAGTAGGTGAGGTTGAATAAAGACAATAGTCCATCCAGTTCAACCTGTGTAGGTGTGTGTGACTGTAATCATCTAACATAGCCCTCAATCTCCTGATCCTTGAGATGTAAGTCTAAGAGTCTTTTGAAAGTCACCATACTACCCGCAGAAACCACCTCTTGTGGTAGACAATTCCACAATCTTGTAGCCCTAACAGTAAAGAACCCCCCACGTTGCCTGAGGTTAAAACGCTTCTCCTCTAATCGCATTGTATGTCCTCGAGTCCTCATGCAATTCCTTCGAATGAACAGCTTTTCTTCTAAGCTGAGATCCCCATTAAGATATTTATAAATTGCTATCATGTCCCCTCTCAGACGTCTTTTCTCCAGGGAAAATAAATCGAGCGATTGCAGCCGCTCTTCATAGGTAAGGTCCTCCAACCCCCTAATCAGTTTAGTTGCCCTTCTCTGGACTTTCTCCAGCTCCAACACATCCCTCCTGAGGACTGGCGACCAGAACTGGACAGAATACTCCAGATGCGGTCGGACCAGAGTTTTATAAAGTGGAAGGATTATAGTCTTATCTCTGGAATACATCCCTTTCTTTATGCATGCTAATATTCTGTTGGCTTTGGAAGCTGCCGCTTGGCATTGCATGCTGTTGCCTAATCTATCATCAACTAAGACTCCCAGATCCTTCTCCATTTTTGATTCCCCCAAGGGTTCCCCTCCTAACGTGTATTGTGTTTTTATGTTTTTGGTCCCCAAGTGCAAAACCTTACACTTCTCCACATTAAACCTCATTTGCCATGTCGTTGCCCACTCCGTAATTTTGTCCAGGTCATTCTGTAGGATATCTGCTTCATGCTGTGCAGTTATTGCCCTGGCCAATTTTGTGTCATCTGCAAAAACTGATAACGAACTACTGATCCCGTCCTCAATGCTGTTTATGAATAAATTGAACAAGGTTGGTCCCAGGACTGAGCCCTGGGGCACCCCGCTTACTACCTCAGACCAGTCTGAGTATGCGCTGTTTATTACTACCCTTTGGACACGGCCTTTTAGCCAATTCCATATCCAAGAGCAAACCCTGCTGTCGATACCTGCAGACCTTATTTTATAAATTAAGCGCTTGTGGGGAACTGTATCAAACGCCTTAGCGAAATCCAAGTACACCACATCCACTGGTCTCCCCCTATCTAGCTCACAGCTCACTTCCTCGTAGAATGCTAAGAGATTGGTTTGACAAGATCGCCCATTTGTAAACCCGTGCTGGTTACTACTGATGATGTTGTTATCTTTAGCATACTCTACGATATAGTCCCTTATCATCCCCTCCAAAAGTTTACATATTATTGATGTCAGACTGACAGGCCTATAATTTCCCGGGATATGTCTCTGGCCCTTTTTGAATATCGGAATCACGTTAGCCTTCCTCCAATCCCCTGGTACATCTCCTGTCCTAATACTGTCAGCAAAGATCAGGAACAGTGGTCTAGATATAACCATACTGAGTTCCTTGAGCACTCTCGGATGTACGCCATCCGGGCCTGGTGATTTGTTTGTGTTAAGTTTATCCAGTCTTTCCCTGATTTCCCCCTCTGTTAGCCATAGTGGCAAGTCCTGTGTATTACTACTAACCATACAGTCATGGTCAGTGTACCCTTCCTTTTCCTGCGTAAAGACTGACGAGAAAAAAGAATTCAGCACGGTTGCTTTTTCAGTGTCCTCTGTAACCATCCTCCCATCATCGCTAATTATGTGTGCAATATGCTCTGCCCTAGTTTTTTTGCTGTTGATATATTTAAAGAATTTCTTTGGGTTTTTTTTACTATCCTCCGCTATTTGTCTCTCAAAGTTGATTTTAGCCATCTTGATTTCGTGTTTACACTTCTTATTTTCCTCCTTGTATTGCTGGAAGGCCGATACAGTGCCCTCTGATTTATATTTCTTGAAGGCCAATTTTTTTCCCCTAATAAGTTTTTTAACGCTACGGTTTAGCCAGCCAGGTTTGGCTTTGTCTCTTCTAAATTTATTCCCCATAGGAATGCACTGCAAGATGCCTTTGCTTAATATTGTTCTAAAGCATTCCCATTTTTCCTCTGTGGTCAGTGATCCCAGGGTTTGGTCCCAGTTTACCCTTTCCATCAATGAGTACAATTTTGGAAAGTCTGCCCTTCTGAAGTTTAGGGTTCTTATGTTCCCCACTTGCCTTTTTATATTGTTATTTATACTAAATGTGATCATCCTGTGATCGCTAGAGCCCAGGTTGTCCTGGACTCCTACCTCCGAGATTATGTCTGGGTCATTAGTGATCAATAGATCCAGGATAGCATTCTCTCTAGTAGGGGAATCCACCAACTGCGACATGTAGTTATCCTGTAAGGTTTCCGTGAATAGCCGGGCCTTATGCGAGTGTGCAGTCCCCTCTTCCCAGTCAATGTCGGGATAATTGAAGTCCCCCAATATGATGACTGATCCTAGTTTTGCCGCTTTACCTATTAGTGCTAAAAATTCCAGCTCTACCTCCTCCCCTTGGTTAGGTGGCCTATAGCAAACCCCCACAACTACTTTTCCCTTATCTTCTTCCCTATCGAGTTCAACCCACACAGATTCTAAATCCATGCTCATCCCATCCGTAATGTCACTCCTTTCTAGCACCTTTATATTGTTCTTGACATAGAGACATACCCCTCCCCCTCTTTTACCAACCCTGTCCTTCCGGTACACCGAATACCCTTGGATATTGGCCAGCCAGTCATGTGAGGGGTCGAACCAAGTCTCCGTTATTCCCACAAGGTCTATGTCCTCCTCATGTACTAACATGTCCAACTCATCCATCTTATTAGCTAGGCTCCTGGCATTAGCATATACCCCTCTTAGTTTTACGGAAGTTAAACGTGATTGGCGGTTTTGTTTATTTCTGTTTGGTCTGCTGTTCTCCCGCACAGACCCGCCAATTGATGTTGTTGACCTACTGTCGCTATTGACCCTACAACTGCCTTCAGTCCTCTGCTCCCTCCTGACTGATTCTATTTCTGAGCCCTCCCCCCCGTCTCCTAGTTTAAAAGCCCCTCCAACTCGGTGGCCATCTTTCTCCCCAAAAGAGCTGTACCGTCCCCATTAAGGTGCAGCCCATCCTTACTAAAGAGCCGGTAGCCGACTGAGAAGTCAGCCCAGTTCTCCAGGAACCCAAACCCCTCCTTCCTACACCAATTCCTCAGCCACTTGTTAACTTCCCTAAGCTCCTTCTGCCTCTCCTGTGTGGCTCGAGGTACAGGCAGTATTTCAGAGAAAACCACCTTGGAGGTCCTTTTCCTCAATCTATTACCTAAGTCCCTGAAATCGTTCTTAAGGATCCTCCACCTACCTTTAACTTTGTCATTAGTGCCCACGTGCACCATGACCGCTGGGTCATCCCCAGCCCCGCCCAACAATCTGTCTGCCAGATCTGCGATGTGCCGAACTCGGGCGCCCGGTAAACAACAAACTGTTCGGTTCACGAGATCTTTTTTACAGATTTCCCTCTCTGTCCTCTTGATAATTGAGTCCCCAACTACCACAACCTTTCTAACCTTTCCTGAGTTACGGCCCCCCTTCTTCCTGGAGCCGTCCCTCCCCTGGCAGCTGGGGGAGGGCGCATGCTCCAGCTCTGCCACCCCTGAGTTGATATCCCCCTCAACCTGCAACTCGGCAAACATGTTAGGGTGTACCAACTCAGGACTGGCCTCCCTGACTCTCCTCCCCCTAACATTCCTAACAGTCACCCAGCTGCGTACCTCTGCTGCTTGCGTCTCCTCTATTCCTTCCTCCTCTATGCTGACCCCTGCCAGCGCCTGATGGGTAAAGTCCAAGCTCCTTTCCAGGTTGTAGATGCCACGCAGTCTTGTCACTGTGTTCTCTAGATCCACGATGTGGGCTTCCAGAGCAACAAGTCGCTCACATCTTGCACAGCAGTATTCGTCCTCGATTGTTTCATCAAGGAACGCATACATGCCGCAAGAAGTGCACTGAGTGGCATCCCCAATCCTGTCGGACATTATTACCCTCTACTCTATGGGGATAATGTTAACGACCTGCTCTTCCTTACCTACACTACCTCTAACTTCCCTGGTACAAAACCTGGGGTACCCACCAGTCGCTAATACCCTCACCAGTCACTAGATACTCACCAGTCGCAAGGATCCTCACCAGTCGCAAGGATCCTCACCAGTCGCAAGATACTCACCAGTCGCAAGATACTCACCAGTCGCAAAGATACTCACCAGTCGCAAGCAACTTCACCAGTCGCAAGGATACTCACCAGTCGCAAGGATACTCACCAGTCGCAAGGATACTTCACCAGTCGCAAGGATACTCACCAGTCGCAAGGATACTCACCAGTCGCAAGGATACTCACCAGTCGCAAGGATACTCACCAGTCGCAAAGATACTCACCAGTCACAAGGACACTCACCAGTCGCAAAGATACTTCCAGTCGCAAGGATACTCACCAGTCGCAAGCTACTTCACCAGTCGCAAGGATACTCACCAGTGCAAGGATATTCACCAGTTGCAAGGATACTCACCAGTTGCAAGGATACTCACCCGTCACAAGGTACTCACCAGTCGCAAGGATACTCACCAGTCGCAAAGATACTCACCAGTCGCAAAGATACTCACCAGTCGCAAGGATACTCACCAGTCGCAAAGATACTCACCAGTCGCAAAGATACTCACCAGTCGCAAAGATACTCACCGGTCGCAAGGACACTCACCGGTCGCAAAGATACTCACCGGTCGCAAAGATACTCACCAGTCGCAAAGATACTCACCAGTCGCAAAGATACTCACCAGTCGCAAAGATACTCACCAGTCGCAAGGATACTCACCTGTCGCAAGGATACTCACCAGTCGCAAGGACACTCACCAGTCGCAAAGATACTCACCAGTCGCAAGGACACTCACCAGTCGCAAAGATACTCACCAGTCGCAAAGATACTCACCAGTCGCAAGGACACTCACCAGTCGCAAAGATACTCACCAGTCGCAAGGATACTCACCTGTCGCAAGGATACTCACCAGTCGCAAAGATACTCACCAGTCGCAAAGATACTCACCAGTCACAAGATACTCACCAGTCGCAAAGATACTCACCAGACGCAAGGATACTCACCAGTCGCAAGGACACTCACCAGTCGCAAAGATACTCACCAGTCGCAAGGATACTCACCTGTCGCAAGGATACTCACCAGTCGCAAAGATACTCACCAGTCGCAAAGATACTCACCAGTCACAAGATACTCACCAGTCGCAAAGATACTCACCAGACGCAAGGATACTCACCAGTCGCAAGGATACTTACCAGACTTCCCAGGTACTCAGTTGCAGAGACAGTCACACAGCAGTCAGTCGCAGTACAGACAAACAGCTATTGATTTCTTACAGAGTACAGTCACACAGCTTTCCCCCTGTTTGCAGCTGCTGCTCTACTCACAGCTGCTGACACATACACACACACACACACTGGGACGGATGTCTCCTCCTCCTCACTGGGCACGGACGGTCCTCCTCCTCTTCTTCCAGGCACTAAGGAAGGCGGGTTCTGACCTCCGCCGCCGCCGCCGCCGCTCTCTGCCTCGGCTCCCGTCCTCCACCTCCGCTCAGTTGCTGGTCCCTGCACGGTGCACCCGCACCCCTTGTGCGGCTTCCCCCGCACGTGTCCCCGCAGCTCCTCTTCCTTCCTTCCTCCTCTCTCCCTTTGCCGCACGAACCGCACGAACCCTCACTTCCGGTTCCGGTTCTTGCTTTTCATTTGACTATTCACAGGGATGGAGACACTGAGCAGTGCTCGCCAGTTCTCACATAAAGTCCCAAATTGCCCATTTCTTGTATCTTACTAGGGATGGAGACGCTTGCTTTACAGGCGGGTGTCTCACTCAAAGTCCCCATTTGCCTATAACATCTTTACTAAAGGGATGGGGGTGTGTGTCTCCCAGCTGATCACATTTAGTTTGCACCCCATGGTTTTTTATACAGCCATGCGTTTTTCATTGCCAGTCATGGATTGGAGCAGGTGGGGGAGGATTGGGCGGTCTCCAATCCCATCTGTTTCCCATCCATCTATTAGCAAGCATGTACTTCCCTTTGTGAAGACACTTGGACACTCAGGTTGAGTAGTGTTATTTAGTGTTAGGTTCTGCAAGTAACGCAGGATGCCTTGTCGTTGGCCTTGCAGCTTCCGCATGCATTTGCAAATATGTGTTAACTAAACTCCTGCTTTTAACTTATATTGTTAGACAGGTTTATTTTGGTTTGTTAGCAGACTGGTGGGTAAGTATTTCAAACTAGGGACCGGCTGTTTTTCACACACCTTCATTTATCCCATCTTGCTTTTCATTTGGCGGGAGAAAGGGATACCTCTGATCAGCGCTTGGAAGCCCTTGTGAAGAGGGTCGTGAAGGATTCCTTGGCTGAATTGGTTGTAGAACAGACCCAGGGCTCTGAAGCAATTACTCCAAGCTCTTCTCCTGTGAGAGTACAGCCTCAGGAAGATTTTGAGTCACCAGTCAGCTCTCCTTTCGGATTGTGACTCTGAGGCAGAGGACCCTTGTCTGGGCTTTGAATTCACTCTAGTCCCTTCCCTTGTAAAGGCGGTCAGGGAGACCTTAAACTGGGAAGATCCAGCTGTATCTCCTCCCAAACAAAAGAAGTTTTTTAAACAGCTCAACAAGGAGCGCCTTAACTTCCCCTTTTTGGGTGAATTGGGGGAGATTATCTCAGAGGAATGGAGTAAGGTGGAGAGGAAGAACTCCATGATCTCCAAGATGTCCAGACTGTACCCGTTCAAAGAGGAAGATGTTAAAAATTTAGAATCTCCTCCCTTGGTGGATGCAGCGGTTATGAGACTGGTCAAGCACGTGACCCTTCCGCTGGATGCTGGAAGATACGGTCTCTTTCAAGGATCCTTTAGACCAAAGGATGAACTCGGATCTGAAGAGGATCTATCTGACGGCAGGTATGGCCTGTAAACCAGCCTTAGCCTTAGCAGCCTTGTCCAAGGCCATGGAGTCGTGGGCTGATGTGGTGGACGAATCCTTTAGAGGTGTGTCAGAAGAAGTGGCCAGAAGTGCCCCGATCCAGGAACTAAGGATGGCCTCGTCGTTTCTTGGGGAAGCTTCTATAGACCTGATCCGTCTCCTGGCTAGGGTTATGCTGTCCTCAGTAACAGCTAAGCGGGCTTTATGGCTCTGCCCCTGGGTTGCTGACCTGGCATCCAAACAGGTTTGGTGCCGCATTCCCTTTGAGGGTTCTTCCCTCTTTGGGAATAAGCTAGATGAGGCCATAACCCGAGCTAAAGGCGGTAAGTCTGGCTTCCTTCCCCAGGATCAGCGCTCTTTTAACATAAAGAAGGGGCAACCAAGCAGGAAATATGTCCCAGATCGGGCCACAGAAGCACGTACCTACAGGTCTGGCCGAGAGTTTGGCCGTAATTGGAGGTCAAGACAATCCTCCTCCCGGAAGACTTTGAAAAATGTTCCCTCTGGTGACCGCGAACCCGCGAAGTCCTTTTGAAATTGGGCCCGCTCAGGCATGTCGGTTGGGGGCACGGCTACTATGCTTCCGACATGTTTGGCCGGCCTAAATTCAGGATCCCTGGACCGTCAGGACAGTGTCATCAGGTCACAAGTGGGTCTTCAACGAGATCCTCAGGAGAGAAACGTCAGGTACTGCTTTCCTACGTAGAGTCTCTTGTGTCTCATGGGGCTGTCATTTCCATGCCAGAGCCCGAGCGAGGCCAGGGAATTTACTCCCCTCTTTTTCTGGTCCAAAAGAAAAACGGCTCATGGAGGCCAGTTATGGACCTGACTTTCCTAAACCGGTTCATAAAGAAAGAAAGGTTCAAGATGGAGACTCTTCTGTCTATCCAACAAGCGGTACAGCCAGCTGGCTGGATGGTGTCCATAGACCTAAAGGACGCGTATTTTCATGTCCCTGTTGCAAAGGAGTTTCAGAGGTATCTCCGGTTTGCCATAGGGCACTCACACCTTCAATTTACCTGTCTCCCATTCGGGCTTTCCACATCTCCACGGACCTTTTCAAAAGTCTTGTTGGCTGTGGTAGCTCTGTTGAGGACAAGAGGTATTCGATTCCATCATTACCTGGGCGACCTCCTCCTTCTGTTCTGTCTCAAGACAAAGACCAGTTGCTAGTTCATCTAGATCAGGTTGTGTCTACCCTCCAGATGTTTGGTTGGCTTTTGAACGTAGAAAAAAGCCATTTGATCCCAACCCAGTCCCTCGTCTACATCGGGGCTCTGTTCGACACAGCAAGAGCAACACTCTCTCTTCCGGAGGAGAAAATTGTGGTAGTCCGGGACAGAGTTCGCCACGCCCTCTCGACTTCTCATCTCCAAGCGCGTCAATGCCTGAAGATTATTGGGACCATGGTTGCAGTAGTCCCCATGGTGAAATGGGCTTTATGGAAGATGAGACCCTTTCAGAAGGGGTTCCTGCAGCAGTGGGACACATGACACCTTGATCAGCCCATCTTTCTGACTCCAGCCATGAGAGCGAGCCTTCCTTGGGGGCTGTGCTGAGATCACCTGTTGAACTGCCATTCACTGATGCCAACTTCGTGGGTGGTGGTGACTTCAGACGCCAACAATACAGGCTGGGGCACTCATTGCCTCATGGAAATGGCTCAGGGCAGGTGGAGCTTCCCCTCTCAAGGGATAGTGTCCAATGTCCTAGAACTACAGGCAGCATTTCAAGCGCTGCAAGCATTCCACTACCTGACAAAGTGTCTACCAAAGTGTAATGCTCAGACTGGACAACACCTCGGCGGTCGCTTATGTGAGACGGCAGGGCGGAACATGCAGCTGGTCCTTGCTGCGAGAAGTAGAACCTATCATGTCCTGGGCACAGAAGAATCTATCTGACCTGTCGGCAGTCTACGTTCCAGGAATCCAAAAGCTGATTTTCTGTCTCGTGTGGAGTTGGACAACAACGAATGGTCCCTCCACGAGGAAGTATTTAGCTGGATCCTGTCCCTGGGGTTTTCTCCAGAAGTAGACCTTTTTGCCTCCCCCTGCAACCGCAAGCTGCAGAAATACTACACGAGGTTCAGGGATCCCCAAGCTCTCGGTGTGGACACTCTCTTGGATCAATGGAGGTTCCACAGAGTGTATGCCTTCCCCCCAGTTCCGATAATATTGCAATTTCTTCGGAGACTCAGGTCGGAGGCAGTAGAGATAGTGGCGGTGATTCCATTCTGGCCCAACAGGCCTTGGTTCTCCCTTCTGACACTTCTCAGTGTTCAAGATCCAATTCCGCTGCCCATCAGACCGGATCTGTTATCTCAGGGGTCTGTACTCCATCCTTGCCCTGCTCGTCTACACTTGAAGGTGTGGTTGTTGAGAGGAGGAGGCTGCAAGGTTGCCCTGAAGAGGCAATTTCTACTCTCCTGAGTGCTAGAAGAGGCTCAACGAATAAAGTATACGAGAGGATCTGGGCGAGATTTTCCTCACATCTGGCCGCAAGGCCTAATCCTCAGTCTTCTATTAAAATCCAAGATGTACTGAGTTTCCTGCAATCTGGTTTGGATCTCCCTCTTTCGGTGAGCTCTCTGAGTCCAAGTTTCAGCCATCTCAGCCTTTACGGGAATTTCTTGGGCCAGTCATACCTTGGTATGTCAGTTCTTCAAGGGAGCAGTAAGAATCAGACCTCAGGGGAAGCCAAGGTTCCCCAAATGGAACCTCCCTTTGGTGCTGGATTTTTTAGCTCATCACATGCAAGATACATCTGAGTCTCTTACCATCAAAGAGCTGACTTTGGTGATGGTCTTCCTAGTAGCCGTGACTTTGGCAAAAAGCGTGTCTGAAATTGGGGCCTTGGGGGCACAAGAGCCTTTTCTGACCTTTTTTCCGGACAGAGTGGTGCTTATTCCTATGCTGGACGCAAGACCGAAAGTTACTTCTGTCTTTCATGAGAATGCTGAGATTGTGTTGCCTACCTTCAGGCAAGAAGAAGGCTCACCAGTCCACCCTTTGGACATAGGTAGTTGCATCAAGAAATATCTGGATGCCACGGTTCCCTTCCGAAAGTCGGAGTACCTTTTTGTCACCTTTCATGGGAAAAATAAGGGCTCAAGAGCTTCTTCAAGATCCATTTCCTCCTGGATCATTCAGGCCATTCAGTGGGCTTACAGGGCAAACAGCTTGACTCCTCCAGTGGCGATTACGGCTCACTGGACTCGGAGTGTTTCCACTTCCTGGGCAGTCTCCAGACACGTCGCTCCTAATGTAATCTGTAGAGCAGCATCCTGGTCTTCCATAAATACCTTTTTGTCTCACTATTGTGTTGAGCCAGCGGCTCTTTCTTCTGTTAATTTTGGTTTACAAGTCCTGTCGGTTGACAGAGTAAATTAAACTTTTTGTTCAGCACCTGCCCACCCTGTTTGTGTATGGCGAGTTATTTCCCGATACGTATGCTGCCATGGAGTCTGTCAGGAAAATGGAAAATATATATCAAATACTTACCGTAATTTTCCTTTCCCGATGGACTCCATGGCAGCAGGAGTTCCCTCCCAGATTCTGTGGAGGATAGTTACAGAACACGTGTGCTGAACAGGTGCAAAGATTTATGTGAGTGGATGTCCTATAGGGTAGGTTTGGAGGCGGGGCTAAACCCGATACGTATGCTGCCATGGAATCCATCAGGAAAGGAAAATTACGGTAAGTATTTGATATAAATTTTCAATTTTCTAGAAATCTTTTTTGCATCAAACTCCTGATGAAGTGGACAGGGATCCACGAAATGCATTGAGTCTTACAAATGCCAAGATATTTGTGTTTCCTATGCTATACTATATGCCAATCATGTATCCCCTTATGTACTGTATATACCATTATGTACCATTATAATATGAATTTTGTTCCATCCATGTATGAATCTCCTATATGTCAGCTCCTTTTAACATATGTACCTGACATAATTGCACATTGATTCACCTTATATACTTTATATTTGTGTAATCATGGAATTTGTAACAATGATCAATTTTTATTAACCACTTCAATAAAGGGCACTTTCCTCCCCTTCCTGCCCAGATAAATTTTCAGCTTTCAGCACTCTGACACTTTGAATGACAATTGCTCAGTTATACTACACTGTACCCAAAATTTTTATCATTTTTTCACATAAATAGTGCTTTCTTTTGGTGGTATTTGATCAAAACTGGATTTTTTATTTTTTGTGATATAAGCGAAAAAAGAGCGAAAACTTAAAAAAAAAAACACTTTTTTTGTTTGTTCCTATTGTAAATTTTCGCAAAAAAGTAATTTTTCTTCATACATTTGCACCAAAATTTATACTGCTACATATCTCAGGAAAAAAATACCCAAATTAGTGTATATTATTTAGTCTTTGTGAAAGTTATAGAGTCTACAAACTATGGTACCAATCACTGAAAATTGATCACACCTGAAGTACTGACTGCCTATCTTGAGTTCTTGAGGCCCTAAAATGTCAAGACAGTACAAATACCCCTCAAATGACCCCTTTTTGGAAAGTAGACAGTCCAAGGTATTTAGTAAGAGGGATGGTGAGTTTTTTTTTTAAGTTATTTTTTTTATTTTATCCTACAATTCTTGGGGAAATGAATCCCCCCCCCCCCACAAAGTTATCAATTTATAAGATATTTTTTAACACATAGCATGTACATAGAAAAAATGATACCCCAAAATACATTCTGCTACTCCTATTATGGTGATACCACATGTGTGAGACTTTTACACAGCCTGGCCACATAAAGAGACTCAACATCCAAGTAGCACCTTCAGGTGTTCTAGGAGCATAAATTGCACACATCATTTTCTGACTACCTATCACACTTTTGAAGTCCCTAGAGCACCAAGACAATGGACACACCCACAAAATTACCACATTTTGGAAAGCAAACACCTCAATGTATATTCTATGAGGCAAGATGAGTCTTTTGAAAATGTCATTTTTTTCCACCAGTTTTTTGAAAATGTGGGAAAAAAATTAAAATGTATTTTCTTTACACAAAGTTGTCAATTTATAGGATATTTCTAACACGTAGCATATACATAGCAGAAATTACACCCCAAAATACATTATGCTACTCCTCCTGAGTATGGCGATACCACATGTGTGAGACTTTTACACAGCCTGGCCACATAAAGAGACTCAACATCCAAGTAGCACCTTGAGGCGTTCTAGGAGCATAAATTACACAGATAATTTTCTGACTGCCTATCACACTTTGGAAGACCAAGACAATAAAAACGCCCACAAAATGACCCCATTTTGGAAAGCAAACACCCCAACGTATATTCTATGAGGCATTGAGTCTTTTGAACATGTCATTTTTTTCCACAAGTTTTTTGGAAAATGTGGGGAAAAAATGAAAACTTATTTTCTTTACACAAAGTTGTCAATTTAAAGGATATTTCTAACACATACCATGTACATAGCAAAATTGACACCCCAAAATACATTCTGCTACTTCTCCTGAGTATGGCAATACCACATGTGTAAGACTTTTTCACAGCCCAGCCACATAGAGGGGCCCAACATCCAAGGAGCACCATCATTTGTTTTAGGGACATAAATCACACACACAAATTCCTGACAACCTATCACATTGTTGAAGGCCCTTCATATTTCTAACACATAGCATAATACACACCAAAATACATTCTGCTGAGCAAAAGTAAAAAAAGATTGCCTGTGGTTTTAGCAGTGCAGTGCAGTGCAGTGCAGTGTAGTGGTTTTCTCAACTCGGAACACTAATCTGAAGCTCCTCACGTATGTGAGACCTCTGTGTTATCTTGAATTCCACTACTACAGTAGCAGGGTGAAAGATCAGTCCAACTGGTAGGCAAAAATCATGGTCGATTAACAGGCCGAGGTCAGTGCAGGTAAAAGGCAGAAATAGACGGTAGGCAGAGGCATAGTCGATAAACAGTCCAAGGTCAGTTCACGTGAAAGGCAGAAATGTGGCGGTTAAACAATGCAGACGGCAGGCAGAGGCATAGTTGATAAACAGGCCAGGGTCAGTTTACATGGAAGGCAGTGATATGGTTGCTTGAGGCAGCAGGGAAATAATTAGCACAGAAATTATAAAAGGGGAAAGTCTGTTAGAAATATCGGCTAATAATTTAGGGAAGTGTGATAGTGTCTGAAGCATTCTCCAATGCATAGGCCAGCATGGGAAGGACATTGGGGAGAATAAAAACTAGTGTCTTTCCTAAATCCTCTTTTGCTACACACCCAACATTTTTCTTTACATCTTCTTCCGGTTTCTGATGGTGGGATATTGTCAGGGAAATGGTGCTCATGCAGTTTTCGGACACAATTGGGAGCAAATGCTTTTGGGGGGGAGAATCCTTGCTGGTAGTAACAATTTCATCAATAAATTTGAGGAAGGTGTTGTGATTTTTTTTTTTTGTTACCAGAAAAGGGACTTTCGTGTTGGAAGCTAGGGCTGCAGCGTTTGATCGTTTAAATCTAGGCATCTAAGGCATCCGGAAAATGGGTTTGGGCCCCAATTCTTTGGGTCTGGCATGAAATTCCAGTGCTTGTACTGGGCCTTTCCTTCTGGGGTCTAGCGCCGTTGGGGTTTGATGATTGGCCATTGGGATGTGTGGTGCTGCTTGTGACTGCCTGGTCGGAGCGTCTTCTTTTAGGACAAACTGCTTCCTCCTCTGATTCGGTCGATGATCCACTGCTTTCGACGGGCTCGAATTACAAACCGGAATCAGAACTGGAATCGGGCAGTGAGAGCTCCCCACTGCTCTCATCCGTCAGGCTCAGAATTTGATATGCCTCTTCAGTAGTAAAAACTTTTTTGGACATGGTGGCTGTAGGACAGGTGACACTAATGGGCTGCAATACAGGTAGTAATAGGCTGCACGAAAGGTAGTGATGGGTGGCACGTCAGGTGCTAATGGGCTGCAGGTCAGGTGCTAATGGGCTGGAGACAGGTACTCTTATTGGCTGGTGACAGGTACTCGGGTATTCTGGTTGGCTGGTGACAGGTACTCGGGGGTACTCGGTTTGGCTGGTTACAGGTACTTGTGTACTCTGATTGGCTGGTGACAGGTACTTGGGTACTGATGAACTGGTGACAGTTACTCTGATTGGCTGGTGACAGGCACTCAGGTACTCTGATTGGCTGGTGACAGGTACTCTGATGCTCTGACTGGCTGGTAACAGGTACTTGGGTACTGCAATTGGCTGGTGACAGGTACTCAGGTACTCTAGCTGGTCAGAGGTATTCTGGTACTCTGCTTGGCTGGTGACAGGTACTCGGGTACTCTGATTGGCTGGTAACAGCTACTCGGATACTCTGATCGGCTGGTGACAGGTACTCGGGTACTCTGATCGGCTGGTGACAGGTACTCGGGTACTCTGATCGGCTGGTGACAGGTACTCTGAAAGGGTAGTGACAGGTACTCTGATGGGCTAATAACAAGCACTGATGACAGGTCCTCTTTGTTTATGGGGCAATCTGGGCACAGTAGTACACATTTTAAAATAGTAACCCACTGTTCTGAAATCCAATCTCCTCCTCACACTGGATCGGTGTGTGAGGAGGAGAACCCGGTAACAGCCAGTTACCCAGGTTTGTTTACAATTGTGACCGCCTGTGATTGGACACAGTCGGTCACGTGGTAAAGAGACAATTTTTTTGGCTCTTTACCCTGATCGAGGATGGGCTTTGTCCAGCGGAGGCGCACACTTGCGGCGTGAACATTTCCTTGCAAATGACCACGTGAGTGACTGGCTGTGATTGGACACAGCTGATCACGTGGTAAAGAACCATTTTCCCTGATCAGGTAGGGGCTGTGTCCGAGCGACACGGCTCGTCCCTGATCGCCACGCTGCGTGCCCCTGGGGGCGCTCACTAGCAGCGAGAACGGGCGGACATCATAGAACGTCCGCCCAGAGGGAGGAGACGTTCCTGCTGGCATCATTTCCCTATACGCCGGTAGGGAAGAGGTTAAATTGTCAATTGTGTGTACTTTCATAAGTGATTTGCCTCATTCGAAGTCCTATGATCAAAATATTTTTTATTTTTGTAGACATAAATAGGAATTTAGGCTTGTCTCTGTGTGCCTCAGATCATATAATTTTTTAACTTTAATTTTTTTTTTTTTGAAAAAAAACAAAACATTCTTTCGAAGCGGTCGTACGACAATCTGATCGTTAGTACACAGCTTTCGTCCAAAATTATCCAAAGGGACAAACAGGAAAATTGTTCTCATATGATACCAGATCGTACGATTTTTGTTAAATCATTACAGTTTTCGTCTGAAAATCCAATACAAACTCAATAAAATACATTACATCACTTCCAAATTTTTGTTCTGACGTATGAGAATTTTTGTACTTTAGTAACCTATTCTTTTTTAGCTGGAGACTAGCATGCAAAAAAAAGAATGATCATTCGTCTGATAATCTCTTTGTGTGTACCAGGCTTAAGTCTTCCTTGAAGTTTAAAGACAATTATAAAACAAAAAGGGCATAAATGTCTGATAATGTATTTGATCTATGGAATAGACTAATCAATGTGTGACTGTTACCGATGAAACATTCAATGATGTAGATCAGGGGTGTCAAACTCAATTTCATTGCAGCTGCATCAGCATTATGTTTGCCCTCTACTGACTGACTTTTGTGCAACTGGTCTGCCCATGCATGGATTGAAATTTGTCCGGTCCGGTCCATGCTGAACTGTCTGAATTTCGATCCATGTGTGGCCATCGTAAGGCTGCTTAGGCTGGGAGCTGGCAAGGGGCCAAACCATAACCAAATTTAAATTACTGGATCATTGATGTGCCAAGTTGACCAAAGATGTGTGTGGCTGCTATGGCTGAGATCTATTAATCTGGCATATGCCTACGCAGGGGGTGTGCCAGGTATGTCTGAACACACCCTAATCACTATTTGCGCCGATGCCCATTCCCCTTACTGCCCTGCCTCTCCCCCTTGTTGGCCCACCCACCCCGCAGTACTGCTGACTTAACTCCTCTCCCCCCGGCTGCTGCGGGGGATGTTTTAGGATAGAGAGCGAGGGAAGGGGATATTAAATAAGTAATTTCCCATCCCTTCCTTTTCTAAATGAACACAGTGCCCATTCATAACAGATACATAGTAAACTGTTTGCTATGCTTCCGTTTGTGAATGAATAGGAAGCCACTCATCACAGAGCACTTCCCATTCATACACTGTCCCGTGCAGCTGAGGCTGCAAAGATAAGCATGTGTGTTTGAGCTTTGGGGTGCACACCCTAATTCAATAGGCTGCGCCCACCTATGGAATCTGGGCTTGAGTTGCTGCCTCACGTTCCCTAGTCTATCATCTTGTGCCACCATGTGTTTCCTAATCTAGAACCTGTCTGGTGTCCATTTTGAATGTCACCCCAACATATTCGGGCAACCCATCTGCATTTAAAAAAAGAAAGAGTCATGTCTGATTTTAGACATGCTAGGGTGTGTTGGCAGCCCATTCCTTTTTAGCCCCTAACGCAACAAACGTCAGTGCATGTGCATTAACACACTGCAAAGAGTTAACACTTAGGGTTTACCTGTATATACACTAACTGTGGAGTTCACAGAACAAAAGGAAAATTCTATTGTTTTCTATGGAAACTTGGTTCCCAGGTCCAGCTGTACATGGGGCCTCCATGTCTGCCCAAGTGTGCACTAAGACCCAATGCTAAGCCTTGCCCCAACCACCAAATCAGAACCCATACATAAACTGTACATTAGGAGCACACAGCTGTGTATTTAAAGCAAAACTTTTTTTTAGTTTTGGATAGAGCAGGAAAGGGTTACATCCTCTGCACTTTATTTTAATTTTGCTATTTGTGTCCTATTGTGGGGTTTTTTCTTTTCTTCTTAGTTGTGATTGGAACAGAAAGATTTTTCTTCATTTCAAATTGAGAGGCAGAATCTCTCACAAAGCAATGGATATCAGACCCACATTATAAAAGGTTCCTTCCCAGAGCAGCCATTTGTGTGATATTGGAGTAGAGACAGATAGAACAGGGCTCTGTTCATTGCTACTAACGAGGTAGTGTGCTATAGTGTGCTATTGTGATTCTATTGTGTGTATAAAGTATCAGTGTAGAGTCAATATGGTCATAGTGCAACGTGAAAGTAGTGTGACCGTTTATTTTTACTGTAGTGTCAGTTTAGTGTAAATATAGTGATAGTGCAGCGTGAGTCTAGTGCGACCGTTCATTTTTACTGTAGGGTCAGTGTAGAGTGTCAGGGCAGTTTTACTGCAGTATAGTAGTGCGTCAGGGCACTTTTACTGCAGTATATTAAAATGTGTTAGTGCACTTTAACTGCAGTATATTGAAGTGCGTTAGTTCACTTTTACTGCAGTATTTTGAAGTGCGTTAGTTTACGTTTACTGCAGTATATTGAAGCGCATTAGTGCATGTTTACTGCAGTATAAGGAAGTGCGTAAGGTTACTTTTACAGCAGTATATTGAAGTGCCTCAGTGCAGTTTTACTGCAGTATATTGTAGTGTGTCAGTGGTGTGTGTCTGTGTAATAAGTTAAAGTGCACCAAACACCACTTTCCATTGATTAAAGTGCATTCAAGTACATATTTCCCTGTCTCTACAGTATTACACTTCGGTAATAAGTCCCCCCCCCCCCCATCATGTCTGGGTGGCCAACAAGGAGAGGCAAACATTCCCATGGCACTGTGAGGGGGCCTGCAGCATATGTGTCTACTGGGCAAAGGTTGACATGGTCTGTCCTCAGGCAGGGCACCATTTCCTGTTTGATGATGTTGCCCATGCTATCCAGCCACAGCATGTAGAGGAGGTGGTGGACTGGCTTACTAAACCATCCTCATCCTCCTCTATCACCCAAGCAGAGACTAAAGCGCAGTCCACCACAGCTGAGTTATTTGAAGACAGCATTAGCCACTTGCTCCTTGATGATGCATAGCCATTACTTCATTAACAGTACTACTATAGGGTTACGGTATGAAGGCAACGCCAACATCCAAAGCCCAATTTTTCCGCACCTGATACTTCTATCAAAAGTCAGCGAAACAGACACCAGAATTTAACCAAAAATTCTCTAATCTTGTTCTGAGTGCACTAAATGGTGACCCCATCATACAGACTGGCTCCCCAAACCATTGTTTATAAAATAAAGAAAGCTTGCAGGGAAAATTTCATTTTTTTTTTGCCTTTATAAATGTCATTTTTGCTGCAGCAGGTTCTATACATGGTACAGTTGCGCCACTTTACAGGCAGACTAAGGGAACCCCCAAGCACTATATTTAAAGGAATTTTTAGTTTTTCTAGTTTCACTTTAAGCATCAGTAATTTACTGCTCATTTAAAAATTATGTTTTTTTAAAAACCTTTTTTTATATTGATACATGTCCCCTAGGACAGTACCCAGACTCCTTGTATGCCAAATAACTTGCATCTAAACCCTCAAAATGGGCACTATTGATTTTTCCAGTTCAGATCCTCTAGACTTCAATGGGGTTTGCTATTTGGCTCCAAACCTTTGTAATGTACTGGCACGAACCACACCGGGGGATTTTCAGCCCATGTCTACTCTCCATTTTAGTAAGACAACGCCAGTGTTGGTTGCAGTTTCCTCCCCATTTGCAATAAACCCTTCAAAACTGGCTAACTTGCTTATCTTCCCTTATTGCAGTGAATGGCTATGACATTCAACAGTTTGTTATTGTTTAAATTGATGCACTTATTTTTCCCACATTTATTTTTTTACATAATTTTTTCCCCCAAAATGGATAGGGTTTTCTAAAATCGCAAATTTTTCTGTATTCTAATTCAATTTGCTAGCCAATAAATAAAACCACTCAAGTAGGTTTTTACCTTATCACAATCAATCCTAGTGCATTGAGAATGAAGAGGGCCAAGTAGAGGCTATTTACTTTCCAATGTAATTGTTGTTAGATAAGGTGAAGCTATGATCACTTAATCAAGTGTTAGCAAGAATATTGTTTTTTAATTTACCTTGCACATGTTTGGCCATTCAAAGTGAACACAGCTTGACCTAGTACAATCCCAAAAGTTTTTTTTTGGTCTGGCCAGGTTTCCCTAAGCTTGGTGGTTGAGTACTCCTACCTTCTTCTGGAAGAACCTTCCAGAATTATATATTTTTTCCCCCAGAAAACAGGCGCTCTGTGATCATTTCAGAGAGAACAGTCAGCTGTGTTTACAACATATGACCATCGTCTCTCAGCAGGGAGTGATCGCAGGTGCCCGGCGGCAATCGCAGCTGCCGGCCCCGTGGATCAGCATTCCCGCTGCCTGGTGGGGGTGGGAGCATGCTGCTGGTGGCATGCACGTTTACCCCCAGCACCGCTACCACAATCTGACGTACCAAAACGTTGATTCACGCAGCCAAGTCAGCCTGCTGCAGTGTATATATGCGGCGGGCGGTTGGCAAGTGGTTAAAGAAGACATGAAGTAACACAGGTCATCACTACATTGCCCTCTGTCCTTCCAACCTTCAGTGAGGGAAAAAAGTATTTGATTCCTGCTGATTTTGTACGTTTGCCTACTGACAAAGAAATGATCAGTCTATAATTTTAATGGTAGGTTTATTTTAACAGCGAGAGACAGAACAACAAAAAAATCCAGAAAAAAGCATTTTAAAAAACGTTTCTAATGAGTGAAATAAGTATTTGACCCCTTCGCAAAACATGACTTAATACTTAGTGGCAAAACCCTTGTTGGCAATCACAGAGGTCAGCCGTTTCTTGTAGTTAGCCGCCACCTTTGCCAGGTTTCGAGGCTGACGTTTAGTAACTCGAACCTTCAGCTCTCTTCACATATTTTCTATGGAATTAAGGTCTGGAGACTGACTAGGCCCCTCCAGGACCTTAATGTGCTTCTTCTTGAGTCACTCCTTTGTTGCCTTGGCCGTGTGTGAATACCTATCCATGACCCATTTTCAATGTCCTGGCTGAGGGAAGAAGGTTCTCACCCAAGATGTGACGGTACATGGCCCTGTCCATCGTCTCTTTGTTGTGGTGAAGTTGTCCTATCCCCTTAGCAGAAAAACACCCCCAAAGCATATTTCCACCTCCATGTTTGATGGTGGGGATGGTGTTCTTGGGTTCATAGACAGCATTCCTCCTCCGCCAAACCCAGCGAGTTGAGTTGATGGCAAAGAGCTTGATTTTGGTCTCATCTGACCACAACACTTTCAACCAGTTCTCCTCTGAATCATTCAGATGTTCATAAGCAAACTTCAGACATGCCTGTACATGTGTTTTTTTAAGTGGGGGGACCCTGCAGGATTTCAGTCCTTCATGGCGTAGTGTGTTACCAATTATTTTCTTGGTGACTATGGTCCCAGCTTCCTTAAGATCATTGACGAGGTTCTCCCGTGTAGTTCTGAGCTAATTCCTCACCATTCGCATGATCATTGAAACTCCAAGAGGTGATATCTTGCATGGAGCCCCAGACTGAGGGAGACTGACAGGTATTTTGTGTTTCTTGCATTTGTGAATAATTGCACAAACTGTTGTCACCCTCTCACCAAGCTGCTTGGTGATGGTCTTGTAACCCATTCCAGCCTTGTGTAGGTCTACAATCTTGTCCCTGACATCCTTGGACAGCTCTTTGGTCTTGACTAGTGTTGAGCGAACACGGACTGTATTATTCGTGTTCGTACCGAATAATTGGATTTTTTGTACCCGAACACGGACACGGACACTTTACTGTATGTTCGGGTAAAAATCCGTGTTCGGTCGTTTTATTTCCGGGTTTTGCATGCTTTGGCGCTCTTTTCATGGCGGGCTTTCAACAGCCAATCAACAATCGTTTAACTGGTGTGCCTTAAGCCATCCCAGCCATGCCTGCAAATGTCTCAGTAGCTGTGATTGGCCGTCTGAAGCATGTGACCAAGTCTTTATAAGTTCGAGGCAGCCGCAGCGGCGTCATTATGCTGCTTAGATTCAGGGACAGAGCACACATCAACGTGCTGGCTGCTGATTAGGGAAAGATAGGCAGGAAAAAACCATTTGTGTCCGGATAGAATTGAGGGACAGGTCGGAGTGTTTAGGCAGGGCGAGTTGTAGGCATTTTAGGGATAGAGTCTGCTGAATTATATAGGGTCAGTGTCTTCTACAAACTACAATCGATATTGCTGTGTGGGGGGTGGGGTCTGCACTCAATCCTGATCTACGATCTCTTCTCAATCCTGTTAGGGACAGAGTCTGCTGAATTTTAGGGAAACTGTGTTCTACAAACTACAATCGATATTGCTGTGTGGTGTGGGATTGGAGATAGGCAGGTGTCAGTGATCCACATCCATTTTTCTGTGTGTGAGCTGCAGTGAACACAATCTTTTTGGGCTGCAGTGAACACAATCTTTTTGGGCTGCAGTGAACACAATCTTTTTGGGCTGCAGTGAACACAATCTTTTTGGGCTGCAGTGAACACAATCTTTTTGGGGTGCAGTGAACAAAATCTTTTTGGGGTGCAGTGAACACAATCCTTTTTGGTGTGCAGTGAACACAATCTTTGTGGGGTGCAGTGAACAAAATCCTTTGTGGGGTGCAGTGAACACAATCTTTTTGGGGTGCAGTGAACAAAATCCTTTTTGGGGTGCAGTGAACAACATCCTTTTTGGGGTGCAGTGAACACAATCTTTTTGGGGTGCAGTGAACAAAATCCTTTGTGGGGTGCAGTGAACACAATCTTTTTGGGGTGCAGTGAACACAATCTTTTTGGGGTGGAGTGAACAACATCCTTTTTGGGGTGCAGTGAACAAAATCCTTTTTGGGGTGCAGTGAACAAAATCATTTTTGGGGTGCAGTGAACACAATCTTTTTGGGGTGCAGTGAACACAATCTTTGTGGGGTGCAGTGAACACAATCTTTTTGGGGTGGAGTGAACAACATCCTTTTTGGGGTGCAGTGAACAACATCCTTTTTGGGGTGCAGTGAACACAATCTTTTTGGGGTGCAGTGAACACAATCTTTGTGGGGTACAGTGAACAGAATCTTTGTGGGGTGCAGTGAACACAATCTTTGGGGGGTACAGTGAACACAATCTTTGTGAGGTGCAGTGAACACAATCTTTGTGGGGTGCAGTGAACACAATCATTGTGGGGTGCAGTGAACTCAATCTTTGTGGGGTACAGTGAACACAATCTCATACTGAAGGTTTGAGGGTGCTGCCTGTTCCATACTCCCCCTACTCCTCATCTAGCCTTTTAGGGGTACAAACAATAGTAATTGGGGCCTAGTGTGGTTGTGTACGTGTGATATACATACACTTTTTTGGGATCATATTTTCTATTCCGCTATTTAATCAAAAACCTTTGGGGATCAGTTAAATTGGGGGATAGTCTGTGTTGGTACGTGTGAGAGAGATCCACCTTTCCAAGTTGTTGGGGTTCATCTCATACTTCTGAAGGTTTGAGGGTGCTGCCTGTTCCATACTCCCCCTACTCCTAGCCTTTTAGGGGTACAAACAATAGTAATTGGGGCCTAGTGTGGTTGTGTACGTGTGATATACATACACTTTTTTGGGATCATATTTTCTATTCCGCTATTTAATCAAAAACCTTTGGGGATCAGTTAAATTGGGGGATAGTCTGTGTTGGTACGTGTGAGAGAGATCCACCTTTCCAAGTTGTTGGGGTTCATCTCATACTTCTGAAGGTTTGAGGGTGCTGCCTGTTCCATACTCCCCCTACTCCTAGCCTTTTAGGGGTACAAACAATAGTAATTGGGGCCTAGTGTGGTTGTGTACGTGTGATATACATACACTTTTTTGGGATCATATTTTCTATTCCGCTATTTAATCAAAAACCTCTGGGGATCAGTTAAATTGGGGGATAGTCTGTGTTGGTACGTGTGAGAGAGATCCACCTTTCCAAGTTGTTGGGGTTCATCTCATACTTCTGAAGGTTTGAGGGTGCTGCCTGTTCCATACTCCCCCTACTCCTAGCCTTTTAGGGGTACAAACAATAGTAATTGGGGCCTAGTGTGGTTGTGTACGTGTGATATACATACACTTTTTTGGGATCATATTTTCTATTCCGCTATTTAATCAAAAACCTTTGGGGATCAGTTAAATTGGGGGATAGTCTGTGTTGGTACGTGTGAGAGAGATCCACCTTTCCAAGTTGTTGGGGTTCATCTCATACTTCTGAAGGTTTGAGGGTGCTGCCTGTTCCATACTCCCCCTACTCCTAGCCTTTTAGGGGTACAAACAATAGTAATTGGGGCCTAGTGTGGTTGTGTACGTGTGATATACATACACTTTTTTGGGATCATATTTTCTATTCCGCTATTTAATCAAAAACCTCTGGGGATCAGTTAAATTGGGGGATAGTCTGTGTTGGTACGTGTGAGAGAGATCCACCTTTCCAAGTTGTTGGGGTTCATCTCATACTTCTGAAGGTTTGAGGGTGCTGCCTGTTCCATACTCCCCCTACTCCTAGCCTTTTAGGGGTACAAACAATAGTAATTGGGGCCTAGTGTGGTTGTGTACGTGTGATATACATACACTTTTTTGGGATCATATTTTCTATTCCGCTATTTAATCAAAAACCTTTGGGGATCAGTTAAATTGGGGGATAGTCTGTGTTGGTACGTGTGAGAGAGATCCACCTTTCCAAGTTGTTGGGGTTCATCTCATACTTCTGAAGGTTTGAGGGTGCTGCCTGTTCCATACTCCCCCTACTCCTAGCCTTTTAGGGGTACAAACAATAGTAATTGGGGCCTAGTGTGGTTGTGTACGTGTGATATACATACACTTTTTTGGGATCATATTTTCTATTCCGCTATTTAATCAAAAACCTTTGGGGATCAGTTAAATTGGGGGATAGTCTGTGTTGGTACGTGTGAGAGAGATCCACCTTTCCAAGTTGTTGAGGTTCATCTCATACTTCTGAAGGTTTGAGGGTGCTGCCTGTTCCATACTCCCCCTACTCCTAGCCTTTTAGGGGTACAAACAATAGTAATTGGGGCCTAGTGTGGTTGTGTACGTGTGATATACATACACTTTTTTGGGATCATATTTTCTATTCCGCTATTTAATCAAAAACCTTTGGGGATCAGTTAAATTGGGGGATAGTCTGTGTTGGTACGTGTGAGAGAGATCCACCTTTCCAAGTTGTTGGGGTTCATCTCATACTTCTGAAGGTTTGAGGGTGCTGCCTGTTACATACTCCCCCTACTCCTAGCCTTTTAGGGGTACAAACAATAGTAATTGGGGCCTAGTGTGGTTGTGTACGTGTGATATACATACACTTTTTTGGGATCATATTTTCTATTCCGCTATTTAATCAAAAACCTTTGGAGATCAGTTAAATTGGGGGATAGTCTGTGTTGGTACGTGTGAGAGAGATCCACCTTTCCAAGTTGTTGGGGTTCATCTCATACTTCTGAAGGTTTGAGGGTGCTGCCTGTTACATACTCCCCCTACTCCTAGCCTTTTAGGGGTACAAACAATAGTAATTGGGGCCTAGTGTGGTTGTGTACGTGTGATATACATACACTTTTTTGGGATCATATTTTCTATTCCGCTATTTAATCAAAAACCTTTGGGGATCAGTTAAATTGGGGGATAGTCTGTGTTGGTACGTGTGAGAGAGATCCACCTTTCCAAGTTGTTGAGGTTCATCTCATACTTCTGAAGGTTTGAGGGTGCTGCCTGTTCCATACTCCCCCTACTCCTAGCCTTTTAGGGGTACAAACAATAGTAATTGGGGCCTAGTGTGGTTGTGTACGTGTGATATACATACACTTTTTTGGGATCATATTTTCTATTCCGCTATTTAATCAAAAACCTTTGGGGATCAGTTAAATTGGGGGATAGTCTGTGTTGGTACGTGTGAGAGAGATCCACCTTTCCAAGTTGTTGAGGTTCATCTCATACTTCTGAAGGTTTGAGGGTGCTGCCTGTTCCATACTCCCCCTACTCCTAGCCTTTTAGGGGTACAAACAATAGTAATTGGGGCCTAGTGTGGTTGTGTACGTGTGATATACATACACTTTTTTGGGATCATATTTTCTATTCCGCTATTTAATCAAAAACCTTTGGGGATCAGTTAAATTGGGGGATAGTCTGTGTTGGTACGTGTGAGAGAGATCCACCTTTCCAAGTTGTTGGGGTTCATCTCATACTTCTGAAGGTTTGAGGGTGCTGCCTGTTACATACTCCCCCTACTCCTAGCCTTTTAGGGGTACAAACAATAGTAATTGGGGCCTAGTGTGGTTGTGTACGTGTGATATACATACACTTTTTTGGGATCATATTTTCTATTCCGCTATTTAATCAAAAACCTTTGGGGATCAGTTAAATTGGGGGATAGTCTGTGTTGGTACGTGTGAGAGAGATCCACCTTTCCAAGTTGTTGGGGTTCATCTCATACTTCTGAAGGTTTGAGGGTGCTGCCTGTTACATACTCCCCCTACTCCTAGCCTTTTAGGGGTACAAACAATAGTAATTGGGGCCTAGTGTGGTTGTGTACGTGTGATATACATACACTTTTTTGGGATCATATTTTCTATTCCGCTATTTAATCAAAAACCTTTGGGGATCAGTTAAATTGGGGGATAGTCTGTGTTGGTACGTGTGAGAGAGATCCACCTTTCCAAGTTGTTGAGGTTCATCTCATACTTCTGAAGGTTTGAGGGTGCTGCCTGTTCCATACTCCCCCTACTCCTAGCCTTTTAGGGGTACAAACAATAGTAATTGGGGCCTAGTGTGGTTGTGTACGTGTGATATACATACACTTTTTTGGGATCATATTTTCTATTCCGCTATTTAATCAAAAACCTTTGGGGATCAGTTAAATTGGGGGATAGTCTGTGTTGGTACGTGTGAGAGAGATCCACCTTTCCAAGTTGTTGGGGTTCATCTCATACTTCTGAAGGTTTGAGGGTGCTGCCTGTTCCATACTCCCCCTACTCCTAGCCTTTTAGGGGTACAAACAATAGTAATTGGGGCCTAGTGTGGTTGTGTACGTGCGAGATACATACACTTTTTTTGATCATATTTCCTATTCCGCTATTCAATAAAAACCTTTGAGGATCAATTGAATTGCGGGATAGTCTGTGTCGGTACGTGTGAGAGAGATCCACCTTTCCAAGTTGTTGGGGTTCATCTCATACTTCTGAAGGTTTGAGGGTGCTGCCTGTTCCATACCCCCCCTACTCCTCATCTAGCCTTTTAGGGGTACAAACAATAGTAATTGGGGCCTAGTGTGGTTGTGTACGTGCGAGATACATACACTTTTTTTGATCATATTTCCTATTCCGCTATTCAATAAAAACCTTTGAGGATCAATTGAATTGCGGGATATTCTGTGTCGGTACGTGTGAGAGAGATCCACCTTTCCAAGTTGTTGGGGTTCATCTCATACTTCTGAAGGTTTGAGGGTGCTGCCTGTTCCATACCCCCCCTACTCCTCATCTAGCCTTTTAGGGGTACAAACAATAGTAATTGGGGCCTAGTGTGGTTGTGTACGTGCGAGATACATACACTTTTTTTGATCATATTTCCTATTCCGCTATTCAATAAAAACCTTTGAGGATCAATTGAATTGCGGGATAGTCTGTGTCGGTACGTGTGAGAGAGATCCACCTTTCCAAGTTGTTGGGGTTCATCTCATACTTCTGAAGGTTTGAGGGTGCTGCCTGTTCCATACCCCCCCTACTCCTCATCTAGCCTTTTAGGGGTACAAACAATAGTAATTGGGGCCTAGTGTGGTTGTGTACGTGCGAGATACATACACTTTTTTTGATCATATTTCCTATTCCGCTATTCAATAAAAACCTTTGAGGATCAATTGAATTGCGGGATAGTCTGTGTCGGTACGTGTGAGAGAGATCCACCTTTCCAAGTTGTTGGGGTTCATCTCATACTTCTGAAGGTTTGAGGGTGCTGCCTGTTCCATACCCCCCCTACTCCTCATCTAGCCTTTTAGGGGTACAAACAATAGTAATTGGGGCCTAGTGTGGTTGTGTACGTGCGAGATACATACACTTTTTTTGATCATATTTCCTATTCCGCTATTCAATAAAAACCTTTGAGGATCAATTGAATTGCGGGATAGTCTGTGTCGGTACGTGTGAGAGAGATCCACCTTTCCAAGTTGTTGGGGTTCATCTCATACTTCTGAAGGTTTGAGGGTGCTGCCTGTTCCATACCCCCCCTACTCCTCATCTAGCCTTTTAGGGGTACAAACAATAGTAATTGGGGCCTAGTGTGGTTGTGTACGTGCGAGATACATACACTTTTTTTGATCATATTTCCTATTCCGCTATTCAATAAAAACCTTTGAGGATCAATTGAATTGCGGGATAGTCTGTGTCGGTACGTGTGAGAGAGATCCACCTTTCCAAGTTGTTGGGGTTCATCTCATACTTCTGAAGGTTTGAGGGTGCTGCCTGTTCCATACCCCCCCTACTCCTCATCTAGCCTTTTAGGGGTACAAACAATAGTAATTGGGGCCTAGTGTGGTTGTGTACGTGCGAGATACATACACTTTTTTTGATCATATTTCCTATTCCGCTATTCAATAAAAACCTTTGAGGATCAATTGAATTGCGGGATAGTCTGTGTCGGTACGTGTGAGAGAGATCCACCTTTCCAAGTTGTTGGGGTTCATCTCATACTTCTGAAGGTTTGAGGGTGCTGCCTGTTCCATACCCCCCCTACTCCTCATCTAGCCTTTTAGGGGTACAAACAATAGTAATTGGGGCCTAGTGTGGTTGTGTACGTGCGAGATACATACACTTTTTTTGATCATATTTCCTATTCCGCTATTCAATAAAAACCTTTGAGGATCAATTGAATTGCGGGATAGTCTGTGTCGGTACGTGTGAGAGAGATCCACCTTTCCAAGTTGTTGGGGTTCATCTCATACTTCTGAAGGTTTGAGGGTGCTGCCTGTTCCATACTCCCCCTACTCCTCATCTAGCCTTTTAGGGGTACAAACAATAGTAATTGGGGCCTAGTGTGGTTGTGTACGTGTGATATACATACACTTTTTTTGGATCATATTTTCTATTCCGCTATTTAATTTAACTGGGCCTCCATGCGAGACCTGTGTGCCTTGTTGCGCTGTTTTGAGTACTCCACCAACATGGCCAGTGGCAATGACGCCGTTCTCAGCTTAACTATCCCACTTCTATGCCTCCTTGAAAAAACAATTCGGGCGATGATGGAAGAGGATGTGGCACAGGATGAGGAGGAGGAGGAGGATGAAGAGGTAACATTTCCAAGGCTTTCAGGGCAGTCATTCGCAAGGGGCTCCGAGGGTGGGTTCCTGCACACGCAAACGCCAGGGACGCAATTGTCCAGCAGGGGCACAGTTCTGGAGGATGAGGAGGAGGAGGAGCTGGAGGAGGAGATGGAACCATGTTCACAGCAGGGTGGCACCCAGGCCAGCTCATGGCCATCACTGGTGCATGGCTGGGGGGATACAGAGGACACGGACCATACACCTCCCACAGAGGACAGCCTTTCGTTGCCTCTGGGCAGCCTGGCACACATGAGCGATTACATGCTGCAGTGTCTCCACAACGACCGCCGAGTTGCCCACATTCTAACTTGTGCTGATTACTGGGTGGCCACGCTGCTGGATCCCCGTTACAAGGACAACGTACCGTCCTTAATTCACTCACTGGAGCGCGATCGCAAGATGCGCGAGTACAAGCGCACGCTGGTAGACGCCATGCTGCTGGCATTCCCATCTGACAGCGGGGCCACAGTGGAAGCACAAGGCAGAGGAGGAGGAGGAGGAGGTCGCCAACGCAACCAGGGCACCGCCAGCACCTCAGAAGGCAGGGTTAGCATGGCCGAAATGTGGAAAAGCTTTGTCAGCACGCCACAACAAACAGCAGCACCAGCAGCTCAGATGGAACGTCTTAGCAGGAGGCAGCATTTTACCAACATGGTGGAGCAGTATGTGTGCACACGCCTACATGTAGTGAATGACGGGTCTGCCCCCTTCAACTTCTGGGTCTCCAAATTGGGCACATGGCCTGAGCTTGCCCTTTACGCCTTGGAGGTGCTGGCGTGCCCTGCAGCCAGTGTATTATCTGAACGGGTATTTAGCACGGCTGGGGGCGTTATAACAGACAAGCGCAGCCGCCTGTCCAGAGACAATGTGGACAAGCTCACGTTCATTAAAATGAACCAGGCATGGATCCCACGGGACTTTTCCGTACCTTATGCAGAATAGCAATGGATACCGACCTTACCCACCCATTGTTCCATTTTTGCTCTTTCTCACTCTTTTGGGGTGTACCCTCATTTAAAATTTGTGAAAAGAAGCAGTGTTGGCTACCTCGTCCTCCTCCTCAGGGCCAGATTAATGTAGGGGCTATTGGAGCTGCAGCTCCAGGCCCCTACCTTTTATATAGGCCCCGGGTTGGCCATATTCACTGTTACCGCTCTTCTGTCACTTGTAAACACAGAAGTCTGGCTTCTATGCTCGCTTCCCCAGGCAGCACCCTCAGAACCTCCCCACACAGCGTGAAGGCCGGACAAGGAGGGACAGTTGGCGATGCATGGATGTGTTTATGGGCTTCAGAGACAGCATCCCATGTTGAATTAGGCATGCATGGCTGCACCCTTCCTCCTCTGGGTGCATGGCAAGGCACGGCCCTAAGGCCCTTCAAAATCCTCAGCACCAAGCCCATGATGCTGTTAATCCGGCCCTGGTCCTCCTCCACCGCCGCTTCCACCTACACCGCCCATAGGTGTGCGCAGCCTATTGCATTAAGGTGTGCACCCCAAAGTTGAAATACACATGCATGTGTTTGCCAGCAGGGAGAGTAATGTATCGGGGCCATGTACCTGTAGGCAAGGAGAAATAGAGCAGAGCAGGTCCCAGGGAGATCTTTCCCATCTCCTCACTGGCAATGCTATGTGCCCTAGGTGATTAGGGTGTGCCCAGGCACACCCAGCACACCCTGTGCGCACGCCTATGTCACCGCCACATCCACCACCACCTTAACCTCCCTCCTACTCCATATGGGCCTCGTCCTTCAGAGATGAAGAAGAACATTGTTTTATTTTTCTGTTTTTTTTTGTTGTTTTAAGTTATTTCCCTATCCACATTTGTTTGCAGAGCACTTGCCATGCTCTTAATTACGTTTTGCTGCCATTTGCAGCACTCTAGCCCTTTCCTTTGGTGTTTTAGAGCCATTTTAGTGCCTTAAAGTTCGGGTCCCCATTGACTTCAATGGGGTTCGGTGTCCGGGAAAAGTTCGGTAAAAGTCCGGGACACGGACCCGGACTTTTTTTTAAAGTTCGGCCGAACCCGTCGAACACGGACATCTAGGTGTTCGCTCAACCCTAGTCTTGACCATGGTGGAGAGATCGGAATTTGATTGACTGATTGCTTCTGTGGACAGGTGTCTTTTATTCAGGTAACAAGCTGAGAATTGGAGCACTCCCTTTAAGAGAATGCTCTTAATCGCAGCTCGTTACCTGTATAGAAGACACCTGGGAGCCAGAAATCTTTCTGATTGATAAGGGATCAAATACTTATTTCACTCATTAAAATGCAAATCAATGTATAACTTTTTTGTAATGTGTTTTTCTGTATATTTTTGTTGTTATTCTGTCTCTCACTGTTAAAATAAACCCACCATTCAAATTATAGACTGATCATTTCTTTGTTAGTGGGCAAACATACAAAATCAGCAGGGGATCAAATACTTTTTTCCCTCAGTGGTGGGCTGGTTTGTTTGTTATGATGTGTCTCCTGACAAACACATAGACATCAATAGCATGCTGTTAAGAGTTAACCCATAGGACAACTCCCCGGCTGGATCGAGTTCACTTTAGGTCCTTCTAGAATTTATTTCACCGATTTATAGACATACCTTTGCAAAACAGGGAAGAAAACTCTTCATGCGTAGGTTCTGCTGGGGGATAGAACATGGCGGGATATTATCTCAGATTGAGTATAAACTAGCAGCATGGCAGTGCTGGGAAATGCCTACTCTTACGGTTCAATCAGTAATGATACGGAGCTCTCTCTGTGACTCTTCAGTGTGACATTTATTGATTATTTCATTAAGGTTAATGTTTATAATGTAAGTTGCCGACTCCTTCATTGTTGCCCCAGGATATGCAATAAGACAAAATGCTTTAAATAACAACACTGCTGATCCAGCGCCAACCTTCAGTTACAGGACAATGTATCCCAAAATATTGCTGCATAATGCATATGACATTTACTCGGCTTCCTTTCTGGTTTATTAAGTCAGTATAGATTCCATAAGACAATAAGCCTTGATCTCTACAAATCCCGCTTTGCCTTTGTTTCATGTACTTTATGGCTCCAACAATTATACCAAAAATTAGCATTATCGATCAGTGATATACAAGTGACACGTATAATTACGGGTCCTTTAATCATTTCCCACAGACTCTACACAGTGTGGATGGGAATCCGAGTTGTAAATCAATAACATCCTTTGAAAACTTGAGAGAATTGTAGCTGGTGACTGTAAACATATCTCTCACATGTTTATGACTCTGTGAATAGATGTATGTTTCTTGTTGCATGTTGCATAAGTAGCATTTCTCGAAGTATTGGATGTGTAGCACTGGTAGCAAATATGCTTAATTTATATAGCACATGGAAGGAATGGAACTCAAAAAGACCTGATGTGGCCAACAGAAGAGAACTCTTATAGCCCATAGTTAAAATATAACTTGATCTTTAATTTGGTAGCGATTATTGAAGAAAATTTCGCATTTAAAGAAAATATTCTGATCTTGGATGGAATTGAGATCTGATCTTTAATGGATTTAGGACGAATGAGTTAAGGACCCCGGAGCTGCATGGCAGAATTGCTGATTGCCTGGGATTACATATGGTTCTGGCAGTGAACAGGACACTATCAACCAACCTAATCAGAAGTAAGCAAATGGTAATGCTGTACTAAGCAGCTTTTACATTTGAAGTGGTTGTAAACCTCAGACATGAACTATGAACAAAGCATGTTCCTCTACAGTGTGTATTCACCTTAATTATGAGCACTAAAGCCCCGTACACACGTACCAATTGTCGGCCGTAAATATTCGGCCAACGTCCAATCGGCCGATTGTCGGCTTGTTAGTATGATGCTACCGACAACCGACTGCGACTTTTCGGCCGAACAAAGTCTGGTCTGCATGCTATAAAATTTTTGTTGGCCAACACCAGAACGGCCGAGTGTTCGTCAGTCAGTACAGATTTCGACCGACAAAAGCCAGATGAGCAAGACTGGGCATGCTCAGAGAAGAAAAAACACATGGAAAGTTAACCATCACATGACATCACTTCTGAAGTTGGTTGTTGTTGGCCGACAAAATTCGTGTGCAGTCTTGAGCACTTTTCAACCAACACGACAGCACTGGACAAAAGACGGCCGATCGTTCCGCCGATAATCGGTACGTGTGTACGTGGCTTTATTGTAATTTCTGTCTGCTGCTTCATTCATCCACTATCAGCATGAGTAGCTTCTGACAAGAGTCCAGTCAGCTCTCTGCTCACTGAGCTAAGTGTAATTTTAGCTCTACGCCCCCTGTTTTCTCACAGCTTAGACAAGCTTTATAAATTCTGCACTTTAAACAGATGTAGAGAAGACTGCAGCTAAACAGGTACAACTTATGTAGGAGGATTTGTTTAATCTTAGTGTGAGTCCAGTCACTAGGTATATGTAAGGGTTTACAACAACTTTAGTGCAGCTGTTATGATACTAATGAATTGCAATAAGCCCAACGATCGGCCAAGCCATTATTGAGGTCAAATTCAATATATTGTGAACCAATGTGTGTACTTCAGGTATATCATGTGCTGGAATTGAAAGCTAATTTTTTAAGCAAAGTCAACATTTGAGCACCATTCACTTAAATAGAACCTTTGAGAACAGAAATATGCTGACATTGCTAATTTTTGATGTAGGCTATAGTGTTCTCATGCAAATTCTGGTTTCACTGGTTAGTGGGCCACTACATTAGAGCATGCATGCAGAATGGAAGACATTTTAGATTTCAAAGGCTGCGTCCTTTTAAGCAGCCAAATCATCCACAAGTCAAACTAGGCAGGAGCCTAGGGCTACATGGATGTCTGGGGAACCCAGCTACAACTGGTGGTACAACAGAAGCTGCATATCACCATCCCCACTTAAAGCACCTGGTTACTGAGATTCCTCCAATGGAAATGGATGTCGAAATGTTAGTCTTGCTAGGAAGAGACATTCCCAGAGTACATAAAGTACGTCAGCAGTGAAATAGACAGTGGCGGCCCATGCATAGCGGGCGCCAGGGCGCCGCCCCCCTACCCCTAAAAAAAAGAAAAAAAAAAATGACAGCGAACAAATAAAGTTTAAAAAAAAAAAAATTGGGTTCGCCGGCCTTTGTAAGGGAAGTGGTGGCTAGGGGGGGTGGGGTTACGTCCCAGAAGAGGCGCCGATCGGCAGCCTTCTGGGGGCGTAACCCGATCGCAAGTGCTTGCGATTTGACACCCCCACTTTCAGATATCCTGGCTGTGATTGGTCCAGTCTCCAGCCTGGACCAATCATCATCCAGGACATCCGATCCCTGACGTCACAATGGGGGCGGTGCCGGTGCGTGAGTCATTCACTCACCGTCACCGCCGCTCGGAGGACGAGGGAGAAGCCGCTCTCCTTCCCGCCGCCGCGGCCGCAGAGAGGACGGACTGGATCGAGGAGGGAAGAACCCGCCGCCGCCGCCAGGTAAGTGCATTAAATTGAAGGGAGCACGCACGCTGCACTCTGCATTGATTGGGGGACAATGCTGTGGCACTCTGCATTTATTGGGGTACATTGCTGTGGCACTCTGCATTTATTGGGGGACAATGCTGTGGCACTCTGCATTTATTGGGGGACAATGCTGTGGCACTCTGCATTTATTGGGGGACAATGCTGTGGGCACTCTGCATTTATTGGGATACAATGCTGTGGCACTCTGCAATCATTGGGGTACAATGCTGTGGGCACTCTGCATTTATTGGGGCACAATGCTGTGGCGCTCTGCAATCATTGGGGTACAATGCTGTGGCACTCTGCAATCATTGGGGTACAATTCTGTGGCGCTCTGCATTTATTGGGGTACAATGCTGAGGCGCTCTGTATTTATTGGGGTACAATGCTGTGGCGCTCTGCATTTATTGGGGTACAATGCTGTGGGCACTCTGCATTTATTGGGGTACAATGCTGTGGGCACTCTGCAATCATTGGGGTACAATGCTGTGGGCACTCTGCATTTATTGGGGTACAATGCTGTGGGCACTCTGCAATCATTGGGGTACAATGCTGTGGCACTCTGCAATCATTGGGGTACAATTCTGTGGTACTCTGCAATCATTGGGGTACAATTCTGTGGCGCTCTGCATTTATTGGGGTACAATGCTGTGGCGCTCTGCATTTATTGGGGTACAATGCTGTGGGCACTCTGCATTTATTGGGGTACAATGCTGTGGGCACTCTGCAATCATTGGGGTACAATGCTGTGGGCACTCTGCATTTATTGGGGTAAAATGCTGTGGGCACTCTGCAATCATTGGGGTACAATGCTGTGGGCACTCTGCAATCATTGGGGTACAATGCTGTGGGCACTCTGCAATCATTGGGGTACATTTCTGTGGCACTCTGCAATCATTGGGGTACAATTCTGTGGCACTCTGCAATCATTGGGGTACAATGCTGTGGCACTCTGCAATCATTGGGGACAATGCTGTGGCGCTCTGCAGTGATTGGGGACAATGCTGTGGCGCTCTGAATTGAAAGGGGCATGCACGCTGAACTCTGCATTGTGGGGGCACAGCACAGTGTTTATTGCATTGAAGGGGGCACAGCACAGTGTTCATTGCATTGAAGGGGGCACAGCACAGTGTTCATTGCATTGAAGGGGGCACAGCACAGTGTTCGTTGCATTGAAGGGGGCACAGCACAGTGTTCATTGCATTGAAGGGGGCACAGCTTCAAAGTCACGCAATTTTTTTACTGCGTTTTTTGGCGCGAAGCAATACCTATTACATTTTTCTTTTTGCGCCCCCCCCCCCCCCCCCCCAAAATTTTGAGCACCAGCCGCCACTGGAAATAGATGTGACAACCCCCAAATGCACAAAGACTTGATCTAGGCTGGGTGATAGTGGGCGATGTATGCTTGAACAGAATGCTCATGCCATCTGAGATTAACTCCTTCAAGACTCATGTGCTGAGAAATGGGCATGCATCTCACTTCAGACATTGCCCTCATCATTATGAAGTAAAGGAGAAGCTGCTTTACATCATCCAGGTATCTGATGTTATTCCCATTCCATGTGATGACAACTTAGGTAGCACAGTGTTTTGTACTACACGTGATGACAACAGAATAGCCTTTTCAATTAAAGATGGAGAGTTCATCACAATAATGGACAGTGAATTCTTCAAGGTTGAATGTAACAGCTGTATTGCACCATTAGCACCGTTAGACTTCCAAACAATCGTGAAGCCAGTCAGGACTCAGACCCCCACCACCACCAGTGTGCCACACCGCTGCCACCACCACCACCAGTGTGCCACAACACCAGTGTGCCACACCGCCGCCACCACCACCAGTGTGCCACACTGCCACCACCAGTGCGCCACACTGCCAACACCACCAGTGTGCCACACCGCTGCCGCCACCACCACCAGTGTGCCACAACACCAGTGTGCCACACCGCCGCCACCAACACCAGTGTGCCACACTGCCACCACCAGTGTGCCACACTGCCACCACCAGTGCACCACACCGCCACCACCAGTGTGCCACACCGCTGCCACCACCACCAGTGTGCCACACCGCTGCCACCACCACCAGTGTGCCACACTGCCACCGCCACTGGGCCATACCGCCACCACCACCAGTGTGCCACACCGCCACCACCAGTGTGCCACACCGCCAGTGTGCCACACCACCACCAGCCAGCCACCCAAGGCAGCAGGTACCAAAAAACACCACCAGTGTGCCACACCGCCACCAGTGTGCCACACCGCCGCCATCACCAGCGTGCCTTGCCACCACCACCAGTGTGCCACACCACCACCACCCAGCCACTCCAGGCAGCAGGTACCAAAAAACAAAAAAAAAAACAAAATACAGTTACTCACACAGTCAGGAGGACTCAGACCCCCACAGTGTGCCACGCCGCCACCACTATTAAAGATCTTATAGAACGTAATTGCATTATAGAATAGTAAAAAAAAAAGTCACAGTTACTTTGTTGAGTAACTAATTACTTTTTTAATGTGGTAACTGAGTCACTAACTCAATTACTTTTTGGGAGAAGTAATTTGTAACTGTAACTAATTACTTTTTTAAAGTAAGATGACCAACACTGGTGACGAGTCAATCATTATATTTAAATGTGTAAATGCAACATCACAGATTAACCATCTCTTTATTGCAGAGGCAGAATCCAACCACCTAGAAGACATGTACACTTTACTTTTGGCCAGCCATTTAGTATGGAATTTTAATGTTAATTGTAGAGGGCAGTAATCTGTTCCTGGCGCAGCCCTCTACCAAGAAATTCTAGAGCACATCATGCTTTCTTTTGCTGACCAGCTGTATGGAGATGCTGATTTCATTTTCCTGCCCAGACTGCCAAATGTACCAATACCTGGTTTAATAATCATGGTATCATTGTGTTTGTTTGGCCAGAAAACTCATCTGACCTAAACCCCATAGAGAATCTGTGGGGTATTGTCAAGAGGAAGATGAGAGACACCAGACCCAACAATGCAGATCAGCTGAAGGCTGCTATCAAAGCAACCTGGGCTTCCATAACACCTCAGCAGTGCCACAAGCTGATCGCCTCAATGCCACGTTGATGCAGTAATTCATGCAAAAGGAGCCCCGAGTATTGAGTGCATACTATACTGTACATGGACCCTTTTTTTTTTATTTGTCTTATGGAATATTCAAATTTTCTGAGATACTGAATTTTGGGGTTTCATTAACCGTACATACAACAGGAAAAACCCTCTGGAGGGGACTTTTAAGGCAATGAGTAGAAAAAATATAAATTTCATAAAAGTATAAGAAAATATAGGGAAAGAGAATAAAAAGGGAAAAATTTCTCAAAAATATGAAGTTTATTGCATGAAACATGTAAAAGAGATCACATGGATCCTGAGGAACCTCCGGCTTAGTTAACACCTGACAAAAGAAAAGAGCATATTGTGAAAAACATAGATAGCTAAGACCCAACGCGTTTCAAAAATGGTGAGGTCAAATTCTTCCTCAGGGGTCTACATGAGCATGGCTATGTACAGTTGTCTACAATCACTGATGCTCTGGTGTTTTAGAATGAAGCAACCGCATGTTTAAAAGAACCAAGGCAAAATAGTCTGTGGACAGATGAAACCAAAGTTGAGTTGTTTGAAAGAAACACACAACATTATGTGTGGCAAAAAAGAGGCACAGCACACCAACATCAAAACCTCATCTCAACTGTGAAGTATGGTGGTGGGGGCATCATGGTTTGGGGTTGCTTTTTTGCGTCAGTGCCTGGACAGATTGCTATCATCAAAGGAAAAATTCATTCCCAAGTTTATCAAGACATTTTGCAGAAGAACTTAAGGCCATCTGTCTACCAGCTGAAGCTCAACAGAAGATGGGTGTTGCAACAGGACAATGACCCAAAGCATAGAAGTAAATCAACAACAGAATGGCTTAAACAGAAGAAAATACACCTTCTGAAGTGGCCCAGTCAGAGTCCTGACCTCAACCTGATTGAGATGCTGTGGCATGACCTCAAGAAAGTGATTCACACCAGACATCCCAGACAAGAATATTGCTGAACTGAAACAGTTCTGTAAAGAGGAATGGTCGAGAATTACTCCTGACCGTTGTGCACGTCTGATCTGCAACTACAGGAAACGTTTGGTTGAAGTTATTGCTGCCAAAGGAGATTCAACCAATTATTAAATCCAAGGGTTCACATACTTTTTCCACCTGCACTGTGAATGTTTACATGGTATGTTCAATAAAAACATGGCAACATTTCATTATTTGTGTTATTAGTTTAAGCAGACTGTGATTGTCTATTGTTGTGACTTAGATGATGATCAGATCACATTTTATGACCAATTTGTGCAGAATTCCATATCATGCCAAAGGGTTCACATACCTTTTCTTGCAGCTGTATATGTGTGTGTGTGTATATATACAGTTCCTTCTCAAAAAATTTGCATATTGTGATAAAGTTCATTATTTTCTGTAATGTACTGATCAACATTAGACTTTCATATATTTTAGATTCATTACACACAACTGAAGTAGTGCAAGCCTTTTATTGTTTTTAATATTGATGATTTTGGCATACAGCTCATGAAAAACCAAAATTCCTATCTAGAAAAATTAGCATATCATGAAAAGGTTCTCTAAACGAGCTATTAACCTAATCATCTGAATCAACTAATTAACTCTAAACACCTGCAAAAGATTCCTGAGGCTTTTAAAAACTCCTAGCCTGGTTCATTACTCAAAACCACAATCATGGGTAAGACTGCCGACCTGACTGCTGTCCAGAAGGCCATCATTGACGCCCTCAAGCAAGAGGGTAAGACACAGAAAGAAATTTCTGAACGAATAGGCTGTTCCCAGAGTGCTGTATCAAGGCACCTCAGTGGGAAGTCTGTGGGAAGGAAAAAGTGTGGCAGAAAATGCTGCACAACGAGAAGAGGTGACCGGACCCTGAGGAAGATTGTGGAGAAGGACCGATTCCAGACCTTGGGGGACCTGCGGAAGCAGTGGACTGAGTCTGGAGTAGAAACATCTAGAGCCACCGTGTACAGGCGTGTGCAGGAAATGGGCTACAGGTGCCGCATTCCCCAGGTCAAGCCACTTTTGAACCAGAAACAGCGGCAGAAGCGCCTGACCTGGGCTACAGAGAAGCAGCACTGGACTGTTGCTCAGTGGTCCAAAGTACTTTTTTGGATGAAAGCAAATTTTGCATGTCATTCGGAAATCAAGGTGCCAGAGTCTGGAGGAAGACTGGGGAGAGGGAAATGCCAAAATGCCTGAAGTCCAGTGTCAAGTACCCACAGTCAGTGATGGTCTGGGGTGCCATGTCAGCTGCTGGTGTTGGTCCACTGTGTTTTATCAAGGGCAGCTAGCTATCAGGAGATTTTGGAGCACTTCATGCTTCCATCTGCTGAAAAGCTTTATGGAGATGAAGATTTCATTTTTCAGCACGACCTGGCACCTGCTCACAGTGCCAAAACCACTGGTAAATGGTTTACTGACCATTCTATTACTGTGCTCAATTGGCCTGCCAACTCTCCTGACCTGAACCCCATAGAGAATCTGTGGGATGTTGTGAAGAGAAAGTTGAGAGACGCAAGACCCAACACTCTGGATGAGCTCAAGGCCGCTATCGAAGCATCCTGGGCCTCCATAACACCTCAGCAGTGCCACAGGCTGATTGCCTCCATGCCACGCCGCATTGAAGCAGTCATTTCTGCAAAAGGATTCCCGACCAAGTATTGAGTGCATAACTGAACATAATTATTTGAAGGTTGACTTTTTTTGTATTAAAAACACTTTTTTTTTTGGTCGGATGAAATATGCTAATTTTTTGAGATAGGAATTTTGGTTTTTCATGAGCTGTATGCCAAAATCATCAATATTAAAACAATAAAAGGCTTGCACTACTTCAGTTGTGTGTAATGAATCTAAAATATATAAAAGTCTAATGTTTATCAGTACATTACAGAAAATAATGAACTTTATGACAATATGCTAATTTTTTGAGAATGACCTGTGTATATATATATATATATATATATATATATATATATATATATATACACACTCACACACACACACACACTATATTACCAAAGGTATTGGGACACCTGCCTTTCCACGCTAATAAACTTTAATGGCATCCCAGTCTCAGTCCGTAGGGTTCAGTATTGAGTTGGCCCCCTCTTTGCACCTATAATAGCTTCAACTCTTCTGGGAAGGCTGTCCACAAGGTTTGTGCACTAGTCCAAATCATTTGGTGGAGGGGGGATTATGGTGTGGGGACGTTTTTTTTTAGGGGAGTTGGGCTTGGCCTCTTAGTTCCAGCGAAGGAAACTCTTAAGGCGTCAGCATTCCAAGATATTTTGGATATTTTCATGATCCCAACTTTGTATGAACAGTTTGGGGATGGCTCCTTCTTGTTCCAACATTTATATGCCAATCCCAAGACCTTGAATCTAGAATACTGAAGTGTATCTGCTAGCAATCCATTTGATGGTGATTTTGCTTTGCAGCCTTATTTAGATATCTGTGGTCCAGGTACAACCACACATTTTTTTTTTTCTCACTATAACCATTAAATTTACTCACATTCTATGGGCTAATCAGTTCAGAAAAGCACTGTTTCTTAATCTTGTTCAGCTCATTTGTAAGTCTTTCCAGTGCTACTGCTTTTCTGAAAAGCAAGGACTGTACTATATTGTTTTATCCACCGGCGTTTTGCAACTTCTGGAAATGATCTCAGTCATAGCCTCTTTTGTGCTCAATAGAAAAATATTGGTACCAGATGATTTTACATTTTGAAAATACTCTGCAGACAATAGCTGTATTAGGTTTTTAGTATGACTAACAGCAAAGCTTTAGTAAAAGTAAAGTGGAGATGGATTAAAATCTGACCATGCCGTTTTTTGCGCTATGACACTGTGTTGCTTTAAATGACAATTGAGTGATCGTGTGACACTGTACCCAAATAGATTTTTGTTCCCCATAAATAGAGCTTTCTTTTGGTGGTATTTGATCACGTCTGCATTTTTTATTTTTTGCGCTATAAACAAAAAGGCAGACAATTTCATATTTAAAAAAAAAAAAAACATTTTTACTTTCTGCTATAAAACACATCCAGTAAAGAAAATGTAAAAATTCCAATTTCTTCATTAATTGAGACCAATATTTATTCCGCTACATGTTTTTGGTAAAAAAAAAAAAAATCCCAATAAGCATATATTGACTGGTTTGCGTAAAAGTTATTGCATCTACAAACTATAGGATAGGTTTATGGAATTTTTTTTTTTTACTAGTAATGGCAGCAATCGGTGATTTTTTGGGGGACTGCGACATTGCGGCGGACAAATCTGACACTAAGTGACACTTTTTGGCGACCACTGACACCAATACAGTGATCAGTGCTAAAAAAAAAAAAAAATGCACCATCACTGTAATAATGACACTGGCAGGGAAGGGGTTAATATCAGGGGCGATCAAAGAGTTAGGTGTGCTCCTAGGGAGTGCGTTCTAACTGGGGGGTGGTGGTGCTGTGACTGGAGAAAAACAGAGATCCGTGACCAGACCTTGTGCACAAAACATACATGTACGCTATTTGGCACACCCAGACCACCCTGCTGCAGTATATATATGTTGTAAGCAGTCTGGAAGCGGTTAAGGAGATCCACCCTCTCTATTTGTCCTGTTTACCATTATCATTGAAAGTGAAAATAAGAAAAATCCCAAATTTTGGGTTTTCCCCCAGAAAAGTAATAGACGGGAAATCTTGCAATGGGGACACTAGTTCTGGTGACCTGGGGGTCCCCAAGAGATTCCCTTTCACTTCCCGTTTGGCTATGGGACAGGAAGTGAAGGTAACTCTCCCCAACAGGACAGATATGGCAAAATAAACCTTGCAGGGGTTATAATCCTCCCTTACTTTATCCAGAATTAAAAGAATGTTTTTTTTTTGCCTACAAGTTCTACTGTAAGTTCAGACAAGCTCTGAGCCACAGGAGCGCTTTAACCATGGCTAGGACAATATAAATTGTCAGTTTCTGTTAATGCCTTCATAGGTAACAGTCATTGGTCACATCTTTTACAATCATTTGCTCTCCAATATATTCAGGTTTGAATTTTGCAGGAACAAAGGAGTTCAGCTTTATCAGTTTTTAAATTGATTGTAGTGTACACTGTATTCATGTACTAAAGTAATAATATTTCAACAGGAAAAGCTCTCCAGTTAGTAAAAGGAGTGATTTTCAAAACTAGCAGTCCTGCATTGTAGGCAAGGACAGTACAGGGCTGCTAATCCTGCATTATACAGGATGAAGCCAGAGGGCGGTGTCTGGGTTGGCAGCAGAGAGGCTTTGGGGACTGGATGGAGGAAGAGGAGGAAGCCATCAGGAGCGAGGAATAAGGCAAGGCAAGTATATAAACTTAATTTTCTCTAGGGAAAATAAACCGTTTCCCTTTGCACTGGGTCTTCTTCTCTACTGCAAAGGTTACGTATTTTTGCGGCTCAAGTTGAGCTTTAACCACTTAAGCCCCGGAGGATTTGGCTGCTAAAGGACCAGGGGTTTTTTTGCGATTTTTTACTGCGTGACTTTAACGGACAATTGCGCGGTCGTGCGACGCTGTACCTAAACGAATTTGACGTCCTTTTTTTCCCACAAACAGAGCTTTCTTTTGGTGGTATTTGATCACCTGTGCGATTTTTTGATCACGCGCTATAAACAAAAAAAGAGCGTAAATTTTGCAAAAATAACAATATTTTTCACATTTTTTTATATGAAATTCCCCCAAAAAAAAAGTAAAAATCAAAATTTTTTAACATTTTTCGGCCAATTTGTTTTTTGCTACCTATGTTTGGTAAAAAAAAAAATCGCAAAAAGCGTATTTTGATTGGTTTGCGCAAAAGTTATCGCGTTTACTAACAAAGAGAAAGATTTTTGTCATTTTTGGTGTTTTTTTTTTTAACGCGTAATGGCGGCGATCTGCGATTTTTTTTTTTCGGTACTGCGACATTGCGCCGGACAGATCGGACCCTTGACTGACATTTTTGACACTTTTGGGGTTACCAGTGACATTACTGCAGTAATCAGTGCTATACATATGCACTGTTACTGCAAAAATGACACTGGCAGGGAAGAGGTTAACTTTATTGGACAGGGAGGGGTTAAGTGTGTCCTAGGGGCGTGCTTTCTACTGTGTAGGGACATTCCTATTGGTGTAAAAGCAAAGATCAACCGTTCTACATAGTAGAACGGACAGATCTTTACTTTTACACAGGGAGAACTGACAGGCAGCTTGTTTACACAAGCTGCTCTGTCTTTCTCCCTTCACAGGAGCGATCGCAGTGTGACTGGCGGACATCGAGTCCGCCGGTCACACGCACTGACTTGCCTGTGAACGAGCCGCGGCGGGCGCGCGCCTCGGCGGGCGCGCGCCCGCCCGCGATAGGCTCGCAAGTCAGTGACAGGCGAGTGACGTACCGATACGTCACTCTGCCTGGCCGGGGCTGACCGCCGCAGTATATAGTCGTGCGGCGGTCGGCAACCGGTTAAAGAGCCTATAAAGATATTGAATCCAATCCAATTTTTTTTTTTCGCAATTATTTCTATCCAAGTAAATATCCACATTGCCCACCCTGCACAAAGCAGACAGGAGCGAGTCACTCCTCTAATTTAGCTGGGTGCATAATTTGAACTTCAGGTACTTACAAGTGGCTTGAAAAAGTATTCATACCCCTTGAAATTTTCCACATTTTGTCATGTTACAACCAAAAACTTAAAGATATTTTATTGGGATTTTATGTGATAGACCAACAAAAAAATGGCACATAATTGTAAAGTGGAAGGAAAATGATAAATGGTTTTCAAATGATTTTTACAAATAAATATCTGAAACGTGTGGTGTGCATTTGTTTTACCCCCCCAAGTCAATACTTTGTAGAACCGCCTAGATTAGAGTTAGGGGTATCAGAGTAAAGGACTGAATACAAATGCATGCCACACTTTTCAGATATTGCAAAGAAAAATGGACAAAAATGTCACTCTGTAGATGTGCAAAGCTCGTAGAGACATCCCAAAAAGACTTGCAGCTGTAATTGCAGAGAAAGGTGGTTCTACAAAGACTTGACTCAGGGGGGCTGAATACAAATGCAGGCTACACTTTTCAGATATTTATTTGTAAAACATTTTAAAAACCATTTATAATTTTCCTTCCACTTTACAATTATGTGCCATTTTGTGTTGGTCTATCACATAAAATCCCAATAAAATACATTGACTTTTTTGGTTGTAACATGACAAAAATGTGAAACATTTTAACCGGTTGCAGACCACACGCCATGTATTAACTGCGGCAGTGTGGCTCCCCCAGGCAAACCGATATAGGGCTACGTCGGTCGCGAGCAGGGAGCGAGCACGCTCCACTCTCCCGCCCCCAGTCGGCAGCGAGGAAGCCGATGCATGGGTCAGGCGGCTCCGATTGCCACCTAGCACCCACGATCATTCCCCGCTGAGACAGAAGGACAGTCGGCTGTTGTAAACACAGCTGACCGTTTTCTCCCTGGAATGATCATAGAGCCCCTGTGATCCTGCTATATAGGATCACAGATCTCTATGGTAATTTCAGAAGCCACACCCCCCCCCCCCACAGTTAGAATCACTCCCCCAGGCTCACATTTAACCACTTGATCACCCACAATGTTAATCCCTCCCCTGCCAGTGTCATTATTACAGTAACAGTGCATATTTTTAGCACTGATTACTGTATTAATGTCACTGGTACCCCCAAAAATGTCAGTCAGGGGTCCGATCTGTCCGCTGCAATGTCGCAGTCCAACAACAAAAAAAAAAATCGCAGATCGCCGCCATTACTAGTAAAAAAAAAAAAAACAATAAAAATGAAATAAATCTTTCCCGTAGTTAGTAGACGCAATAACTTTTGCGCAAACCAATCAAAATACGCTTATTGCGATGTTTTTACCAAAAATATGTAGCAGAAAACAAATTGACCTAAAATGTTAAAAAATTTTGATTTTTACATTTTTTTTGGGGAAGGTTATATAGCAGAATGTGAAAAATATTTTTTTTTTCAGAATTGTCACTATTTTTTTGTTTATAGCGCAAAAAATAAAAATTGCACAGGTGATCAAATACCACCAAAAGAAAGCTCTATTTGTGGGGGGAAAAAGGACGTAAATTTGGTTTGGGTACAGCATTGCATGACCGCACAATTGTCAGCTAAACTCACGCAGTGCCAAGTTGAAAAAAGTGGCCTGGTCATTAAGGGGGCAAATCCTTCCAGTCTTAAAGTGGTTAAGAGGTATGAACACTTTTTCAAGGCACTGTATCTCTAGAATATTTTTTTTTTTCCAGCAACACAAAAAGTAAACTTTTAAAAAGGAGTTTACAGCTCCCCCTTATGGCTGGAAGTATATTTTCATATGTAACAACCCATATTGACTTGACTAGCTTCTGAACAGAATAAAGAAAATATACAGAGGGGAAAAACAATTACTTGATCTCCTGTAGATTTTGATTTTGTAAGTTTGCCCAACTTAGGGGTCTATAATTTTTTATCATAGGTGTATTTTAAATGATAGAGACAGAATATCAACCAAAAATCCAGAAAAAACCCACAATACAAATGTTATAAATTGAGTTGCAGTTCAGTGAGTAAAATAAGTATTTGATCCCCTACCAACCAACAATAATTTTGGCTCCCACAGACTGGCTACAGTATGTGCTCATGTGGTACACAGATTAGTTCTGGAAATTTAAGAAGGTTCTCCCAATGACAACTTGTTATGTGTATAACAAACACCTGCCCACATAATGTCTTTCTTCCATTCAAACCTCAACATCATGGGCAAGACCAAAGAGCTGTCAAAAGACATCAAGGACAAGATTGTAGACCTGCACAAAACCATCAGCAAGAAGCTTGGTGAGAAGGAGACAACTGTTGAAGCGATTATTCGCAAATGGAAGAAATACAAATAAAACCAAAATCGCCCTCGGTCTGGAGCGCCATGCAAGAATTCCCCTCATGGGGTAAGGATGATAATGGGAAAAGTGAGGGATCAGCCCAGAACTACACAGGAGGAGCTTGTGAATGATCTCAAGGTAGTTGGGACCACAGTCACCAAATAAATTATTGGTAACGCAATTTGCCGCCATGGATTGAAATCCTGCAGCGCCCGCAAGGTTCCCCCATTAAATAAGGCACATGTACAGGCCCATCTGAAGTTTGCCAATGAACATCTGAATTATTCAGAAAAATATAGGGAGAAAGTGCTGTGGTAAGATGAGACCAAAATTGAGCTCTTTGGCATTAACTAAACTCTGTGTTTGGAAGAAGAAAAAAATGGATTTTTGTAAGATCTTACCGTAAAATCCTTTTCTCTTAAGCTCATTGACAGACGCAGTCCTCCTTGATTAATATCAACTTGGGTTATACTGCCCTCTACAGGAGTAGGACTAGGCAGAAAGAAAAACGTTCTGGCCACACCTTAGGGGTAGTCCCAGAGGGTATATCCTCTCTCTCTCTGCTACAGGAAGTCAGTTATGTCACAAAGCAGTGTTTAGAGAATTTAACCCAACCCAACTCAAAAACAGAGGGGCGGGTACTGCGTCTGTCAATGAGCTTAAGAGAAAAGGATTTTACGGTAAGATCTTACAAAAATCCATTTTTCTCTGTCGCTCATTGACAGACGCAGTCCTCCTTGATTAATATCAACTCGGGACGTCCCAAAGCAGTGCCACAAATGAGGGGTGGGATAATGGAAATCAAAATCCAATCTAGAAGGCCCAACCGGTGCCAACTAGAAGTTTTAAAGGCTCATCAATCAAAAGATGAGACTCAACTGAAATTACAACGGAAAAAAACCCTCGAGGTAGACCACCGGTCTCCTCAAATTGCGGCCTGCAAAACCTTGCGGCCAAATGAGGCATCCCCCGATGCCATCATATCAACTTTATAAAATTTTGTAAAGGTATGCACCGACGACCAGGTAGCCGCCTTGCACACCTGGACCACTGACGCCTGATGGCGGTAGGCCCAGGAAGTACTGAGCGCTCGAGTGGAGTGCGCCTTAACAGGGAACGGAGGATTCCGACCCTTAATAGAATAAGCCTGTACCACCGTCTGCCTAATCCATTTGGAGATAGTCGCGGCAGATGCAGGCAACCCCTTTCTGGGGCCATCCGTGATCACAAAAAGTGAATCCGTTTTACGGAACGATTCCGTAGTCTTCAGGTATACCCTGATTGCCCGAACCACATCCAAGGAATGCAACGCACATTCCCGAGGATGACTGGGCTTAGGACACAAGGAAGGTAGCACAATATCTTCATTCAGATGAAAGTCTGAAACCACCTTAGGAAGAAAGGATAGCTTCGGATGAAGAACTACCTTATCCCTATGAATCACCAGATATGGGGATTCTGCAGCCAGTTCTGACACCCTGCGTGCAGAAGTGATAGCCACCAAGAAGGCCACCTTCTGGGATAATGTAAGCAAGGGAATCTCCCTAATATTTTCAAAGGGAGGTTTCTGCAGAACCGACAACACCAAATTAAGATCCCAGGGCGGTAAGGGCGCGCGCACTGGCGGAGCCAAGTGCCGCAACCCCTGGATGAAATTCCGCACCAAGGAATGAGTAGCCAGAGGCTTCTGAAAGAAGATTGCTAACGCTGTAACCTGACCCTTGATAGTGCTCAAGGATAGTTTCTGCTCAACCCCTATTTGCAGAAAAGCCAAGATTCGGGTCACCGAATAGGTACGTGGGGGAAATCCCAAAGATTCACACCACGCGATATAAGCCTTCCATGTGCGATAATAGACCTTGCTGGAAGTCGCTTTCCTTGCTTTAATTAGAGTAGGGATAACTGAAGCTGACAATCCCCTGTCCTTCAGTACCTGGGTCTCAATGGCCAGGCCGTTAAAGCCAGCGACTGTAAAGCACGATGGAAGATTGGTCCTTCAGACCGCAGATCCTCCCTGAGAGGAAGTCTCCAAGGAGCGTCCGCGACTAGTCTGCCCAAGACGGCGTACCCGGCTTGACGAGGCCAGCCCGGAATTACCAGGATAACTGCAGTTCCCTCCACCTCTATCCTGCGGAGAAATCTCAGCAGCAACTTGAGAGGGGGGGGGGGAAGACATACAGTAGCTGATACTGCCCCTACGGGGCGCTCAGCGAGTCTGCTGTGTCCGCTAGAGGATCGCGGGCGCGAGCTACCAACCTCCGCGCCTTCCTGTTGAGCTGACATGCCAACAGATCCACCTCCGGGATGCCCTATTGGAGACACAGCTGGTGAAATCCTTGGTGATCGACCTAAGTCACCACCATGGCATTGTCTGACTGGATCCGAACCAGGCTGCCCTAGAGCTGCTTGGTCCAGGCAATCAGACCAAGTCTGATCAGTTCCCACACATTTATCAGAAACTTGATTCCTATCGGAAGTGATGACTTCTCCTGGCTGAGCTTTAGAGACCGGAGTCACCGGACCAGGGACTCCCTGGTCCGCTCGCTAAACCGGATCCGATTCCTGGAGGGAACTGGGAATGATCTTTGGAAAAAGTAAAGAAAACGTTCTGCTCAAGGAACGGGAACTACTGCTCCCTGTAGCATATGAATGTTGGAAGGGAAGAATTGCACCGGTAGAAGTGATCGACACTCGATCTTGTATCCCGATCGTATGATCTCCTGAACCCCTTAGTCCGGGATTCAGGCAAGCCCTGGATCTGAACACCGGTGAAGACGTCCCCCCACCCCTGAGCTGGGTGGGGGCGCACCTTCAGGCTGTATTCGTTTTGTCTTCAGGTTTGGCTGAGTCGGCCTTTTGTTTACCTGACCAGCGCCCTTTGAAACCTCCTGAAGGTGCTTTGCCCTTCATGCTCACCCCAGCGGAGCGAACGAACCTTTTATGAGCGGAAAAGGAAGGTCCTCGCCTGTTACGAGGTCCTTTAGCTTTAGCAGTCTGCGGCAAAAAAGTGCTCTTGCCCCCAGTGACATCCTTTATGATCTCATCTAGGGTGGTCCCAAATAGGCGATCCCCCTGAAAAGGGAGATTAGCCAAAGCTTTCTTGGAACCTTGATCCGCCGACCAACACTTTAACCACAGCACACGTCTGAGGACTACAGCTGACATCGATGCATGCCCTAACAAGGGAGTGGCATCCAGGGCTGCATCACAGACGAACTGTAGTCCTTGTATAATTTTCTCCATCAAATCAGACGCTGCCGGGGGAATATTTCTCCCCTTTAAGTCATGGCGTAGCAATTTTGCCCATTCTGTCAATGTTTGTGAAACTAAACCAATGGCAACCACTGGTCTAAAGGTTGACCCTATCAGGAAAAAAACAGTGCGGGATTCCGCTTCCACTTTTCGATCCACCGGATCCTCCAACGGGATAACAGTGGCTTTATTTAGTCTGGAAATCGGTGGATCCACCACTGGTGGTACCTACCATTTTTTAATGAGGGATTCCTCAAACGGATAGCGTCTAGCAATGCGTTTGGAAATAGTAAGGATTCATTTCGGATGATCCCATTCCTCTTTAATTTTATTACCAAAACATTTGGGTAAGGGAAAAACCTTCGCCGTCTTGGTAGGCTTACTAGTACCAAAAGGAATTTCCATCTCGGTTACTTCTGCCAGTGTAACCTCAAGTCTTAAGGTTTCCCGGACAGACACAACTAGTGCGTCCACCAACGCTTCTTCATGTGCTATGTCAGAGGTAGAAACATCCTCCTCACTATCTGAGGAGACATTACCTGAGACAACAGCCCCAGCAGGGGGACCTGCAGCTGCAATGACCATCTCATAATCTGAAGTATCAGATGAAATAGGGGTAGGCGGGGGTCGCTTTCTTGACCCCCGTCCCTGACAGGCCATCTCCACCCGGGATACCAAAGACTCCAAAACTGCTGATAATGCATCAATACTCTGTGAGGAACTGGAGGGTCCTGCAGCCACCTCGAGGGGATCAGGTGGGGATACATGTGTGGCAGGGTCCATGATTATACAAGACACTTGCCAAGAAAAATACAAAATTGCAATTTAAAAAAAAGAAAACCTTTTTTTTTCTTTAGTCCCCCAGCGCAGCAGTGCCCCTCAGTGTTACCTGCTTTTGGACCCCACAGAGAGAGAGAGAGAGAGACCACAAGGCTCACCACCTGATGCTCAGAAGTTTCTATTCAACCTGCTTCCAGCACTGTCTGTTACAGACAGGAAGTCTTTGGCTTGCTTTCCCGGGTAAAGGAGGCGGCTCCGCCCCTTTACACGCCTTCTGGTGCCTCCCAATTACTCCACGAGGTGTTTTGTCACCTCAAACATGGCCACCCCCATGGTGGAGACACGAGGCTACGCCAATATGGCGGCCCCGTGCGATCTGTGGGAAAATGGCGGCGGCCTGTGGAGGATAGCGGCGGTTTGTGCAAGGTAGCAGCGGCCTGTGGGAGGGCCTGTGCGCTCGGCCTGTGCGGCCTGCGGGAGGTAGTCCTCGGCCTTTGCGGCCTGCGGGAGGTGACCGGCTTATGGAAGTTTTGCGACCTGCGGATGCTGTATCCAGGCATAGGCATCGGCCTGTATAGTGTCAGGTAGGATACTATCACCTCTATACCTCAACAGTAATGCCTTTTAGCAGTCTGCCACTGACTACAGTCATCTCCCTTACAGTGTCATATAGTGACTATAGATAGTCAGCTCCCAAACCAAGCTTTTCAGAGGGGGATTAATGACACCTGTTAGGATCACGTCCATCCATCCCAGAGAGGGGCCCGCGTCCACCAATAAACCCGGCAGGGGGAGAGGGGGAACATTTTACTCACCATACCGGAACCAGGCGGGCGCCAACTCCTGACAGAACCCCTGACAGACCAATCTGGACGCCGTGACTCCGCTGGTCATTGGCGTCCAGGCGAGACGTTTAACTCGCAGGGTCAGTCCCCGTCCAGTGGGACTATCTCGCGGCCAACCCAGCGCGGAGCTATGGCCTGCACGTGCTCGCAGGCTGAACTGGGGTGACCACTGGATCTCAACATCCAGCCCGTCGCCCAGTTTCAGCGTACTTGCTTGAAGATCTCACAGGAACACTGGAGAAGAAAAGCTGCCTAAAAAAGTATTTCTAAAAAATCTTGCCAGGACCAAAGATCCCAACAAGGAACTTAGGTCCTTACTCCTAACTAGACAGAAAAAAACTGACTTCCTGTAGCAGAGAGAGAGAGGATATACCCTCTGGGACTACCCCTAAGCAGTGGTGGGATTCAGCCGGTTCGCACCGGTTCCATAGAACCGGTGGCTAACTTTCTGCAAGTTCGCAGAACTGGCTGAATCCCTCTGCGCGTCTGAGGACGTGCAGGACAATTGAATGTCCCGCGCTCGGGCAGACGTGGCGGCCGGGGGGCGGAGCAGTGTGCCCGACCCGCCCATTCTGTGACAATAGCGAATGAGAATTTGCTATTGTCACATGATCCTCCTCCTGGCCAATCAGGGAGCGGGTCCTCCCGCTTCCTGATTGGCCGAAAGGCAAACACCGTGCCATTGGACGAGGAGGAGGCGCCGCGGGAGGACTCGGAGACGCGGGGAGCCGAATGCGAGACTGTCCGTGAGGTAAGTGCATGGGTCTCGCGGGGATCGCTGGCACTCTGCAATTGGGGGCAATGTTGTGGCTGGCGCTCTGCAATTGGGGACAATGTTGTGGCTGGCGCTCTGCAATCATTGGGGGCAATGCTGTAGCTGGCGCTCTGCAATTGGGGGCAATGCTGTGGCTGGCGCTCTGCAATTGGGGGCAATGTTGTGGCTGGCGCTCTGCAATTGGGGGCAATGCTGTGGCTGGCACTCTGTAATTGGGGGCAATGTTGTGGCTGGCGCTCTGCAATTGGGGGCAATGTGGCTGGCGCTCTGCAATTGGGGGCAATGTTGTGGCTGGCACTCTGCAATCATTGGGGGCAAAGCTGTGGCTGGCGCTCTGCAATTGGGGCAATGTTCTGGCTGGCGCTCTGCAATTAGGGGCAATGTTGTGGCTGGCGCTCTGCAATTGGGGACAATGTTGTGGCTGGCGCTCTGCAATCATTGGGGGCAATGCTGTAGCTGGCGCTCTGCAATTGGGGGCAATGCTGTGGCTGGCGCTCTGCAATTGAGGGCAATTTTGTGGCTGGCACTCTGCAATTGGGGGCAATGTTGTGGCTGGCGCTCTGCAATTGGGGGCAATGCTGTGGCTGGCGCTCTGCAATTGGGGGCAATGCTGTGGCTGGCACTCTGCAATTGGGGGCAATGTTGTGGCTGGCGCTCTGCAATTGGGGGCAATGCTGTGGCTGGCCCTCTGCAATTGGGGGCAATGTTGTGGCTGGCGCTCTGCAATTGGGGGCAATGTTGTGGCTGGCGCTCTGCAATTGGGGGCAATGCTGTGGCTGGCACTCTGCAATTGGGGGCAATGTTGTGGCTGGCGCTCTGCAATTGGGGGCAATGTGGCTGGCGCTCTGCAATTGGGGGCAATGTTGTGGCTGGCACTCTGCAATCATTGGGGGCAAAGCTGTGGCTGGCGCTCTGCAATTGGGGCAATGTTGTGGCTGGCGCTCTGCAATTGGGGGCAATGTTGTGGCTGGCGCTCTGCAATTGGGGGCAATGTTGTGGCTGGCACTCTGCAATCATTGGGGGCAATGCTGTGGCTGGCGCTCTGCAATTGGGGGCAATGCTGTGGCTGGCACTCTGCAATTGGGGGCAATGCTGTGGCTGGCACTCTGCAATTGGGGGCAATGCTGTGGCTGGCACTCTGCAATCATTTGGGGGCAATGCTGTGGCTGGCGCTCTGCAATTGGGGCAATGTTGTGGCTGGCGCTCTGCAATTGGGGGCAATGTTGTGGCTGGCGCTCTGCAATTGGGGGCAATGTTGTGGCTGGCGCTCTGCAATTGGGGGCAATGTTGTGGCTGGCGCTCTGCAATCATTGGGGGCAATGCTGTGGCTGGCACTCTGCAATCATTGGGGGCAATGCTGTGGCTGGCACTCTGCAATCATTGGGGGCAATGCTGTGGCTGGCACTCTGCAATCATTGGGGGCAATGCTGTGGCTGGCACTCTGCAATGATTGGGGGCAATGCTGTGGCTGGCACTCTGCAATCATTGGGGGCAATGCTGTGGTCACTGTGCATTGAAAGGGGGGCACACTGGTCTCTCTGCATTGAAAGGGGGGCACGCTGGTCACTGTGCATTAAAGGGGGCATGTACACTGGTCACTGTTCATTGAAAGGGGGGCACGCTGGTCACTGTGCATTGAAAGGGGGGCACGCTGGTCTCTCTGCATTGAAAGGGGGGCACGCTGGTCACTGTGCATTAAAGGGGGCATGTACACTGGTCACTGCATTGAAAGGGGGCAAGCTGGTCACTGTGCATTAAAGGGGGCATGTACACTGGTCACTGTGCATTGAAAGGGGGCACGCTGGTCACTGTGCATTGAAAGGGGGCACGCTGGTCACTGTGCATTGAAGGGGGCATGTACACTGGTCACTGTGCATTGAAAGGGGGCACGCTGGTCACTGTGCATTGAAAGGGGGCACGCTGGTCTCTGTGCATTAAAAGGGGGAACGCTGGTCTCTCTGCATTGAAAGGGGGAACGCTGGTCACTGTGCATTGAAAGGGGGAACGCTGGTCACTGTGCATTGAAAGGGGGCACGCTGGTCATTCTGCTGGGAAAGTCGGAACTGGTTACTAAAATTTTTGAATCCCACCACTGCCCCTAAGGTGTGGCCAGAACGTTTTTCTTTCTGCCTAGTCCTACTCCTGTAGAGGGCAGTATAACCCGAGTTGACATTAATCAAGGAGGACTGCGTCTGTCAATGAGCGACAGAGAAATGATGACTATGACCCTAAGAACACTATCCCATCAGTCAAGCACGGAGGTGGAAACATTATGATTTGCGGCTTTTTCTCTGCTAAAGGTGCAGGCCAACTTTGCCGCATTGTGGAGCCAGTGAACAAGGCCATGAATTGTAAAATCTTAGATGAGAACCTTCTTCCCTCAGCTAGTACACTGAAAATGGGTCGTGGATGGGTCTTCCAGCATGACAATGACCCAAAACATACTGCCAAGGCAACAAAATAGTGGCTCAAGAAAAAGCACATTAAGGTCATGGAGTGGCCTAGCCAGTCTCCAAACCTTAGTCCTATAGAAAATCTATGGAGGGAGCTGGAACTTTAAGTTGCCAAGCGACAGCCAAGAAACCTTAAGAATATAGAGAAGATCTGTAAATAAGAGTGGACCAAAATCCCTCCTGAGAGGTATGGAAACCTGGTACCAACTACAGAAACTGTGCTTGCCAACAAGGGTTTCTCCACCAAGTACTAAGTCATGTTTTGTTTTAACATTTGCATTATGTGTTTTTTCTGGATTTTTGGTTGCTATTCTGTCTCGATCATTTAAAATACACCTATGATAAAAATTATAGACCCTTCATTTCTTTGTAAGTGGGCAAACTTACAAAATCTGCAGGGGATCAAATAATTATTTTCCCCACTGTATATAAAACCGTTTACATTCTCTTCTCAGTGATCTTTGAAGATGAGATCAGCATGTTGTTAAAACCTGTTCTATTCCTCTGAAAGAATTAGATTTTCAGTTCATCCCGAGATACACCAGCAATCTTTATTTTCTCTTAAGGCAGGTGCTTTATCTTATGTATAGAGTTACTTATTCTTTATACTTGAAAAATCTCTGTCTTCTGGCACCATATAATATTCTACTGAAATGTTTCTGTACTTGGCATCTGGATACCAGCAGGAAAATGAATATGCTGCTGCATTTATATAATCAACGAGCTATTTTAAAGTGGTTGCAATGATATAAATGGATTTTTGTAAGATCTTACCGTAAAATCCTTTTCTCTTACGTCCTCCGACAGTCGCCGCCTCTTCATATTCGTCACATATGGGGTATTAGACTTTGCTCCGAAGGAGTAGCTAGGCAACAGAATATGTTACCATTAAAGCTTTTAACATATCCCACCCTCAAGGGGTGGTCCCCTCAGTTAATACCCTCCTACTTCCTGCAACCATATCTCAGTTTCAATGTCTAGCTTGTCAGGAGTGGCTGGCTCTCTCTGTGCTGGGGCTTTGTGCCCCAGACTCTTTCTTCTTTTTTGATTTTTTGTTTGAGTTTTCTCTCTACCTTTACTTAGCTGTTCTTTTTGTCAGCATTAGTTAGTTCTTCGGATGAAGAGGATAATGCGGGCTGGGTCTTGGGCTGATCCCCCTGGTCGCAGGTCGTGGGTCAGTGGCTTCCCAGCCTGCCATCGAGCGTTCAGCCAGGTAACGCTCCTGGCACAGTGAACGACCCATCCCTGTTCGGTGCAGGGATGATTGGTGAGGTGGCTACCTCACTGGACGCTGTGCGGTTTCTTAACCCCCATTCTGTGCGTCTTGTATGCGACTCTCCCTGCCTCATGTGCAGCGGCTTGTTCGCCTGTGAGGGTCCCCCACGCCATTGTGAGGTAAGTGTATCTATGTGGGGACCTGTCTGTCTGGGGGGGGTGTCAGTCTGGGACTGTGTAACCTGCCTCTGTTCACACTGTTTGTCTCCCTATCACTCGGCTGCATGCTGTGGGCTGCAAGGGGGGGGGGGGGAGCTGTGTGACACTGTGTGTGTCAGCCTTGTCAGTGTGAGAAGCTGTGTGCTGTGGGGCATGTTTTGGGCATGTTTGGGCACTATGCAGCGATCGCTGCGGCGATCTGACATGTTTTTTTATACATGGATGACATGTGTACATTACTGTACTGTGGAGCGGCGGTTTCGGCGCCATTTTGCCTACACTCGCTCCGGCCGCATGTTCTACATGCATGGCGGCAATTTTCTTGTAGCCTCCCATAGGCTTTCATAGAGCGCCCTGGCAGCATCACTTCCTCTTCTCCAGGAACACCGATCGAGGCAGCAACAGCGGCGAGGGTCTCCTCAGGTTATATCCTTCTTATCCATTGCCTGTGTCAGTTTTATTGTCCCTGTGGGGGTCTCATTGTGCTTGTGTGTGGTGCGGTGGGCTGCGCTCGCCGCGCTTGTTAAAGGGGCAGTTAACCCTTTATTATCCGGCATTTGTAATAGGGGCAATGGATTCTCAGGAGGGCAAATTTCCTACCGCCTTGGTGGAAAGCCAGGGGACCGCTGTTTCCCCCCCAGGGGGGGATTTAGCCACTATTGTGGCTGGCCTTGCTGCTCAGGTGCAGATGCTGGTGGCTGCTCAATCTACTAAAAGACCCAGAGTTTCTCTTTCCTCTGATTCTGAGGGTGAAGGTGATGGGGCTGTTATGGCGGGGGCCTCCTTATCGGGGTCCCGCTCCTCCCTGGATCTAGTGGGGTCCGAGGTGGAGGCTGAAGTTGAAGGGGTTGATAATTCTCCCCCTGGCTCGCCTGAAGAGCTTGCAATCATGGATGAATTGATTGCTTCCACCAGCCTGTCGGGCTGGGGTGGTGTTCTGGGCGTTCTGTCCGCCCAGGGGACTTGGTCGGAGGGGGAGTCCTCCCTTCCGATCAACATTCTGGAATTGCGTGCGATAAATCTCTGTCTTCATCGCTGGACGGACCGGCTGCAGGGCTGCCCGGTTCAGGTGCAGACGGACAATGCCACGGCGGTGGCCTACATCAACCACCAAGGGGGCACCAGGAGTGCCCGAGCGGCTCGAGAAGTGGCCGACATTCTGTCTTGGGCCGAGACTCATGTCCCGGCGATAACGGTGGTTCACATTCCGGGGGTGGAGAACAGGCAGGCGGACTATCTGAGTCGCCAGACCCTGGATCAGGGGGAATGGTCCCTCCACCCGGCTGTCTTCCAGATGTTGTGCGCGAAGTGGGGTCTTCCAGATGTGGACCTGTTTGCGTCTTGTCTCAACAACAAGGTGAGAAGGTTCATGGCAAGGACGCGCGACCCTCGGGCAGACGCGTCGGACGCGTTAGTGGCCCCGTGGCATCAGTACAGGCTGATGTACGCGTTTCCACCGATTCAGTTGCTGTCCATGGTTCCTTCGCAGGTTACACTCGGAACGCAGCACAGTGATTCTTGTGGCACCAGACTGGCTTCGCCGGTCCTGGTACGCAGACCTCGTGAATCTGGCGGTCGACGCCCCGTGGCGTCTGCCTCTTCGAGACGATCTCCTGTCTCAAGGACCGATATACCATCCTGCTTTACAGTCGCTGGCTTTGACGGCCTGGCTGTTGAGACCGAGGTCCTGAAGGAGAAGGGTCTCTCCCCAGAGGTCGTTCATACCTTGATCAACGCGAGGAAGTCTTCCTCTGGGAAGGTTTATTACCGTACTTGGAAGGCCTATTTTGCTTGGTGTGAGTCCAGGGGGTTTTCACCCCGCACGTACTCGGTTTCCCGAGTGCTGTAATTCCTTCAAACGGGTGTCGATCAGCGTTTGGCGCTGGCTACGATAAAGGGTCAGGTGTCTGCGCTGGCCGTTCTGTTTCAACGTCCCATGGCTTCCAACTCCTTGGTTGGCACTTTTGTTCAGGGAGTGCGGCATCTGGTTCCTCCTAGGAGGGATCCTCTGCCCCCTTGGGACTTGAATCTCGTTTTATCTGTGTTACAACGTGCTCCTTTTGAACAGATCAGGGAGATCGCGTTGTCTATGTTGTCCAAAAAGGTCGCCTTTTTGGTTGCGATCACTTCGGCTCGCAGAGTGTCGGAGCTGGCGGCTTTGTCCTGCAAGTCTCCGTATCTGGTTGTTCATTTGGATAAGGTGGTCTTGCGACCTAATCCTTCTTTTCTTCCGAAGCAAGTTTCGGAATTCCATCTTAATGAGGATATTGTCTTGCCTTCGCTGTGCGCGAAGCCTAAACATCCAAAGGAGGTGAGATTACATTCTTTGGATGTTGTTCGGGCGATAAGGGTTTACCTTAAATCGACTGAGTCTTTTCGAAAGACGGACTCCTTGTTTGTTCTTCCAGAGGGTCCTCGGAAGGGCATGGCGGCGTCGGCCTCTACCATCGCCAAATGGATCAGGCAGACCATTGAACAGGCCTATGCTTTGCAGGGGAAGGCTCCCCCTGTGCCTGTGAAGGCGCACTCTACTAGATCTCTGAGTACGTCTTGGGCCTGTCGTCATGGGGCTTCTGTAGCCCAGGTGTGTAAGGCGGCGACCTGGTCGACCGTGCATACTTTCACAAAATTCTACAAAGTAGATGTTCAGGCATCGGCGGATGCTTCCTTTGGCCGCAAGGTTCTTTGTTGGGGACCTCTGGCTTTGGGATAAGTTTTTTATCCCCTGGTTATTTGTCTTTTCCTGGGTTGTTGCTCCTGTTGAGCACTTGTTTTTCCTGTAGCCCAGCTGGTTTCCTTCCTTTGGTAAGGTTCCTTTCTTTGATGCGGAGACTGCGTTGCCTTTCGGCGCGGATGCGTTTCCCACCCCTCATGTTTGCACTGCTTTGGGACGTCCCCATATGTGACGAATATGAAGAGGCGGCGACTGTCGGAGGACGTAAGAGAAAACTGAATTTTTGTAAAATCTTACCTGTAAAATTCCTTTCTCTGAGTCCTCCGACAGTCGCCGCCCCCGCCCCTCTTTTGGGGTTTGGTTGTATACTCTACTGCTATTCCACTGAAACTGAGATATGGTTGCAGGAAGTAGGAGGGTATTCACTGAGGGGACCACCCCTTGAGGGTGGGATATGTTAAAAGCTTTAATGTTAACATATTCTGTTGCCTAGCTACTCCTTTGGAGCAAAGTCTAATACCCCATATGTGACGAATATGAAGAGGCGGCGACTGTCGGAGGACTCAGAGAAAGGAATTTTACAGGTAAGATTTTACAAAAATTCCGTTTTCTCTTAGCTCATTGACAGACGTAGTCCTCTTTGATTCATATCAATTGGGTTATGCTGCCCTCTACAGGAGTAGGACTAGGCAGAAAGAAAACGTTCTGGCTCCACCTTAGGGGCAGTCCCAGAGGGTATATCCCCTCTCTCTCTGCTACAGGATGTCAGTTATGTCACAAAGCAGTGTCAGAGAATTTAACCCAACCCAACTCAAAAGTAGAGGGGCGGGTACTACGTCTGTCAATGAGCTAAGAGAAAAGGATTTTACGGTAAGATCTTACAAAAATCCATTTTTCTCTGTCGCTCATTGACAGACGTAGTCCTCTTTGATTCATATCAATTGGGACGTCCCAAAGCAGTGCCACAAATGAGGGGTGGGATTAACGGAAATCAAAATCCAATCTAGAAGGCCCAACCGGTGCCAACTAGAAGTTCAAAGGCTCATCAGACCAAAGGGATGAGACTCAAATAAAAATCCAACTGAAAAAAACCCTCGAGGTAGACCGCCGGTCTCCTCAAAATGCGGCCTGTAAAACCTTGCAGCCAAAAGAGGCATCTGACTATGCCATCACATCAACTTTATAGAACTTTGCAAAGGTATGCACTGACGACCAAGTAGCCGCCTTGCAAACCTGAAGGACTGACGCCTGATGGCAAAAGGCCCATGACGCACTAAGCGCCCGAGTGGAGTGCGCCTTAACAGGGAACGGGGGCTCCCGACCCTTAATAGAATAAGCCTGTACCACCGTCTGTCTGATCCATTTGGAAATAGTCGCGGCAGATGCAGGCAACCCCTTTTTGGGGCCATCCGGGATAACAAAAAGTGAATCCGTCTTGCGAAACGAGTCCGTCGTTTTCAAGTATACCCTGATCGCCCGAACCACATCCAAGGAGTGTAAAGCAAACTCCCGATGATGGCTGGGCTTAGGACACAGGGAAGGTAATACAATATCCTCATTCAGATGAAATTCTGAAACCACTTTAGGTAGGAAGGATGGATTCGGACGTAGAACCACCTTATCTCTATGAACCACCAAATATGGGGAACGACAAGATAATGCAGCCAGTTCTGACACCCTGCGTGCAGAAGTGATGGCCACCAAGAAGGCCACCTTCTGGGATAACGTAGGTAAGGGAATCTCCCTAATATCTTCAAAGGGAGGTTTCTGAAGAACCGACAACACCAGATTAAGATCCCAGGGCGGTAAAGGCGCGCGCACTGGCGGAGCCAAGTGTCGCACCCCCTGGATGAAATTCCATACCAAGGAATGAGTAGCCAAAGGTTTCTGAAAGAAGATAGCCAATGCTGAAATCTGACCCTTGATAGTGCTCAAGGCCAGTCTCTGCTCAACTCCTTGTTGCAGAAAAGCCAATATTTGGTTAACCGAATAGGAACGTGGAGGAAACCCAAGAGATTCACACCACGCAATATAAGACTTCCATGTGCGATGATAAATTTTCCTGGAAGTCGCTTTCCTAGCTTTAATTAGAGTAGGAATAACTGAAGTTGACAACCCCTTGTCCTTCAGCACCTGGGTCTCAATAGCCAGGCCGTTAAAGCCAGCGATTGTAAAGCAGGATGGAAGATTGGTCCCTGAGACAGCAGATCTTCCCTGAGAGGAAGTCGCCACGGGACGTCCGCTACCAGTCTGACCAAGTCGGCGTACCAGGCTCGACGAGGCCAGTCCGGAGCTACCAGAATAACTGGAATTCCCTCCACCTCTATCCTGCGAAGAAGCTTCGGCAGCAACCTGAGAGGAGGGAAGGCATACAGTAGCTGATACTGCCCCCACGGGGCGACCAGCGCGTCTGCAGCTTCTGCTAGAGGATCGCGGGAGCAAGCCACAAACCTCCGCACCTTCCTGTTGAGTCGAGATGCCAACAGATCCACATCCGGGGTGCCCCAACGAAGGCACAATAGGTGGAAAACTTCTGGATGGAGGGACCATTCCCCTTGATCCAGAGTCTGACGGCTGAGATAATCTGCCTGCCAATTCTCCACCCCCGGAATAAACACAGCGGAAAGAGCTGGAACAAACCGTTCCGCCCAACGAAGAATGCGGGCCACTTCCCTGGCCGCCAGGACACTCTTGGTGCCCCCTTGGTGATTGGCATAAGCCACAGCTGTGGCGTTGTCCGACTGGATCCGAACCGGGCTGCCTTGGAGCTGCTCGGTCCAGTGTATCAGACAAAGTCTGATCGCCCTCAGTTCCAATACATTTATCGGTAACCTGGACTCTTCCAGGGACCAAAGCCCCTGGGCAGATAATCGACCGAGAATTCCTCCCCAACCGGAAAGACTCGCATCCGTGGTCACAATCGTCCAATATATGGGCAGAAATGACTTCCCCTGGCTGAGCGTCGGAGATCAAAGCCACCAGACCAGGGACTCCCTGGTCCACTCGCTCAATCGGATCCGATTGTCCAGAGATTCTGGATTCCGATTCAATTTGAGAAGAATCTCTCCTTGAAGGATTCGGGTATGGAACTGGGCAAATGGTACTGCTTCGAAAGAAGCCACCATCAAACCCAGGACTCTCATGCAAGTCCGAAGAGAAGGCCAGTTGTCGGATAGTAACAACTGAATTGCTGATTGAATTTTCCGGAGTTTCCCCGCAGGAAGAAACACTTTTGCCCTGGATGTGTCTAGAATTAGACCCAGATATTCGAGCCTCCTGGTGGGAACCAGAGATGACTTCTGCAGGTTCACCAGCCAGGTTTTGTAACAAGGTCTGTGGAGACTCCGCACGGAGCAGAAGATCGTCTAGGTAACCTAGAATCGATATGCCTCGTTGACGTAACAGCGCCAACATTGGGGCCAACACCTTTGTGAAGACCAGAGGAGCCGATGCGAGAGCGAAGGGTAACGCTGCAAACTGATAATGGTTCTCTTCTACGGAAAAACGCAGGAAACGCTGATGTCCTGCGTAAATGGGAATGTGAAGATAGGCATCCTAGATGTCTATGGACGCCAGAAAATCCCCCTGATGCAGGGAGGCTGTCACTGTGCGAATGGACTCCATCCTGAATTTTTGTATCTTGACAAAAAAATTGAGTGCTCTTAAGTCCAGAATTGGACGCACCTTGCCCTCTTTCCTGGGTATTGTAAACAGGTTTGAATAAAACCCTTGAAAACGCTCTGTCCAAGGAACGTGGACTACCATTCCTTGTTGTAGTAAATCCGTGACCGCTCCCCGCAGAGCTTCTAAGCAATCCGGGGATAGTCGGATATTGGAAGGGAAGAATCGCACCGGTGGGAGAGATCGAAACTCGATCTTGTAACCTGACCTTATGACTTCGCGAACCTACTTGTCCGGGATTCTGGAAAGCCATGGATCCGGAAACCGGCGAAGACGTCCCCCCACCCCAGCTATGGGTGGGGGCGCACCTTCAGGCTTTAGTAGTCTTATCTTCAGGTCTGGAGGAGCCGGGCTTTTGCTTGCCCGACCAGCGCCCCTTAAAACCTCCCGAAGGAGTTTTGGAGGGCTTTGCTTTTTCGCCCGTGGGGCGAAAAACTTCTTATGGGCGGAAAAGGAAGGCCCCCGTCTCTGACGAGGTCCTTTACCCTTAGTACTTTGTGGCAAGAAAGTGCTCTTGCCTCCATTGAGATCCTTGATAATCTCATCTAAGTTGGCCCCAAATAGGCGCTCACCCTGAAAAGGGAGATTAGCCAAAGCCTTCTTGGAACCTTGGTCTGCCGACCAACATTTTAGCCACAGTGTACGCCTGAGAACCACTGCTGAGACTGATGCTCGCCCCAATAATGGAGTGGCGTCTAGCGCAGCGTCGCAGATAAACTGTAACCCTTGTATCATCTGTTCTAATAGATCTGATACCGCCTGAGGGATATCACTCCCTTCTAAGTCCCGGTGTAACCACTTGGTCCATTCTGTTACAGTTTGAGAAACCAGACCAATAGCAATACTGGTCTGAAAGCTGACCCAATCAGGGAAAAGATGGAGCGAGACACGGCTTCCACCTTACAATCCACTGGATCCTTAAAGGACGGAGCATCCTCCAATGGGATAACCGTAGATTTGTTCAATCTGGAGATTGGAGAATCCACCATAGATGGTACTGTCCACTTCTTGAGGAGGGATTCCTCGAACGGATAACGCCTATTAATGCGTTTGGAAATAGTAGGGGCTCACTTTGGATGACCCCATTCTTCCTTAATTACATTACCGAAACACTTGGGTAAAGGAAATACTTTCGCCATTTTGGCGCGTTTATTAGTACCAAATGGAATCTCGGTATCAGCTACTTCTGATGGTGTAACCTGTAGTCCTAAGGTTTCCCGAACGGCTACAATTAATGCGTTTACCAACGCTTCCTCTCGGGCTATGGTAGATGCTGAAACATCCTCCTCACTGTCTGAAGAGACAGTACCCGAGACACAAACCCCAGATGAGGTACCTGCAACTGCAGGGATAGGCTCAGACTCTGAATCTGAAGTTTCAGATGAAATGGGGGTAGGCGGGGGTCGCTTCCTTGCGCCCTGTCCCTGACAAGCCACTTCCACCCGGGATACAAAAGTTTCCAAAACTGCTGACAATGACTCAATAGTCAGTGGGGAACTGGAGGGTCCTGCAGCCACCTCGAGGGGATCAGGTGGAGATACATGTGCGGCAGGGTCCATGTTAATCCAGGACACTTTGCCAGTGAAAAATTTGAAAAAATAAAAAATACCTTCTTTTTCTTTTTTTTTATCTGTAATCCACCAGCGCAATAGCGCCCCTCAGCGTACCTGCTTTGGACCCCCACACAGAGAGAGAGAGAGAGAGAGACCCCAAGGGCTCACCACCTGATGCAGAGAAGTTTCCTTATCAAACTGCTGTCAGCGTTGTCCTATGCAGACTGGGAAGTCCTGTACTAGGTTTCCCGGGTAAAAGGAAGTGGCTCCGCCCCCTGTGCACGCCTTCCGGCGTTCCCAGCTGCTCCTCGAGGTCGGCTGGGCACATCAAACATGGCCGCCCCCATGTAGAAGACAATAGACTTCGAAAAAATGGCGGCCTGCGTGACCTGCGGGCGGCCTGTGTAGGCAATGCAGACATGCGGTCTACAACAAAATGGCGGCGGACTGCCGATCTAGCGTGGCTCCTCCAGTGCAGCGGCCTGTGAACGGCTCTGGAACGGCTGATGGCGGCCTGTCGGCCTGTGGGAGCATGGCGATAGCTACAGTCTAAGGTAGGCTATAACCTCCTTTGCTCTGGATGCTTATATGTTTACTATGGTAAATCGAACCAGGCTTCCTTGGATCAATCTGCTAGAGAAACCAAGGCTGCTGAAGTGTCAGCTCCCAAACCCAGGTTGTTAGAGTGTTAGCTCCCAAACCAAGCCAGCTGAAGTGTCAGCTCCTAAACCAAGCCTGCTGGAGTGTCAGCTCCTAAACCAAGGTTGCTAGAGTGTCAGCTCCTAAACCAAGGTTTGCTTAGAGTGTTAGCTCCCAAACCAAGCCTGCTGGAGTGTCAGCTCCCAAACCAGATCACACTATCACAGGGGATATGTGAATTTGTCATAGGCTAAAGGGGGAACCAATGTCAGAAAAGGATCCGACCATACACAGAGGGGCCCGTATCCCAAAAACCCCACAGGGGGGGAAGGGGGAACATTTACTCACCATACCGGAACTGACGGGCACCCTCTCTTCACAGTACCCTCTCCACCGAGGTGGGGGGCTGTCGACCAATACGGACGCCGTGACTCTGCTGGTTCCTGGCGTCCAAGCGAGACGTTTAACTCGCAGGGTCAGTCCCCGTCCAATGGGACTATGTCGCGGCCGACCCAGCGCGGAGCTATGGTCTGCACGCGCTCGTAGGCTGAGCCAGGGTGACCACTGGATCTCAACATCCAGCCCGTCGCCCGGTCCCGCATACTTACTTGAATGTGTCGCGGCTGACCCAGCGCGGAGCTATGGCCTGCGCGCGCTCGTAGGCCGGCTGGGGTGACCACTGGATCTCAACATCCAGCCCGTCGCCCAGATCCGGCGTGATTTGCTTGAAGATCTCACAGGAAAACTGGAGACAAAAGCTACCTAAAAAAGGAAAAAACATTTTCTAAAAAAATCTTGCCAGGACCAAAAGATCCCAGCAAGGAACTTAGGTCCTTACTCCTGACTAGACAGAAAAAAACTGACATCCTGTAGCAGAGAGAGAGGGGATATACCCTCTGGGACTGCCCCTAAGGTGGAGCCAGAACGTTTTCTTTCTGCCTAGTCCTACTCCTGTAGAGGGCAGCATAACCCAATTGATATGAATCAAAGAGGACTACGTCTGTCAATGAGCGACAGAGAAAATTTTTTTTTTTTTTTTTTTTTACCTTAATGCATTCTGTGCATTAAGATAGAAAACCTTTTGTGTGTAAATCCTTACTTGTACTTACCTGAGCCAGAGCTCGATACAGAGATGTGCTTGAGAGCACTGGCTCTCTTCTCTCTGGACATGGAGGCAGCAGCAGAAGCCATTGGCTCCTGCTGCTGTCAATCACTGCCTGTGATGAGAGAGTGTGGGGGGGGGGGGCAGTGTCAATGGGCCAAGGCCGGTTGGGAGTAACCCCAGAGCAGGCAGCTTGCTATGGGGGCACTCGGCAGGGAGGAGAGGCCAGGTAAGCTAACAAGGGACCCCAGAAGAGGGGGATCATTACTGCGCTGTTCAAAACCAATGCACAAAGCAGGTGAGTATAAGATATTTGTAAAAATACTTATGCACTCACTTTCAAGTATGACTAAGTGCAAAACTTATTTTTAGTTTTGGATAGTGTGGAGAGGGATTAGAACATCTGTCAGTTTTTATTGCAGTCTGTGCTCTCGTTAAGGAGATGCATCCTCTCTATTTGTCCTGTTTACCATTATCATCAAAAGTGAAAGTAAAAGAAAATCCCACATTTTTGGCTGTCCCCAGAAAAGTAATAGAGGGGACATCTTCTAATGGGGACACTAGTTCTGGTGACCTGCCCCCCCCCAAGGAATTTTCAGGGATTACCTCTCACTTCCTGTTTGGCTAGGAGACAGGAAGTGAAGGGAAGTCCCTGCCATGGGGCATAGATGGCTTAAAAATAAAATCAGACAGGGGTTATAGTCCTCCCTTACGCTATCCAAATTGAAAAAAAAAAAAAAAAAGTTTGGCTATAGTTCTGCTTTAAGCTTAGTTGAGGTCTGTACCCAAGCTGCTAGATCTTCACTGGTATGATGTAGGCATGCACCTCCAGGTATCCCCAGACCATACGGCTAGAAAGCTTTGGCATGCAATTTTTAAAAACGTTTTCTGTCTCAGAGTCTGTAGCAACACTCACTCCTATGCTTTATTACTAGCCCATGAGATTGCCCATGGAAACATCACAAGTGCAGAGTAGGTCAAACTATTGACCAAAAAGTTGGATTAGAAAATTGACCAGGTGAGAGACAACAATGGAATATTTAAATTTAGTATGACTTCAGGTCGAAATGTTTAGTTATGTAGAGTCTGACTCACCAGCAGAGTGCCACAATCATAACCACATTCAATTAGACTTCATTGTATTAAGACAGTACAAACACAAGCTTAGCTCCAGATTTCCTTTATTGTGCAAGCAAAGTATGGGACAAGAGCAGGTTTAAAACAACATTAGATCCATGTCCTGTACAGTCAAGACCAGGACAGTATATAAACATGATATAAATAGTACCTCTCCTGTAGGATACAGCATGAATACAATTGAATATCAGCATATTTGTTCAGGAGTAGACACCATATCAGCCCTTTTCATTAATTGAAAACACATTTAGATTCTTTGACATAACTAAACACTGAGAATGGTGCGCCTTTTGGCAATGTATATACAGCATTTTCATGGTCCTTTTTGTTTTCTAGAAAAAGGTCAGAGACTTTCAGACACCCCTACGTATTAAAGAACCACCTTTATGGATCTCTGTACCGGAATTCACTCAATGAAAACCATAATTTTTATCTTACAGGAAGGCTCTGGGCACAATGGGAAATTTGACATCCCTCCTGATATGGAAGTGGGTTGAGGGAGATCTCCAGGGGAACTACATAATGATGGATTTTCCCATCGGAGCTTCAGATTTAAATATGTTTAATTACAGTTATGTACCATGTGTTATGAAATGTACACAATGGGGCTCATGAGATATTTATGAAATGAAAAAGCACCAGATATTGCATTTGCATTCCTTGATACAGAATCTTTTTTTTACATTAGTGCCACTTTTATGCGAGTTTGATGAGTCCTTCTGCCATCAAATATATATATAAAAAAAAAAAACATAATAAAATGATTAAATAAACCCAGGACACATTGTAGGGGCCTGTGTTGATGGGCTTTTGTTTTCTTCAAATGGGTTTTGCATTCTCATACAAGTCTATGAAGGTGCAAAACCTGGTTGAGAAAGGTCAAATTCAAATAAATGTTAACTGCAGGTCAATTGCCTGTCAGGTAAAGTAGAATTTCAGACTATTCTTAACTAAGCTTAAATCTGCTCCCACATGCTTCTAACTTCTATATAACTATAGTGTTTCCCCAAAAGTAAGTCCTACCCCGAAAATAAGACCTAGTCTGATCAGGGAGGGCTGCAATATAAGCCCTACCCTGAATATAAGCCCTAGTTGAAATCAAGTAATCTGTGCTGTAAAAGTATTATATAATGTTCAGTCCTCCTCCTCACGGCTGTATGCAACATGATAATACCTTATTTTCAGCACCGCTGGGTGCTCATGTGACCCACCGGAGCTCTCCTTCTCCTCCCGGGTGACGTCAATGGCCCCTCCCCCTGCAGTGCTCGGAGCAGGGCTGACGTCAGTGGGCATCCTGGCATCTCCTTTGGCAGTGCTCTGAGCGGGAAAGATGAGCTTCGGCAGGTCATGTGAGCACCCAGCAATGCTATAAATAAGGTATTTTCTATACATTACATAAAGACACACACTGGACAATATATTATCCATTTGCAAAGCAGATTAAATGATTTTACAAGGACTTTACCTAGAGTTTATTTTGGAGATTACAGGGATGTTGACTCCTTTGCTGACGGGAAGGGAGAGGGGGGAGAGGAGACAGGGGACAAATAAGACATCAACCAAAAATAAGCCCTAAGGCAATTTTTGTACCTAAAATTAATATAAGACCCGTGCTTATTTTTGGGGAAACTCGGTACCATGTAGAAGGAAGATGCTTATACTTACCTATTTTTAGGGTGCTCTGATTTAGTCACATGATATCCCCAGAAGCCGGCTTCAGGGGAGAGGAGAGAGTAGCGTCCACGCCTGGAGGGTGACATCACCCATAGGCCTACTATGAAACATCCGTTGTTGGCCGTCTCTCCTCTCTCATGAATCCGCCGCTAGGAGCCCATTTTGTCATTGGATCAGAGCGCTCGGAGATATAAGTTAAAGCGGAACTCCACTCTCCCAATTACCATTGACTATTTTATATCCTCATGCTGCTAGCATTAGTAAATAGATAGGAAAGTATATCATACATACTTGTTTTAAACAGTTTTTTACATTTCTTCAGTTACTTCCTGGTTTCCATGACTAGGCAAATTATGTCATACATCCCAGAAGCCTTTAGGAGGGGAGGAGGGGTTTTCACAGCTAAGCACACCATCCTGCTTGCATGCCGGAGCTAAGGGCAGATTGATTCCAGGAAGTAAATGCTACATGAATCGTTTGCTTTTACTCAAGATGGCCACGGCCAGAAATGCTAGGGGTTGCTTTTCAGAGTGATTTCTAAGCATAATAAACAATGGAGACATGGATGGATGGGAGAGTTTGCTTTGAATAATAAAAATGAATTAAAAAGCATTTTTGGTTTGTGGTGCTCAGATGAAGTGTAGTTCCGCTTTAAGTAAAAGCATCTTCCTTCTACAGGGTAGCTACTATAGGATAGTTAGTCTAGGATTTATAAAGAGGATGGGATCAATTTTAGGTCCCTTTTACATGAAGGGTTGGATCAGGACTTGTGCCCATTTACAAACCCAATTCCAAAAAAGTTGGGACACTGTACAAATTGTGAGTAAAAAAGGAATGGACTCATTTACAAATCTCATAAACTTATATTTTATTCACAATATAATATAGATAAAATATATCAAATGTTGAAAGTGAGACATTTTGAAATGTCATGACAAATATTGGCTTATTTTGGATTTCATGAGAGCTAAACATTCAAAAAAGTTGCAACAGGTAGCAATAACAGGCCGGAAATGTTAAATGTACATATAAGGAACAGCTGAAGGACCAATTTGCAACTTATTCGGTCAATTGGCAACATGATTGGGTATAAAAAGAGCCTCTCAGAGTGGCAGTGTCTCTCAGAAGTCAAGATGGGCAGAGGATCACCAATTCCCCCAATTCTGCGGCGAAAAATAGTGCAGCAATATCAGAAAGGAGTTTCTCAGAGAAAAATTGCAAAAAGTTTGAAGTTATCACCATCTACAGTGCATAATATCATCCAAAGATTCAGAGAATCTGGAACAATCTCTGTGCGTAAGGGTCAAGGCCGAAAAACCATACTGGATGACCGTGATCTTCGGGCCCTAAGATGGCACTGCATCACATACAGGAATGCTACTGTAATGGAAATCACAACATGGGCTCAGGAATACTTCCAGAAAATATTGTCAGTGAACACAATCCACCATGCCATTCACCGTTGCCATCTAAAACTCTATAGGCCAAAAAAGAAGCCAAATCTAAATATGATCCAGAAGCGCAGGCGTTTTCTCTGGGCCAAGGCTCATTTAAAATGGACTGTGGCAAAGTGGAAAACTGTTCTGTGGTCAGACGAATCAAAATTTGAAGTTTTTGGAAAACTGGGACTCCATGTCATCCGGACTAAAGAGGACACGGACAACCCAAGTTGTTCTCAGTGTTCAGTTCAGAAGCCTGCACCTCTGATGGTATGGGGTTGCATGTGTGCGTGTGGCATGGGCAGCTTACACATCTGGAAAGGCACCATCAATGCTGAAAGGTATATCCAAGTTCTAGAACAACATATGCTCCCATCCAGATGTTGTCTCTTGCAGGGAAGACCTTGCATTTTCCAACATGACAATGCCAGACCACATACTGCATCAATTGCAACATCATGGCTGTGTAGAAGAAGGATCCGGGTACTGAAATGGCCAGCCTGCAGTCCAGATACATTTTGCGCATCATAAATAGGAAGATGCAACAAAGAAGACCTAAGACAGTTGAGCAACTAGAAGCCTGTATTAGACAAGAATGGGACAACATTCCTATTTCTAAACTTGGGCAACTTGTCTCCTCAGTCCCCAGACATTTGCAGACTGTTATAAAATGAAGAGGGGATGCCACACAGTGGCAAACATGGCATTGTCCCAACTTTTTTGAGATGTGTTGATGCCATAAAATTTAAAATCAATTTATTTTTACCTAAAAATTATAAATTTCTCAGTTTAAACATTTGATATGTCATCTATGTTGTATTCTGAATAAAATATTGAAATGTGAAACTTCCACATCATTGCATTCTGTTTTTATTTACAATTTGTACAGTTTCCCAACTTTTTTGGAATCGGGTTTGTACACCCGCCTACATTCATCAGGACTTGTGTCCACTTACACCAGCCTACGTTCAATTTAATCCTGGCTGAAGGCTGGCAGGTGTAAAAAAAAAAAAATGGAAGGAGATCTGCCATCCTTCATCTAAGTAGATTGTACCGACGGCAGTCAAGTTTAAATGGCAGCGGAGTCTGTTTACACCCAGCCGCCGCAGAGAGGGCTCTGTCCATATCTGCTCTGCAGAAACTGAGCAGACACGGACCTGTCATCCATCAACTCTGCTCTGATCAGCAGGGGATCAGTGGACAGATCCAAATGGAGTCCGCTCCCTGTAAAAGGGGCCATAACCTTAGTTCGTAATAGCCTGGAATTCCACTATACTTCTGAATAATCTGAAGCTCAAAGCCCATTGACACTGGTCCAAAATTTTTATAAAGTGCATCACCATAATCATTCATTTCTCCTGCCTAGAAAAATGATAAAACACAAAAACAGAACATGCCGTGTATAAAAAAGCAAAGTGTTATCACACAATTGCATTAAGAAGAATACATTTTACAGATGGATGCAGCAATAAATGAAGCCATTCATTATTGATGTATTTAAATACAATCCAAACTCAACAAAAAATGTAGATGCCAGTGTGTATACAGGTATCTCTTTCTGTTGACTGAAGTGAGAGAGCTTTCACATTGCGTAAACAATATGTACTAAAAAATTTGGAAACCAAGAGAAAAACAAAACGTAGAGTTCTTTTTGCTCACAGCAGTCAAATTGTAGCGAATACCAGCCTTGGGTTCTACTTTGCCCTAACCAAAAACCAAAAATGTTAGCATGGTACTGCCCAGTGACAAAAAGGAGTATTGCTCATTCTCCTTGATCCCCCCAGTCAGTCTTGCTCATGCTCCTTGATCCCCCCCAGTCAGTCTTGCTCATGCTCCTTGATCCCCCTAGTCAGTCTTGCTCATTCTCCTTGATCCCCCCCAGTCAGTCTTACTCATTCTCCTTGATCCCCCTAGTCAGTCTTGCTCATTCTCCTTGATCCCCCCCAGTCAGTCTTGCTCATTCTCCTTGATCCCCCCCCAGTCAGTCTTGCTCCTGCTCCTTGATCCCCCCCAGTCACAAGTTAACAGCTGTATTTTGTAAAGCCATTCCTTGTAACCCTGGAAGCTTGTTAAGCAATGCAGAGACCTACTGGTGATCTCTGTCAATGATTTCTCCCCTTTGGCAAGGTGAGACACTATTTGAAAACAAATTTTATGCAGCATGTGCTCCACCATTGCCAGCAGTAGAGTGGACTTCAGCAAACTCAGGAGGGGAACATGCTTTAAAACAAGTGCTGATTGGTCTGTGGCCCCGCAGCTCAACAATCCTTTAGGTGAGAAAACAATTTACAGAGCTGGGAGAACAAGAAGAGGGTGATGAAGTAATGCCCGGGCAAAAAATATATCAAATGCCTTTCTGTGTATGTTATGATCTATGATGTTATATGTCTTTGAAAGTTATACTATATATACACAGACACGTGCATAAGGTAAGCTTAAACACTAGAGTATCGGCCTGTATCCCTTCATTACAGGCCCATTGCCCAGTTTTTAGTGCTGTAAAAGTTAGACTGACAAATACTCAATCATGCAATAATGTATACAATTAATCATTTTTTGGAAGAGATAGAACTTTCTTTTGGAGGCATTTAATAAAAGTGGTTTGTCTACTATGTAAAGAAAAGATGACCAAACATTTAAAAAAATGGTTTTCTTTACTTTGTTAAAAAAATATAGCTGCCAGGACAGTCCGAACATCCCCAAAATGACCTCCTTTGGAGGTCACAAGATTGAAACAAAGCACCATTTAAAAAATCATGACTCCAGAACATCACGTCCAGCACTTCACCATTTTAAAACACACAGCAGTAGTGAAGTGGTTACAGTATTATATACATGGGGCAGCCATATTGGCTTATTATTTACATACGACAGCTGTGCTTTCTGTTTGCTAGTGTTTGTGCTTTAGGGTTTCCTTCATTCAATGTAAATTTATGAGTCTCGTGATGTTAAAAATGTGAAAACAATAGTCCTATGTGTTTATTTTTAATTATATAAATATGAGCACAGAGGAGAAACTACAGATGTGGAGACCCCAGTGCCAATTCTGGACTGGGTCCCTCATCAGTCTTTCCTTCAGAGAGGCTCAAAGTACTGTACACCCCCCCCCCCCCCCCACAAGTCCTCCACAGCCATTAGGGCTTGGTTACACTAGTGGGAAGAACTTCTGTACCTCTGAAAAGCAATCCGTGCCTTGATTCAACATTTCATCTTTCCACCACCTGTTTTAACCCCCTAAATGCTGCACTACCACTCTACAACCATGTGCAGGACGGTTGCAGCATGGCCCTATTTACTGAAATGGGTCAAATTTGGAGCACGGTAGTGCCTACTGAACGCAAGAGAGGATTTATTTCCTTACGCAGCCACGAAGCAAAGCATCATGGTTGCAGCATGTGTACATTTCTGGCTCAACTGGGTGTTTTTTACCGCCCCTCAACCACAAGTGTAAATGAGGCCCAACTGTCCAGGAATAAACCCCAGTTATGCACAATATGCCCATGGAAAGGGGAAGATAGCAAAGTACAGGACTGACTTGAAGTATAAGACCCCCCCAATCAATGTGATCTCACATGACCTAGTGCAGGTTTCACATGGAGAAGTATACCGGCCCTATACTTCCCTTCATGTCATGGATCATAATCATATGCAAATCTTCCATCTCCGATAGCACACTATGAATGACTTTCTTCCCTGCACTGCAAAGGTGAGTGTGGGGAGATAAACCTGATGGCTACATGCACTTACTTAGTAACTTTATACCATAAACAGTGAAGTATATAGAAAAAGGTGGTCATCTAACGACTACAGGAACCTTTATTCCAGTACTGCTTTATGTATGACATTTTTAATACTGCAGAAATACTGAGATCACATAGCTTCCAAAAGCCAATTATACTGACTTCAATATAATACTGACAAATGTCAGAAACTATCATATAAGAAGACATGGAGTACAACTGGGCTGCTAACCTTTTACATTTTTAAAAGTTTGTAAATCCTCAACTCAGCAATACTTTAAGCGGCTCTAAAACCTAAACACTTTTTACCTTAATGCATTCCTTGCATTAAGGTAAAAAATGTTTAGGTAAATGTATTCCCCATTAACCCCCCCCCCCCCAAATACTTGCCTGAGTCCTCTCTCAATCCATGCTGCACTCAACTGCAGCGGCTCTTTCCTCCCACTTCCCATTCGCACAGGCTTTCGCTTACGGCTCCCGCTACTGTCAATCAAAGCCAGTGACGAGGGAGCAGGAGTGCCAGTCTAGGCTTCTTCTGGTGGCACACTGAGAAGAGGAGCCAGGAGTGCTGGTAAGGGACCCAAGAAGGGGAGGTTCAGGGGCGCTCTGTACAAAACCTGATTGTTATTTTTTTTTCAAAATTGAGTTTACAATCACTTTAATGTTTAACCTAATAAAGAAACACTATTAAACCACAAGTTTTACTTGCTGTTAACACAAGTGTCCACTAAGCACTTTTTGTAACTGAAACCACATTACAAAAGCCCCAATATATTTCAAAGCTGAACTCCAGAAAAGCAATTAAAGAGGTTGTAAATCCTCTCTTGGAAGTTGTACCTATAGGAAAGCCTTTAATAAGACTTACCTAAGGTACTGTAAATATCTCCTAAACTTGCAACGTTTAGGAGATATTTACTTTTAATGCAGCCGATTAGGTCATCGGCGCATGCGCTCTGAAGGAGCGGCCACCCGTGCCGTTCCTTCAGAGCCCTGTGCCGTGAATGGCGGCTCCTATGAGGGAGTGATGTAATCGCTTCTCCAGCCAATCAGATGGCTGGAGGACGTGAACCAGGAAGCAGGACGGCGGAACAGGTCGGCCGTCCTGTCGATGTGTGGGCGGCACTGCGGGGGCTTCTTTCTAAGGTAAGTATTTAATAATGAGCTAGTATGGGATGCATACTAGCTCATTATGCCTTTGTCTTACAGGTTTTTTTCTCATTTTTTTGTGCAGGGTTTACTTCCTCTTTAAATACACAGTTAAAATGCATATATATTATATCAAAAAACGTATGCGGTTTTATCTGCAAGATTTTTCTCTACTGCATTTACGCATTACAGCCTCAGCTCATCTTCTGGTCATCAGCCTGTAATTGGACAGTGAAAGAGCAGCAGCAGAGTGATGAGTCATCTGTCTGTTCACTATGTTCAATCGTCCTGTCATCATGTTCCTTGTTAGCCAACCTACACTGCAACACAGATGACTGACCTCTAGTGCTGCCCCTCCTTCTCCCAATCTTAGCTCGGCTGTGCAGATTACAAGAGGCTAAATGTCAAAACAGCGCCCTCATATTAGTTGCATTTAAAATGCATTTAATCATTTAACAAATAACTATATTTGTTTTTTTTTTTTTTATGTCTGGAGTTCAGCTTTAAAAGAACATGAAATAGCTCCTGTAGGAAAATCCATTTGTGTGTTCATGCCTCTGTCCAGTATATGTGCAGAATTAATTCTCCTTTGTGTGATTGCTGCTCCTCAGAATATTAGAACCTAATCTAGACACAGCTCAGTTGATCCAGCAGGGAATTTTCCTGCTGTGCTGTCACTTAACATAAGTAGAAGGCAGTCACATCATTTGTGACACTGTTGGCTTTCGTATTAGCTGAATGAAAAGTAATGAAAGTAGTTAGCTGACTGTATTCTGTTTTATAATCGGTCCAGAGTTCTGCCTTAACAATAAATACAAGTGAATTTGTTCAGGTTATCCTGTGCTCTCTAGAAAGAAACGTTAAACTCTGATTGGATGTGCCCTTTGCATAGTGGTGTGTTGTCTACTGAGTTTTCCGGTCATATTTGTTCATAAATCAGCCAACAAAAGATATATACTAAAAAAACAAGATATATTCAACTGTATAAAGCAAGATAGGTCAACATAATAAAACAAAGACTGTACCAAAATACTTTTTCTAAATTACATAGTTCAGTTCTATTTAAATATATATACAGGTATGGGAACCTGCCATTCAGAAAGATCAAATATACAGAAAGACAAGATATTCTGTGCGATTCCCTGTATTCAGTAAAGGTTTGCAGACTAGAAAAGAACAATTTATCCTTATAGAGACAATATTCAATAATAAAGCAGGAATGACCTGCAAACACAAAGGTATGTACATAGTCACTAACAGACGAATCTGTTGATTGATGCAGCAGTAAACTTTTGTACACGAGGCTAGAGTATCAAAATATACAGGGTAACAGGAGCAAATAAATGCAGGACCAGGTAATAAAGTAAAACTATAGGCAAAACTTTTTTTTTTCATTTTGGATAGAGTAAGGGAGGGTTATAACCCCTGTCAGATTTTTTTTCACCATCTGTGTCCCATTGTGGAGATTTCCCTTCACTTCCTGTCCCATAGCCAAATGGGAAGTGAGATGAAATCTCTGCAAATTAAGGGAATTTCCCAGGGACCCCCAGGTCACCTGAACTAATGTCTCCATTGGAAGATTTCCCCTCCTTTACTTTTCTGGGGACAACCCAACATTTGGGATTTTCTTTTACTTTCAGTGAAAAATAAAAGAAAAAAAAAAAGGAAGGAAAAACAAAAAGAAAAGGGATTTTTACTTTCAGTGATAACGGTAAGCCGGACAAATAGAGGGTGAATATCCTTAATGGGGTCACAAATAGCAATAAAAACCTAGAAAAAATAAGAAAAAAAAAAAAAACAGAAGAATAAAAAAGGAAGAAAAAAAAAGAAAGGGGTTTAAATTTACTTTCAGTGATAATTGTAAGCAGGGCAAACCTGACAAGGAAAAAATTAAAGAAAAACCAGAAGAATAAAAAAGAAGAACTAAAAAATGAAGAAAAGGAAGAAAATAAGAAGAAAAAAGAAAGCCTGACAAGCGTTCTAATCCTCCTGCGCTCTAGCCAAAAAAAAAAAAAAAAAGAGAAAAAGTTTTGCCTTTGGTTATACTTTAGGTTTCTAACAATCCTGAACTAACAGGGGCAGATGAACACCTGTCAGTTTTAATGTCCATGCATTTTTACAGATATCAATAAAAGCACATAAATATCTTTTCAAATAAGTTTCCAGTTCATGTGTGTCGAAAAACAAAGGTCTGATTGCAGACGACTTTAATTAAATCCCTTAGTAGATGCAGTGACATGATCAGTCCTTGGGGGGGGGAAAGGGGGTGACCACATTAAATCAAGATTGTATTCTAGCTTTGAAGTAGGATGAGGCTTTAATAAGGTCTCCCTTTACTGCAGCTCATAGTACACTTTAGCTGCATGGTGGTTACGGACTCATCTCCCATGCCACATGCACTAAACTGAATGAGTTCAGCAAATGTAACGTGCCTAATATGAACCGACAGCAACAATCAGTGAAGACATCAAAGAGATCTGATCCAGCCTCAAGCACAGATTCGCTATGAGACCGAGATGTGGAGGCTTGCTGGTTGTAGCATGTGTAGAAACAGTTAATTGCCATACCCTGACTTGATTACCGAAAAGTCTTTTTACATCAGCTGTGAGGAGTGCAAGTTATGGGTAAAAGGGCAAGCAGCACTGCCGATGGTCCTGTATTATATACGGTTTGTCCTCCATATGTATAGGTTCTTATTTATCTGCTTAAAGCCATCAAACACAATCATATTAAACACAGAGAGACGAGTGATGTTATATCTGCCAGTCCGCTGGTATAACGGTGTGCTGATGGAGCCTGTTGTAAGCTTCCTACATGACTTGGTCAACATTGCACAAAGGAACGATGTCAGAATGGTCCCAAACCCTTAAAGCATTTGATAATCAGCAATACCTCCGATCTGAAATTCTCCTATTTGGAAATTAAAGTAGATCTAAACCCAACTGGATGACATTTTGTTTTTTTAAGTGTTGTATAGTAAACAATTGCCATTTTTTTTCTTTTTTTTTGCATCTTATGGTTGTTGGTCTTTACCAGCCCCTGCAGCCAGTTCTTGTCTACATGCACTCACTCCAGCATTGGCTGTATATCATTGCTGGTTTCCGGAGGGTGAGGACATCAGAACACGCCTGTCCAATGAGCAGTAGCATAGCTGCTTAAAGCGGTAGTATCCCGCTTTTTGGCACTTTAACCTACAGGTAAGCCTATAATAAGGCTTACCTGCAGGTACAAATAATATCTCCTAAACCGGCACGGTTTAGGAGATATTTACAGTGCATGCAGCCGCTCGCGCGAGCGGCGCATGCGCTCTGAAGGTCCGGGGGGACCTTCAATTAACTTGCCGGGAGCTTGCCGGAAAAATCACTCCCGCGCACATTTTTTTTTTACAGGGAAAAATGTTTTTTTGGAAGCTGAAAAGCATTGCACCAGAGGTCTCCTGCATACTCTGTGTTAAGTTGTTCGTCATGCTCAACAGTGCCATGGTAGTTCATTGAGAGCTACAAGCTTACAGCCGCAAAGGCTGTCTGTAGTTGTAGTCCATTCATTCACACAACACTGTGAATGAAGGGCGGAGCCAGGTTTTCTTTAGATTGTGGCAGCGAGCAGGAGGAGGAGGAGATCCCCCGCTCGCTGCCAAAACAGGGGTTCCGGGGGTGCGGAGGCCAGTACATTTGTAATATGTTACATGTTACACCCTGAATATGGGTGTAATAGGTTCCAAAAGGTGAATCTATCCTTTAAAGCCTCCAAGAGAATGTGCGTAAAAACTCAGGAAAGTAATTGGGAGCCAAGGATAGAACGTTGGCACCCTTTAATAGGAAGTGCCGAAATAAAGAACGTTAAATTTTAAAAGACTGAAAATCGTTTTTTGATATTCAATTCAGTAAAACTTCTAAGACATTTATGTGATTGAGTTTACATCTATTTTAAGCCCCTAACTGGCTGCAGTGACAGTGATCACAGAGCAGGTGAGGAGGCCACAATGTGGGAGTGTGCTGTGGTTCAAGGGTTTGGCCCCTTTCACAAATAAGGTCAGTTTTTCCGTTTTTCATCCATCGTTGATGGATGAAAAACGGACATCAATGCATCTCTATGCAAAAATGGATGACAACGGATGATCATCCATTAACATCTGTTTTCATCCGCTTCCGTCAATGTCCGTTTTTTGGAACGGATGAGTGCCCTATTTTTCATCCGTCAAAAAAACAGATCGGACGAAAAACAGATGTAAACAGACAAACGGTCCGTTTTTCATCAGTTTTTGCATTGGTAGTGGATGTAGATAAAACGGATGAAAAAACGGATGAAAAACTGATACATTTTGACGTGACTGAACTGATGAACTGAACGGACCGTATGTGTGAACGGGGCCTTTAGCTCCTTTCTTTGGCCAATCATCCCTACCCAGGTGGCAATCACTAAGCTTTTGGATCACCTGAACAATATTACAAAGCCTTGAACCACAAGTGTGTCAAAAGAGAAAAGCAGGAGGCATTAAAGGGTAACTCCACTTTCTCAGTAAAGAAAATAGCAAATAAGAAAATAAATAATAGCATATACAACTGTGACACAAGTCATACTGTAAATTCTAAAAAAAAAAATGACCTTTCCTTTTCAATCTGCAGCACTGTAACTTTCTGTAAAATGCAATCCATTATGGTTACCTGGAGGTATTCTGTACACAGCTGGTGTACAGAACACCCCCTGCAGAAATTTAATTTCCTGCTTGTGTGATTGGCTCACTGATTTTCCCAGAAGTCTGTACAAAGATACAAGTCAGATTTTTGGCATCCCCTGCAACAAATAGTAATTTTCGGAGAGATACTCCCAAAGGGAAATCATGTCTAAATGGATGCAGACCCTGCAAGTTTCCTCCTCAGAGCCCTGCAGATACAGCAGCTGATAATTATAAAACCACTCCCATACAGATTCACTGTGCACATGGACACAGACAAACAAACAGCTATTCCTTCACAATAACAAAATAACTGCAAAGTACATAGATCACCCAGAGGGGAAGTTTTTTTTTCTCAACAAAAGTGGAGTTACTCTTATAAGGTATAAGCTTGATGTTGGTGTCCGCTCCTATAACTTTTATGACTTGAGCCGCAGTGCCTTCTGCTGTGGTTCAGCTACACTCATTGCAATTCAACTGAACAGAAATAAATCACCAACCCCTAAAATGACTGCACAGGTTCTACACAAAGCCATTCCGGGCAGCATAAATGAAGGGGACCTACAGTAAAACCTTGGAGTGAGAGTAACTTGGTTTGAGAGCATTTTGCAAGACGAGCAAATTTTTAAAATAAATTTTGACTTGATAAACAAGCGGTGTCTTGATATACAAGAAGCGTCATGTCACAACTGAGTATAAAAGAGAAGAGAGGCGCCTTTAAGTGTAGCAATGTTGTTATATTTAATGAAGGTACAACATTTAGCAACTCACATGGTTGATTATAACAGGCACATCTAAGTATGCAGGAATCTGGGGTAAAGCTGTCCACATGGACCGTCCTCCATACCGCAATCGATGTCGTCCCTTCCACGCTGCGCTCCACGAACGCTTCAAGCCTCGCTTTAAGATCGCTCCACTGCAGGGTAGTCTTCCTGGTCAAAATTGCAGACTGACAGCGCTGAGAGCCGGCGGTGAGGAGGACGGTCTATGTGGACACCTTTACTCCGGATGCCTGCATAGTAGATGTGTCTGTTTTAATCATCGACCATGTGAGTTGCTAAATATTGTACCTTCATTAAATGTAACCTTATTACTACACTTAGAGGCGTCTCTATTCTCTTTTATACTCTGTAGCTCCTGCTGGATTTTGGTTTTAATCCCCTTGTGGAGGCTGCCATTTGTGGATGGACATTTTATGATTACACAATCTATCACATTGCTAGAATCTTTTTATATAAAATATAAACGGAAGGACTTATAAATAAAGGGTTGTGGAATGAATCATCTGAGTTTCCATTATTTCTTATGGGGAAATTCGCTTTGATATTCGAGTCCTTTGGATTACACGCATGTTTCGAACGAATTATGCTAGCAATCCAAGGTTTTACTGTACAACCAAACAGATAATACACAACTGAAACAAATACAGCTTCACCTTTAATAAAGCACTGGGGATGCTGTTGTGATCTAGCTTTACTGCTATAAGGCTGCATCCCATAAGAAAGGCGACATTGCTCTTTAGAACTCACTTGTAATGCTCTACTTCCCGCCTGCCCTTTGGAGTAGCAAAAACAGTTTAAGCAGCATTTATCAGCAATGATTTTCAAGCAATATGCTTGCAGTAGCATCAATGGCACGTGGTCACTAATCTAATCACAACAATATCCTTGTACTACAGCCACGCCAGAAGGGGGTCATGCAAGCCAAATGAGAGTGTGCACAAAGCCTACCTATAGTATATTCGACACTAAATGTTTTACATTTAAGTCAGCTTGTGAACAGAAGAAATGGCAGTGACATGGGGATAAAAGTGATAAAGAAACCCGATCAGGTTTCTCTTGTGACAGATGGGCTTTAACGAAAAGCGGTCATTCTGACCCTGTTTCTTCAAGGTAAAAAGCCATTTTCTAATTATGCATATAAAGCAAAATTGTCAGTAGAGCAGCAGCAGGTATCCATCAAACAGGCTATATTCCGGGTCACAATCTGACCTTATTGAAGACTTGACAAATCATCTGACTGTAATCTGAAATGTAACTTGTTGAATAGAGATGGTTTGAAGTAGAGATTGACCGATTATCGGCAAAGCCGATATATATCGAGGGCCAATATGCACTTTCCCCGATATATCGAAATGGGCCACCAAGGTTACTGATATTGCCAATATTTAGGAAAGTGCTTGTACCGGAGTGATGCCTGCAGCTAAAGGCATCACCCCGGTATCGGCGTCCATAGCCGACGGTCGGCTGTCTTGTAATGACAACTGATGCGGCTGAGAAGTCGCTCGTCTGTCATTACAAGGAGCGGGAGGGGATGCCCCCGCCCCCCTGCTGCCTTCCACGGCTCACCCAGGTCTCCTGTCCCACTGGGAGACCTGGGCAACTAGCCTGCATGGCCACTGAAGACCCAATCAAAGCCACATTTGGCTCTAATCGGGTCTCCATGCAAAAACCCAGAAGTGATGTCATGACATCACTTCCGGGTACTGGCACCAGATTTAAAAAAAATTACAGCATTCAAAACAGCCAAACTTGGCGTTTTGAATGCTTTTAAGTGCCGAGGAGGGGGTTTGGGGTCTTTTAGACCCCCAGATCCCTCCACAAGAGTACCTTGTGAAGTAAAAAAAAAAAAATAATTTTTTTTTAAATGTGCGAAAATATCGGCCAATACCGATACGCGATTACCAAAATATCGGTATAGGTATCGGCAATGAAAAAACAATATCGGTCAATCACTAGTTTGAAGATCTCTTGATTATGAATGAATGGGAAATCCCTTATACTGGCCATTTTGGTTGTGCCCAGTGGGGTTGTCTCCTGCACAGGGCATCACCAAGAGGAGGTGTACTGCATGCTGATCCTGGACCCTACAGCTTCAACAATAATTGACCTGTAAGAAGTATACAAATCAGGACTTCTGACATTTCTTTAACTTTTTTTCATCTGCATATATGCCCCCGGGTCATTCATCTAAAGGGAAACTCCACTGTTGTGGGAAATAACAATTAGCAAATAAAAAAAATAATATAACATATACAACTGCGACTCAAGTCATATCATAATTGAATGCCATTAAAAATGACCTTTCCTTTTCAATCTGCAGAGCTGTAATTTTCTGTAAAATGCAATGCAATATGGTTACCTAGAGGCGTTCTGTACACAGATGGTATACAGAACACCCCCCAGATATGCAATTCCCTACTTGTGTGATTGGCTCACTGATTTACCCAGAAGTCTGCACTAAAGGCCCGTTACACACGTACCGATTGTCAGCCGTAAATATTCGGCCAACGTCCGATCGGCCGATTGTCGGCTTGTTAGTATGATGCTTCCGACAACCGACTGTGACTTTTCGGCCGAACAAAATCTGGTCTGCATGCTATAAAATTTTTGTAGGCCAACACCAGAACGGCCGATTGTTCGTCAGTCAGTACAGATTTCGGCCAACAAAAGCCAGATGAGCAAGACTGGGCATGCTCAGAGAAGAAAAAACACACGGAAAGTAAACCATCACATGACATCACTTCTGAAGTTGGTTGTTGTTGGCCGACAAAATTCGTGTGCAGTCTTGAGCACTTTTCAACCAACACGACAGCACTGGACAAAAGACGGCCGATTGTTCGGCCGACAATCGGTACGTGTGTACGGCAGGGGCGGACTGACCATTCGGGGATTAGGGCACTGCCCGAGGGCCCAGGGTCAGTAGGGGGCCCCATGAGAGGCTACACAGTACAGAAAGAAGCCAGGAACTTCCATGCAGGCTATGCTGTGGTAGATATTTAAATGCCCACTCTATGTGGCTGAGCTGCAATTTGTAGGTGGGGCTTTGTGTGGCTTGAGTGTGGACACAGGGGGCCCCATGATCTCTGATTGCCCAGGGGCCCCATGAGTTGTCAGTCCACCCCTGGTGTACGGGGCTTAAGTCAGGATTTGGCATCCCCTGCAACAAAAATCTCCTTTTTAGTGAATACTCCCAATAGGATATAACGTCTAAAGGGATGCAGACCCTGCAATTTTCCTCAGAGCCCTGCGGGTTCAGCAACTGATAATTATAAGAACACACCCATATAGATTCACTCTGCACATGGACACAGACCTTCCTTTAAAATAACAAAAGGCAGGAATCTGCAACAAAGTTTGTCAATATCCTCACAATGTACACAGATCACCCTGGAGTTGCTCTTCAAATACTGAAGGTCAAAACAACAACTAGAATTTCAACAGGAATTTAGCAATAAAAGATTTACTTCAGGGAAGATCCATTGTCTGCAAAACCTCATAACTGAACAGGATTATGGTACCTCTTTATCTGTATATTAATGTATATGTGAACAATTCTTCTTCAAATCGTACCATTAGTAAGTTTCATGAGTACCAAAATGCTCATCCAGTTCAGGGTGATCCATTTTCTTTTTGGCAATACACCAGCTACATATAAAAAAATAAATGGCACATAAAAAATAAAATCATAAGGTATCTGGAAACAAATTCCATGGCTTTCATGCAGCAGGGAGACAGTCCTTGTCTAGGTAAAGATGTGCTTTCTCTTCAGTCCGTTACGAATTAGGGTATGTAAAAGACCCAGAAAAGGATTGTGCTATGTCAGATATAAAGGCTTTTCACCATACCTTCTAAAGTTTAGAGTTTTCTCCATTTTGTTGGAGATCACCAATACTTTCATAGTCACTTTCCCCGTGCGGGGGGACCCCCTGGCCAGCATTACAGAATGCAGTAGTCCTGTCCTCTTCTCGACATATTGATGTGATTGCTTCGTACTCTGGGTCCAGTCCACCGTTTAAGATGTCCATTGGAGGCGGCAAGCCAATGAGATTAGGGCTCTTGTCAACGTCCGTAACTGCAGCATATGTCCCATTGCAGGTAGTAGGAGATATCTCAACATCCTGGATGTAGGAATAATGGGAGATATCTTCTTGATGTCTTCGGGGTTGTCCAGTCTTGGAAATTCTTGAATACATGGCAGAAATCTAAAAAGTAAACAAGAAGTGGTGGTTCAAATACTGCAAAAGTAAATGTTTCATATAACAAGTAAAGTTTATTGTGGAATATAACTTTCATCTCTGGTGTAAAAGAGCTAAGCATTAACATTATGGCAAGAGATTTGGGTTTAAAGTTAACCTATACTTTGACCACAATGGGTAAATTAACAGGTTTACTCTGCTGGAGGGACCAAAAGGTGCACATATTTACTCCCTTACTGATGTCCCAAGCCATCCTGCTCCTATTCCAGGATACTTAAGACTCCTGTTTAAGTATGCAACTGGCTTTTTGTAAATGTACACAGGGCTATATACAGTATCTCACGAAAGTGAGTACACCCCTAACATTTTTGTAAATATTTTATTATATCTTTTCATGTGACAACACTGAAGAAATTACACTTTGCTAAAATGTAAAATAGTGAGTGTACAGCTTGTATAACAGGGTAAATTTGCTGTCCCCTCAAAATAACAACACACAGCCATTAATGTCTAAATCACTGGCAACAAAAGTGAGTACACCCCTAAGTGAAAATGTCCAAATGGGGCCCAATTAGCCATTTTCCCTCCCTGATGTCATGTGACTCCGTGTTACAAGGTCTCAGGTGTGAATGGGGACCAGGTGTGTTAAATTTGATGTTATCGCTCTCACTCGCTCATACTGGTCACTGGAAGTTCAACATGGCACCACGTGGCAAAGAACTCTGAGGATCTGAAAAACTGAATTTTTGTAAAATCTTACCTGTAAAATTCCTTTCTCTGAGTCCTCCGACAGTCGCCGCCATCTTCATATTCGTCACAATGGGGTATTAGACTTTTCTCCGTAGGAGTAGCTAGGCAACAGAATATGTTAACATTAAAGCTTTTAACATATCCCACCCCCAGGGGGTGGTCCCCTCAGTCAATACCCTCCTACTTCCTGTATCCATACCTCAATTTCAGTGGAATAGCAGTAGAGTATACAACCAAACCCCAAAGAGGGGCGGGGGCAGCGACTGTCGGAGGACTCAGAGAAAGGAATTTTACAGGTAAGATTTTACAAAAATTCAGTTTTCTCTTACGTCCTCCGACAGTCGCCGCCATCTTCATATTCGTCACAATGGGGACGTCCCAAAGCAGTGCAAACATGAGGGGTGGGAAACGCAGCCGCGCCTAAGGCAACGCAGTCTCCACATCAAAGAAAGGAACCTTACCAAAGGAAGGAAACCAGCTGGGCAACATGAGAAAAAACTTGCTCAACAGGAGCAATAACCCAGGAAAAAACAAATAATCCTAGGGACAAAAACATATCCCAAACAGCCAAGGAGCCCAAAACAAGGGGCTCTAAGGAACCGCCGCACTAAGAACCTTGCGGCCAAAGGAAGCATCTGCCGATGCCTGAACATCCACTCTGTAGAATTTTGTGAAGGTGTGCACGGTCGACCAAGTCGCCGCCTTACACACCTGGGCCACAGAAGCCCCATGACGACAGGCCCAAGACGTACTCAGAGATCTGGTAGAGTGCGCCTTCACAGGCACAGGGGGAACTTTCCCCTTCAAAGCATAGGCCTGTTCAATGGTCTGTCTGATCCATTTGGCGATGGTAGAAGCCGACGCCGCCATGCCCTTCCGAGGACCCTCCGGAAGGACAAACAAGGAATCCGACTTGCGAAAGGATTCAGTCGATTTCAGGTAAACCCTAATCGCCCGAACAACATCCAAGGAGTGCAACTCCACCTCCTTCGGATGTTTAGGCTTCGCGCAGAGCGAAGGCAAGACAATGTCCTCATTGAGGTGAAATTCCGAAACCCTCTTCGGAAGAAAAGAAGGGTTAGGTCGCAAGACCACCTTGTCCAAGTGAATGATCAGATACGGAGACCTGCAGGACAAAGCTGCCAGCTCCGACACTCTGTGAGCCGAAGTGATCGCCACCAAAAAGGCGACCTTCTTGGACAACATAGACAACGAGATCTTCCTGATCTGTTCAAAAGGAGCATGTTGTAACACGGACAGAACAAGATTCAAGTCCCAAGGGGGCAGAGGTTCCCTCCTAGGAGGGACCAGATGTCGCACCCCTTGAACAAAAGTGCTAACCAAGGAGTTAGATGCCACAGGACGTTGAAAAAGAACGGCCAGCGCAGACACCTGACCCTTGATCATAGCCAGCGCCAAACGCTGGTCAACACCCGTTTGAAGGAAGGACAACACCCTAGACACCGAGTATGTGTGAGGTGAAAACCCCCTGGACTCGCACCAGGCAAAATAGGCCTTCCAAGTACGGTAATAGACCTTCCCCGAGGAAGACTTCCTCGCGTTGATCAAAGTGTGAATGACCTCAGGGGAGAGACCCCTGTTCTTCAGGACCTCGGTTTCAACAGCCAGGCAGTTAAAGCCAGCGACTGTAAAGCAGGATGGAATATCGGCCCTTGAGACAGGAGATCTTCTCGAAGGGGTAGACGCCACGGGGCGTCGACCGCCAGATTCACGAGGTCTGCGTACCAGGACCGGCGAGGCCAGTCCGGTGCCACAAGAATCACCGCGTTTGGTTCCGAGGTCAACCTGCGAAGGAACCTGGACAGCAATTGAATCGGTGGAAATGCATACATCAGACGATACTGATGCCACGGGGCCACCAACGCGTCTGACGCGTCTGCCCGAGGATCGCGCGTCCTTGCCACGAACCGTTTCACCTTGTTGTTCAGACGAGATGCGAACAGGTCCACCTCCAGGAAGACCCCACTTCGCGCACAACATCTGGAAGACATCCGGGTGGAGGGACCATTCCCCCTGGTTCAGAGTCTGGCGGCTCAGATAATCCGCCTGCCAGTTCTCCACCCCTGGAATGTGAACCACCGATATTGCCGGGACGTGTGTCTCGGCCCAAGACAGAATTTCGGCCACTTCCCGAGCCGCTCGGGCACTCCTGGTGCCCCCTTGGTGATTGATGTAAGCCACCGCCGTGGCATTGTCCGTCTGCACCCGAACAGGACAGCCCTGCAGCCTGTCCGTCCAACGTCGAAGGCAGAGATTTATCGCTCGCAATTCCAGAATGTTGATCGGAAGGAAGGATTCCTCCTCCGACCAAGTACCCTGGGTGGACAGAACGCCCAGAACACCACCCCAGCCCGACAGGCTGGCATCCGTGGTGATCACCGCCCATGAAAGAGGACAAAAAGACTTGCCCCCCGACACCGACGGGGACTGGAGCCACCACAGAAGATCCCTTCTGGTGCGATGACTCAACGAAATCTGGAGATCCAGAGATTGCGGCCGCCCGTCCCAGCTGGACAGGATCTCCGCTTGGAGACCCCGCGTGTGAAACTGGGCGAAAGGAATCGCCTCGAAAGCCGAGACCATCAATCCCAGACACCGCATGCACGTCCGGAGGGATGAACACGGAGCGTCCCTGAGGGACCTGACTTCTTCCTGAAGAGTCCTGAGTTTGTCGTCCGGAAGGAAGACCTTCGCCTGGACCGAGTCCAGGATCATTCCCAGGTAGGGAAGACGAATCGACGGACACAGCGTCGACTTTGGAAAATTTATCGTCCAACCAAACTCCTGCAGAGTCTGCATCGTGACGGACAGGGCCTCCACCAGACCCTGGCTGGTCGCAGACCGAACCAGAATGTCGTCCAGATACCCCAGGACAGAGATGCCCTGGGCTCTCAACAAAGCCAGAAACCTTGGTGAAAACCCGTGTAGCCGAAGCAAGACCAAAAGGTAACGCCACGAATTGGTAGTGATCCTCCGCAATGGCGAATCGAAGGTACCTCTGGTGACCCTCGAAAATCGGGATGTGAAGGTACGCATCCTTCAAGTCGATGGAGGCCATGAATTCCCCTGGAACCAGGGCAGCCACCACCGACCGCAGAGATTCCATGCGGAACTTGCGAACCCGCACAAAGCGGTTCAGAGCCTTCAAGTCCAGAATTCGACGTACCTTGCCCTCCGTCCTGGGCACGGTGAACAGATTGGAATAGAACCCCCGAAATCTGTCCCGATGAGGCACCGGAACCACCACTCCCTGAGCCCGCAGTTCCCGCACCGCTAGGTGCAGATCCCGCAAACGCTCCGGAGACAGTTGAAGATTTGAGGGAAAAAATCTGCTCTCCGGCCGAGAAAGAAACTCGATCTTGTAGCCAGACCGAACGATTTCCTGAACCCACCTGTCCTGAACACGGGCCAGCCAGGGTTGAAGAAAAGCGAGCAAGCGTCCCCCCACCCCAGAACTGGGTGAGGGCGCCCCTTCAGGCCGCATTGTTATGGGCAGCGGGTCCGGACTGGCCGGACTTCTGCTTACCTGACCACGGCTTCTTTTGGGAGCCTTGACCCTTAAATGGCTTGCCCTTATAGTGCGACCGAAAGGCACGAAAGGACCCCTGAGAGGGCCGAAAGGAAGCATGCTTCTTACCAGGAGCCGCCTTAGCCTTGTGGGATTGGGGCAAGAGCGTGCTCTTACCACCCGTGATCCCCTTTATCAGTGTATCCAAGGAGTCGCCAAAAAGGCGAGATCCATCATAGGGCAGATTGGCTAAGGTCTTGCGCGAAGATTGGTCCACAGACCAACACTTCAACCAAACCAGGCGGCGAGACAATACCGCCACACTGTGTACACGTGCAGCCAACGATACTATATCCAAGTCCGCATCACACAAATACATGACACCCTGATGGATTTGATCCACCATATTCAATGTCGCCGGTGAGGCAGAATCAGCCACCAGGACGCGTCTAAGCACCTGCGTCCAACTCGCGACAGCCTGGGCTGCCATAAGTGAAGCAAATAGAGCTTTTAGCATACAACCCGTAATAGAATAAGTATGACGGGCAAGAGACTCCAGCCTCCTGTCCGTGGCATCCTGGAACACCGGGGCATCCTCTGCAGGAATCGCAGTGGACTTATTCAAAACCGCTATCGCGTGATCCACCGGGGGCGGTACACACCAACGCTCATCAGTAGCGGGCGTGAAAGGATAACGCAGCTTGAACCTACTTGGCACAGCAAAAGGCTTGCGTAAATTGCGCCATTGTTCCTTAACAGCGCGCTGAAAATCATCAGTGCAGGGAAAGACCTGCGATGTCTTGCGTCTTTTCTGCGTCCCATAAGCTGCCAGGGCAGCAGGAGGACATGATTCATCCTGTAATCGCAGTGCTTGTTTGATAGAAGCAACCAATTCATCCATGAGTGCAAGCTCTTCAGACGAGCCAGGGGGAGAATTATCAACCCCTTCAACCTCAGCCTCCACCTCGGACCCCACAAGATCCAGGGAGGAACGGGACCCTGATAAGGAGACCCCAGCCATAGCAGCCCCATCACCATCACCCTCTGAATCAGAGGATATTGAAACTCTGGGCCGTTTAGTGGATTGAGCAGCCACAAGCATTTGCACCTGAGCAGCAAGGTTAGCCACAACTGTAGCCAAATCCCCCCCTGGGGGGGAAACAGCAGTCCCCTGGCCTCCCACCAATGTGGTAGGAAATTTGCTTTCCTGAGAATCCATGCCCCAAAGTATGTGGAAGAATAAAGGGTTAACTGCCCCTGTAAAAAGCGCGGCGAGCGCAGCCCACCGCACACACACACCAGCACAAGCCGACTCCCACAGGGAAAAAGTACAACTCAGGCAAGGATACAGGGATAGGGAGGTAAAAACCTGGAGAGACCGCCGCTGCTGCTGCCTCGATCGGTGCGCCCAGGGAAAAGGAAGTGATGTCACGCAGGGCGCTCTATTAAAGCCTATGGAAGGCTACAAGAAAATGGCCGCCTGCAGTGCTACCAATGCGGCCGGAGCGAGCGCCGCCAAAATGGCGGCATTTGGCGCCGAAACGCCGCTCCTCCACCACAGCGAAACCGCCAAAAACACATGCAGCAAATAAAAATAATGGCGGACCGCCGCAGCGGTCGCCGCAATGTGCATAACACGATACAATCATGCCCCTCAGCACACAGCCTGTCACACAGTGAGACACAGCACATAAAACTGACACAGAACAGTGCAGCATAGCCCCTCTCCTTGCAGCCCACAGAATGCAGCCAGCAGACAGGGAGTCCAACAGTGTGACCAGAGGCAGGGTTACACAGTCCCAGACTGACACCCCCCAAACAGACAGGTCCCCACACAGATACACTTACCTCCTAAATGGCGTGGGGAACCCGCACAGGCGAACAAGCCACTGCACATGTGACAGGGAGAGTCGCATCCAGGACGCAGAAGAACTGGGGTTGAGAAACCGCACAGCGTCCAGTGAGGTAGCCACCTCACCATAGCATCCCTGCACCGAACAGGGATGGGTCGTTCAGAATGCCAGGAGAAGTACCTGACTGAACGCTCGATGGCAGGCTGGGAAGCCACTGACCCAAAACCTGCGACCAGGGGGATCAGCCCGAGACCCAGCCCGCATGATCCTCTTCATCAGAAGACCCAACTAATGCTGACAAAAGTAACAGCTAAGTAAAGAAAGAGAAAAAAACTCAAATAAAATCAAAAAAGAAGAGAAAGGCTGAGACAAAATGCCCCAGCATAGAGACATCCAGCTACTCCTGACAAGCTAGACATTGAAACTGAGGTATGGATACAGGAAGTAGGAGGGTATTGACTGAGGGGACCACCCCCTTGGGGTGGGATATGTTAAAAGTTTTAATATTAACATATTCTGTTGCCTAGCTACTCCTACGGCGCAAAGTCTAATACCCCATTGTGACGAATATGAAGATGGCGGCGACTGTCGGAGGACGTAAGATAAAAAATTATTTTTGCTCTACATAAAGATGGCCTAGGCTATAAGAAGATTGATAAGACCCTGAAACGGACTTCTGTACGGTGGCCAAGACCATACAGCGGTTTAACAGAAAAGGTCCCACTCAGAACAGGCCTCGCCATGGTCGACCAAAGAAGTTGAGTGCATGTGCTCAGCATCATATCCAGAGGTTGTCTTTGAGAAATAGGCATATGAGTGCAGCCAGCATTGCTGCAGAGGTTGAAGGGGTTGGGGTTTAGCCTGTCAGTGCTCAGACCATACGCCGAACACTGCATCAAATTGGTCCGTATGGCTGTCGTCCCAGAAGGAAGCCTCTTCTAAAGATGATGCACAAGAAAGCCAGCAAACAGTTTGCTGAAGACAAGCAGACTAAGGACATGGATTACTGGAACCATGTCCTGTGGTCTGATAAAACGAAGATAAACGTATTTGGTTCAGATGGTGTCAAGCGTGTGTGGCAGCAACCAGGTGAGGAGTACAAAGAAAAGTGTGTCTTGCCTACAGTGAAGCATGGTGGTGAGAGTGTCATGGTCTGGGGCTGTATGAGTGCTGCAGGCACTGGGGAACTACAGTTGATTGAGAGAACCATGAATGCCAACATTTACTGTGACATACTGAAGCAGAGCATGATCCCCTCCCTTCGGAGACTGGGCCACAGGGCAGTATTCCAAGATGATAACAACCCCAAACACACCTCCAAGACAACCACTGCCTTGCTAAAGAAGCTGAGTGTAAAGATGATGGACTGGCCAAGCATGTCTCCAGACCTAAACCCTATTGAGCATCTGTGGGGCATCCTCAAACGGAAGGTGGAGAAGCGCAAGGTCTCTAACATCCACCAGCTCCGTGCATTTCATTATGGAGGAATGGAAAATAACTTCACGCGCAAACTGTGAAGCTCTGGTGAACTCCGTGCCCAAGAGGGTTAAGGCAGTGCTGGAAAATAATGGTGGTCACACAAAATATTGAGACTTTGGGCCCAATTCGGACATTTTCACTTAGGGGTGTACTCACTTTTGTTGCCAGCAGTTTAGACATTAATGGCTGTGTGTTGAGTTATTTTGAAGGGACAGCAAATTTACACTGTTATACAAGCTGTACATTCACTACATAATATTGTAGCAAAGTGTCATTTCTTCAGTGTTGTCATGTGAAAAGATATAATAAAATATTTACAAAAATGTGAGGGGTGTACTGACTTTTGTAAGATACTGTATGCTACCCCCACCCACACATTAGTTTCTGTGCCTGGTGAACGAAGTTTAGACACCAAGTGCTGCACTGTGGAGGTGTATAGGAAGCCTTAAGTGTCTCCCATATCCAGAATTTGATAATATTACCTAGCTGGGCTGGAGGCAGATCAGGGGAACAGGAGAAAGCAGGACAGTTGACCCTGTCTAGTAAGTGCATATTAGCAGTTTATCTAAATGAATTAGTTCCCAGATATGGATTAGTTCCCATGTACTCTCTGTGATTACATCTGTGGTGCACAGTAGACCATCTACAAGTTACACATAGCCTGGGCCAACCCAGGGCAGGAGTATGGTTAAAGCAAGCATTAAAAGGAGAAGTAGGGCCAAAGCTCCTGCAGGTCACAGTGCTTCGCTGTATTCAGCTGAATGTAGGCTAAAGCTCGCTGTCGGCTGATGTCACTCAGCTGGTCCAGTCTCTGGAGGGATCCTGAATTTAATGTCAGGATCCACCCAGATGCCTAACTGACAGCTGGCCCAGCCTCTCAGCACGCCACTGAGAACCTGGGCCAGCTACTCCCGCCCTCTTCACAAGCCAGAGCTCCGGGGAGCACTGGAAGGGCAGAGCAGAGAGACGGTCACCGACCATTACTGGTTCTCTGCTCAAGACCTGAGAATTAAACGATTAGCTGTCTTTGATCACTCAGTTCTTAGTCTTAGAGGTAAAGACACCCCACTATTTTTCCTAGCCTAGTTCCTAAACACTCACCTGGCTTTTGTTACCGTTCCAGCGCCTCAGCTGCAGCACTGCTCCTCTCATTTCCTGGACTTACAGAAGACTCAGAGGGCAGTGGAAGCCACAGGCCTTCTACTGTTAGGCAAACTCCTGTTCACAAGCACGCTGTAAGTCGTGTGAAACATGTCTACAATCCATTTTGCTGTACCTTGCATCCTTGTTCAATAAAGCCTTTTATCGTGAGCCATCGCTTGGTGTGCGGCCATTTCTCTTGTATAATGGGCACACAGCGCAGCTCAGAAGTGTGCATGCACAGGTGCTTCCTTAGCACCCAGAGCAGGGAGAAGGTGACAGCACTGGCGGGGGACTGCCAGAAGACGGTGTCTTCTGTGCACTATGGTTGCACAGAGCAGATACAGTATGACCTCTTTTTTTATCAGTTTTCTAAAAATTAGACATTAGTATCAATTTAACAATTAGGCAAAAGGCTATGCAGATATGCCCAGAAGTTGTTAGTATGAAAGTAGCATACATATACACACCCCTTCCCATTGGTGCTGGATAATGGAGGTCTCCTGACTCAGAACCCTCACAGGCTAAATGTTTCAAGGACCAGTAAAAACTACAAACATCTATCTACCTCTGATAAAAGCTGCTCAGTTATCTCCAGGGCAGCCTTGGAACCAAAATTGCTTCTCAATGGATTGATACAACCCAGTTGTGCTTGCATAGATATGCCAGGCAGCATTGGAAGGGCTAGTTTTGCAAAGGTGACACTGAAAAAACATGAGTAGCCCTCTGACCATTGGGTACCTGAGTAGATTGGTAGTGCTGGTACAACTGTTGACTGACAAAAGTTTCTTAGCAGAAAGGCCCCAAACAGTCAGCATTTTGGAAGGATTCCACCTTAATCCTGAAACCCCCCTCTATAATGCATAACTCTGCTGCAGGTTCCAAAAAATAAATATATATATATATATATATATATATATATATATATATTTATTAAAAAAAAAAAGAGAAAAAAGTAGTTTTGCAGGATCTTTAAATATATGACAGCTACACTACGCATAGTATATACTGCAACCATATTTACAGGATAAGTCACAAAAATGTTGTCATCTGAAAGTTTTTTTTCATGTAATTCTCGGTTTATACAATGACAGTATTTCTTTGATTTGTCTGTCTATTGCATAAAACCAACACGCACTTGACAACCCGGGAGATCAAACGTGTTGTAGCTCCCACTACATCACACAAATGGCTGACAATATAAAGCCTGCCTGCAGCCAGGTAGGATGGCTTAATTCAAAGAGAAGAATTCCCTGGGGCTTCTATGGGATTAATATGTTAATACATACGTCATCTTCTGTCAGGCATGGGTCTTCTTCCCGAGATTTGTAGGATACGCAACTTTGTCTCTAAAAGAAAAGAAAAGAAGGATCAATACATATAATATGTCTATGCCGCAAAGAGAGCACTATTTATTCTGGCTCATATCCTCTTGGGTTATTATCCCAGGTCTCTGGAACAAAGACCTTACTTTTACCAGCTAATGGGGAGTGATTATGTAAATGGAGCTGGCAAGGAACATGGGAAGCTTTCGTACATACAAAGTATCAAAGATCTTACAGAGAACCGTGCACTAATGAGTATTAGTAATAATCTGAATCTCCATCCCTGAACAGTTATGAGAGCGTAACTTTACCTTATTTAATTTTTATTAAGGCCAATGTCACAAGGGCAATTCTTTCGCTGGTGACAACTCCCCAGTGACAGGATTGCTAAGGTACCACTTACCAGTTTTTATGGAGTTGTTCTCTTGCTAGCAAGGAGAGCAAGATGTCATACCCTTGATTGAGCAGCGTTCTGAGCTAGTGAGGGAGCAATTTTATAGAGGCACATGAAAGCCTCTTCAGTGTGATTCTACTTTTGGTGATATGCCACCAATTGTGACATCAGCCTTAGTTGTATTCAGTACCCTTCAGAACAGAAGTGTCAGGTTGTCTCGTTAAGTCTTCAGGCTAAACTAGAGAAAGTCAAACAATTCCCCCACCTATGCTAACAGTCGGCTATTGTAATAAGGGTGCCATGGCCAGGCCTGCTGTTAGAAATCATGGGGCACCATACAGCCTTCCTGACAGGCGACCCGCAAGAGGTGCAGCGCTGACTTTATCCGCCTACTCCTGAAAATAAGGAAAAGTCCCTCTACTTCTCCCAACTCCTAGGACCCTCTGTTGATATGATGGGGCCCAGGAAAATGTAATTTAAGTAATGGTAAGCAAGTAAGAGTGAAGGTGTAGTCTAGTAAAAACAATTTAATCATCTAGGCAGAAATGAACAATAAAGCTGCCCTGGGCCCCACTGTTTAGCTGATGAGGCCTGGGCCTGGTGCAACAGGACCAGTTGTACTGCCTTATTGGCAGCCCTGGCCACAGCACCCGCAGTAGCCTGAATACCTGAATGTTGACTGCATCGGAAAGGATGCAGCGACTGTTTGGCCAAATATTTTTCATTCGGCTTTGTCAGGGCCACCCATGGTCTGAATTTCAACTAATTCACAACTTTGAATAGGGACCTTTTGGCTGTCACTTCTCCTGCCTGTTCTTAGTACTGATGAAATTAAATAAACATGCTGGGCTTCAGGAAAAAGGAAAAAAAAAAAACTAAAGACTACTTTGTAGGTTTTAATTACTTTAATTATTTAATTTTTTTTTTGGTCATCGCATATTGGTATCGGCCGACATTTAAAAAAAAAAATGTTTTATTTATTAATTTTTTTTTTACACAGGTACTGTTTGGAGGGATCTGGGGTCTAAAATACCCCAAACCCCAAATCTGCACTTAAAAGCATTGAAAAAGCCAAGTTTGGCTGTTTTGAATGCTGTATTTTTTTTTAAATTAGGTGCCGAGTACCCGGAAGTGATGTCATGACATCCTTTCCGGGTTTTTACATGGAGACCCCATCAGAGCCGAATGTGGCTTTGATCAGGTCCTCTCTTCGGCGGCCGTGCAGGTAGGATGCCCGGGTCTCCCGGGGGAATAGGAGACCTGGGCAAGCCGCGGAAGGCGGCGAGAGGGGAGGGGGGACGTCCCCTCCTGCTCCTTGTAATGACAGCCAAGCAGCTTCGTAGCCGCATCGGTTGTCATAACAAGACAGCCGACCGTCGGCTATGGATGCCGGTACCGGGGTAATGCTTCTAGCTGCAGGCATCACTCCGCTACAGCACTTTCCTGAAATATCAGTAACCTCAGGGGGCGATTCCGATATATCGGGCAAAGTGCAGATCAGCCCTCGATATATCAGCTTTGCCGATAATCAGTCGATCCCTAGTTTTAACCAGCGGACTGGTGGAAGCCGTACTAACCTCCATAAGAGCCTTACAGCTTAAAAGTTTTATTCTGACAGGGAGAGAATCAAACCAAATAACAGCTATGCCCGGGATGTATGGCTGTACTATTAAATCAGTTTGGTAATTGAGATTCAGATTCTTACTAAAGGACATTTATTATCAATTCTCAGATAAACAACATTTTATCGTAAGGCCTTGATCACACGGGTATTAAAAAGAGCTACTCCAGGTGTGTTTCCAAAACCTGCTTAGTGCTCCATGACTTCAGGAATGCAATTATATTGACTTGGATCGAGTTCCTTTCCTTGCAATATGTACTGCAGGCCCATTGATTTTCATTGTTCTTGGTGCAGCCCCTACTGCATCAGCACAACAGCTAAGTGCTATTTAAATTTAGTTTTTATTTACTTTGGCACAGGTTAATTGAAAATAAAATGTTTCACATTCTTAGATGTGATTACATTGGGCTTTAGGGCTCATTCAGACATGCTTTGAGACCTGTTGTCCATGCTCGGAGTGTGATTCCAGCTCAGAGTTGTACGCTGGGAACGCATAAAAGTGGACACAGATGCAGCGGCTCTACATGCGCAGTCACATGTCAAAATCTGACATGCGAGCAGAAGCGCATACACAGATCTGAACACTGATACTGTGCATTCGGATCCCTGCACCTGCTTCTGCTCGCACACCAGATTTTACATGCGATGATGTGACTTTGCCTGTAGAGCCGCTGCATCTGCATTTACTTCAGGGGGCTGCCTGGGCACAGCTCCGAGGTGGATGCACAAGCAGCTATGCGTTCCAACCACCGGATATGCGTTCCAATGGAGCGAAAATGACGTGATTACGATCTACGTGTTTCGTCACCATTGACGTCATCAGGAGCAGGGACGCATAGCGTCCCGGAAGTAACCGCTAGCGAGGAATTTGCGGTCCCTATTACATTGTCTGCTCGTTTACCTGCCTTTTAATGTGAGTAACACTTATTTGAATAAAGAAGTCAAATTTTAAACAATACTTCACTATATGAGGCTCTTCTTCTTGTATATGACCTGGGAGTCTACTTACATTAACTGATGGATGTGAACCACAAATGAGGCTATATCGATTTTATTGAATACACCATACATATGGGAGAGATGATCCAGTAACCACCATTGATGAGACCGGTATACAGTACATACCTGGCTGAGGGAAAACCCATATTAACATCACGCTAGTTACCCCGAGCTCTGGTGAGTGCTGGATTAATTGAGAGGGGAGCACTGGTTTCCTCACCCGGCACGCCATATCTGGATCACCCCGAGATTCACCCATCAACATTACTTGGAAATTCAATTCACAATATAACCACCTTATGGACTTTTTCCACCAATTATTTATATTTCACTAGTCACCTACATCCATCCTATGGGCTGACCCATACTGCCATATTTTTCTCAGATATAACTTGATAGACTGCACTTTATCACCCTAAAGCCATCATTATTTATATTATTCTAATTTAATATCACCAATAAGATATATTGGACCCACTACAAACGGTGTCACTTTATCACTATTGCTATATTCACATGTTTTGTGTTTATTTCACATAATAATTGCTTTAGTGGCTGATGCCCTTGGATAATATTTGACCAAAATATTTCTGTCACTTTGTTCACTAAGCACTTTATATTTATACTATATTTATATCTTCTGATTGTGCTATTGATATTTATTATCAATCACACCACCTATTATCAGCTCATTGCACTTAATGCAGGTAAATATGCCTTGTTTGTTATATATATATATATATATACACACATACATATACATATATACCTTTACAATTACTTTAAAGTTACCAGTCTGGCCTGTGACTGGTCTCAGCATGTTCCTGGTTAGCACTGCAGAACAATGAATTGGCTCCTTGTGCTGCTTCTCCATTTCCCAGCTCTGCTGCACAGTGCAAGAGGCCTATACCAAGTCAAACCAGGTGCTTACACTTATTGCATTAAAAAAATGCATTTAGTGATGTAATAATAAATACAGAGTTATATTATGTATACTAAATCTGCCTGGAGCTTGGCTTTACTGTGAAAATGTAAAACAAAAGTTCTGCACTTTACTAATCTGTGAGAACTTGCCTTGTCATCCTGGCTGGCTCCCTCCAGGTTCCCCCCTTGGTCCAGTTTCTCTTCGTCCAGTTCTTTTCCTTGTACATTTTCATTCTCATCCAGAAGTTTTTTAGGCAGTGGTGGGGGAATATCTTCATCTTGAGATGTTGGTGTGCTGGCTGCGCTCTGTGTATTGATGCTCTGTCTGCTCTTTCTATAATGGTCCACTGAGGCGTATTCCACTGCAGCCTCCGTTCTGCTCTCTGCGATCACCGGGCTGGCCTGTGCTGCGCTCATGGTGAGATTTCCAGAGTCTTCCAAACTGGCCGATGAACTAATATCCTTTAATTCTTTCACAGTCTCATAGAGACAGTCTTCTATAATGTTGTCATGAGAAGAGCTGTCTTTCAGCACCTCGTAGGGCCCCTCGGTATACAGAGGGGCATCATTCTCTAGGCTTCCTGATGATAGGACGGATTCCCGGTTATCAGGAGGGATCTGCGGCAGCTCTCTAGTTTGAGGGCATCTTATAGATTTCCCTGCGAAATCCGGAG